>NC_079881.1:30527352-31196602 GCF_029227915.1 Hydractinia symbiolongicarpus
GCTTAATTCTTAAATGAAGCGCTACCACAGCGTTCAGTGCAATCGCTAAGTTCCGGTAATCACGTCAAACTAAGAAGAATGTTATTTCTTGGAGTCAACTTGTCTCACTTATAACATATATAAGGTCTCAGTCCAAAATTAGTTCAATTTAGTCCCACAGTCAATCGTTTCACTGTTAAAAGCGATGCAACCTAGTAATATGAGAAAAATATCGCTAAATACATGTTGGTACGAACATGTGACCCAACCGTTGAAACTCAAACGGACTGACACCGTTAGAAAGTCAGTGAAATGTAGTATTTGAAACTGTCTCTATTTTTTCAGCGCGCGCTAACGGCTAGGATTGGTCCCACAGTAAAAAAATGATTTTTTTTAGCTTAATTCTTAAATGAAGCGCCACCACAGCGCCCAGTGTAATCGCTGAGTTTCGGCAATCATGTCAAATTAAGAAGAATGTTATTTCTTGGAGTCCAATTGCCTCCTTTATCACATTAATCAGGTGACAGTCCAAAGTTAGTTCAATTAAGTCCAACAGTCAATCGTTTCATAGTTAAATGCGATGCAACCTAGTAATATCAGGAAAATATTGCTAAATACATGTTGGTACGAGTATGTGATCCAACCGCGGTAACTGAAACGGACTGACACCGTTAGAAAGTCAATGAAACGTACTTTTTGAAACTGTCACTATTTCTTCAGCGCGCGATAACGGCTAGGATTGGTCCCGCAGTAAAAAATGCCTTTTTTATCTTAATTTATAACTGAAGCGCTATCACAGCGTCCAGTGCAATCGCTGAGGTTCCTCAATCATGTCAAATTAAGAAGAATGTTATTTCTTGGAGTCCAATTGTCTCATTTACCCCATTTATCAGGTCATAGTCCATAATCAGTTCAATTAAGTACCACAGTCAATCGTTTCACTGTTAAAAGCCATACAACCTAGTAGTACCGGAAAAATATCACGAAATACATGTTGGTTCGAATATGTGACTTTAACCGTTGTAGCTCAAACGGTTGATGCTGTTAGAAAGACAATGAAATGTAGTTTTTGAAACAACCGCTAATTCTTCAGCGCGCGATAACGGCTAGGATTGGTCCCACAGTAAAAAATGACTTTTTTATCTAAATTTTTAATTGAAGCGCTACCACAGCGTTCAGTGCAATCGCTAAGTTCCGGTAATCACGTCAAACTAAGAAGAATGTTATTTCTTGGAGTCAACTTGTCTCACTTATAACATATATAAGGTCTCAGTCCAAAATTAGTTCAATTTAGTCCCACAGTCAATAGTTTCACTGTTAAAAGCGATGCTACCTAGTAATATGAGAAAAATATCGCTAAATACATGTTGGTACGAACATGTGACCCAACCGTTGAAACTCAAACGGACTGACACCGTTAGAAAGTCAGTGAAATGTAGTATTTGAAACTGTCTCTATTTTTTCAGCGCGCGCTAACGGCTAGGATTGGTACCACAGTAAAAAATGATTTTTTTTAGCTTAGTTCTTAAATGAAGCGCCACCACAGCGCCCAGTGTAATCGCTGAGTTTCAGCAATCATGTCAATTTAACAAGAATGTTATTTCTTGGAGTCCAATTACCTCCTTTATAACATTAATCAGGTGACAGTCCAAAGTTAGTTCAATTAAGTCCCACAGTCAATCGTTTCATAGTTAAATACGATGCAACCTAGTAATATCAGAAAAACAATTCGCTAAATACATGTTGGTACGAATATGTGACCCAACCGTTGTAACTCAAACGGACTGACACCGTTAGAAAGTCAATGAAATGTAGTTTTTGAGACTGTCGCTATTTTTTCAGCGCGCGCTAACGGCTAGGATTGGTCCCACAGTAAAAAAATGACTTTCTTTAGCTTAATTCTTAAATGAAGCGCTACAACAGCGCCCAGTGTAATCGCTGAGGTTCCGCAATCATGTCAAATTAAGAAGAATGTTATTTCTTGGAGTCCAATTGTCTCCTTTATCACATTTATCAGGTGACAGTCCATAATCAGTTCAATTAAGTACCACAGTCAATCGTTTCACTGTTAAAAGCCATACAACCTCGTAGTACCGGAAAAATATCACGAAATACATGTTGGTACGAATATGTGACTCAACCGTTGTAACTCCACCGGATTGATACTGTTAGAAAGTCAATGAAATGTAGTTTTGGAAACTGTCGCTATTTCTTCAGCGCGCGATAACGGCTAGGATTGGTCCCGCAGTAAAGAATGACAGATTTATCTAAATTCTTAAATGAAGCACTACCCCAGCGCCCAGTGTAATCGCTGAGTTTCGGCAATCATGTCAAATTAAGAAGAATGTTATTTCTTGGAGTCCAATTGCCTCCTTTATCACATTAATCAGGTGACAGTCCAAAGTTAGTTCAATTAAGTCCCACAGTCAATCGTTTCATAGTTAAATGCGATGCAACCTAGTAATATCAGGAAAATATCGCTAAATACATGTTGGTACGAGTATGTGATCCAACCGCTGTAACTGAAACGGACTGACACCGTTAGAAAGTCAATGAAACGTACTTTTTGAAACTGTCACTATTTCTTCAGCGCGCGATAACGGCTACGATTGGTCCCGCAGTAAAAAATGCCTTTTTTATCTTAATTTTTAATTGAAGCGCTACCACAGCGTCCAGTGCAATCGCTGAGTTTCGGCAATCTTTTCAAATTAAGAAGAATGCTATTTCTTGGAGTCCACTTTCTCACTTATAACATTTATAAGATCACAGTCCAAAATCAGTTCAATTAAGTACCACAGTCAATCGTTTCACGGTTAAAAGCGATGCAACCTAGTAATATCAGAAAAACAATTCGCTAAATACATGTTGGTACGAATATGTGACCCAACCGTTGTAACTCCACCGGATTGATACTGTTAGAAAGTCAATGAAATGTAGTTTCTTAAACTGTCGCTAATTCTTCAGCGCGCGATCACGGCTAGGATTGGTCCCGCAGTAAAGAATGACAGATTTATCTAAATTCTTAAATGAAGCACTACTCCAGCGCCCAGTGTAGTCGCTGAGTTCGGCAATCATGTCAAATTAAAAAGAATGTTATTTCTTGGAGTCCACTTGTCTCACTTATAACATTTTTATGGTCACAGTCCATAATCAGTTCAATTAAGTCCCACAGTCAATTGTTTCACTGTTAAAAGCCATACAACTCAGTAATACCGGAAAAATAGCACGAAATATATGTTGCTTCGAATATGTGACTTTAACCGTTGTAGCTGAAACGGACTGACACCGTTAGAAAGTCAATGAAATGTAGTTTTGGAAACTGTCGCTATTTCTTCAGCGCGCGCTAACGGCTAGGATTGGTCCCACAGTAAAAAAATGATTTTTTTAGCTTAATTCTTAATCGAAGCGCCACCACAGCGCCCAGTGTAATCGCTGAGTTTCGGCAATCATGTCAAATTAAAAAGAATGTTATTTCTTGGAGTCCAATTGCCTTATTTATCACATTAATCAGTTGACAGTCCAAAGTTAGTTCAATTAAGTACCACAGTCAATCGTTTAATAGTTAAATGCGATGCAACCTAGTAATATCAGAAAAATATCGCTAAATACATGTTGGTTCGAGTATGTGATCCAACCGCTGTAACTGAAACGGACTGACACCGTTAGAAAGTCAATGAAACGTACTTTTTGAAACTGTCACTATTTCTTTAGCGCGCGATAACGGATAGGATTGTTCCCACAGTAAAGAATGACTTATTTATCTAAATTTTTAAATGAATCGCTACCACAGCGCCCAGTGTAATCGCTGAGTTCCGGCAATCACGTCAAATTAAGAAGAATGTTATTTCTTGGAGTACAATTGTCTCATTTATCACATTTATCAGGTCACATCGCTAAATACATGTTGGTACGAATATGTGACCCACCCGTTGTAACTCAAACGGACTGACAGAGTTAGAAAGTCAATGAAATGTAGTTTATGAAACTGTCGATATTTTTTCAGCGAGCGATGACGGCTAGGATTGGTCCCGCAGTAAAAAATGCCTTTTTTATCTTAATTTTTAATTGAAGCGCTACCACAGCGTCCAGTGCAATCGCTGAGTTTCGGCAATCATTTCAAATTAAGAAGAATGCTATTTCTTGGAGTCCACTTGTCTCACTTATAACATTTATAAGATTACAGTCCAAAATCAGTTCAATTAAGTACCACAGTCAATCGTTTCACCGTTAAAAGCGATGCAACCTAGTAATATCAGAAAAACAATTCGCTAAATACATGTTGGTACGAATATGTGACCCAACCGTTGAAACTCAAACGGACTGACACCGTTAGAAAGTCAGTGAAATGTAGTATTTGAAACTGTCTCTATTTTTTCAGCGCGCGCTAACGGCTAGGATTGGTTCCACAGTAAAGAATGACTTAGTTATCTAAATTTTTAAATGAATCGCTACCACATTGCCCAGTGTAATCGCTGAGTTCCGGCAATCACGTCAAATTAAGAAGAATGTTATTTCTTGGAGTCCACTTGTCTCACTTATAACATTTTTAAGGTCACAGTCCATAATCAGTTCAATTAAGTCCCGCAGTCAATTGTTTCACTGTTAAAAGCCATACAACCTAGTACTACCGGAAAAATAGCACGAAATACATGTTGGTTCGAATATGTGACTTTAACCGTTGTAGCTCAAACGGATTCATACTGTTAGAAAGACAATGGAATGTAGTTTTTGAAACTGTCTCTATTTTTTCAGCGCGCGATAACGGCTAGGATTGGTCCCACAGTAAAAAATGACTTTTTTATCTAAATTTTTAATTGAAGCGCTACCACAGCGTTCAGTGCTATCGCTAAGTTCCGGTAATCACGTCAAATTAAGAAGAATGTTATTTCTTGGAGTCCACTTGTCCCACTTATAACATTTTTAAGGTCACAGTCCATAATCAGTTCAATTAAGTCCCGCAGTCAATTGTTTCACTGTTAAAAGCCATACAACCTAGTAATACCGGAAAAGTAGCACGAAACACATGTTGGTACAAATAGGTGAGCCAAACGTTGTAACTCAAACGGATTGACACCGTTAAAAAGTCAATGAAATGTAGTTTTTGAAACTGTCACTATTTCTTCAGCGCGCGATAACGGCTAGGATTGGTCCCGCAGTAAAGAATGACTTTTTTATATTAATTTTTAATTGAAGCGCTACCACAGCGCCCAGTGTAATCGCTGAGTTTCGGCAATCATGTCAAATTAAGAATAATGTGATTTCTTGGAGTCCAATTGCCTCCTTTGTCACATTAATCAGGTGACAGTCCAAAGTTAGTTCAATTAAGTCCCACAGTCAATCGTTTCATAGTTAAATGCAATGCAACCTAGTAATATCAGAAAAATATCGCTAAATACATGTTGGTACGAGTATGTGATCCCACCGCTGTAACTGAAACGGACTGACACCGTTAGAAAGTCAATGAAATGTAGTTTTTGAAACTGTCGCTATTTCTTCAGCGCGCGATAACGGCTAGGATTGGTCCCACAGTAAAGAATGACAGATTTATCTAAATTCTTAAATGAAGCGCTACCCCAGCGCCCAGTGTAATCGCTGAGTTCCGGCAATCATGTCAAATTAAAAAGAATGTTATTTCTTGGAGTCCACTTGTCTCACTTATTACATTTTTAAGGTCACAGTCCATAATGAGTTCAATTAAGTCCCACAGTCAATCGTTTCATTTTTAAAAGCGATGCAACCTAGTAATATCAAAAAAAAAATAGCACGAAACACATGTTGGTACGAATAGGTGAGCCAAACGTTGTAACTCAAACAGACTGACATTGTTAGAAAGACAATGAAATGTAGTTTTTGAAACTATCGCTATTTCCTCAACGCGCGATAACGGCTAGGATTGGTCCCACAGTAAAGAATGACTTATTTATCTAAATTCTTAAATGAAGCGCTACCACAGCGCCCAGTGTAATCGCTGAGTTTCGGCAATCATGTCAAATTAGGAAGAATGTTATTTCTTGGAGTCCAATTTTCTCATTTATCACATTTATTAGGTCAAAGTCCAAAGTTTGTTCAAGTAAGTCCCACAGTCAATCGTTTCATTGTTAAAAGCGATGCAACCTAGTAATATCAAAAAAAATATGGCTAAATACATGTTGGTACGAATATGTGACCCAACCGTTGTAACTCAAACGAACTGACACTGTTAGAAAGACAATGAAATGTAGTTTTTGAAACTATCGCTATTTCTTCAGCGCGCGATAACGGCTAGGATTGGTCCCACAGTAAAGAATGACTTATTTATCTAAATTCTTAAATGAAGCGCTACCACAGGGCCCAGTGTAATCGCTGAGTTTCGGCAATCATGTCAAATTAGGAGGAATGTTATTTCTTGGAGTCCAATTTTCTCATTTATCACATTTATTAGGTCACAGTCCAAAGTTTGTTCAAGTAAGTCCCACAGTCAATTGTTTCATTGTTAAAAGCGATGCAACCTAGTAATATCAACAAAAAATATCGCTAAATACATGTTGGTACGAATAGGTGAGCCAAACGTTGTAACTCAAACGGAGTGACACCGTTAAAAAGTCAATGAAATGTAAATTAGGAAGAATGTTATTTCTTGGAGTCCAATTTTCTCATTTATCACATTTATTAGGTCAAAGTCCAAAGTTTGTTCAAGTAAGTCCCACAGTCAATCGTTTCATTGTTAAAAGCGATGCAACCTAGTAATATCAAAAAAAATATGGCTAAATACATATTGGTACGAATATGTGACCCAACCGTTGTAACTCAAACGGACTGACACCGTTAAAAAGTCAATGAAATGTAGTTTTTGAAACTGTCGCTATTTCTTCAGCGCGCCATAACGGCTAGGATTGGTCCCACAGTAAAGAATGACAGATTTATCTAAATTCTTAAATAAAGCGCTACCCCAGCGCCCAGTGTAATCGCTGAGTTCCGGCAATCATGTCAAATTAAAAGGAATGTTATTTCTTGGAGTCCACTTGTCTCACTTATAACATTTTTAAGGTCACAGTCCATAATGAGTTCAATTAAGTCCCACAGTCAATTGTTTCACTGTTAAAAGCGATACAACCTAGTAATACCGGAAAAATAGCACGAAACACATGTTGGTACGAATAGGTGAGCCAAACGTTGTAACTCAAACGGACTGACACCGTTAAAAAGTCAATGAAATGTAGTTTTTGAAACTGTCGCTATTTCTTCAGCGCGCGATAACGGCTAGGATTGGTCCCGCAGTAAAGAATGACTTTTTTAGATTAATTTTTAATTGAAGCGCTACCACAGCGCCCAGTGTAATCGCTGAGTTTCGGCAATCATGTCAAATTAGGAAGAATGTTATTTCTTGAAGTCCAATTTTCTCATTTATCACATTTATTAGGTCACAGTCCAAAGTTTGTTCAAGTAAGTCCCACAGTCAATCGTTTCATTGTTAAAAGCGATGCAACCTAGTAATATCAAAAAAAATATGGCTAAATACATGTTGGTACGAATATGTGACCCAACCGTTGTAACTCAAACGGACTGACACTGTTAGAAAGACAATGAAATGTAGTTTTTGAAACTGTCGCTATTTCTTCAACGCGCGATAACGGCTAGGATTGGTCCCACAGTAAAGAATGACAGATTTATCTAAATTCTTAAATAAAGCGTTACCCCAGCGCCCAGTGTAATCGCTGAGTTCCGGCAATCATGTCAAATTAAAAAGAATGTTATTTCTTGGAGTCCACTTGTCTCACTTATAACATTTTTAAGGTCACAGTCCATAATGAGTTCAATTAAGTCCCACAGTCAATTGTTTCACTGTTAAAAGCGATACAACCTAGTAATACCGGAAAAATAGCACGAAACACATGTTGGTACGAATAGGTGAGCCAAACGTTGTAACTCAAACGGACTGACACTGTTAAAATGTCAATGAAATGTAGTTTTTGAAACTGTCGCTATTTCTTCAGCGCGCGATAACGGCTAGGTTTGGTCCGGCAGTAAAGAATGACTTTTTTATATTAATTTTTAATTGAAGCGCTACCACAGCGCCCAGCGTAATCGCTGAGTTTCGGCAATCATGTCAAATTAGGAAGAATGTTATTTCTTGGAGTCCAATTTTCTCATTTATCACATTTATTAGGTCACAGTCCAAAGTTTGTTCAAGTAAGTCCCACAGTCAATTGTTTCATTTTTAAAAGCGATGCAACCTAGTAATATCAAAAAAAAACATCGCTAAATACATGTTGGTACGAATATGTGACCCAACCGTTGTAACTCAAACGGACTGACACTGTTAGAAAGACAATGAAATGTAGTTTTTGAAACTATCGCTATTTCCTCAGCGCGCGATAACGGCTAGGATTGGTCCCACAGTAAAGAATGACTTATTTATCTAAATTCTTAAATGAAGCGCTACCACAGCGCCCAGTGTAATCGCTGAGTTTCGGCAATCATGTCAAATTAGGAAGAATGTTATTTCTTGGAGTCCAATTTTCTCATTTATCACATTTATTAGGTCACAGTCCAAAGTTTGTTCAAGTAAGTCCCACAGTCAATCGTTTCATTGTTAAAAGCGATGCAACCTAGTAATATCAAAAAAAATATGGCTAAATACATGTTGGTACGAATATGTGACCCAACCGTTGTAACTCAAAGGGACTGACCCCGTTAGAAAGACAATAAAATGTAGTTTTGGAAACTGTCGCTACTTCTTCAGCGCGCGATAACGGCTAGGATTAGTCCGGCAGTAAAGAATGACTTTTTTATATTAATTTTTAATTTAAGCGCTACCACAGCGCCCAGCGTAATCGCTGAGTTTCGGCAATCATGTCAAATTAGGAAGAATGTTATTTCTTGGAGTCCACTTGTCTCACTTATAACATTTTTAAGGTCACAGTCCAAAGTTTGTTCAAGTAAGTCCCACAGTCAATCGTTTCATTTTTAAAAGCGATGCAACCTAGTAATATCAAAAAAAAAACATCGCTAAATACATGCTGGTACGAATATGTGACCCAACCGTTGTAACTCAAACGGACTGACACTGTTAGAAAGACAATGAAATGTAGTTTTTGAAACTATCGCTATTTCCTCAGCGCGCGATAACGGCTAGGATTGGTCCCACAGTAAAGAATGACTTATTTATCTAAATTCTTAAATGAAGCGCTACCACAGCCCCCAGTGTAATCGCTGAGTTTCGGCAATCATGTCAAATTAGGAAGAATGTTATTTCTTGGAGTCCAATTTTCTCATTTATCACATTTATTAGGTCACAGTCCAAAGTTTGTTCAAGTAAGTCCCACAGTCAATCGTTTCATTGTTAAAAGCGATGCAACCTAGTAATATCAAAACAAATATGGCTAAATACATGTTGGTACGAATATGTGACCCAACCGTTGTAACTCAAAAGGACTGACCCCGTTAGAAAGACAATAAAATGTAGTTTTGGAAACTGTCGCTATTTCTTCATCGCGCGATAACGGCTAGGATTGGTACCACAGTAAAGAATGACAGATTTATCTAAATTCTTAAATAAAGCGCTACCGCAGCGCCTAGTGTAATCGCTGAGTTCCGGCAATCATGTCAAATTAAAAAGAATGTTATTTCTTGGAGTCCACTTGTCTCACTTATAACATTTTTAAGGTCACAGTCCATAATTAGTTCAATTAAGTCCCACAGTCAATTGTTTCACTGTTAAAAGCGGTACAACCTAGTAATACCGGAAAAATAGCACGAAACACATATTGGTACGAATAGGTGAGCCAAACGTTGTAACTCAAACGGACTGACACCGTTAAAAAGTCAATGAAATGTAGTTTTTGAAACTGTCGCTATTTCTTCAGCGCGCGATAACGGCTAGGATTGGTCCCGCAGTAAAGAATGACTTTTTTATATTAATTTTTAATTGAAGCGCTACCACAGCGCCCAGTGTAATCGCTGAGTTTCGGCAATCATGTCAAATTAGGAAGAATGTTATTTCTTGGAGTCCAATTTTCTCATTTATCACATTTATTAGGTCACAGTCCAAAGTTTGTTCAAGTAAGTCCCACAGTCAATCGTTTCATTGTTAAAAGCGATGCAACCTAGTAATATCAAAAAAAATATGGCTAAATACATGTTGGTACGAATATGTGACCCAACCGTTGTAACTCAAACGGACTGACACTGTTAGAAAGACAATGAAATGTAGTTTTTAAAACTATCGCTATTTCTTCAGCGCGCGCTAACGGCTAGGATTGGTCCCACACTTAAAAAATGATTTTTTTTAGCTTAATTCTTAAATGAAGCGCCACCACAGTGCCAAGTGTAATCGCTGAGTTTCGGCAATCATGTCAAATTAAGAATAATGTTATTTCTTGGAGTTCAATTGCCTCCTTTATCACATTAATCAGGTGACAGTCCAAAGTTAGTTCAATTAAGTCCCACAGTCAATCGTTTCATAGTTAAATGCAATGCAACCTAGTAATATCAGAAAAATATCGCTAAATACATGTTGGTACGAGTATGTGATCCCACCGCTGTAACTGAAACGGACTGACACCGTTGGAAAGTCAATGAAATGTACTTTGGGACTGTCGCTATTTCTTCAGCGCGCGATAACGGCTAGGATTGGTCCCACAGGAAATAATGACAGATTTATCTAAATTCTTAAATAAAGCGCTACCCCAGCGCCCAGTGTAATCGCTGAGTTCCGGCAATCATGTCAAATTAAAAAGAATGTTATTTCTTGGAGTCCACTTGTCTCACTTATAACATTTTTAAGGTCACAGTCCATAATCAGTTCAATTAAGTCCCACAGTCAATTGTTTCAATGTTAAAAGCGATACAACCTAGTAATACCGGAAAAATATCACGAAACACATGTTGGTACGAATAGGTGAGCCAAACGTTGTAACTCAAACGGACTGACACCGTTAAAAAGTCAATGAAATGTAGTTTTTGAAACTGTCGCTATTTCTTCAGCGCGCGATAACGGCTAGGATTGGTCCCGCAGGAAAGAATGACTTTTTTATATGAATTTTTAATTGAAGCGCTACCACAGCCCCCAGCGTAATCGCTGACTTTCGGCAATCATGTCAAATTAGGAAGAATGTTATTTCTTGGAGTCCAATTTTCTCATTTATCACATTTATTAGGTCACAGTCCAAAGTTTGTTCAAGTAAGTCCCACAGTCAATCGTTTCATTGTTAAAAGCGATGCAACCTAGTAATATCAAAAAAAAATATGGCTAAATACATGTTGGTACGAATATGTGACCCAACCGTTGTAACTCAAACGAACTGACACTGTTAGAAAGACAATGAAATGTAGTTTTTGAAACTATCGCTATTTCTTCAGCGCGCGATAACGGCTAGGATTGGTCCCACAGTAAAGAATGACTTATTTATCTAAATTCTTAAATGAAGCGCTACCACAGCGCCCAGTGTAATCGCTGAGTTTCGGCAATCATGTCAAATTTGGAGGAATGTTATTTCTTGGAGTCCAATTTTCTCATTTATCACATTTATTAGGTCACAGTCCAAAGTTTGTTCAAGTAAGTCCCACAGTCAATTGTTTCATTGTTAAAAGCGATGCAACCTAGTAATATCAGAAAAACAATTCGCTAAATACATGTTGGTACGAATATGTGACCCAACCGTTGTAACTCAAAGGGACTGACACCATTAGAAAGTCAATAAAATATAGTACCACAGTCAATCGTTTCACGGTTAAAAGCGATGCAACCTAGTAATATCAACAAAAAATATCGCTAAATACATGTTGGTACGAATATGTGACCCAACCGTTGTAACTCAAAGGGACTGACCCCGTTAGAAAGACAATAAAATGTAGTTTTGGAAACTGTCGCTACTTCTTCAGCGCGCGATAACGGCTAGGATTAGTCCGGCAGTAAAGAATGACTTTTTTATATTAGTTTTTAATTTAAGCGCTACCACAGCGCCCAGCGTAATCGCTGAGTTTCGGCAATCATGTCAAATTAGAAGAATGTTATTTCTTGGAGTCCACTTGTCTCACTTATAACATTTTTAAGGTCACAGTCCAAAGTTTGTTCAAGTAAGTCCCACAGTCAATCGTTTCATTTTTAAAAGCGATGCAACCTAGTAATATCAAAAAAAAAACATCGCTAAATACATGCTGGTACGAATATGTGACCCAACCGTTGTAACTCAAACGGACTGACACTGTTAGAAAGACAATGAAATGTAGTTTTTGAAACTATCGCTATTTCCTCAGCGCGCGATAACGGCTAGGATTGGTCCCACAGTAAAGAATGACTTATTTATCTAAATTCTTAAATGAAGCGCTACCACAGCCCCCAGTGTAATCGCTGAGTTTCGGCAATCATGTCAAATTAGGAAGAATGTTATTTCTTGGAGTCCAATTTTCTCATTTATCACATTTATTAGGTCACAGTCCAAAGTTTGTTCAAGTAAGTCCCACAGTCAATCGTTTCATTGTTAAAAGCGATGCAACCTAGTAATATCAAAACAAATATGGCTAAATACATGTTGGTACGAATATGTGACCCAACCGTTGTAACTCAAAGGGACTGACCCCGTTAGAAAGACAATAAAATGTAGTTTTGGAAACTGTCGCTATTTCTTCAGCGCGCGATAACGGCTAGGATTGGTACCACAGTAAAGAATGACATATTTATCTAAATTCTTAAATAAAGCGCTACCGCAGCGCCTAGAGTAATCGCTGAGTTCCGGCAATCATGTCAAATTAAAAAGAATGTTATTTCTTGGAGTCCACTTGTCTCACTTATAACATTTTTAAGGTCACAGTCCATAATTAGTTCAATTAAGTCCCACAGTCAATTGTTTCACTGTTAAAAGCGGTACAACCTAGTAATACCGGAAAAATAGCACGAAACACATATTGGTACGAATAGGTGAGCCAAACGTTGTAACTCAAACGAACTGACACCGTTAAAAAGTCAATGAAATGTAGTTTTTGAAACTGTCGCTATTTCTTCAGCGCGCGATAACGGCTAGGATTGGTCCCGCAGTAAAGAATGACTTTTTTATATTAATTTTTAATTGAAGCGCTACCACAGCGCCCAGTGTAATCGCTGAGTTTCGGCAATCATGTGAAATTAGGAAGAATGTTATTTCTTGGAGTCCAATTTTCTCATTTATCACATTTATTAGGTCACAGTCCAAAGTTTGTTCAGGTAAGTCCCACAGTCAATCGTTTCATTGTTAAAAGCGATGCAACCTAGTAATATCAAAAAAATATGGCTAAATACATGTTGGTACGAATATGTGACCCAACCGTTGTAACTCAAACGGACTGACACTGTTAGAAAGACAATGAAATGTAGTTTTTAAAACTATCGCTATTTCTTCAGCGCGTGCTAACGGCTAGGATTGGTCCCACACTTAAAAAATGATTTTTTTTAGCTTAATTCTTAAATGAAGCGCCACCACAGCGCCAAGTGTAATCGCTGAGTTTCGGCAATCATGTCAAATTAAGAATAATGTTATTTCTTGGAGTTCAATTGCCTCCTTTATCACATTAATCAGGTGACAGTCCAAAGTTAGTTCAATTAAGTCCCACAGTCAATCGTATCATAGTTAAATGCAATGCAACCTGGTAATATCAGAAAAATATCGCTAAATACATGTTGGTACGAGCATGTGATCCCACCGCTGTAACTGAAACGGACTGACACCGTTGGAAAGTCAATGAAATGTAGTTTTTGAAACTGTCGCTATTTCTTCAGCGCGCGATAACGGCTAGGATTGGTCCCACAGTAAATAATGACAGATTTATCTAAATTCTTAAATAAAGCGCTACCCCAGCGCCCAGTGTAATCGCTGAGTTCCGGCAATCATGTCAAATTAAAAAGAATGTTATTTCTTGGAGTCCACTTGTCTCACTTATAACATTTTTAAGGTCACAGTCCATAATCAGTTCAATTAAGTCCCACTGTCTATTGTTTCACTGTTAAAAGCGATACAACCTAGTAATACCGGAAAAATATCACGAAACACATGTTGGTACGAATAGGTGAGCCAAACGTTGTAACTCAAACGGACTGACACCGTTAAAAAGTCAATGAAATGTAGTTTTTGAAACTGTCGCTATTTCTTCAGCGCGCGATAACGGCTAGGATTGGTCCCGCAGGAAAGAATGACTTTTTTATATGAATTTTTAATTGAAGCGCTACCACAGCGCCCAGCGTAATCGCTGACTTTCGGCAATCATGTCAAATTAGGAAGAATGTTATTTCTTGGAGTCCAATTTTCTCATTTATCACATTTATTAGGTCACAGTCCAAAGTTTGTTCAAGTAAGTCCCACAGTCAATCGTTTCATTGTTAAAAGCGATGCAACCTAGTAATATCAAAAAAAAATATGGCTAAATACATGTTGGTACGAATATGTGACCCAAGCGTTGTAACTCAAACAAACTGACACTGTTAGAAAGACAATGAAATGTAGTTTTTGAAACTATCGCTATTTCTTCAGCGCGCGATAACGGCTAGGATTGGTCCCACAGTAAAGAATGACTTATTTATCTAAATTCTTAAATGAAGCGCTACCACAGGGCCCAGTGTAATCGCTGAGTTTCGGCAATCATGTCAAATTAGGAGGAATGTTATTTCTTGGAGTCCAATTTTCTCATTTATCACATTTATTAGGTCACAGTCCAAAGTTTGTTCAAGTAAGTCCCACAGTCAATTGTTTCATTGTTAAAAGCGATGCAACCTAGTAATATCAACAAAAAATATCGCTAAATACATGTTGGTACGAATAGGTGAGCCAAACGTTGTAACTCAAACGGACTGACACCGTTAAAAAGTCAATGAAATGTAGTTTTTGAAACTGTTGCTATTTCTTCAGCGCGCGATAACGGACAGGATTGGTCCCACATTAAAGAACGACTTTTTTATCTTAATTTTTAATTGAAGCGCTACCACAGCGCCCAGTGTAATCGCTGAGTTTCGGCAATCATGTCAAATTAGGAAGAATGTTATTTCTTGGAGTCCAATTTTCTCATTTATCACATTTATTAGGTCACAGTCCAAAGTTTGTTCAAGTAAGTCCCACAGTCAATCCTTTCATTGTTAAAAGCGATGCAACCTGGTAATATCAAAAAAATATCGCTAAATACATGTTTGTACGAATATGTGAACCAACCGTTGTAACTCAAAGCGACTGACCCCGTTAGAAAGTCAATGAAATGTAGTTTTTGAAACTGTCACTTTTCCTTCAGCGCGCGATAACGGCTAGGATTGGTCCCGCAGTAAAAAATGCATTTTTTATCTTAATTTTTAATTGAAGCGCTACCACAGCGCCCAGTGCAATTACTGAGTTTCGGCAATCATTTCAAATTAAGAAGAATGCTATTTCTTGGAGTCCACTTGTCTCACTTATAACATTTATAAGATCACAGTCTAAAATCAGTTCAATTAAGTACCACAGTAAATCGTTTCACGGTTAAAAGCGATGCAACCTAGTAATATCGGACAAACAATTCACTAAATACATGTTGGTACGAATATGTGACCCAACCGTTGTAACTCAAACGGACTGACACCGTTAGAAAGTCAATGAAATGTAGTTTTTGAGACTGTCGCTATTTCTTCAGCGCGCGCTAACGCCTAGGATTGGTCCCATAGCAAAAAATGACTTTCTTTAGCTTAATTCTTAAATGAAGCGCTACAACAGGGCCCAGTGTAATCGCTGAGGTTCCGCAATCATGTCAAATTAATAAGAATGTTGTTTTTTGGAGTCCAATTGTCTCCTTTATCACATTTATCAGGTGACAGTCCATAATCAGTTCAATTAAGTACCACAGTCAATCGTTTCACTGTTAAAAGCCATACAACCTAGTAGTACCGGAAAAATAGCACGAAATACATGTTGGTTCGAATGTGTGACTTTAACCGTTGTAGCTCAAACGGATTGATACTGTTAGAAAGACAATGAAATGTAGTTTTGGAAACTGTCGCTATTTCTTCAGCGCGCGATAACGGCTAGGATTGGTCCCACAATAAAAAATGACTTTTTTTTAGCTTAATTTTTAATTGAAGCGCTACTACAGCGTCCAGTGTAATTGCTGAGTTTCGGCAATCATGTCAAATTAGGAAGAATGTTATTTCTTGGAGTCCAATTGCCTCACTTTAACATTTATAATGTCACAGTCCAAAATCAGTTCAATTTAGCCCCACAGTCAATTGTTTCACTGTTAAAAGCCATACAACCTAGTAATACCGGAAAAATAGCACGAAACACATGCTGGTACGAATAGGTGACCCAACCGTTGTAACTCAAACGGACTGACACCGTTAAAAAGTCAATGAAATGTAGTTTTTGAAACTGTCGCAATTTCTTCAGCGCGCGATAACGGCTAGGATTGGTCCCGCAGGAAAGAATGACTTTTTTATATGAATTTTTAATTGAAGCGCTACCACAGCGCCCAGCGTAATCGCTGACTTTCGGCAATCATGTCAAATTAGGAAGAATGTTATTTCTTGGAGTCCAATTTTCTCATTTATCACATTTATTAGGTCACAGTCCAAAGTTTGTTCAAGTAAGTCCCACAGTCAATCGTTTCATTGTTAAAAGCGATGCAACCTAGTAATATCAAAAAAAAATATGGCTAAATACATGTTGGTACGAATATGTGACCCAACCGTTGTAACTCAAACGAACTGACACTGTTAGAAAGACAATGAAATGTAGTTTTTGAAACTATCGCTATTTCTTCAGCGCGCGATAACGGCTAGGATTGGTCCCACAGTAAAGAATGACTTATTTATCTAAATTCTTAAATGAAGCGCTACCACAGGGCCCAGTGTAATCGCTGAGTTTCGGCAATCATGTCAAATTAGGAGGAATGTTATTTCTTGGAGTCCAATTTTCTCATTTATCACATTTATTAGGTCACAGTCCAAAGTTTGTTCAAGTAAGTCCCACAGTCAATTGTTTCATTGTTAAAAGCGATGCAACCTAGTAATATCAACAAAAAATATCGCTAAATACATGTTGGTACGAATAGGTGAGCCAAACGTTGTAACTCAAACGGACTGACACCGTTAAAAAGTCAATGAAATGTAGTTTTTGAAACTGTTGCTATTTCTTCAGCGCGCGATAACGGATAGGATTGGTCCCACATTAAAGAACGACTTTTTTATCTTAATTTTTAATTGAAGCGCTACCACAGCGCCCAGTGTAATCGCTGAGTTTCGGCAATCATGTCAAATTAGGAAGAATGTTATTTCTTGGAGTCCAATTTTCTCATTTATCACATTTATTAGGTCACAGTCCAAAGTTTGTTCAAGTAAGTCCCACAGTCAATCCTTTCATTGTTAAAAGCGATGCAACCTGGTAATATCAAAAAAATATCGCTAAATACATGTTTGTACGAATATGTGAACCAACCGTTGTAACTCAAAGGGACTGACCCCGTTAGAAAGTCAATGAAATGTAGTTTTTGAAACTGTCACTTTTCCTTCAGCGCGCGATAACGGCTAGGATTGGTCCCGCAGTAAAAAATGCATTTTTTATCTTAATTTTTAATTGAAGCGCTACCACAGCGCCCAGTGCAATTACTGAGTTTCGGCAATCATTTCAAATTAAGAAGAATGCTATTTCTTGGAGTCCACTTGTCTCACTTATAACATTTATAAGATCACAGTCTAAAATCAGTTCAATTAAGTACCACAGTAAATCGTTTCACGGTTAAAAGCGATGCAACCTAGTAATATCGGACAAACAATTCACTAAATACATGTTGGTACGAATATGTGACCCAACCGTTGTAACTCAAACGGACTGACACCGTTAGAAAGTCAATGAAATGTAGTTTTTGAGACTGTCGCTATTTCTTCAGCGCGCGCTAACGCCTAGGATTGGTCCCATAGCAAAAAATGACTTTCTTTAGCTTAATTCTTAAATGAAGCGCTACAACAGGGCCCAGTGTAATCGCTGAGATTCCGCAATCATGTCAAATTAATAAGAATGTTGTTTCTTGGAGTCCAATTGTCTCCTTTATCACATTTATCAGGTGACAGTCCATAATCAGTTCAATTAAGTACCACAGTCAATCGTTTCACTGTTAAAAGCCATACAACCTAGTAGTACCGGAAAAATAGCACGAAATACATGTTGGTTCGAATGTGTGACTTTAACCGTTGTAGCTCAAACGGATTGATACTGTTAGAAAGACAATGAAATGTAGTTTTGGAAACTGTCGCTATTTCTTCAGCGCGCGATAACGGCTAGGATTGGTCCCACAATAAAAAATGACTTTTTTTTAGCTTAATTTTTAATTGAAGCGCTACTACAGCGTCCAGTGTAATTGCTGAGTTTCAGCAATCATGTCAAATTAGGAAGAATGTTATTTCTTGGAGTCCAATTGCCTCACTTTAACATTTATAATGTCACAGTCCAAAATCAGTTCAATTTAGCCCCACAGTCAATTGTTTCACTGTTAAAAGCCATACAACCTAGTAATACCGGAAAAATAGCACGAAACACATGCTGGTACGAATAGGTGACCCAACCGTTGTAACTCAAACGGACTGACACCGTTAAAAAGTCAATGAAATGTAGTTTTTGAAACTGTCGCAATTTCTTCAGCGCGCGATAACGGCTAGGATTGGTCCCGCAGTAAAGAATGACTTTTTTACATTAATTTTTAATTGAAGCGCTACCACAGCGCCCAGTGTAATCGCTGAGTTTCGGCAATCATGTCAAATTAGGAAGAATGTTATTTCTTGGAGTCCAATTTTCTCATTTATCACATTTATTAGGTCACAGTCCAAAGTTTGTTCAAGTAAGTCCCACAGTCAATCGTTTCACTGTTAAAAGCCATACAACCTAGTAGTACCGGAAAAATATCACGAAATACATGTTGGTACGAATATGTGACTCAACCGTTGTAACTCCAGCGGATTGATACTGTTAGTAAGTCAATGAAATGTAGTTTTTGAAACTGTCGCTCTTTCTTGAGCGCGCAATAACGGCTAGGATTGGTCCCACAGTAAAGAATGACAGATTTATCTAAATTCTTAAATGAAGCGCTACCCCAGCGCCCAGTGTAACCGCTGAGTTCCGGCAATCCTGTCAAATTAAAAAGAATGTTATTTCTCGGAGTTCACTTCTCTCACTTATAACATTTTTAAGGTCACAGTCCATAATCAGTTCAATTAAGTCCCACAGTCAATTGTTTCACTGTTAAAAGCCATACAACCTAGTAATACCGGAAAAATAGCACGATACACATGTTGGTACGAATAGGTGACCCAACCGTTGTAACTCCACCGGATTGATACTGTTAGAAAGTCAATGAAATGTAGTTTTTGAAACTGTCGCTAATTCTTCAGCGCGCGATAACGGCTAGGATTGGTACCACAGTAAAGAATGACATGTTTATCTAAATTCTTAAATGAAGCGCTACCCCAGCGCCCAGTGTAATCGCTGAGTTCCGGCAATCATGTCACATTAAAAAGAATGTTATTTCTTGGAGTCCACTTCTCTCACTTATAACATTTTTAAGGTCACAGTCCATAATCAGTTCAATTAAGTCCCACAGTCAATTGTTTCACTGTTAAAAGCCAAACAACCAAGTAATACCGGAAAAATAGCACGAAACACATGTTGGTACGAATAGGTGACCCAACCGTTGTAACTCAAACGGATTTAGCGCGGATGAAGAGCTACAACAGCGCCCAGTGTAATCGCTGAGGTTCCGCAATCATGTCAAATTAAGAAGAATGTTATTTCTTGGAGTCCAATTGTCTCATTTACCCCATTTATCAGGTCACAGTCCATAATCAGTTCAATCAACGCGCGATAACGACTAGGATTGGTCCCGCAGTAAAAAATGCCTTTTTTATCTTAATTTTTAATTGAAGCGCTACCACAGCGTCCAGTGCAATCGCTGAGTTTCGGCAATCATTTTAAATTAAGAAGAATGCTATTTCTTGGAGTCCACTTGTCTCACTTATAACATTTATAAGATCACAGTCCAAAATCAGTTCAATTAAGTCCCAAAGTCAATCGTTTCACTGTTAAAAGCCATACAACCTAGTAGTACCGGAAAAATAGCACAAAACACATGTTGGTACGAATAGGTGACCCAACCGTTGTAACTCAAACGGATTTAGCGCGGATGAAGAGCTACAACAGCGCCCAGTGTAATCGCTGAGGTTCCGCAATCATGTCAAATTAAGAAGAATGTTGTTTCTTGGAGTCCAATTGTCTCATTTACCCCATTTATCAGGTCACAGTCCATAATCAGTTCAATCAGCGCGCGATAACGACTAGCATTGGTCCCGCAGTAAAAAATGCCTTTTTTATCTTAATTTTTAATTGAAGCGCTACCACAGCGTCCAGTGCAATCGCTGAATTTCGGCAATCATTTCAAATTAAGAAGGATGCTATTTCTTGGAGTCCACTTGTCTCACTTATAACATTTATAAGATCACAGTCCAAAATCAGTTCAATTAAGTCCCAAAGTCAATCGTTTCACTGTTAAAAGCCATACAACCTAGTAGTACCGGAAAAATATCACGAAATACATGTTGGTACGAATATGTGACTCAACCGTTGTAACTCCACCGGATTGATACTGTTAGAAAGTCAATGAGATGTAGTTTTTGAAACTGTCGCTAATTCTTTAGCGCGCGATCACGGCTAGGATTGGTCCCGCAGTAAAGAATGACAGATTTATCTAAATTCTTAAATGAAGCACTACCCCAGCGCCCAGTGTAATCGCTGAGTTCCGGGAATCATGTCAAACTTAAAAGAATGTTATTTCTTGGAGTCCACTTGTCTCACTTATAACATTTTTAAGGTCACAGTCCATAATCAGTTAAATTAAGTCCCACAGTCAATTGTTTCACTGTTAAAAGCCATACAACCTAGTAATACCGGAAAAAAAGCACGAAATACATGTTGGTTCGAATATGTGACTTTAACCGTTGTAGCTCAAGCGGATTGATACTGTTAGAAAGACAATGAAATGTAGTTTTTGAAACTGTGGCTATTCCTTCAGCGCGCGATAACGGCTAGGATTGGTCCCACACTAAAAATGACTTTTTTATCTAAATTTTTAATTGAAGCGCTACCACAGCGTTCAGTGCAATCGCTAAGTTCCTGTAATCACGTCAAACTAAGAAGAATGTTATTTCTTGGAGTCAACTTGTCTCACTTATAACATATATAAGGTCTCAGTCTAAAATTAGTTCAATTTAGTCCCACAGTCAATCGTTTCACTGTTAAAAGCGATGCAACCTAGTAATATGAGAAAAATATCGCTAAATACATGTTGGTACGAGTATGTGATCCAACCGCTGTAACTGAAACGGACTGACACCGTTAGAAAGTCAATGAAACGTACTTTTTGAAACTGTCACTATTTCTTCAGCGCGCGATAACGGCTAGGATTGGTCCCGCAGTAAAAAATGCCTTTTTTATCTTAAT
This sequence comes from Hydractinia symbiolongicarpus, assembly GCF_029227915.1. Classification (NCBI taxonomy): domain Eukaryota; kingdom Metazoa; phylum Cnidaria; class Hydrozoa; order Anthoathecata; family Hydractiniidae; genus Hydractinia; species Hydractinia symbiolongicarpus. Next base: position 30,548,778 of record NC_079881.1, read on the forward strand.
GTTTAATTGAAGCGCTATCACAGCGTTCAGTGCAATCGCTGAGTTTCGGCAATCATTTCAAATTACGAAGAATGCTATTTCTTGGAGTCCACTTGTCTCACTTATAACATTTATAAGATCACAGTCCAAAATCAGTTCAATTAAGTACCACAGTCAATCGTTTCACGGTTAAAAGCGATGCAACCTAGTAATATCAGAAAAACAATTCGCTAAATACATGTTGGTACGAATATTTGACCCAACCGTTGAAACTCAAACGGATTAATACTGTTAGAAAGTCAATGAAATGTAGTTTTTGAAACTGTCGCTAATTCTTCAGCGCGCGATCACGGCTAGGATTGGTCCCGCAGTAAAGAATGACAGATTTATCTAAATTCTTAAATGAAGCACTACCCCAGCGCCCAGTGTAACCGCTGAGTTCCGGCAGTCATGTCAAATTAAAAAGAATGTTATTTCTTGGAGTCCACTTGTCTCACTTATAACATTTTTAAGGTCACAGTCCATAATCAGTTCTATTAAGTCCCACAGTCAATTGTTTCACTGTTAAAAGCCATACAACCTAGTAATACCGGAAAAATAGCACGAAATACATGTTGGTTCGAATATGTGACTTTAACCGTTGTAGCTCAAACGGATTGATACTGTTAGAAAGACAATGAAATGTAGTTTTTGAAACTGTCGCTATTTCTTCAGCGCGCGATAACGGCTAGGATTGGTCCCGCAGTAAAGAATGACAGATTTATCTAAATTCTTAAATGAAGCACTACCCCAGCGCCCAGTGTAATCGCTGAGTTCCGGCAGTCATGTCAAATTAAAAAGAATGTTATTTCTTGGAGTCCACTTGTCTCACTTATAACATATATAAGGTCTCAGTCCAAAATTAGTTCAATTTAGTCCCACAGTCAATCGTTTCACTGTTAAAAGCGATGCAACCTAGTAATATGAGAAAAATATCGCTAAATACATGTTGGTACGAACATGTGACCCAACCGTTGAAACTCAAACGGACTGACACCGTTAGAAAGTCAGTGAAATGTAGTATTTGAAACTGTCTCTATTTTTTCAGCGCGCGCTAACGGCTAGGATTTGTCCCACAGTAAGAAAATGATTTTTTTTAGCTTAATTCTTAAATGAAGCGCCACCACAGCGCCCAGTGTAATCGCTGAGTTTCGGCAATCATGTCAAATTAAGAAGAATGTTATTTCTTAGAGTCCAATTGCCTCCTTTATCACATTAATCAGGTGACAATCCAAAGTTAGTTCAATTAAGTCCCACAGTCAATCGTTTCATAGTTAAATGCGATGCAACCTAGTAATATCAGGAAAATATTGCTAAATACATGTTGGTACGAGTATGTGATCCAACCGCTGTAACTGAAACGGACTGACACCGTTAGAAAGTCAATGAAACGTACTTTTTGAAACTGTCACTATTTCTTCAGCGCGCGATAACGGCTAGAATTGGTCCCGCAGTAAAAAATGCCTTTTTTATCTTAATTTTTAACTGAAGCGCTATCACAGCATCCAGTGCAATCGCTGAGGTTCCTCAATCATGTCAAATTAAGAAGAATGTTATTTCTTGGAGTCCAATTGTCTCATTTACCCCATTTATCAGGTCACAGTCCATAATCAGTTCAATTAAGTACCACAGTCAATCGTTTCACTGTTAAAAGCCATACAACCTAGTAGTACCGGAAAAATAGCACGAAATACATGTTGGTTCGAATATGTGACTTTAACCGTTGTAGCTCAAACGGATTGATACTGTTAGAAAGACAATGAAATGTAGTTTTTGAAACTGTCGCTATTTCTTCAGCGCGCGATAACGGCTAGGATTGGTCCCACAGTAAAAAATGACTTTTTTATCTAAATTTTTAATTGAAGCGCTACCACAGCGTTCAGTGCAATCACTAAGTTCCGGAAATCACGTCAAACTAAGAAGAATGTTATTTCTTGGAGTCAACTTGTCTCACTTATAACATATATAAGGTCTCAGTCCAAAATTAGTTCAATTTAGTCCCACAGTCAATCGTTTCACTGTTAAAAGTGATGCAACCTAGTAATATGAGAAAAATATCGCTAAATACATGTTGGTACGAACATGTGACCCAACCGTTGAAACTCAAACGGACTGACACCGTTAGAAAGTCAGTGAAATGTAGTATTTGAAACTGTCTCTATTTTTTCAGCGCGCGCTAACGGCTAGGATTTGTCCCACAGTAAGAAAATGATTTTTTTTAGCTTAATTCTTAAATGAAGCGCCACCACAGCGCCCAGTGTAATCGCTGAGTTTCGGCAATCATGTCAAATTAAGAAGAATGTTATTTCTTAGAGTCCAATTGCCTCCTTTATCACATTAATCAGGTGACAGTCCAAAGTTAGTTCAATTAAGTCCCACAGTCAATCGTTTCATAGTTAAATGCGATGCAACCTAGTAATATCAGGAAAATATTGCTAAATACATGTTGGTACGAGTATGTGATCCAACCGCTGTAACTGAAACGGACTGACACCGTTAGAAAGTCAATGAAACGTACTTTTTGAAACTGTCACTATTTCTTCAGCGCGCGATAACGGCTAGAATTGGTCCCGCAGTAAAAAATGCCTTTTTTATCTTAATTTTTAACTGAAGCGCTATCACAGCGTCCAGTGCAATCGCTGAGGTTCCTCAATCATGTCAAATTAAGAAAAATGTTATTTCTTGGAGTCCAATTGTCTCATTTACCCCATTTATCAGGTCACAGTCCATAATCAGTTCAATTAAGTACCACAGTCAATCGTTTCACTGTTAAAAGCCATACAACCTAGTAGTACCGGAAAAATGTCACGAAATACATGTTGGTTCGAATATGTGACTTTAACCGTTTTAGCTCAAACGGATTGATACTGTTAGAAAGACAATGAAATGTAGTTTTTGAAACAATCGCTAATTCTTCAGCGCGCGATAACGGCTAGGATTGGTCCCACAGTAAAAAATGACTTTTTTATCTAAATTTTTAATTGAAGCGCTACCACAGCGTTCAGTGCAATGGCTAAGTTCCGGTAATCACGTCAAACTAAGAAGAATGTTATTTCTTGGAGTCAACTTGTCTCACTTATAACATATATAAGGTCTCAGTCCAAAATTAGTTCAATTTAGTCCCACAGTCAATCGTTTCACTGTTAAAAGCGATGCAACCTAGTAATATGAGAAAAATATCGCTAAATACATGTTGGTACGAATATGTGACCCAACCGTTGAAACTGAAACGAACTGACACTGTTAGAAAGTCTGTGAAATGTAGTATTTAAAACTGTGTCTATTTTTTCTGCGCCCGCTAACGGCTAGGATTGGTCCCACAGTAAAAAAATGATTTTTTTAGCTTAATTCTTAAATGAAGCACCACCACAGCCCCCAGTGTAATCGCTGAGTTTCGGCAATCATGTCAAATTAAGAACAATGTTATTTCTTGGAGTCCAATTGCCTCCTTTATCACATTAATCAGGTGACAGTCCAAAGTTAGTTCAATTAAGTCCCACAGTCAATCGTTTCATAGTTAAATGCGATGCAACCTAGTAATATCAGAAAAATATCGTTAAATACATGTTGGTACGAGTATGTGATCCAACCGCTCTAACTGAAACGGACTGACACTGTTAGAAAGACAATGAAATGTAGTTTTTGAAACTATCGCTATTTCTTCAGCGCGCGATAACAGGTAGGATTGGTCCCGCAGTAAAAAATGCCTTTTTTATCTTAATTTTTAATTGAAGCGCTACCACAGCGTCCAATGCAATCGCTGAGTTTCGGCAATCATTTCAAATTAAGAAGAATGCTATTTCTTGGAGTCCAATTGTCGCACTTATAACATTTATAAGGTCACAGTCCATAATCAGTTCAATTAAGTCCCACAGTCAATTGTTTCACTGTTAAAAGCCATACAACCTAGTAATACCGGAAAAATAGCACGAAACACATGTTGGTACAAATAGGTGACCCAACCGTTGTAACTCAGACGGACTGACACCGTTAAAAATTCAATGAAATGTAGTTTTTGAAACTGTCGCTATTCTTCAGCGCGCGATAACGGCTAGGATTGGTCCCGCTGAAAAGAATGACTTTTTTATCTTAATTTTTAATTGAAGCGCTACCACAGCGCCCAGTGTAATCGCTGAGTTTCGGCAATCATGTCAAATTAGGAAGAATGTTATTTCTTGGAGTCCAATTTTCTCATTTATCACATTTATTAGGTCACAGTCCAAAGTTTGTTCAAGTAAGTCCCACAGTCAATCGTTTCATTTTTAAAAGCGATGCAACCTAGTAATATCAAAAAAAAATCGCTAAATATATGTTGGTACGAATATGTGACCCAACCGTTGTAACTCAAACGGACTGACACTGTTAGTAAGACAATGAAATGTAGTTTTTGAAACAATCGCTATTTCTTCAGCGCGCGATAACGGCTAGGATTGGTCCCGCAGTAAAAAATGCCTTTTTTATCTTAATTTTTAATTGAAGCGCTATCACAGCGTCCAGTGCAATCGCTGAGTTTCGGCAATCATTTAAAATTTAGAAGAATGCTTTCTTGGAGTCCACTTGTCTCACTTATAACATTTATAAGATCACAGTCCAAAATCAGTTAAATTAAATCCCAAAGTCAATCGTTTCACGGTTAAAAGCGATGCAACCTAGTAATATCAGAAAATCGATTCGCTAAATACATGTTGGTACGAATATGTGACCCAACCGTTGAAACTCAAACGGACTGACACCGTTAGAAAGTCAATGAAATGAAGTTTTTGAGACTGTCGCTATTTTTTCAGCGCGCGCTAACGGCTAGGATTGGTCCCACAGTAAAAAAATGACTTTCTTTAGCTTAATTCTTAAATGAAGCGCTACCACAGCGTTCAGTGCAATCGCTAAGTTCCGGTAATCACGTCAAACTAAGAAGAATGTTATTTCTTGGAGTCAACTTGTCTCACTTATAACATATATAAGGTCTCAGTCCAAAATTAGTTCAATTTAGTCCCACAGTCAATCGTTTCACTGTTAAAAGCGATGCAACCTAGTAATATGAGAAAAATATCGCTAAATACATGTTGGTACGAACATGTGACCCAACCGTCGAAACTCAAACGGACTGACACCGTTAGAAAGTCAGTGAAATGTAGTATTTGAAACTGTCTCTATTTTTTCATCGCGCGCTAACGGCTAGGATTGGTCCCACAGTAAAAAAATGATTTTTTTTAGCTTAATTCTTAAATGAAGCGCCACCACAGCGCCCAGTGTAATCGCTGAGTTTCGGCAATCATGTCAAATTAAGAAGAATGTTATTTCTTGGAGTCCAATTGCCTCCTTTATCACATTAATCAGGTGACAGTCCAAAGTTAGTTCAATTAAGTCCAACAGTCAATCGTTTCATAGTTAAATGCGATGCAACCTAGTAATATCAGGAAAATAATGCTAAATACATGTTGGTACAAGTATGTGATCCAACCGCTGTAACTGAAACGGACTGACACCGTTAGAAAGTCAATGAAACGTACTTTTTGAAACTGTCACTATTTCTTCAGCGCGCGATAACGGCTAGGATTGGTCCCGCAGTAAAAAATGCCTTTTTTATCTTAATTTTTAACTGAAGCGCTATCACAGCGTCCAGTGCAATCGCTGAGGTTCCTCAATCATGTCAAATTAAGAAGAATGTTATTTCTTGGAGTCCAATTGTCTCATTTACCCCATTTATCAGGTCACAGTCCATAATCAGTTCAATTAAGTACCACAGTCAATCGTTTCACTGTTAAAAGCCATACAACCTAGTAGTACCGGAAAAATATCACGAAATACATGTTGGTTCGAATATGTGACTTTAACCATTGTAGCTCAAACGGTTGATACTGTTAGAAAGACAATGAAATGTAGTTTTTGAAACAATCGCTAATTCTTCAGCGCGCGATAACGGCTAGGATTGGTCCCACAGTAAAAAATGACTTTTTTATCTAAATTTTTAATTGAAGCGCTACCACAGCGTTCAGTGCAATCGCTAAGTTCCGGTAATCACGTCAAACTAAGAAGAATGTTATTTCTTGGAGTCAACTTGTCTCACTTATAACATATATAAGGTCTCAGTCCAAAATTAGTTCAATTTAGTCCCACAGTCAATCGTTTCACTGTTAAAAGCGATGCTACCTAGTAATATGAGAAAAATATCGCTAAATACATGTTGGTACGAACATGTGACCCAACCGTTGAAACTCAAACGGACTGACACCGTTATAAAGTCAGTGAAATGTAGTATTTGAAACTGTCTCTATTTTTTCAGCGCGCGCCAACGGTTAGGATTGGTCCCACAGTAAAAAATGATTTTTTTTAGCTTAGTTCTTAAATGAAGCGCCACCACAGCGCCCAGTGTAATCGCTGAGTTTCAGCAATCATGTCAATTTAACAAGAATGTTATTTCTTGGAGTCCAATTGCCTCCTTTATAACATTAATCAGGTGACAGTCCAAAGTTAGTTCAATTAAGTCCCACAGTCAATCGTTTCATAGTTAAATACGATGCAACCTAGTAATATCAGAAAAACAATTCGCTAAATACATGTTGGTACGAATATGTGAGCCAACCGTTGAAACTCAAACGGACTGACACTGTTAGAAAGTCAGTGAAATGTAGTATTTGAAACTGTGTCTATTTTTTCTGTGCGCGCTAACGGCTAGGATTGGTCCCACAGTAAAAAAATGATTTTTTTAGCTTAATTCTTAAATGAAGCACCACCACAGCCCCCAGTGTAATCGCTGAGTTTCGGCAATCATGTCAAATTAAGAAGAATGTTATTTCTTGGAGTCCAATTGCCTCCTTTATCACATTAATCAGGTGACAGTCCAAAGTTAGTTCAATTAAGTCCCACAGTCAATCGTTTCATAGTTAAATGCGATGCAACCTAGTAATATCAGAAAACTATCGTTAAATACATGTTGGTACGAGTATGTGATCCAACCGCTGTAACTGAAACGGACTGACACTGTTAGAAAGACAATGAAATGTAGTTTTTGAAACTATCGCTATTTCTTCAGCGCGCGATAACGGCTAGGATTGGTCCCGCAGTAAAAAATGCCTTTTTTATCTTAATTTTTAATTGAAGCGCTACCACAACGTCCAGTGCAATCGCTGAGTTTCGGCAATCATTTCAAATTAAGAAGAATGCTATTTCTTGGAGTCCAATTGTCGCACTTATAACATTTATAAGGTCACAGTCCATAATCAGTTCAATTAAGTCCCACAGTCAATTGTTTCACTGTTAAAAGCCATACAACCTAGTAATACCGGAAAAATAGCACGAAACACATGTTGGTACAAATAGGTGACCCAACCGTTGTAACTCAGACGGACTGACACCGTTAAAAATTCAATGAAATGTAGTTTTTGAAACTGTCGCTATTTCTTCAGCGCGCGATAACGGCTAGGATTGGTCCTGCTGAAAAGAATGACTTTTTTATCTTAATTTTTAATTGAAGCGCTACCACAGCGCCCAGTGTAATCGCTGAGTTTCGGCAATCATGTCAAATTAGGAAGAATGTTATTTCTTGGAGTCCAATTTTCTCATTTATCACATTTATTAGGTCACAGTCCAAAGTTTGTTCAAGTAAGTCCCACAGTGAATCGTTTCATTTTTAAAAACGATGCAACCTAGTAATATCAAAAAAAAAGCGCTAAATATATGTTGGTACGAATATGTGACCCAACCGTTGTAACTCAAACGGACTGACACTGTTAGTAAGACAATGAAATGTAGTTTTTGAAACAATCGCTATTTCTTCAGCGCGCGATAACGGCTAGGATTGGTCCCGCAGTAAAAAATGCCTTTTTTATCTTAATTTTTAATTGAAGCGCTATCACAGTGTCCAGTGCAATCGCTGAGTTTCGGCAATCATTTCAAATTAAGAAGAATGCTATTTCTTGGAGTCCACTTGTCTCACTTATAACACTTATAAGATCACAGTCCAAAATCACTTAAATTAAATCCCAAAGTCAATCGTTTCACGGTTAAAAGCGATGCAACCTAGTAAGCAACCTAGTAATATCAGAAAATCAATTCGCTAAATACATGTTGGTACGAATATGTGACCCAACCGTTGTAACTCAAACGGACTGACACCGTTAGAAAGTCAATGAAATGTAGTTTTTGAGACTGTCGCTATTTTTTCAGCGCGCGCTAACGGCTAGGATTGGTCCCACAGTAAAAAATGACTTTCTTTAGCTTAATTCTTAAATGAAGCGCTACAACAGCGCCCAGTGTAATCGCTGAGGTTCCGCAATCATGTCAAATTAAGAAGAATGTTATTTCTTGGAGTCCAATTGTCTCCTTTATCACATTTATCAGGTGACAGTCCATAATCAGTTCAATTAATTACCACAGTCAATCGTTTCACTGTTAAAAGCCATACAACCTAGTAGTACCGGAAAAATATCACGAAATACATGTTGGTACGAATATGTGACTCAACCGTTGTAACTCCACCGGATTAATACTGTTAGAAAGTCAATGATATGTAGTTTTGGAAACTGTCGCTATTTCTTCAGCGCGCGATAACGGCTAGGATTGGTCCCGCAGTAAAGAATGACAGATTTATCTAAATTCTTAAATGAAGCACTACCCCAGCGCCCAGTGTAATCGCTGAGTTTCGGCAATCATGTCAAATTAGGAGGAATGTTATTTCTTGGAGTCCAATTGCCTCCTTTATCACATTAATCAGGTGACAGTCCAAAGTTAGTTCAATTAAGTCCCACAGTCAATCGTTTCATAGTTAAATGCGATGCAACCTAGTAATATCAGGAAAATATCGCTAAATACATGTTGGTACGAATATGTGACCAAACCGTTGTAACTCAAACGGATTGACACCGTTAGAAAGTCAATGAAATGTAGTTTTTGAAACTGTTGCTATTTCTTCAGCGCGCGATAACGGATAGGATTGGTCCCACATTAAAGAACGACTTTTTTATCTTAATTTTTAATTGAAGCGCTACCACAGCGACCAGTGTAATCGCTGAGTTTCGACAATCATTTCATATTAAGAAGAATGTTATTTATTGGAGTCCAATTGTCCCACTTTCACATTTATAAGGTCACAGTCCATAATCAGTTCAATTAAGTCCCACAGTCAATTGTTTCACTGTTAAAAGCCATACAACCTAGTAATACCGGAAAAATAGCACGAAACACAAGTTGGTACAAATAGGTGACCCAACCGTTGTAACTCAGACGGACTGACACCGTTAAAAATTCAATGAAATGTAGTTTTTGAAACTGTCGCTATTTCTTCAGCGCGCGATAACGGCTAGGATTGGTCCCGCTGAAAAGAATGACTTTTTTATCTTCATTTTTAATTGAAGCGCTACCACAGCGCCCAGTGTAATCGCTGAGTTTCGGCAATCATGTCAAATTAGGAAAAATGTTATTTCTTGGAGTCCAATTTTCTCATTTATCACATTTATTAGGTCACAGTCCAAAGTTTGTTCAAGTAAGTCCCACAGTGAATCGTTTCATTTTTAAAAGCGATGCAACCTAGTAATATCAAAAAAATATCGCTAAATATATGTTGGTACGAATATGTGACCCAACCGTTGTAACTCAAACGGACTGACACTGTTAGTAAGACAATGAAATGTAGTTTTTGAAACAATCGCTATTTCTTCAGCGCGCGATAACGGCTAGGATTGGTCCCGAAGTAAAAAATGCCTTTTTTATCTTAATTTTTAATTGAAGCGCTACCACAGCGTCCAGTGCAATCGCTGAGTTTCGGCAATCATTTCAAATTAAGAAGAATGCTATTTCTTGGAGTCCAATTGTCGCACTTATAACATTTATAAGGTCACAGTCCATAATCAGTTCAATTAAGTCCCACAGTCAATTGTTTCACTGTTAAAAGCCATACAACCTAGTAATACCGGAAAAATAGCACGAAACACAAGTTGGTACAAATAGGTGACCCAACCGTTGTAACTCAGACGGACTGACACCGTTAAAAATTCAATGAAATGTAGTTTTTGAAACTGTCGCTATTTCTTCAGCGCGCGATAACGGCTAGGATTGGTCCCGCTGAAAAGAATGACTTTTTTATCTTCATTTTTAATTGAAGCGCTACCACAGCGCCCAGTGTAATCGCTGAGTTTCGGCAATCATGTCAAATTAGGAAAAATGTTATTTCTTGGAGTCCAATTTTCTCATTTATCACATTTATTAGGTCACATTCCAAAGTTTGTTCAAGTAAGTCCCACAGTGAATCGTTTCATTTTTAAAAGCGATGCAACCTAGTAATATCAAAAAAATATCGCTAAATATATGTTGGTACGAATATGTGACCCAACCGTTGTAACTCAAACGGACTGACACTGTTAGTAAGACAATGAAATGTAGTTTTTGAAACAATCGCTATTTCTTCAGCGCGCGATAACGGCTAGGATTGGTCCCGAAGTAAAAAATGCCTTTTTTATCTTAATTTTTAATTGAAGCGCTACCACAGCGTCCAGTGCAATCGCTGAGTTTCGGCAATCATTTCAAATTAACAAGAATGCTATTTCTTGGAGTCCACTTTCTCACTTATAACATTTATAAGATGACAGTCCAAAATCAGTTCAATTAAGTACCACAGTCAATCGTTTCACGGTTAAAAGCGATGCAACCTAGTAATATCAGAAAAACAATTCGCTAAATACATGTTGGTACGAATATGTGACCCAACCGTTGAAACTCAAACGGACTGACACCGTTAGAAAGTCAGTGAAATGTAGTATTTGAAACTGTCTCTATTTTTTCAGCGCGCGCTAACGGCTAGGATTGGTCCCACAGTAAAAAAATGATTTTTTTTAGCTTAATTCTTAAATGAAGCGCCACCACAGCGCCCAGTGTAATCGCTGAGCTTCGGCAATCATGTCAAATTAAGAAGAATGTTATTTCTTGGAGTCCAATTGCCTCCTTTATCACATTAATCATGTGACAGTCCAAAGTTAGGTCAATTAAGTCCCACAGTCAATCGTTTCATAGTTAAATGCGATGCAACCTAGTAATATCAGAAAAATATCGCTAAATACATGTTGGTGCGAATATGTGACTCAACCGCTGTAACTGAAACGGACTGACACCGTTAGAAAGTCAATGAAATGTAGTTTTTTAAACTGTCGCTATTTCTTCAGCGCGCGATCACGGCTAGGATTGGTCCCGCAGTAAAGAATGACAGATTTATCTAAATTCTTAAATGAAGCACTACTCCAGCGCCCAGTGTAATCGCTGAGTTTGGCAATCATGTCAAATTAAAAAGAATGTTATTTCTTGAAGTCCACTTGTCTCATTTATCACATTTATCAGGTCACATCGCTAAATACATGTTGGTACGAATATGTGACCCACACGTTGTAACTCAAACGGACTGACAGAGTTAGAAAGTCAATGAAATGTAGTTTATGAAACTGTCGATATTTTTTCAGCGAGCGATGACGGCTAGGATTGGTCCCGCAGTAAAAAATGCTTTTTTTATCTTAATTTTAAATTGAAGCGCTACCACAGCGTCCAGTGCAATCGCTGAGTTTCGGCAATCATTTCAAATTAAGAAGAATGCTATTTCTTGGAGTCCACTTGTCTCACTTATAACATTTATAAGATCACAGTCCAAAATCAGTTCAATTAAGTACCACAGTCAATCGTTTCACGGTTAAAAGCGATGCAACCTAGTAATATCAGAAAAACAATTCGCTAAATACATGTTGGTACGAATATGTGACCCAACCGTTGAAACTCAAACGGACTGACACCGTTAGAAAGTCAGTGAAATGTAGTATTTGAAACTGTCTCTATTTTTTCAGCGCGCGCTAACGGCTAGGATTGGTTCCACAGTAAAGAATGACTTAGTTATCTAAATTTTTAAATGAATCGCTACCACATTGCCCAGTGTAATCGCTGAGTTCCGGCAATCACGTCAGATTAAGAAGAATGTTATTTCTTGGAGTCCACTTGTCTCACTTATAACATTTTTAAGGTCACAGTCCATAATCAGTTCAATTAAGTCCCGCAGTCAATTGTTTCACTGTTAAAAGCCATACAACCTAGTACTACCGGAAAAATAGCACGAAATACATGTTGGTTCGAATATGTGACTTTAACCGTTGTAGCTCAAACGGATTCATACTGTTAGAAAGACAATGGAATGTAGTTTTTGAAACTGTCTCTATTTTTTCAGCGCGCAATAACGGCTAGGATTGGTCCCACAGTAAAAAATGACTTTTTTATCTAAATTTTTAATTGAAGCGCTACCACAGCGTTCAGTGCTATCGCTAAGTTCCGGTAATCACGTCAAATTAAGAAGAATGTTATTTCTTGGAGTCCACTTGTCCCACTTATAACATTTTTAAGGTCACAGTCCATAATTAGTTCAATTAAGTCCCACAGTCATTTGTTTCACTGTTAAATGCGGTACAACCTAGTAATATAAAAAAAAAACATCGCTAAATACATGTTGGTACGAATATGTGACCCAACCGTTGTAACTCAAACGGACTGACACTGTTAGAAAGACTATGAAATGTAGTTTTTGAAACTATCGCTATTTCCTCAGCGCGCGATAACGGCTAGGATTGGTCCCACAGTAAAGAATGACTTATTTATCTAAATTCTTAAATGAAGCGCTACCACAGCGCCCAGTGTAATCGCTGAGTTTCGGCAATCACGTCAAATTAAGAAGAATGTTATTTCTTGGAGTCCAATTGTCTCATTTATCACATTTATCAGGTCACATCGCTAAATACATGTTGGTACGAATATGTGACCCACACGTTGTAACTCAAACGGACTGACAGAGTTAGAAAGTCAATGAAATGTAGTTTATGAAACTGTCGATATTTTTTCAGCGAGCGATGACGGCTAGGATTGGTCCCGCAGTAAAAAATGCTTTTTTTATCTTAATTTTAAATTGAAGCGCTACCACAGCGTCCAGTGCAATCGCTGAGTTTCGGCAATCATGTCAAATTAAGAATAATGTGATTTCTTGGAGACCAATTGCCTCCTTTGTCACATTAATCAGGTGACAGTCCAAAGTTAGTTCAATTAAGTCCCACAGTCAATCGTTTCATAGTTAAATGCAATGCAACCTAGTAATATCAGAAAAATATCGCTAAATACATGTTGGTACGAGTATGTGATCCCACCGCTGTAACTGAAACGGACTGACACCGTTAGAAAGTCAATGAAATGTAGTTTTTGAAACTGTCGCTATTTCTTCAGCGCGCGATAACGGCTAGGATTGGTCCCACAGTAAAGAATGACAGATTTATCTAAATTCTTAAATAAAGCGCTACCCCAGCGCCCAGTGTAATCGCTGAGTTCCGGCAATCATGTCAAATTAAAAAGAATGTTATTTCTTGGAGTCTACTTGTCTCACTTATAACATTTTTAAGGTCACAGTCCATAATGAGTTCAATTAAGTCCCACAGTCAATTGTTTCACTGTTAAAAGCGATACAACCTAGTAATACCGGAAAAATAGCACGAAACACATGTTGGTACGAATAGGTGAGCCAAACGTTGTAACTCAAACAGACTGACACCGTTAAAAAGTCAATGAAATGTAGTTTTTAAAACTGTCGCTATTTCTTCAGCGCGCGATAACGGCTAGGATTGGTCCGGCAGTAAAGAATGACTTTTTTATATTAATTTTTAATTGAAGCGCTACCACAGCGCCCAGCGTAATCGCTGATTTTCGGCAATCATGTCAAATTAGGAAGAATGTTATTTCTTGGAGTCCAATTTTCTCATTTATCACATTTATTAGGTCACAGTCCAAAGTTTGTTCAAGTAAGTCCCACAGTCAATCGTTTCATTTTTAAAAGCGATGCAACCTAGTAATATAAAAAAAAAACATCGCTAAATACATGTTGGTACGAATATGTGACCCAACCGTTGTAACTCAAACGGACTGACACTGTTAGAAAGACTATGAAATGTAGTTTTTGAAACTATCGCTATTTCCTCAGCGCGCGATAACGGCTAGGATTGGTCCCACAGTAAAGAATGACTTATTTATCTAAATTCTTAAATGAAGCGCTACCACAGCGCCCAGTGTAATCGCTGAGTTTCGGCAATCATGTCAAATTAGGAAGAATGTTATTTCTTGGAGTCCAATTTTCTCATTTATCACATTTATTAGGTCAAAGTCCAAAGTTTGTTCAAGTAAGTCCCACAGTCAATCGTTTCATTGTTAAAAGCGATGCAACCTAGTAATATCAAAAAAAATATGGCTAAATACATATTGGTACGAATGTGTGACCCAACCGTTGTAACTCAAACGGACTGACACCGTTAAAAAGTCAATGAAATGTAGTTTTTGAAACTGTCGCTATTTCTTCAGCGCGCGATAACGGCTAGGATTGGTCCCGCAGTAAAGAATGACTTTTTTATATTAATTTTTAATTGAAGCGCTACCACAGCGCCCAGTGTAATCGCGGAGTTTCGGCAATCATGTCAAATTAGGAAGAATGTTATTTCTTGGAGTCCAATTTTCTCATTTATCACATTTATTAGGTCACAGTCCAAAGTTTGTTCAAGTAAGTCCCACAGTCAATCGTTTCATTGTTAAAAGCGATGCAACCTAGTAATATCAAAAAAAATATGGCTAAATACATGTTGGTACGAATATGTGACCCAACCGTTGTAACTCAAACGGACTGACACTGTTAGAAAGACAATGAAATGTAGTTTTTGAAACTGTCGCTATTTCTTCAGCGCGCAATAACGGCTAGGATTGGTCCCACAGTAAAGAATGACAGATTTATCTAAATTCTTAAATAAAGCGCTACCCCAGCGCCCAGTGTAATCGCTGAGTTCCGGCAATCATGTCAAATTAAAAAGAATGTTATTTCTTGGAGTCCACTTGTCTCACTTATAACATTTTTAAGGTCACAGTCCATAATGAGTTCAATTAAGTCCCACAGTCAATTGTTTCACTGTTAAAAGCGATACAACCTAGTAATACCGGAAAAATAGCACGAAACACATGTTGGTACGAATAGGTGAGCCAAACGTTGTAACTCAAACGGACTGACACCGTTAAAAAGTCAATGAAATGTAGTTTTTGAAACTGTCGCTATTTCTTCAGCGCGCGATAACGGCTAGGATTGGTCCCGCAGTAAAGAATGACTTTTTTATATTAATTTTTAATTGAAGTGCTACCACAGCGCCCAGTGTAATCGCTGAGTTTCGGCAATCATGTCAAATTAGGAAGAATGTTATTTCTTGGAGTCCAATTTTCTCATTTATCACATTTATTAGGTCACAGTCCAAAGTTTGTTCAAGTAAGTCCCACAGTCAATCGTTTCATTGTTAAAAGCGATGCAACCTAGTAATATCAAAAAAAATATGGCTAAATACATGTTGGTACGAATATGTGACCCAACCGTTGTAACTCAAACGGACTGACACTGTTAGAAAGACAATGAAATGTAGTTTTTGTAACTGTCGCTATTTCTTCAGCGCGCGATAACGGCTAGGATTGGTCCCACAGTAAAGAATGACAGATTTATCTAAATTCTTAAATAAAGCGCTACCCCAGCGCCCAGTGTAATCGCTGAGTTCCGGCAATCATGTCAAATTAATCAGAATGTTATTTCTTGGAGTCCAATTTTCTCATTTATCACATTTATTAGGTCACAGTCCAAAGTTTGTTCAAGTAAGTCCCACAGTCAATTGTTTCATTGTTAAAAGCGATGCAACCTAGTAATATCAACAAAAAATATCGCTAAATACATGTTGGTACGAATAGGTGAGCCAAACGTTGTAACTCAAACGGACTGACACCGTTAAAAAGTCAATGAAATGTAGTTTTTGAAACTGTTGCTATTTCTTCAGCGCGCGATAACGGATAGGATTGGTCCCGCAGTAAAGAATGACTTTTTTATATTAATTTTTAATTGAAGTGCTACCACAGCGCCCAGTGTAATCGCTGAGTTTCGGCAATCATGTCAAATTAGGAAGAATGTTATTTCTTGGAGTCCAATTTTCTCATTTATCACATTTATTAGGTCACAGTCCAAAGTTTGTTCAAGTAAGTCCCACAGTCAATCGTTTCATTGTTAAAAGCGATGCAACCTAGTAATATCAAAAAAAATATGGCTAAATACATGTTGGTACGAATATGTGACCCAACCGTTGTAACTCAAACGGACTGACACTGTTAGAAAGACAATGAAATGTAGTTTTTGTAACTGTCGCTATTTCTTCAGCGCGCGATAACGGCTAGGATTGGTCCCACAGTAAAGAATGACAGATTTATCTAAATTCTTAAATAAAGCGCTACCCCAGCGCCCAGTGTAATCGCTGAGTTCCGGCAATCATGTCAAATTAATAAGAATGTTATTTCTTGGAGTCCACTTGTCTCACTTATAACATTTTTAAGGTCACAGTCCATAATGAGTTCAATTAAGTCCCACAGTCAATTGTTTCACTGTTAAAAGCGATACAACCTAGTAATACCGGAAAAATGGCACGAAACACATGTTGGTACGAATGGGTGAGCCAAACGTTGTAACTCAAACGGACTGACACCGTTAAAAAGTCAAGGAAATGTAGTTTTTGAAACTGTCGCTATTTCTTCAGTGCGCGATAACGGCTAGGATTGGTCCGGCAGTAAAGAATGACTTTTTTATATTAATTTTTAATTGAAGCGCTACCACAGCGCCCAGCGTAATCGCTGAGTTTCGGCAATCATGTCAAATTAGGAAGAATGTTAATTCTTGGAGTCCAATTTTCTCATTTATCACATTTATTAGGTCACTTATATTTCTTGGAGTCCAATTTTCTCATTTATCACATTTATTAGGTCACAGTCCAAAGTTTGTTCAAGTAAGTCCCACAGTGAATCGTTTCATTTTTAAAAGCGATGCAACCTAGTAATATCAAAAAAATATCGCTAAATATATGTTGGTACGAATATGTGACCCAACCGTTGTAACTCAAACGGACTGACACTGTTAGTAAGACAATGAAATGTAGTTTTTGAAACAATCGCTATTTCTTCAGCGCGCGATAACGGCTAGGATTGGTCCCGAAGTAAAAAATGCCTTTTTTATCTTAATTTTTAATTGAAGCGCTACCACAGCGTCCAGTGCAATCGCTGAGTTTCGGCAATCATTTCAAATTAACAAGAATGCTATTTCTTGGAGTCCACTTTCTCACTTATAACATTTATAAGATGACAGTCCAAAATCAGTTCAATTAAGTACCACAGTCAATCGTTTCACGGTTAAAAGCGATGCAACCTAGTAATATCAGAAAAACAATTCGCTAAATACATGTAGGTACGAATATGTGACCCAACCGTTGAAACTCAAACGGACTGACACCGTTAGAAAGTCAGTGAAATGTAGTATTTGAAACTGTCTCTATTTTTTCAGCGCGCGCTAACGGCTAGGATTGGTCCCACAGTAAAAAAATGATTTTTTTTAGCTTAATTCTTAAATGAAGCGCCACCACAGCGCCCAGTGTAATCGCTGAGCTTCGGCAATCATGTCAAATTAAGAAGAATGTTATTTCTTGGAGTCCAATTGCCTCCTTTATCACATTAATCATGTGACAGTCCAAAGTTAGTTCAATTAAGTCCCACAGTCAATCGTTTCATAGTTAAATGCGATGCAACCTAGTAATATCAGAAAAATATCGCTAAATACATGTTGGTGCGAATATGTGACTCAACCGCTGTAACTGAAACGGACTGACACCGTTAGAAAGTCAATGAAATGTAGTTTTTTAAACTGTCGCTATTTCTTCAGCGCGCGATCACGGCTAGGATTGGTCCCGCAGTAAAGAATGACAGATTTATCTAAATTCTTAAATGAAGCACTACTCCAGCGCCCAGTGTAATCGCTGAGTTTGGCAATCATGTCAAATTAAAAAGAATGTTATTTCTTGAAGTCCACTTGTCTCATTTATCACATTTATCAGGTCACATCGCTAAATACATGTTGGTACGAATATGTGACCCACACGTTGTAACTCAAACGGACTGACAGAGTTAGAAAGTCAATGAAATGTAGTTTATGAAACTGTCGATATTTTTTCAGCGAGCGATGACGGCTAGGATTGGTCCCGCAGTAAAAAATGCTTTTTTTATCTTAATTTTAAATTGAAGCGCTACCACAGCGTCCAGTGCAATCGCTGAGTTTCGGCAATCATTTCAAATTAAGAAGAATGCTATTTCTTGGAGTCCACTTGTCTCACTTATAACATTTATAAGATCACAGTCCAAAATCAGTTCAATTAAGTACCACAGTCAATCGTTTCACGGTTAAAAGCGATGCAACCTAGTAATATCAGAAAAACAATTCGCTAAATACATGTTGGTACGAATATGTGACCCAACCGTTGAAACTCAAACGGACTGACACCGTTAGAAAGTCAGTGAAATGTAGTATTTGAAACTGTCTCTATTTTTTCAGCGCGCGCTAACGGCTAGGATTGGTTCCACAGTAAAGAATGACTTAGTTATCTAAATTTTTAAATGAATCGCTACCACATTGCCCAGTGTAATCGCTGAGTTCCGGCAATCACGTCAGATTAAGAAGAATGTTATTTCTTGGAGTCCACTTGTCTCACTTATAACATTTTTAAGGTCACAGTCCATAATCAGTTCAATTAAGTCCCGCAGTCAATTGTTTCACTGTTAAAAGCCATACAACCTAGTATTACCGGAAAAATAGCACGAAATACATGTTGGTTCGAATATGTGACTTTAACCGTTGTAGCTCAAACGGATTCATACTGTTAGAAAGACAATGGAATGTAGTTTTTGAAACTGTCTCTATTTTTTCAGCGCGCAATAACGGCTAGGATTGGTCCCACAGTAAAAAATGACTTTTTTATCTAAATTTTTAATTGAAGCGCTACCACAGCGTTCAGTGCTATCGCTAAGTTCCGGTAATCACGTCAAATTAAGAAGAATGTTATTTCTTGGAGTCCACTTGTCCCACTTATAACATTTTTAAGGTCACAGTCCATAATTAGTTCAATTAAGTCCCACAGTCATTTGTTTCACTGTTAAATGCGGTACAACCTAGTAATATAAAAAAAAAACATCGCTAAATACATGTTGGTACGAATATGTGACCCAACCGTTGTAACTCAAACGGACTGACACTGTTAGAAAGACTATGAAATGTAGTTTTTGAAACTATCGCTATTTCCTCAGCGCGCGATAACGGCTAGGATTGGTCCCACAGTAAAGAATGACTTATTTATCTAAATTCTTAAATGAAGCGCTACCACAGCGCCCAGTGTAATCGCTGAGTTTCGGCAATCACGTCAAATTAAGAAGAATGTTATTTCTTGGAGTCCAATTGTCTCATTTATCACATTTATCAGGTCACATCGCTAAATACATGTTGGTACGAATATGTGACCCACACGTTGTAACTCAAACGGACTGACAGAGTTAGAAAGTCAATGAAATGTAGTTTATGAAACTGTCGATATTTTTTCAGCGAGCGATGACGGCTAGGATTGGTCCCGCAGTAAAAAATGCTTTTTTTATCTTAATTTTAAATTGAAGCGCTACCACAGCGTCCAGTGCAATCGTTGAGTTTCGGCAATCATGTCAAATTAAGAATAATGTGATTTCTTGGAGACCAATTGCCTCCTTTGTCACATTAATCAGGTGACAGTCCAAAGTTAGTTCAATTAAGTCCCACAGTCAATCGTTTCATAGTTAAATGCAATGCAACCTAGTAATATCAGAAAAATATCGCTAAATACATGTTGGTACGAGTATGTGATCCCACCGCTGTAACTGAAACGGACTGACACCGTTAGAAAGTCAATGAAATGTAGTTTTTGAAACTGTCGCTATTTCTTCAGCGCGCGATAACGGCTAGGATTGGTCCCACAGTAAAGAATGACAGATTTATCTAAATTCTTAAATAAAGCGCTACCCCAGCGCCCAGTGTAATCGCTGAGTTCCGGCAATCATGTCAAATTAAAAAGAATGTTATTTCTTGGAGTCTACTTGTCTCACTTATAACATTTTTAAGGTCACAGTCCATAATGAGTTCAATTAAGTCCCACAGTCAATTGTTTCACTGTTAAAAGCGATACAACCTAGTAATACCGGAAAAATAGCACGAAACACATGTTGGTACGAATAGGTGAGCCAAACGTTGTAACTCAAACAGACTGACACCGTTAAAAAGTCAATGAAATGTAGTTTTTAAAACTGTCGCTATTTCTTCAGCGCGCGATAACGGCTAGGATTGGTCCGGCAGTAAAGAATGACTTTTTTATATTAATTTTTAATTGAAGCGCTACCACAGCGCCCAGCGTAATCGCTGATTTTCGGCAATCATGTCAAATTAGGAAGAATGTTATTTCTTGGAGTCCAATTTTCTCATTTATCACATTTATTAGGTCACAGTCCAAAGTTTGTTCAAGTAAGTCCCACAGTCAATCGTTTCATTTTTAAAAGCGATGCAACCTAGTAATATAAAAAAAAAACATCGCTAAATACATGTTGGTACGAATATGTGACCCAACCGTTGTAACTCAAACGGACTGACACTGTTAGAAAGACTATGAAATGTAGTTTTTGAAACTATCGCTATTTCCTCAGCGCGCGATAACGGCTAGGATTGGTCCCACAGTAAAGAATGACTTATTTATCTAAATTCTTAAATGAAGCGCTACCACAGCGCCCAGTGTAATCGCTGAGTTTCGGCAATCATGTCAAATTAGGAAGAATGTTATTTCTTGGAGTCCAATTTTCTCATTTATCACATTTATTAGGTCAAAGTCCAAAGTTTGTTCAAGTAAGTCCCACAGTCAATCGTTTCATTGTTAAAAGCGATGCAACCTAGTAATATCAAAAAAAATATGGCTAAATACATATTGGTACGAATGTGTGACCCAACCGTTGTAACTCAAACGGACTGACACCGTTAAAAAGTCAATGAAATGTAGTTTTTGAAACTGTCGCTATTTCTTCAGCGCGCGATAACGGCTAGGATTGGTCCCGCAGTAAAGAATGACTTTTTTATATTAATTTTTAATTGAAGCGCTACCACAGCGCCCAGTGTAATCGCGGAGTTTCGGCAATCATGTCAAATTAGGAAGAATGTTATTTCTTGGAGTCCAATTTTCTCATTTATCACATTTATTAGGTCACAGTCCAAAGTTTGTTCAAGTAAGTCCCACAGTCAATCGTTTCATTGTTAAAAGCGATGCAACCTAGTAATATCCAAAAAAATATGGCTAAATACATGTTGGTACGAATATGTGACCCAACCGTTGTAACTCAAACGGACTGACACTGTTAGAAAGACAATGAAATGTAGTTTTTGAAACTGTCGCTATTTCTTCAGCGCGCAATAACGGCTAGGATTGGTCCCACAGTAAAGAATGACAGATTTATCTAAATTCTTAAATAAAGCGCTACCCCAGCGCCCAGTGTAATCGCTGAGTTCCGGCAATCATGTCAAATTAAAAAGAATGTTATTTCTTGGAGTCCACTTGTCTCACTTATAACATTTTTAAGGTCACAGTCCATAATGAGTTCAATTAAGTCCCACAGTCAATTGTTTCACTGTTAAAAGCGATACAACCTAGTAATACCGGAAAAATAGCACGAAACACATGTTGGTACGAATAGGTGAGCCAAACGTTGTAACTCAAACGGACTGACACCGTTAAAAAGTCAATGAAATGTAGTTTTTGAAACTGTCGCTATTTCTTCAGCGCGCGATAACGGCTAGGATTGGTCCCGCAGTAAAGAATGACTTTTTTATATTAATTTTTAATTGAAGCGCTACCACAGCGCCCAGTGTAATCGCTGAGTTTCGGCAATCATGTCAAATTAGGAAGAATGTTATTTCTTGGAGTCCAATTTTCTCATTTATCACATTTATTAGGTCACAGTCCAAAGTTTGTTCAAGTAAGTCCCACAGTCAATCGTTTCATTGTTAAAAGCGATGCAACCTAGTAATATCAAAAAAAATATGGCTAAATACATGTTGGTACGAATATGTGACCCAACCGTTGTAACTCAAACGGACTGACACTGTTAGAAAGACAATGAAATGTAGTTTTTGTAACTGTCGCTATTTCTTCAGCGCGCGATAACGGCTAGGATTGGTCCCACAGTAAAGAATGACAGATTTATCTAAATTCTTAAATAAAGCGCTACCCCAGCGCCCAGTGTAATCGCTGAGTTCCGGCAATCATGTCAAATTAATAAGAATGTTATTTCTTGGAGTCCACTTGTCTCACTTATAACATTTTTAAGGTCACAGTCCATAATGAGTTCAATTAAGTCCCACAGTCAATTGTTTCACTGTTAAAAGCGATACAACCTAGTAATACCGGAAAAATAGCACGAAACACATGTTGGTACGAATGGGTGAGCCAAACGTTGTAACTCAAACGGACTGACACCGTTAAAAAGTCAAGGAAATGTAGTTTTTGAAACTGTCGCTATTTCTTCAGTGCGCGATAACGGCTAGGATTGGTCCGGCAGTAAAGAATGACTTTTTTATATTAATTTTTAATTGAAGCGCTACCACAGCGCCCAGCGTAATCGCTGAGTTTCGGCAATCATGTCAAATTAGGAAGAATGTTAATTCTTGGAGTCCAATTTTCTCATTTATCACATTTATTAGGTCACAGTCCAAAGTTTGTTCAAGTAAGTCCCACAGTCAATCGTTTCACGGTTAAAAGCGATGCAACCTAGTAATATCAAAAAAACAATTCGCTAAATACATGTTGGTACGAATATGTGACCCAACCGTTGAAACTCAAACGGACTGACACCGTTAGAAAGTCAGTGAAATGTAGTATTTGAAACTGTCTCTATTTTTTCAGCGCGCGCTAACGGCTAGGATTGGTTCCACAGTAAAGAATGACTTAGTTATCTAAATTTTTAAATGAATCGCTACCACATTGCCCAGTGTAATCGCTGAGTTCCGGCAATCACGTCAGATTAAGAAGAATGTTATTTCTTGGAGTCCACTTGTCTCACTTATAACATTTTTAAGGTCACAGTCCATAATCAGTTCAATTAAGTCCCGCAGTCAATTGTTTCACTGTTAAAAGCCATACAACCTAGTACTACCGGAAAAATAGCACGAAATACATGTTGGTTCGAATATGTGACTTTAACCGTTGTAGCTCAAACGGATTCATACTGTTAGAAAGACAATGGAATGTAGTTTTTGAAACTGTCTCTATTTTTTCAGCGCGCAATAACGGCTAGGATTGGTCCCACAGTAAAAAATGACTTTTTTATCTAAATTTTTAATTGAAGCGCTACCACAGCGTTCAGTGCTATCGCTAAGTTCCGGTAATCACGTCAAATTAAGAAGAATGTTATTTCTTGGAGTCCACTTGTCCCACTTATAACATTTTTAAGGTCACAGTCCATAATTAGTTCAATTAAGTCCCACAGTCATTTGTTTCACTGTTAAATGCGGTACAACCTAGTAATATAAAAAAAAAACATCGCTAAATACATGTTGGTACGAATATGTGACCCAACCGTTGTAACTCAAACGGACTGACACTGTTAGAAAGACTATGAAATGTAGTTTTTGAAACTATCGCTATTTCCTCAGCGCGCGATAACGGCTAGGATTGGTCCCACAGTAAAGAATGACTTATTTATCTAAATTCTTAAATGAAGCGCTACCACAGCGCCCAGTGTAATCGCTGAGTTTCGGCAATCACGTCAAATTAAGAAGAATGTTATTTCTTGGAGTCCAATTGTCTCATTTATCACATTTATCAGGTCACATCGCTAAATACATGTTGGTACGAATATGTGACCCACACGTTGTAACTCAAACGGACTGACAGAGTTAGAAAGTCAATGAAATGTAGTTTATGAAACTGTCGATATTTTTTCAGCGAGCGATGACGGCTAGGATTGGTCCCGCAGTAAAAAATGCTTTTTTTATCTTAATTTTAAATTGAAGCGCTACCACAGCGTCCAGTGCAATCGCTGAGTTTCGGCAATCATGTCAAATTAAGAATAATGTGATTTCTTGGAGACCAATTGCCTCCTTTGTCACATTAATCAGGTGACAGTCCAAAGTTAGTTCAATTAAGTCCCACAGTCAATCGTTTCATAGTTAAATGCAATGCAACCTAGTAATATCAGAAAAATATCGCTAAATACATGTTGGTACGAGTATGTGATCCCACCGCTGTAACTGAAACGGACTGACACCGTTAGAAAGTCAATGAAATGTAGTTTTTGAAACTGTCGCTATTTCTTCAGCGCGTGATAACGGCTAGGATTGGTCCCACAGTAAAGAATGACAGATTTATCTAAATTCTTAAATAAAGCGCTACCCCAGCGCCCAGTGTAATCGCTGAGTTCCGGCAATCATGTCAAATTAAAAAGAATGTTATTTCTTGGAGTCTACTTGTCTCACTTATAACATTTTTAAGGTCACAGTCCATAATGAGTTCAATTAAGTCCCACAGTCAATTGTTTCACTGTTAAAAGCGATACAACCTAGTAATACCGGAAAAATAGCACGAAACACATGTTGGTACGAATAGGTGAGCCAAACGTTGTAACTCAAACAGACTGACACCGTTAAAAAGTCAATGAAATGTAGTTTTTAAAACTGTCGCTATTTCTTCAGCGCGCGATAACGGCTAGGATTGGTCCGGCAGTAAAGAATGACTTTTTTATATTAATTTTTAATTGAAGCGCTACCACAGCGCCCAGCGTAATCGCTGATTTTCGGCAATCATGTCAAATTAGGAAGAATGTTATTTCTTGGAGTCCAATTTTCTCATTTATCACATTTATTAGGTCACAGTCCAAAGTTTGTTCAAGTAAGTCCCACAGTCAATCGTTTCATTTTTAAAAGCGATGCAACCTAGTAATATAAAAAAAAAACATCGCTAAATACATGTTGGTACGAATATTTGACCCAACCGTTGTAACTCAAACGGACTGACACTGTTAGAAAGACTATGAAATGTAGTTTTTGAAACTATCGCTATTTCCTCAGCGCGCGATAACGGCTAGGATTGGTCCCACAGTAAAGAATGACTTATTTATCTAAATTCTTAAATGAAGCGCTACCACAGCGCCCAGTGTAATCGCTGAGTTTCGGCAATCATGTCAAATTAGGAAGAATGTTATTTCTTGGAGTCCAATTTTCTCATTTATCACATTTATTAGGTCAAAGTCCAAAGTTTGTTCAAGTAAGTCCCACAGTCAATCGTTTCATTGTTAAAAGCGATGCAACCTAGTAATATCAAAAAAAATATGGCTAAATACATATTGGTACGAATGTGTGACCCAACCGTTGTAACTCAAACGGACTGACACCGTTAAAAAGTCAATGAAATGTAGTTTTTGAAACTGTCGCTATTTCTTCAGCGCGCGATAACGGCTAGGATTGGTCCCGCAGTAAAGAATGACTTTTTTATATTAATTTTTAATTGAAGCGCTACCACAGCGCCCAGTGTAATCGCGGAGTTTCGGCAATCATGTCAAATTAGGAAGAATGTTATTTCTTGGAGTCCAATTTTCTCATTTATCACATTTATTAGGTCACAGTCCAAAGTTTGTTCAAGTAAGTCCCACAGTCAATCGTTTCATTGTTAAAAGCGATGCAACCTAGTAATATCAAAAAAAATATGGCTAAATACATGTTGGTACGAATATGTGACCCAACCGTTGTAACTCAAACGGACTGACACTGTTAGAAAGACAATGAAATGTAGTTTTTGAAACTGTCGCTATTTCTTCAGCGCGCAATAACGGCTAGGATTGGTCCCACAGTAAAGAATGACAGATTTATCTAAATTCTTAAATAAAGCGCTACCCCAGCGCCCAGTGTAATCGCTGAGTTCCGGCAATCATGTCAAATTAAAAAGAATGTTATTTCTTGGAGTCCACTTGTCTCACTTATAACATTTTTAAGGTCACAGTCCATAATGAGTTCAATTAAGTCCCACAGTCAATTGTTTCACTGTTAAAAGCGATACAACCTAGTAATACCGGAAAAATAGCACGAAACACATGTTGGTACGAATAGGTGAGCCAAACGTTGTAACTCAAACGGACTGACACCGTTAAAAAGTCAATGAAATGTAGTTTTTGAAACTGTCGCTATTTCTTCAGCGCGCGATAACGGCTAGGATTGGTCCCGCAGTAAAGAATGACTTTTTTATATTAATTTTTAATTGAAGCGCTACCACAGCGCCCAGTGTAATCGCTGAGTTTCGGCAATCATGTCAAATTAGGAAGAATGTTATTTCTTGGAGTCCAATTTTCTCATTTATCACATTTATTAGGTCACAGTCCAAAGTTTGTTCAAGTAAGTCCCACAGTCAATCGTTTCATTGTTAAAAGCGATGCAACCTAGTAATATCAAAAAAAATATGGCTAAATACATGTTGGTACGAATATGTGACCCAACCGTTGTAACTCAAACGGACTGACACTGTTAGAAAGACAATGAAATGTAGTTTTTGAAACTGTCGCTATTTCTTCAGCGCGCTATAACGGCTAGGATTGGTCCCACAGTAAAGAATGACAGATTTATCTAAATTCTTAAATAAAGCGCTACCCCAGCGCCCAGTGTAATCGCTGAGTTCCGGCAATCATGTCAAATTAATAAGAATGTTATTTCTTGGAGTCCACTTGTCTCACTTATAACATTTTTAAGGTCACAGTCCATAATGAGTTCAATTAAGTCCCACAGTCAATTGTTTCACTGTTAAAAGCGATACAACCTAGTAATACCGGAAAAATAGCACTAAACACATGTTGGTACGAATGGGTGAGCCAAACGTTGTAACTCAAACGGACTGACACCGTTAAAAAGTCAAGGAAATGTAGTTTTTGAAACTGTCGCTATTTCTTCAGTGCGCGATAACGGCTAGGATTGGTCCGGCAGTAAAGAATGACTTTTTTATATTAATTTTTAATTGAAGCGCTACCACAGCGCCCAGCGTAATCGCTGAGTTTCGGCAATCATGTCAAATTAGGAAGAATGTTAATTCTTGGAGTCCAATTTTCTCATTTATCACATTTATTAGGTCACAGTCCAAAGTTTGTTCAAGTAAGTCCCACAGTCAATCGTTTCATTTTTAAAAGCGATGCAACCTAGTAATATCAAAAAAAACATCGCTAAATACATGTTGGTACGAATATGTGACCCAACCGTTGTAACTCAAACGGTCTGACACTGTTAGAAAGACAATGAAATGTAGTTTTTGAAACTATCGCTATTTCCTCAGCGCGCGATAACGGCTATGATTGGTCCCACAGTAAAGAATGACTTATTTATCTAAATTCTTAAATGAAGCGCTACCACAGCGCCCAGTGTAATCGCTGAGTTTCGGCAATCATGTCAAATTAGGAAGAATGTTATTTCTTGGAGTCCACTTGTCTCACTTATAACATTTTTAAGGTCACAGTCCAAAGTTTTTTCAAGTAAGTCCCACAGTCAATCGTTTCATTTTTAAAAGCGATGCAACCTAGTAATATAAAAAAAAAACATCGCTAAATACATGTTGGTACGAATATGTGACCCAACCGTTGTAACTCAAACGGACTGACACTGTTAGAAAGACAATGAAATGTAGTTTTTGAAACTATCGCTATTTCCTCAGCGCGCGATAACGGCTATGATTGGTCCCACAGTAAAGAATGACTTATTTATCTAAATTCTTAAATGAAGCGCTACCACAGCGCCCAGTGTAATCGCTGAGTTTCGGCAATCATGTCAAATTAGGAAGAATGTTATTTCTTGGAGTCCACTTGTCTCACTTATAACATTTTTAAGGTCACAGTCCAAAGTTTGTTCAAGTAAGTCCCACAGTCAATCGTTTCATTTTTAAAAGCGATGCAACCTAGTAATATCAAAAAAAAACATCGCTAAATACATGCTGGTACGAATATGTGACCCAACCGTTGTAACTCAAACGGACTGACACTGTTAGAAAGACAATGAAATGTAGTTTTTGAAACTATCGCTATTTCCTCAGCGCGCGATAACGGCTAGGATTGGTCCCACAGTAAAGAATGACTTATTTATCTAAATTCTTAAATGAAGCGCTACCACAGCCCCCAGTGTAATCGCTGAGTTTCGGCAATCATGTCAAATTAGGAAGAATGTTATTTCTTGGAGTCCAATTTTCTCATTTATCACATTTATTAGGTCACAGTCCAAAGTTTGTTCAAGTAAGTCCCACAGTCAATCGTTTCATTGTTAAAAGCGATGCAACCTAGTAATATCAAAAAAAATATGGCTAAATACATGTTGGTACGAATATGTGACCCAACCGTTGTAACTCAAAGGGACTGACCCCGTTAGAAAGACAATAAAATGTAGTTTTGGAAACTGTCGCTATTTCTTCAGCGCGCAATAACGGCTAGGATTGGTACCACAGTAAAGAATGACAGATTTATCTAAATTCTTAAATAAAGCGCTACCGCAGCGCCTAGTGTAATCGCTGAGTTCCGGCAATCATGTCAAATTAAAAAGAATGTTATTTCTTGGAGTCCACTTGTCTCACTTATAACATTTTTAAGGTCACAGTCGATAATTAGTTCAATTAAGTCCCACAGTCAATTGTTTCACTGTTAAAAGCGGTACAACCTAGTAATACCGGAAAAATAGCACGAAACACATATTGGTACGAGTAGGTGAGCCAAACGTTGTAACTCAAACGGACTGACACCGTTAAAAAGTCAATGAAATGTAGTTTTTGAAACTGTCGCTATTTCTTCAGCGCGCGATAACGGCTAGGATTGGTCCCGCAGTAAAGAATGACTTTTTTATATTAATTTTTAATTGAAGCGCTACCACAGCGCCCAGTGTAATCGCTGAGTTTCGGCAATCATGTCAAATTAGGAAGAATGTTATTTCTTGGAGTCCAATTTTCTCATTTATCACATTTATTAGGTCACAGTCCAAAGTTTGTTCAAGTAAGTCCCACAGTCAATCGTTTCATTGTTAAAAGCGATGCAACCTAGTAATATCAAAAAAAATATGGCTAAATACATGTTGGTACGAATATGTGACCCAACCGTTGTAACTCAAACGGACTGACACTGTTAGAAAGACAATGAAATGTAGTTTTTAAAACTATCGCTATTTCTTCAGCGCGCGCTAACGGCTAGGATTGGTCCCACACTTAAAAAATGATTTTTTTTAGCTTAATTCTTAAATGAAGCGCCACCACAGCGCCAAGTGTAATCGCTGAGTTTCGGCAATCATGTCAAATTAAGAATAATGTTTTTTCTTGGAGTTCAATTGCCTCCTTTATCACATTAATCAGGTGACAGTCCAAAGTTAGTTCAATTAAGTCCCACAGTCAATCGTTTCATAGTTAAATGCAATGCAACCTAGTAATATCAGAAAAATATCGCTAAATACATGTTGGTACGAGTATGTGATCCCACCGCTGTAACTGAAACGGACTGACACCGTTGGAAAGTCAATGAAATGTAGTTTTTGAAACTGTCGCTATTTCTTCAGCGCGCGATAACGGCTAGGATTGGTCCCACAGTAAATAATGACAGATTTATCTAAATTCTTAAATAAAGCGCTACCCCAGCGCCCAGTGTAATCGCTGAGTTCCGGCAATCATGTTAAATTAAAAAGAATGTTATTTCTTGGAGTCCACTTGTCTCACTTATAACATTTTTAAGGTCACAGTCCATAATCAGCTCAATTAAGTCCCACAGTCAATTGTTTCACTGTTAAAAGCGATACAACCTAGTAAGACCTGAAAAATATCACGAAACACATGTTGGTACGAATAGGTGAGCCAAACGTTGTAACTCAAACGGACTGACACCGTTAAAAAGTCAATGAAATGTAGTTTTTGAAACTGTTGCTATTTCTTCAGCGCGCGATAACGGCTAGGATTGGTCCCGCAGGAAAGAATGACTTTTTTATATTAATTTTTAATTGAAGCGCTACCACAGCGCCCAGCGTAATCGCTGACTTTCGGCAATCATGTCAAATTAGGAAGAATGTTATTTCTTGGAGTCCAATTTTCTCATTTATCACATTTATTAGGTCACAGTCCAAAGTTTGTTCAAGTAAGTCCCACAGTCAATCGTTTCATTGTTAAAAGCGTTGCAACCTAGTAATATCAAAAAAAAATATGGCTAAATACATGTTGGTACGAATATGTGACCCAACCGTTGTAACTCAAACGAACTGACACTGTTAGAAAGACAATGAAATGTAGTTTTTGAAACTATCGCTATTTCTTCAGCGCGCGATAACGGCTAGGATTGGTCCCACAGTAAAGAATGACTTATTTATCTAAATTCTTAAATGAAGCGCTACCACAGCGCCCAGTGTAATCGCTGAGTTTCGGCAATCATGTCAAATTAGGAGGAATGTTATTTCTTGGAGTCCAATTTTCTCATTTATCACATTTATTAGGTCACAGTCCAAAGTTTGTTCAAGTAAGTCCCACAGTCAATTGTTTCATTGTTAAAAGCGATGCAACCTAGTAATATCAACAAAAAATATCGCTAAATACATGTTGGTACGAATAGGTGAGCCAAACGTTGTAACTCAAACGGACTGACACCGTTAAAAAGTCAATGAAATGTAGTTTTTGAAACTGTTGCTATTTCTTCAGCGCGCGATAACGGATAGGATTGGTCCCACATAAAAGAACGACTTTTTTATCTTAATTTTTAATTGAAGCGCTACCACAGCGCCCAGTGTAATCGCTGAGTTTCGGCAATCATGTCAAATTAGGAAGAATGTTATTTCTTGGAGTCCAATTTTCTCATTTATCACATTTATTAGGTCACAGTCCAAAGTTTGTTCAAGTAAGTCCCACAGTCAATCCTTTCATTGTTAAAAGCGATGCAACCTGGTAATATCAAAAAAATATCGCTAAATACATGTTTGTACGAATATGTGAACCAACCGTTGTAACTCAAAGGGACTGACCCCGTTAGAAAGTCAATGAAATGTAGTTTTTGAAACTGTCGCTTTTCCTTCAGCGCGCGATAACGGCTAGGATTGGTCCCGCAGTAAAAAATGCATTTTTTATCTTAATTTTTAATTGAAGCGCTACCACAGCGCCCAGTGCAATTACTGAGTTTCGGCAATCATTTCAAATTAAGAAGAATGCTATTTCTTGGAGTCCACTTGTCTCACTTATAACATTTATAAGATCACAGTCTAAAATCAGTTCAATTAAGTACCACAGTCAATCGTTTCACGGTTAAAAGCGATGCAACCTAGTAATATCGGACAAACAATTCACTAAATACATGTTGGTACGAATATGTGACCCAACCGTTGTAACTCAAACGGACTGACACCGTTAGAAAGTCAATGAAATGTAGTTTTTGAGACTGTCGCTATTTCTTCAGCGCGCGCTAACGCCTAGGATTGGTCCCATAGCAAAAAATGACTTTCTTTAGCTTAATTCTTAAATGAAGCGCTACAACAGGGCCCAGTGTAATCGCTGAGGTTCCGCAATCATGTCAAATTAATAAGAATGTTGTTTCTTGGAGTCCAATTGTCTCCTTTATCTTATTTATCAGGTGACAGTCAATAATCAGTTCAATTAAGTACCACAGTCAATCGTTTCACTGTTGAAAGCCATACAACCTAGTAGTACCGGAAAAATAGCACGAAATACATGTTGGTTCGAATGTGTGACTTTAACCGTTGTAGCTCAAACGGATTGATACTGTTAGAAAGACAATGAAATGTAGTTTTGGAAACTGTCGCTATTTCTTCAGCGCGCGATAACGGCTAGGATTGGTCCCACAATAAAAAATGACTTTTTTTTAGCTTAATTTTTAATTGAAGAGCTACTACAGCGTCCAGTGTAATTGCTGAGTTTCGGCAATCATGTCAAATTAGGAAGAATGTTATTTCTTGGAGTCCAATTGCCTCACTTTAACATTTATAAGGTCACAGTCCAAAATCAGTTCATTTTACCCCCACAGTCAATTGTTTCACTGTTAAAAGCCATACAACCTAGTAATACCGGAAAAATAGCACGAAACACATGCTGGTACGAATAGGTGACCCAACCGTTGTAACTCAAACGGACTGACACCGTTAAAAAGTCAATGAAATGTAGTTTTTGAAACTGTCGCAATTTCTTCAGCGCGCGATAACGGCTAGGATTGGTCCCGCAGTAAAGAATGACTTTTTTACATTAATTTTTAATTGAAGCGCTACCACAGCGCCCAGTGTAATCGCTGAGTTTCGGCAATCATGTCAAATTAGGAAGAATGTTATTTCTTGGAGTCCAATTTTCTCATTTATCACATTTATTAGGTCACAGTCCAAAGTTTGTTCAAGTAAGTCCCACAGTCAATCGTTTCATTGTTAAAAGCGATGCAACCTAGTAATATCAAAAAAAAATATCGCTAAATACATGTTGGTACGAATATGTGACCCAACCGTTGTAACTCAAACGGACTGACACTGTTAGAAAGACAATGAAATGTAGTTTTTGAAACTATCGCTATTTCTTCAGCGCTCGATAACGGCTAGGATTGGTCCCACAGTAAAGAATGACTTATTTATCTAAATTCTTAAATGAAGCGTCACCACAGCGCCCAGTGCAATCGCTGAGTTCCGGCCATCATATCAAATTGAAAAGATTGTTATTTCTTGGAGTCCAATTTTCTCATTTATCACATTTATTAGGTCACAGTCCAAAGTTTGTTCAATTAAGTCCCACAGTCAATCGTTTCATTGGTAAAAGCGATGCAACCTAGTAATATCAGAAAAACAATTCGCTAAATACATGTTGGTACGAATATGTGACCCAACCGTTGTAACTCAAACGGACTGACACCGTTAGAAAATCAATGAAATGTAGTTTTTGAGACTGTCGCTATTTCTTCAGCGCGTGTTAACGCCTAGGATTGGTCCCACAGTAAAAAAATGACTTTCTTTAGCTTAATTCTTAAATGAAGCGCTACAACAGCGCCCAGTGTAATCGCTGAGGTTCCGCAATTATGTCAAATTAAAAAGAATGTTATTTCTTGGAGTCCAATTTTCTCCTTTATCACATTTATCAGGTGACAGTCCATAATCAGTTCAATTAAGTACCACAGTCAATCGTTTCACTGTTAAAAGCCATACAACCTAGTAGTACCGGAAAAATAGCACGAAATACATGTTGGTTCGAATATGTGACTTTAACCGTTTTAGCTCAAACGGATTGATACTGTTAGAAAGACAATGAAATGTAGTTTTGGAAACTGTTGCTATTTCTTCAGCGCGCGATAACGGCTAGGATTGGTCCCACAGTAAAAAGTGACTTTTTTTTAGCTTAATTCTTAAATGAAGAGCCACCACAGCGCCCAGTGTAATCGCTGAGTTTCGGCAATCATGTCAAATTAAGAAGAATGTTATTTCTTAGAGTCCAATTGTCTCCTTTATCACATTAATCAGGTGACAGTCCAAAGTTAGTTCAATTAAGACCCACAGTCAATCGTTTCATAGTTAAAAGCGATGCAACCTAGTAATATCAGAAAAATATAGCTAAATACATGTTGGTACGAGTATGTGATCCAACCGCTGTAACTGAAACGGACTGACACCGTTAGAAAGTCAATGAAACGTAGTTTTTGAAACTGTCGATATTTCTTCAGCGCGCGATAACGAATAGGATTGGTCCCACAGTAAAGAATGACTTATTTATCTAAATTTTTAAATGAATCGCTACCACAGCGTCCAGTGTAATCGCTGAGTTCCGGCAATCACGTCAAAATAAGAAGAATGTTATTTCTCGGAGTCCAATTTTCTCATTTATCACATTTATTAGGTCACAGTCCAAAGTTTGTTCAATTAAGTTCCACAGTCAATCATTTCATTATTGAAAGCGATGCAACCTAGTAATATCAAAAAAAATATCGCTAAATACATGTTGGTACGAATATGTGAACCAACCGTTGTAACTCAAAGGGACTGACCCCGTTAGAAAGACAATAAAATGTAGTTTTGGAAACTGTCGCTATTTCTTCAGCGCGCGAAAACGGCTAGGATTGGTCCCACAGTAAAAAATGACTTTTTTTTAGCTTAATTTTTAATTGAAGCGCTACCACAGCGTCCAGTGTAATTGCTGAGTTTCGGCAATCATGTCAAATTAGGAAGAATGATATTTCTTGGAGTCAAATTGTCTCACTTTAACATTTATAAGGTCACAGTCCAAAATCAGTTCAATTTAGCCCCACAGTCAATTGTTTCACTGTTAAAAGCCATACCACCTAGTAATAGCGGAAAAATAGCACGAAACACATGCTGGTACGAATAGGTGACCCAACCGTTGTAACTCAAACGGACTGACACCGTTAAAAAGTCAATGAAATGTAGTTTTCGAAACTGTCGCTATTTCTTCTGCGCGCGATAACGGCTAGAATTGGTCCCGCAGTAAAGAATGACTTTTTTATATTAATTTTTAATTGAAGCGCTACCACAGCGCCCAGTGTAATCGCTGAGTTTCGGCAATCGTGTCAAATTAGGAATAATGTTATTTCTTGGAGTCCAATGTTCTCATTTATCACATTTATTAGGTCACAGTCCAAAGTTTGTTCAATTAAGTCCCAAAGTCAATCGTTTCATTGTTAAAAGCGATGCAACCTAGTAATATCAGAAAAACAATTCGCTAAATACATGTTGGTACGAATATGTGACCCAACCGTTGTAACTCAAACGGACTGACACCGTTAGAAAATCAATGAAATGTAGTTTTTGAGACTGTCGCTATTTCTTCAGCGCGCGTTAAAGCCTAGGATTGGTCCCACAGTAAAAAAATGACTTTCTTTAGCTTAATTCTTAAATGAAGCGCTACAACAGCGCCCAGTGTAAGCGCTGAGGTTCCGCAATTATGTCAAATTAAAAAGAATGTTATTTCTTGGAGTCCAATTTTCTCCTTTATCACATTTATCAGGTGACAGTCCATAATCAGTTCAATTAAGTACCACAGTCAATCGTTTCACTGTTAAAAGCCATACAACCTAGTAGTACCGGAAAAATAGCACGAAATACATGTTGGTTCGAATATGTGACTTTAATCGTTTTAGCTCAAACGGATTGATACTGTTAGAAAGACAATGAAATGTAGTTTTGGAAACTGTCGATATTTCTTCAGCGCGCGATAACGGCTAGGATTGGTCCCACAGTAAAGAATGACTTATTTATCTAAATTTTTAAATGAAGCGCCTCCACAGCGCCAAGTGTAATCGCTGAGTGCCGGCAATCCCGTCAAATTAAGAAGAATGTTGTTTCTTAGAGTCCAAATGTCTTATTTATCACATTTATCCGGTCACAGTCCAAAGTTAGTTCAATTAAGTCCCACATTCAATCGTTTCACTGTTAAAAGCGATGCAACCTAGTAATATCAGATAAATATCGCTAAATACATGTTGGTATGAATAGGGGACCCAACCGTTGTAACTCAAACGAACTGACACCGTTAGAAAGTCAATGAAATGTAGTTTTTGAAACTGTCGCTATTTTTTCAGCGCGCGATAACGGATACGATTGGTCTCACAGTAAAGAATGACTTTTTTATATTAATTTTTAATTGAAGCGCTACCACAGCGCCCAGTGTAATCGCTGAGTTTCGGCAATCATGTCAAATTAGGAAGAATGTTATTTCTTGGAGTCCAATTTTCTCATTTATCACATTTATTAGGTCACAGTCCAAAGTTTGTTCAATTAAGTCCCAAAGTCAATCGTTTCATTGTTAAAAGCGATGCAACCTAGTAATATCAGAAAAACAATTCGCTAAATACATGTTGGTACGAATATGTGACCCAACCGTTGTAACTCAAACGGACTGACACCGTTAGAAAATCAATGAAATGTAGTTTTTGAGACTGTCGCTATTTCTTCAGCGCGCGTTAAAGCCTAGGATTGGTCCCACAGTAAAAAAATGACTTTCTTTAGCTTAATTCTTAAATGAAGCGCTACAACAGCGCCCAGTGTAAGCGCTGAGGTTCCGCAATTATGTCAAATTAAAAAGAATGTTATTTCTTGGAGTCCAATTTTCTCCTTTATCACATTTATCAGGTGACAGTCCATAATCAGTTCAATTAAGTACCACAGTCAATCGTTTCACTGTTAAAAGCCATACAACCTAGTAGTACCGGAAAAATAGCACGAAATACATGTTGGTTCGAATATGTGACTTTAACCGTTTTAGCTCAAACGGATTGATACTGTTAGAAAGACAATGAAATGTAGTTTTGGAAACTGTCGATATTTTTTCAGCGCGCGATAACGGCTAGGATTGGTCCCACAGTAAAGAATGACTTATTTATCTAAATTTTTAAATGAAGCGCCTCCACAGCGCCAAGTGTAATCGCTGAGTGCCGGGAATCCCGTCAAATTAAGAAGAATGTTGTTTCTTAGAGTCCAATTGTCTCATTTATCACATTTATCCGGTCACAGTCCAAAGTTAGTTCAATTAAGTCCCACATTCAATCGTTTCACTGTTAAAAGCGATGCAACCTAGTAATATCAGATAAATATCGCTAAATACATGTTGGTATGAATAGGGGACCCAACCGTTGTAACTCAAACGGACTGACACCGTTAGAAAGTTAATGAAATGTAGTTTATGAAACTGTCGATATTTCTTCAGCGCGCGATAACGGCTAGGATTGGTCCCACAGTAAAGAATGACTTATTTATCTAAATTTTTAAATGAAGCGCCACCACAGCGCCAAGTGTAATTGCTGAGTTCCGGCAATCCCGTCAAATTAAGAAGAATGTTAATTCTTAGAGTCCAATTGTCTCATTTATCACATTTATCCGGTCACAGTCCAAAGTTAGTTCAATTAAGTCCCACATTCAATCGTTTCACTGTTAAAAGCGATGCAACCTAGTAATATCAGATAAATATCGCTAAATAGATGTTGGTATGAATAGGGGACCCAACCGTTGTAACTCAAACGGACTGACACCGTTAGAAAGTCAATGAAATGTAGTTTTTGAAACTGTCGCTATTTTTTCAGCGCGCGATAACGGATACGATTGGTCTCACAGTAAAGAATGACTTATTTATCTAAATTTTTAAATGAAGCGCTACCACAGCGCCCAGTGTAATCGCTGAGTTCCGGCAATCACGTCTAATTAAGAAGAATGTTATTTCTTGGAGTCCAATTTTCTCATTTATCACATTTATTAGGTCACAGTCCAAAGTTTGTTCAATTAAGTCCCAAAGTCAATCGTTTCATTGTTAAAAGCGATGCAACCTAGTAATATCAGAAAAACAATTCGCTAAATACATGTTGGTACGAATATGTGACCCAACCGTTGTAACTCAAACGGACTGACACCATTAGAAAATCAATGAAATGTAGTTTTTGAAACTGTCGCTATTTCTTCAGCGCGCGTTAAAGCCTAGGATTGGTCCCACAGTAAAAAAATGACTTTCT
This sequence comes from Hydractinia symbiolongicarpus, assembly GCF_029227915.1. Lineage (NCBI taxonomy): Eukaryota > Metazoa > Cnidaria > Hydrozoa > Anthoathecata > Hydractiniidae > Hydractinia > Hydractinia symbiolongicarpus. Next base: position 30,586,197 of record NC_079881.1, read on the forward strand.
TTAGCTTAATTCTTAAATGAAGCGCTACAACAGCGCCCAGTGTAAGCGCTGAGGTTCCGCAATTATGTCAAATTAAAAAGAATGTTATTTCTTGGAGTCCAATTTTCTCCTTTATCACATTTATCAGGTGACAGTCCATAATCAGTTCAATTAAGTACCACAGTCAATCGTTTCACTGTTAAAAGCCATACAACCTAGTAGTACCGGAAAAATAGCACGAAATACATGTTGGTTCGAATATGTGACTTTAACCGTTTTAGCTCAAACGGATTGATACTGTTAGAAAGACAATGAAATGTAGTTTTGGAAACTGTCGATATTTCTTCAGCGCGCGATAACGGCTAGGATTGGTCCCACAGTAAAGAATGACTTATTTATCTAAATTTTTAAATGAAGCGCCTCCACAGCGCCAAGTGTAATCGCTGAGTGCCGGCAATCCCGTCAAATTAAGAAGAATGTTGTTTCTTAGAGTCCAATTGTCTCATTTATCACATTTATCCGGTCACAGTCCAAAGTTAGTTCAATTAAGTCCCACATTCAATCGTTTCACTGTTAAAAGCGATGCAACCTAGTAATATCAGATAAATATCGCTAAATACATGTTGGTATGAATAGGGGACCCAACCGTTGTAACTCAAACGGACTGACACCGTTAAAAAGTTAATGAAATGTAGTTTATGAAACTGTCGATATTTCTTCAGCGTGCGATAACGGCTAGGATTGGTCCCACAGTAAAGAATGACTTATTTATCTAAATTTTTAAATGAAGCGCCACCACAGCGCCAAGTGTAATCGCTGAGTTCCGGCAATCCCGTCAAATTAAGAAGAATGTTGTTTCTTAGAGTCCAATTGTCTCATTTATCACATTTATCCGGTCACAGTCCAAAGTTAGTTCAATTAAGTCCCACATTCAATCGTTTCACTGTTAAAAGCGATGCAACCTAGTAATATCAGATAAATATCGCTAAATAGATGTTGGTATGAATAGGGGACCCAACCGTTGTAACTCAAACGGACTGACACCGTTAGAAAGTCAATGAAATGTAGTTTTTGAAACTGTCGCTATTTTTTCAGCGCGCGATAACGGATACGATTGGTCTCACAGTAAAGAATGACTTATTTATCTAAATTTTTAAATGAAGCGCTACCACAGCGCCCAGTGTAATCGCTGAGTTCCGGCAATCACGTCTAATTAAGAAGAATGTTATTTCTTGGAGTCCAATTGTCTCATTTATCCCATTTATAAGGTCACAGTCCAAAATCAGTTCAATTTAGTCCCACAGTCAATGGTTTTACTGTTAAAAGCGATGCAACCTAGTACTATGAGAAAAATATCGCTAAATACATGTTGGTACGAATATGTGACCCAACCGTTGAAACTCAAACGGACTGACACCGTTAGAAAGTCAGTGAAATGTAGTATTTGAAACTGTCTCTATTTCTTCAGCGCGCGCTAACGGCTAGGATTGGTCCCACAGTAAAGAACGAGTTATTTATCTAAATTTTTAAATGAAGCGCTACCACAGCGCCCAGTGTAATCGCTGAGTTCCGTCAATCATGTCTAATTAAGAAGAATGTTACTTCTTGGAGTCCAATTTCCTCATTTATCACACTCATTAGGTCACAGTCCAAAGTTAGTTCAATTAAGTCCCACAGTCAATCGTTTCATTGCTAAAAGCGATGCAACTTAGTAATATCAAAAAAAATATCGCTAAATTCATGTTGGTACGAATATGTGATGACACGTTTGTAACTCAAACGGACTGACACTGTTAGAAAGACAATGAAATGTAGTTTTTGAAACTGTCGCTATTTCTTCAGCGCGCGATAACTGCTAGGATTGGTCCCCCAGACTTATTAATCTAAATTTTTAAATAAAGCGCTACCACAGCGCCCAGTGTAATCGCTCAGTTCCGGCAATCATGTCAATTGAAGAAGAATGTTATTTCTTGGAGTCCAATTTTTTTCATTTATCCCATTTATCAGGTCACATCGCTAAATACATGTTGGTACGAATATGTGACCCACCCGTTGTAACTCAAACGGACTGACACCGTTAGAAAGTTAATGAAATGTAGTTTATGAAACTGTCGATATTTCTTCAGCGCGCGATAACGGCTAGGATTGGTCCCACAGTAAAGAATGACTTATTTATCTAAATTTTTAAATGAAGTGCCACCACAGCGCCAAGTGTAATCGCTGAGTTCCGGCAATCCCGTCAAATTAAGAAGAATGTTATTTTTTAGAGTCCAATTGTCTCATTTATCACATTTATACGGTCACAGTCCAAAGGTAGTTCGATTAAGTCCAACATTCAATCGTTTCATTCCTAAAAGCGATGCAACTTAGTAATATCAAAAAAAATATCGCTAAATTCATGTTGGTACGAATATGTGATGACACGGTTGTAACTCAAACGGACTGACACCGTTAGGAAGTCAATGAAATGTAGTTTTTGAAACTGTCGCTATTTCTTCAGCGCGCGATAACTGCTAGGATTGGTCCCCCAGTAAAAAATGACTTATTAATCTAAATTTTTAAATGAAGCGCTACCACAGCGCCCAGTGTAATCGCTCAGTTCCGGCAATCATGTCAATTTAAGAAGAATGTTATTTCTTGGAGTCCAATTTTTTTCATTTATCCCATTTATCAGGTCACATCGCTAAATACATGTTGGTACGAATATGTGACCCACCCGTTGTAACTCAAACGGACTGACACCGTTAGAAAGTCAATGAAATGTAATTTATGAAACTGTCGATATTTCTTCAGCGCGCGATAACGGCTAGGATTGGTCCCACAGTAAAGAATGACTTATTTATCTAAATTTTTAAATGAAGCGCTACCACAGCGCCCAGTGTAATCGCTGAGTTCCGGCAATCACGTCTAATTAAGAAGAATGTTATTTCTTGGAGTCCAATTGTCTCATTTATCCCATTTATAAGGTCACAGTCCAAAATCAGTTCAATTTAGTCCCACAGCCAATGGTTTTACTGTTAAAAGCGATGCAACCTAGTAATATGAGAAAAATATCGCTAAATACATGTTGGTACGAATATGTGACCCAACCGTTGAAACTCAAACGGACTGACACCGTTAGAAAGTCAGTGAAATGTAGTATTTGAAACTGTCTCTATTTCTTCAGCGCGCGCTAACGGCTAGGATTGGTCCCACAGTAAAAAAAGACTTTTCTAGCTTAATTCTTAAATAAAGCGCTACCACAGCGCCCAGTGTAATCGCTGAGTTCCGGCAATCATGTCTAATTAAGAAGAATGTTATTTCTTGGAGTCCAATTTTTTTCATTTATCCCATTTATCAGGTCACATCGCTAAATACATGTTGGTACGAATATGTGACCCACCCGTTGTAACTCAAACGGACTGACACCGTTAGAAAGTCAATGAAATGTAATTTATGAAACTGTCGATATTTCTTCAGCGCGCGATAACGGCTAGGATTGGTCCCACAGTAAAAAATGACTTATTAATCTAAATTTTTAAATGAAGCGCTACCACAGCTCCCAGTGTAATCGCTCAGTTCCGGCAATCATGTCAATTTAAGAAGAATGTTATTTCTTGGAGTCCAATTTTTTTCATTTATCCCATTTATCTGGTCACATCGCTAAATACATGTTGGTACGAATATGTGACCCACCCGTTGTAACTCAAACGGACTGACACCGTTAGAAAGTCAATGAAATGTAATTTATGAAACTGTCGATATTTCTTCAGCGCGCGATAACGGCTAGGATTGGTCCCACAGTAAAGAATGACTTATTTATCTAAATTTTTAAATGAAGCGCTACCACAGCGCCCAGTGTAATCGCTGAGTTCCGGCAATCACGTCTAATTAAGAAGAATGTTATTTCTTGGAGTCCAATTGTCTCATTTATCCCATTTATAAGGTCACAGTCTAAAATCAGTTCAATTTAGTCCCACAGTCAATGGTTTTACTGTTAAAAGCGATGCAACCTAGTAATATGAGAAAAATATCGCTAAATACATGTTGGTACGAATATGTGACCCAACCGTTGAAACTCAAACGGACTGACACCGTTAGAAAGTCAGTGAAATGTAGTATTTGAAACTGTCTCTATTTCTTCAGCGCGCGCTAACGGCTAGGATTGGTCCCACAGTAAAAAAAGACTTTTCTAGCTTAATTCTTAAATAAAGCGCTACCACAGCGCCCAGTGTAATCGCTGAGTTCCGGCAATCATGTCTAATTAAGAAGAATGTTACTTCTTGGAGTCCAATTTTCTCATTTAACACACTCATTAGGTCACAGTCCAAAGTTAGTTCAATTAAGTCCCACAGTCAATCGTTTCATTGCTAAAAGCGATGCAACTTAGTAATATCAAAAAAATATTGCTAAATTCATGTTGGTACGAATATGTGATGACACGGTTGTAACTCCAACGGACTGACACCGTTGGGAAGTCAATGAAATGTAGTTTTTGAAAGTGTCGCTATTTCTTTAGCGCGCGATAACTGCTAGGATTGGTCCCCCAGTAAAAAATGACTTATTAATCTAAATTTTTAAATGAAGCCTTCTTCTTAATTTGACATGATTGCCGGAACTCAGCGATTACACGGGGCGCTGTGGTAGCGCTTCATTTAAAAATTTAGATTAATAAGTCATTTTTTACTGGGGGACCAATTCTAGCCGTTATCGCGCGCTAAAGAAATAGCGACACTTTCAAAAACTACATTTCATTGACTTCCTAACGGTGTCAGTCCGTTTGAGTTACAACGGTTGGGTCAAATATTCGTACCAACATGTATTTAGCGATATTTATCTGATATTACTAGGTTGCATCGCTTTTAACAGTGAAACGATTGACTGTGGGACTTAACTGAACTAACTTTGGACTGTGACCTGATAAATGTGTTAAATGAGAAAATTGGACTCCAAGAAATAACATTCTTCTTAATTTGACATGATTGCCGGAACTCAGTGATTACACTGGGCGCTGTGGTAGCGCTTCTTTTAAAAATTTAGATTAATAAGTCATTTCTTACTGTGGGACCAACCTAGCCGTTATCGCGCGCTGAAGAAATGGCGACAGTTTTAAAAACTACATTTCATTGACTTTCTAACGGTGTCAGTCCGTTTGAATTACAACGGTGGGATCACCTATTCGTACCAACATGTATTTAGCGATATTTTTCTGATATTACTAGGTTGCATCGCTTTTAACTATGAAACGATTGACTGTGGGACTTAATTGAACTAACTTTGGACTGTCACCTGATAAATGTGATAAAGGAGATAATTGTACTCCAAGAAATAACATTCTCCTTAATTTGACATGATTACCGAAACTCAGCGATTACACTGGGCGCTGTGGTAGCGCTTCATTTAAGAATTAAGCTAAAAAAAGTCATTTTTTTACTGTGGGACCAATCCTAGCCGTTAGCGCGCGCTGAAGAAATAGAGACAGTTTCAAATACTACATTTCACTGACTTTCCAACGGTGTCAGTCCGTTTAAGTTTCAACGGTTGGGTCACATATTCGTACCAACATGTATTTAGCGATATTTTTCTGATATTACTAGGTTGCATCACTTTAAACAATGAAACGATTGACTGTGTCACTTAGTTAAACTAACTTTGGACTGCGACCTGATAAATATGATAAATGAGACAATTGGACTCCAAGAAATAACATTCTTCTTTATTTGACATGATTGCCAGAACTCAGCGATTACACTGGGTGCTGTGGTAGCACTTGTTTTAATAATTTAAATTAATGAGTCATTTCTTACTGTGGAACCAATCCTAGCCGTTATCGCGCGCTGAAGAAATAGCGACAGTTTCCAAAACTACATTTCATTAACTTTCTAACCGTGTCAGTCCGTTTGAGTTACAACGGTTGGGTCACATATTAGTACCAACATGTACTTAGCGATATTTTTTTTGACATTACTAGGTTGCATCGCTTTTAACAATGAAACGATTGACTGTGGGACTTATTTGAACTAACTTTGGACTGTGACCTAATAAGTGTGATAAATGAGTAAATTGGAATCCAAGAAAAAACATTCTTCCTAATTGGACATGATTGCCGGAACTCAGCGATTACACTGGGCGCTGTGGTAGCGCTTCATTTAAGAATTAAGCTAAAAAAAGTCATTTTTTTACTGTGGGACCAATCCTAGCCGTTAGAGCGCGCTGAAAAAATAGAGACAGTTTCAAATACTACATTTCACTGACTTTCCAACGGTGTCAGTCCGTTTGAGTTTCAACGGTTGGGTCACATATTCGTACCAACATGTATTTAGCGATATTTTTCTGATATTACTAGGTTGCATCACTTTAAACAATGAAACGATTGACTGTGTCACTTAGTTAAACTAACTTTGCACTGCGACCTGATAAATATGATAAATGAGACAATTGGACTCCAAGAAATAACATTCTTCTTTATTTGACATGATTGCCAGAACTCAGCGATTACACTGGGTGCTGTGGTAGCACTTGTTTTAATAATTTAAATTAATGAGTCATTTGTTACTGTGGAACCAATCCTAGCCGTTATCGCACGCTGAAGAAATAGCGACAGTTTCCAAAACTACATTTCATTGACTTTCTAACCGTGTCAGTCCGTTTGAGTTACAACGGTTGGGTCACATATTAGTACCAACATGTACTTAGCGATATTTTTTTTGACATTACTAGGTTGCACCGCTTTTAACAATGAAACGATTGACTGTGGGACTTATTTGAACTAACTTTGGACTGTGACCTAATAAGTGTGATAAATGAGTAAATTGGAATCCAAGAAAAAACATTCTTCCTAATTGGACATGATTGCCGGAACTCAGCGATTACACTGGGCGCTGTGGTAGCGCTTTATTTAAAATTTAGATTAATAAGTCATTTTTTACTGTGGGACCAATCCTAGCCGTTATCGCGCGCAGAAGAAATAGCGACAGTTTCAAAAACTACATTTCATTGACTTTCTAACGGTGTCAGTCCGTTTGAATTACAACGGTGGGATCACCTATTCGTACCAACATGTATTTAGCGATATTTTTCTGATATTACTAGGTTGCATTGCTTTTAACTATGAAACGATTGACTGTGGGACTTAATTGAACTAACTTTGGACTGTCACCTGATAAATGTGATAAAGGAGATAATTGTACTCCAAGAAATAACATTCTCCTTAATTTGACATGATTACCGAAACTCAGCGATTACACTGGGCGCTGTGGTAGCGCTTCATTTAAGAATTAAGCTAAAAAAAGTCATTTTTTTACTGTGGGACCAATCCTAGCCGTTAGCGCGCGCTGAAGAAATAGAGACAGTTTCAAATACTACATTTCACTGACTTTCCAACGGTGTCAGTCCGTTTGAGTTTCAACGGTTGGGTCACATATTCGTACCAACATGTATTTAGCGATATTTTTCTGATATTGCTAGGTTGCATCACTTTAAACAATGAAACGATTGACAGTGTCACTTAGTTAAACTAACTTTGGACTGCGACCTGATAAATATGATAAATAAGACAATTGGACTCCAAGAAATAACATTCTTCTTAATTTGACATGATTGCCGGAACTCCGCGATTACACTGGGCGCTGTGGTAGCGCTTCATTTAAAAATTTAGATAAATAAGTCATTTTTTACTGGGGGACCAATCCTAGCCGTTATCGCGCGCTAAAGAAATAGCGATAGTTTTAAAAACTACATTTCATTGACTTTGTAGCGGTGTCAGTCCGTTTGAGTTTTAACGGTTGGGTCACATATTCGTACCAACATGTATTTAACGATATTTATCTGATATTACTAGGTTGCATGGCTTTTACCAGTGAAACGATTGACTGTGGGACTTAACTGAACTAACTTTGGACTGTGACCTGATAAATGTGATAAATGAGAAAATTGGACTCCAAGAAATAACATTCTTCTTTATTTGACATGATTGCCGGAACTCAGCGATTACACTGGGTGCTGTGGTAGCACTTCTTTTAATAATTTAGATTAATGAGTCATTTCTTACTGTGGAACCAATCCTAGCCGTTATCGCGCGCTGAAGAAACAGCGACAGTTTCCAAAACTACATTTCATTGACTTTCTAACCGTGTCAGTCCGTTTGTGTTCAAACGGTTGGGTCACATATTAGTACCAACATGTACTTAGCGATATTTTTTTTGACATTACTAGGTTGCATCGCTTTTAACAATGAAACGATTGACTGTGGGACTTATTTGAACTAACTTTGGACTGTCACCTGATAAATGTGATAAAGGAGACAATTGTACTCCAACAAATAACATTCTCCTTAATTTGACATGATTGCCGAAACTCAGCGATTACACTGGGCGCTGTGGTAGCGCTTCATTTAAGAATTAAGCTAAAAAAAGTCATTTTTTTAATGTGGGACCAATCCTAGCCGTTAGCGCGCGCTGAAGAAATAGAGACAGTTTCAAATACTACATTTCACTGACTTTGTAACGGTGTCAGTCCGTTTGAGTTTCAACGGTTGGGTCACATATTCGTACCAATATGTATTTAGCGATATTTTTCTGATATTACTAGGTTGCATCGCTTTAAACAATGAAACGATTGACTGTGTCACTTAGTTAAACTAACTTTGGACTGCGACCTGATAAATATGATAAATGAGACAAATGGACTCCAAGAAATAACATTCTTCTTAATTTGACATGATTGCCGGAACTCAGCGATTACACTGGGCGCTGTGGTAGCGCTTCATTTAAAAATTTAGATTAATAAGTGATTTTTTACTGGGGGACAAATCCTAGCCGTTATCGCGCGCTAAAGAAATAGCGATAGTTTCAAAAACTACATTTCTTTGACTTTGTAGCGGTGTCAGTCCGTTTGAGTTTTAACGGTTGGGTCACATATTCGTACCAACATGTATTTAGCGATATTTTTCTGATATTGCTAGGTTGCATCACTTTTAACAGTGAAACGATTGACTGTGGGACTTAGTGAACTAACTTTGGACTGTGACCTGATAAATTTTATAAATGAGAAAATTGGACTCCAAGAAATAACATTCTTCTTTATTTGACATGATTGCCGGATCTCAGCGATTACACTGGGTGCTGTGGTAGCACTTTTTTTAATAATTTAGATTAATGAGTCATTTCTTACTGTGGAACCAATCCTAGCCGTTATCGCGCGCTGAAGAAACAGCGACATTTTCCAAAACTAAATTTCATTGATTTCTAAACGTGTCAGTCCGTTTGAGTTACAACGGTTGGGTCACATATTAGTACCAACATGCACTTAGCGATATTTTTTTGACATTACTAGGTTGCATCGCTTTTAACAATGAAACGATTGACTGTGGGACTTATTTGAACTAACTTTGGACTGTGACCTAATAAGTGTGATAAATGAGTAAATTGGAATCCAAGAAATAACATTCTTCCTAATTGGACATGATTGCCGGAACTCAGCGTTTACACTGGGCGCTGTGGTAGCGCATCATTTAAAAATTTAGATTAATAAGTCATTTTTTACTGTGGAACCAATCCTAGCCGTTATCGCGCGCAGAAGAAATAGCGACAGTTTCAAAAACTACATTTCATTGACTTTCTAACGGTGTCAGTCCGTTTGAGTTACAACGGTGGGATCACCCATTCGTACCAACATGTTTTTAGCGATATTTTTCTGATATTACTAGGCTGCATCACTTTTAACTATGAAACGATTGACTGTGGGACTTAATTGAAATAACTTTGGACTGTCACCTGATAAATGTGATAAATGAGAAAATTGGACTCCAAGAAATAACATTCTTCTTTATTTGACATGATTGCCGGAACTCAGCGATTACACTGGGTGCTGTGGTAGCACTTCTTTTAATAATTTAGATTAATGAGTCATTTCTTACTGTGGAACCAATCCTAGCCGTTATCGCGCGCTGAAGAAACAGCGACAGTTTCCAAAACTACATTTCATTGACTTTCTAACCGTGTCAGTCCGTTTGTGTTCAAACGGTTGGGTCACATATTAGTACCAACATGTACTTAGCGATATTTTTTTTGACATTACTAGGTTGCATCGCTTTTAACAATGAAACGATTGACTGTGGGACTTATTTGAACTAACTTTGGACTGTCACCTGATAAATGTGATAAAGGAGACAATTGTACTCCAACAAATAACATTCTCCTTAATTTGACATGATTGCCGAAACTCAGCGATTACACTGGGCGCTGTGGTAGCGCTTCATTTAAGAATTAAGCTAAAAAAAGTCATTTTTTTAATGTGGGACCAATCCTAGCCGTTAGCGCGCGCTGAAGAAATAGAGACAGTTTCAAATACTACATTTCACTGACTTTGTAACGGTGTCAGTCCGTTTGAGTTTCAACGGTTGGGTCACATATTCGTACCAATATGTATTTAGCGATATTTTTCTGATATTACTAGGTTGCATCGCTTTAAACAATGAAACGATTGACTGTGTCACTTAGTTAAACTAACTTTGGACTGCGACCTGATAAATATGATAAATGAGACAAATGGACTCCAAGAAATAACATTCTTCTTAATTTGACATGATTGCCGGAACTCAGCGATTACACTGGGCGCTGTGGTAGCGCTTCATTTAAAAATTTAGATTAATAAGTGATTTTTTACTGGGGGACAAATCCTAGCCGTTATCGCGCGCTAAAGAAATAGCGATAGTTTCAAAAACTACATTTCTTTGACTTTGTAGCGGTGTCAGTCCGTTTGAGTTTTAACGGTTGGGTCACATATTCGTACCAACATGTATTTAGCGATATTTATCTGATATTACTAGGTTGCATCGCTTTTAACAGTGAAACGATTGACTGTGGGACTTAACTGAACTAACTTTGGACTGTGACCTGATAAATTTTATAAATGAGAAAATTGGACTCCAAGAAATAACATTCTTCTTTATTTGACATGATTGCCGGATCTCAGCGATTACACTGGGTGCTGTGGTAGCACTTTTTTTAATAATTTAGATTAATGAGTCATTTCTTACTGTGGAACCAATCCTAGCCGTTATCGCGCGCTGAAGAAACAGCGACATTTTCCAAAACTAAATTTCATTGATTTCTAAACGTGTCAGTCCGTTTGAGTTACAACGGTTGGGTCACATATTAGTACCAACATGCACTTAGCGATATTTTTTTGACATTACTAGGTTGCATCGCTTTTAACAATGAAACGATTGACTGTGGGACTTATTTGAACTAACTTTGGACTGTGACCTAATAAGTGTGATAAATGAGTAAATTGGAATCCAAGAAATAACATTCTTCCTAATTGGACATGATTGCCGGAACTCAGCGATTACACTGGGCGCTGTGGTAGCGCATCATTTAAAAATTTAGATTAATAAGTCATTTTTTAATGTGGAACCAATCCTAGCCGTTATCGCGCGCAGAAGAAATAGCGACAGTTTCAAAAACTACATTTCATTGACTTTCTAACGGTGTCAGTCCGTTTGAGTTACAACGGTGGGATCACCCATTCGTACCAACATGTTTTTAGCGATATTTTTCTGATATTACTAGGCTGCATCACTTTTAACTATGAAACGATTGACTGTGGGACTTAATTGAAATAACTTTGGACTGTCACCTGATAAATGTGATAAAGGAGACAATTGTACTTCAAGAAATAACATTCTCCTTAATTTGACATGATTGCCGAAACTCAGCGATTACACTGGGCGCTGTGGTAGCGCTTCATTTAAGAATTAAGCTAAAAAAAGTTATTTTTTTACTGTGGGACCAATTCTAGCCGTAAGCGCGCGCTGAAGAAATAGAGACAGTTTCAAATACTACATTTCACTGACTTTCTAACGGTGTCAGTCCGTTTGAGTTTCAACGGTTGGGCCACATATTCGTACCAACAAGTATTTAGCGATATTTTTCTCATATCACTAGGTTGCATCGCTTTTAACAGTGAAACGATTGACTGTGGGACTAAATTGAACTGATTTTGGACTGTGACCTATAAATGGGATAAATGACACAATTGGACTCCAAGAAATAACATTCTTCTTAATTAGACGTGATTGCCGGAACTCAGCGATTACACTGGGCGCTGTGGTGGCGCTTCATTTTAAAATTAAGATAAATAAGTCAATCTTTACTGTGGGACCAATCCTATCCGTTATCGCACGCTGAAGAAATAGCGACAGCTTCAAAAACTACATTTCATTGACTTTCTAACGGTGTCAATCCGTTTGAGTTACAACGGTTGCGTCACATATTCGTACCAACATGTATTTAACGATATTTATCTGATATTACTAGGTTGCATCGCTTTTACCAGTGAAACGATTGACTGTGGGACTTAACTGAACTAACTTTGGACTGTGACCTGATAAATGTGATAAATGAGAAAATTGGACTCCAAGAAATAACATTCTTCTTTATTTGACATGATTGCCGGAACTCAGCGATTACACTGGGTGCTGTGGTAGCACTTCTTTTAATAATTTAGATTAATGAGTCATTTCTTACTGTGGAACCAATCCTAGCCGTTATCGCGCGCTGAAGAAACAGCGACAGTTTCCAAAACTACATTTCATTGACTTTCTAACCGTGTCAGTCCGTTTGTGTTACAACGGTTGGGTCACATATTAGTACCAACATGTACTTAGCGATATTTTTTTTGACATTACTAGGTTGCATCGCTTTTAACAATGAAACGATTGACTGTGGGACTTATTTGAACTAACTTTGGACTGTCACCTGATAAATGTGATAAAGGAGACAATTGTACTCCAACAAATAACATTCTCCTTAATTTGACATGATTGCCGAAACTCAGCGATTACACTGGGCGCTGTGGTAGCGCTTCATTTAAGAATTAAGCTAAAAAAAGTCATTTTTTTAATGTGGGACCAATCCTAGCCGTTAGCGCGCGCTGAAGAAATAGAGACAGTTTCAAATACTACATTTCACTGACTTTGTAACGGTGTCAGTCCGTTTGAGTTTCAACGGTTGGGTCACATATTCGTACCAATATGTATTTAGCGATATTTTTCTGATATTACTAGGTTGCATCGCTTTAAACAATGAAACGATTGACTGTGTCACTTAGTTAAACTAACTTTGGACTGCGACCTGATAAATATGATAAATGAGACAAATGGACTCCAAGAAATAACATTCTTCTTAATTTGACATGATTGCCGGAACTCAGCGATTACACTGGGCGCTGTGGTAGCGCTTCATTTAAAAATTTAGATTAATAAGTGATTTTTTACTGGGGGACAAATCCTAGCCGTTATCGCGCGCTAAAGAAATAGCGATAGTTTCAAAAACTACATTTCTTTGACTTTGTAGCGGTGTCAGTCCGTTTGAGTTTTAACGGTTGGGTCACATATTCGTACCAACATGTATTTAGCGATATTTATCTGATATTACTAGGTTGCATCGCTTTTAACAGTGAAACGATTGACTGTGGGACTTAACTGAACTAACTTTGGACTGTGACCTGATAAATTTTATAAATGAGAAAATTGGACTCCAAGAAATAACATTCTTCTTTATTTGACATGATTGCCGGATCTCAGCGATTACACTGGGTGCTGTGGTAGCACTTTTTTTAATAATTTAGATTAATGAGTCATTTCTTACTGTGGAACCAATCCTAGCCGTTATCGCGCGCTGAAGAAACAGCGACATTTTCCAAAACTAAATTTCATTGATTTCTAAACGTGTCAGTCCGTTTGAGTTACAACGGTTGGGTCACATATTAGTACCAACATGTACTTAGCGATATTTTTTTGACATTACTAGGTTGCATCGCTTTTAACAATGAAACGATTGACTGTGGGACTTATTTGAACTAACTTTGGACTGTGACCTAATAAGTGTGATAAATGAGTAAATTGGAATCCAAGAAATAACATTCTTCCTAATTGGACATGATTGCCGGAACTCAGCGATTACACTGGGCGCTGTGGTAGCGCATCATTTAAATATTTAGATTAATAAGTCATTTTTTACTGTGGAACCAATCCTAGCCGTTATCGCGCGCAGAAGAAATAGCGACAGTTTCAAAAACTACATTTCATTGACTTTCTAACGGTGTCAGTCTGTTTGAGTTACAACGGTGGGATCACCTATTCGTACCAACATGTTTTTAGCGATATTTTTCTGATATTACTAGGCTGCATCGCTTTTAACTATGAAACGATTGACTGTGGGACTTAATTGAAATAACTTTGGACTGTCACCTGATAAATGTGATAAAGGAGACAATTGTACTCCAAGAAATAACATTCTCCTTAATTTGACATGATTGCCGAAACTCAGCGATTACACTGGGCGCTGTGGTAGCGCTTCATTTAAGAATTAAGCTAAAAAAAGACATTTTTTTACTGTGGGACCAATCCTAGCCGTTAGCGCGCGCTGAAGAAATAGAGAGAGTTTCAAATACTACATTTCACTGACTTTCTAACGGTGTCAGTCCGTTTGAGTTACAACGGTGGGATCACCCATTCGTACCAACATGTTTTTAGCGATATTTTTCTGATATTACTAGGCTGCATCACTTTTAACTATGAAACGATTGACTGTGGGACTTAATTGAAATAACTTTGGACTGTCACCTGATAAATGTGATAAAGGAGACAATTGTACTCCAAGAAATAACATTCTCCTTAATTTGACATGATTGCCGAAACTCAGCGATTACACTGGGCGCTGTGGTAGCGCTTCATTTAAGAATTAAGCTAAAAAAAGACATTTTTTTACTGTGGGACCAATCCTAGCCGTTAGCGCGCGCTGAAGAAATAGAGAGAGTTTCAAATACTACATTTCACTGACTTTCTAACGGTGTCAGTCCGTTTGAGTTTCAACGGTTGGGTCACATATTCGTACCAACATGTATTTAGCGGTATTTTTCTGATATTACTAAGTTGCATCGCTTTTAACAGTGAAACGATTGACTGTGGGACTAAATTGAACTGATTTTGGACTGTGTCCTGATAAATGGAATAAATGAGACAATTGGACTCCAAGAAATAACATTCTCCTTAATTTGACATGATTGCCGAAACTCAACGATTACACTGGGCGCTGTGGTAGCGCTTCATTTAAGAATTAAGCTAAAAAAAGTTATTTTTTTACTGTGGGACCAATTCTAGCCGTAAGCGCGCGCTGAAGAAATAGAGACAGTTTCAAATACTACATTTCACTGACTTTCTAACGGTGTCAGTCCGTTTGAGTTTCAACGGTTGGGCAACATATTCGTACCAACATGTATTTAGCGATATTTTTCTCATATCACTAGGTTGCATCGCTTTTAACAGTGAAACGATTGACTGTGGGACTAAATTGAACTGATTTTGGACTGTGACCTATAAATGGGATAAATGAGACAATTGGACTCCAAGAAATAACATTCTTCTTAATTAGACGTGATTGCCGGAACTCAGCGATTACACTGGGCGCTGTGGTGGCGCTTCATTTTAAAATTAAGATAAATAAGTCAATCTTTACTGTGGGACCAATCCTATCCGTTATCGCACGCTGAAGAAATAGCGACAGCTTCAAAAACTACATTTCATTGACTTTCTAACGGTGTCAATCCGTTTGAGTTACAACGGTTGCGTCACATATTCGTACCAACATGAATTTAGCGACATTTTTTTTGATTTTACTAGGTTGTATCGCTTTTAACAATGAAACGATTTTCTGTGGGACTTAATTGCACTAACTTTGGACTGTGACCTAATGAGTGTGATAAATGAGAAAATTGGACTCCAAGAAATAACATTCTTCTTAATTTGACATCATTGCCGGAACTCAGCGATTACACTGGGCGCTGTGATAGCGCTTCAATTAAAAATTTAGATTAATGAGTCATTTTTTACAGTGGGACCAATCCTAGTCGTTATCGCGCGCTGAAGAAATTGCGACAGTTTCAAAAACTACATTTCATTGACTTTCTAACGGTGTTAGTCCGTTTAAGTTGCAACGGTTGGATCACCAATTCGTACCAACATGTATTTAGCTATATTTTTCTGATATTACTAGGTTGCATCGCTTTTAACAATGAAACGATTTTCTGTGGGACTTAATTGCACTAACTTTGGACTGTGACCTAATGAGTGTGATAAATGAGAAAATTGGACTCCAAGAAATAACATTCTTCTTAATTTGACATGATTGCCGGAACTCAGCGATTACACTGGGCGCTGTGGTAGCGCTTCAATTAAAAATTTAGATTAATGAGTCATTTTTTACAGTGGGACCAATCCTTGTCGTTATCGCGCGCTGAAGAAATTGCGACAGTTTCAAAAACTACATTTCATTGACTTTCTAACGGTGTTAGTCCGTTTAAGTTGCAACGGTTGGATCACCAATTCGTACCAACATGTATTTAGCGATATTTTTCTGATATTACTAGGTTGGATCGCTTTAAACAATGAAACGATTGACTGTGGGACTTAGTTGAACTAACTTTGGACTGCGACCTGATAAATATGATAAATGAGACAATTGGACTCCAAGAAATAACATTCTTCTTAATTTGACATGATTGCCGGAACTCAGCGATTACACTGGGCGCTGTGGTAGCGCTTCATTTAAAAATTTAGATTAATAAGTCATTTTTTACTGGGGGACTAATCCTAGCCGTTATCGCGCGCTGAAGAAATAGCGACAGTTTCAAAAACTACATTTCATTGACTTTGTAGCGGTGTCAGTCCGTTTGAGTTACAACGGTTGGGTCACATATTAGTACCAACATATACTTAGCGATATTTTTTTTGATATTACTAGGTTGCATCGCTTTTAACAATGAAACGATTGACTATGGGACTTAATTGAACTAACTTTGGACTGTGACCTAATAAGTGTGATAAATGAGTAAATTGGAATCCAAGAACTAACATTCTTCCTAATTGCACATGATTGCCGGAACTCAGCGATTACACTGGGCGCTGTGGTAGCGCTTCATTTAAAAACTTAGATTAGTAAGTCATTTTTTACTGTGGGACCAATTCTAGCCGTTATCGCGCGCTGAAGAAATTGCGACAGTTTCAAAAACTGCATTTCATTGACTTTCTAACGGTGTCAGTCCGTTTGAGTTACAACGGTTGGATCACCTATTCGTACCAACATGTATTTTGCGATATTTTTTGGATATTACTAGGTTGCATCGCTTTTAACTATGAAACGATTGACTGTGGGACTTAATTGAACTAACTTTGGACTGTCACCTGATAAATGTGATAAAGGAGACAATTGGACTCCAAGAAATAACATTCTCCTTAATTTGACATGATTGCCGAAACTCAGCGATTATACTGGGCGCTGTGGTAGCGCTTCATTTAAAAATTTATTTAAATAATTCATTTTTTCTGTGGGACCAATCCTAGCCGTTTTCGCGCGCTGAAGAAATAGCGACAGTTTCAAAACAACATTTCATTGACTTTCTAACGGTATCAATCCGCTTCAGTTACGACGGTTGCGTCACATATTCGTACCAACATGTATTTAGCGATATTTTTCTCATATTACTAAGTTGCATCGCTTTTAACAGTGAAATGATTGACTGTGGCACATAATTGAACTGATTTTGGACTGTGACCATATAAATGTTATAAGTGAGACAATTGGACTCCAAGAAATAACATTCTTCTTAATTTGACATGATTGCCGAAACTCAGCGATTACACTGGTGGCTGTGGTAGCGCTTCATTAAAAAATTTTGATAAATAAGTCAATTTTTACCGTGGGACCAATTCTATCCGTTATCGCACGCTGAAGAAATAGCGACAGTTTCAAAAACTACATTTCATTGACTTTCTAACGGTGTCAGTCCGTTTGAGTTATAACGGTTGGTCACATATTCGTACCAACATGTATTCAGCGATATTTTTCTGATATTACTAGGTTGCATCGCTTTTAACAATGAAATGACTGACTGTGGGACTTAATTGAACTGATTATGGATTGTGACCTTTAAAAATGTGAAAGTGAGACAATTGGACTCCAAGAAATAACATTCTTCTTAATTTGACATGACTGCCGAAACTCAGAGATTACACTAGGCGCTGTGGTAGCGCTTCATTTAAAAATTAAGATAAAAATGTCATTTTTTACTGTTTGACAAATCCTAGCCGTTAGTGCGCGCTGAAGTAATAGATACAGTTTCAAATAGTACATTTCACTGAATTTCTAACGGTGTCAGTCCGTTTGAGTTTCAATGGTTGTTTCACATATTCGTGCCAACATGTATTTAGCGATATTTGTCTGATATTAATAGGTTGCATCGCTTTTAGCAGTGAAACGATTGTCTGTGGGACTTAATTGAACTAACTTTGGGCTATGACCTGATAAATGTAATAAATGAAAAAAATTGGATTCCAAGAAATAACATTTTTCTTAATTTGACGTGATTGCCGGAACTCAGCGATTATACTGAGCGCTGTGGTAGCGCTTCATTTAAAAATTTAGATTAATAAGTCACTTTTTACTGTGGGACCAATCCTAGCCGTTATCGCACGCTGAAGAAATAGCCACAGTTTCAAAAACTACATTTCATTGACTTTCTAACGGTGTCAGTCCGTTTAAGTTGCAACGGTTGGGTCACCTATTCGTACCAACATGAATTTAGCGATATTTTTCTGATATTACTAGGTTGCATCGCTTTTAACAATGAAACGGTTGACTGTGGGACTTAATTGAACTAACTTTGGACTGCGACCTGATAAATATGATAAATGAAAAAAATTGGACTCCAAAAAAATAAAATTCTTCTTAATTTGACATGGCTGCCGAAACGCAGCCATTACACTAGGCGCTGTGGTAGCGCTTCAATTAAAAATTAAGATAAAAAAGTCATTCTTTACTGTGGGACCAATCCTATCCGTTATCGCGCGCTGAACAAATAGCGATAGTTTCAAAAACTATATTTCATTGACTTTGTAGCGGTGTCAGTCCGTTTGAGTTACAACGTTTGGGTCACATATTCGTACCAACATGTATTTAGCGATATTTATCTAATATTACTAGGTTGCATCGCGTTAAACAATGAAACAATTGACTGTGGGACTTAGTTGAACTAACATTGGACTGCGACCTGATAAATATGATAAATGAGACAATTGGACTCCAAGAAATAACATTCTTCTTAATTTGACGTGATTGCCGGAACTCAGCGATTATACTGGGCGCTGTGGTAGCGCTTCATTTAAGAATTTAGATAAATAAGTCATTCTTTACTGGGGGACCAATCCTATCCGTTATCGCGCGCTGAACAAATAGCGATAGTTTCAAAAACTATATTTCATTGACTTTGTAGCGGTGTCAGTCCGTTTGAGTTACAACGGTTGGGTCACATATTCGTACCAACATGTATTTAGCGATATTTATCTAATATTACTAGGTTGCATCGCGTTAAACAATGAAACAATTGACTGTGGGACTTAGTTGAATTAACATTGGACTGCGACCTGATAAATGTGATAAATGTGATAAATGAGAAAATTGGACTCCAAGAAATAACATTCTTCTTAATTTGACATGATTGCCGGAACTCAGCGATTGCACTTGGCGCTGTGGTAGCGCTTTTTTTAAAAATTTAGATTAATGAGTCATTTCTTACTGTGGGACCAATCCTAGCCGTTAGCGCGCGCTGAAGTAATAGAGACAGTTTCAAATACTACATTTCACTGACTTTCTAACGGTGTCAGTCCGTTTGAGTTTCAACGGTTGTGTCACATATTCGTACCAACATGTATTTCGCGATGTTTATCTGATATTACTAGGTTGCATCGCTTTTAACAGTGAAACGATTGACTGTGGGACTTAATTGAACTAACTTTGGTCTGTGACTTGATAATTGTGATAAGTGAAAAAAATTGGACTCCAAGAAATAACATTCTTCTTAATTTGACATGATTACCGGAACTCAGCGATTATACTGGGCGCTGTGGTAGCGCTTCATTTAAGAATTTAGATAAATAAGTCATTCTTTACTGTGGGACCAATCCTATCCGTTATCGCGCGCTGAACAAATACCGATAGTTCCAAAAACTACATTTCATTGACTTTGTAGCGGTGTCAGTCCGTTTGAGTTACAACGGTTGGGTCACATATTCGTACCAACATGTATTTAGCGATATTTATCTGATATTACTAGGTTGCATCGCTTTTAACAGTGAAACGATTGACTGTGGGACTTAACTGAACTAACTTTGGATTGTGACCTGATAAATGTGATAAATGTGATAAATGAGAAAATTGCACTCCAAGAAATAACATTCTTCTTAATTTGACGTGATTGCCGGAACTCAGCGATTATACTGGGCGCTGTGGTAGCGCTTCATTTAAGAATTTAGATAAATAAGTCATTCTTTACTGTGGGACCAATCCTATCCGTTATCGCGCGCTGAACAAATAGCGATAGTTTCAAAAACTATATTTCATTGACTTTGTAGCGGTGTCAGTCCGTTTGAGTTACAACGTTTGGGTCACATATTCGTACCAACATGTATTTAGCGATATTTATCTAATATTACTAGGTTGCATCGCGTTAAACAATGAAACAATTGACTGTGGGACTTAGTTGAACTAACATTGGACTGCGACCTGATAAATATGATAAATGAGACAATTGGACTCCAAGAAATAACATTCTTCTTAATTTGACGTGATTGCCGGAACTCAGCGATTATACTGGGCGCTGTGGTAGCGCTTCATTTAAGAATTTAGATAAATAAGTCATTCTTTACTGTGGGACCAATCCTATCCGTTATCGCGCGCTGAACAAATACCGATAGTTCCAAAAACTATATTTCATTGACTTTGTAGCGGTGTCAGTCCGTTTGAGTTACAACGGTTGGGTCACATATTCGTACCAACATGTATTTAGCGATATTTATCTGATATTACTAGGTTGCATCGCTTTTAACAGTGAAACGATTGACTGTGGGACTTAACTGAACTAACTTTGGATTGTGACCTGATAAATGTGATAAATGTGATAAATGAGAAAATTGGACTCCAAGAAATAACATTCTTCTTAATTTGACATGATTGCCGGAACTCCGCGATTGCACTTGGCGCTGTGGTAGCGCTTTTTTTAAAAATTTAGATTAATGAGTCATTTCTTACTGTGGGACCAATCCTAGCCGTTAGCGCGCGCTGAAGTAATAGAGACAGTTTCAAATACTACATTTCACTGACTTTCTAACGGTGTCAGTCCGTTTGAGTTTCAACGGTTGTGTCACATATTCGTACCAACATGTATTTCGCGATGTTTATCTGATATTACTAGGTTGCATCGCTTTTAACAGTGAAACGATTGACTGTGGGACTTAATTGAACTAACTTTGGTCTGTGACTTGATAATTGTGATAAGTGAAAAAAATTGGACTCCAAGAAATAACATTCTTCTTAATTTGACATGATTGCCGGAACTCAGCGATTATACTGGGCGCTGTGGTAGCGCTTCATTTAAAAATTTAGATTAATAAGTCATTTTTTACTGGGGGACCAATCCTAGCCGTTATCGCGCTGAAGTAATAGAGAAAGTTTCCAAAACTACATTTCATTGACTTTCTAACGGTGTCAGTCCGTTTGAGTTACAACGGTTGGGTCAAATTTTCGTACCAACATGTATTTAGCGATATTTATCTGATATTACTAGGTTCCATCGCTTTTAACAGTGAAACGATTGTCTGTGGGACTTAACTGAACTAACTTTGAACTGTGACCTGATAAATGTGTTAAGTGAGAAAATTGGACTCCAAGAAATAACATTCTTCTTAATTTGACATGATTGCCGGAACTCAGTGATTACACTGGGCGCTGTGGTAGCGCTTCTTTTAAAAATTTAGATTAATAAGTCATTTCTTACTGTGGGACCAATCCTAGCCGTTATCGCGCGCTGAAGAAATGGCGACAGTTTCAAAAACTACATTTCATTTACTTTCTAACGGTGTCAGTCCGTTTGAGTTAAAACGGTTGCGTCACATATTCGTGCCAACATGAATTTAGCGATATTTCTTTTGATATTACTAGGTTGCATCGCTTTTAACAATGAAACGATTATCTGTGGGACTTAATTGAACTAACTTTGGACTGTGACCTAATGAGTGTGATAAATGAGAAAATTGGACTCCAAGAAATAACATTCTTCTTAATTTGACATGATTGCCGGAACTCAGCGATTACACTGGGTGCTGTGGTAGCGCTTCTTTTAAAAATTTAGATTAATGAGTCATTTCTTACTGTGGGACCAATCCTAGCCGTTATCGGGCGCTGAAGAAATGGCGACAGTTTCAAAAACTACATTTCATTGACTTTCTAACAGTGTCAGTCCGTTTGAATTACAACGGTTGGGTCACATATTAGTACCAACATGTACTTAGCGATATTTTTTTTGATATTACTATGTTGCATCGCTTTTAACAATGAAACGATTGACCGTGGGACTTAATTGAACTAACTTTGGACTGTGATCTAATAAGTGTGATAAATGAGTAAATTGGACTCTAAGAAATAACATTCTTCCTAGTTGGACATGATTGCCGGAACTCAGCGATTACACTGGGCGCTGTGGTAGCGCTTCATTTAAAAATTTAGATTAATAAGTCATTTTTTACTGTGGGACCAATCCTAGGCGTTATCGCGCGCTGAAGAAATAGCGACAATTTCAAAAACTACATTTCACTGACTTTCTAACGGTGTCAGTCCGTTTGAGTTTCAACGGTTGGGTCACATATTCGTACCAACATGTATTTAGCGATATTTTTCTGATATTACTAGGTTGCATCGCTTTAAACAATGAAACGATTGACTGTGTCACTTAGTTAAACTAACTTTGGACTGCGACCTGATAAATATGATAAATGAGACAAATGGACTCCAAGAAATGACATTCTTCTTAATTTGACATGATTGCCGGAACTCAGCGATTACACTGGGCGCTGTGGTAGCGCTTCATTTAAAAATTTAGATTAATAAGTGATTTTTTACTGGGGACAAATCCTAGCCGTTATCGCGCGCTAAAGAAATAGCGATAGTTTCAAAAACTACATTTCTTTGACTTTGTAGCGGTGTCAGTCCGTTTGAGTTTTAACGGTTGGGTCACATATTCGTACCAACATGTATTTAGCGATATTTATCTGATATTACTAGGTTGCATCGCTTTTAACAGTGAAACGATTGACTGTGGGACTTAACTGAACTAACTTTGGACTGTGACCTGATAAATGTGATAAAGGAGACAATTGTACTCCAAGAAATAACATTCTCCTTAATTTGACATGATTGCCGAAACTCAGCGATTACACTGGGCGCTGTGGTAGCGCTTCATTTAAGAATTAAGCTAAAAAAAGTCATTTTTTTTACTGTGGGACTAATCCTAGCCGTTAGCGCGCGCTGAAGAAATAGAGAGATTTTCAAATACTACATTTCACTGACTTTCTAACGGTGTCAGTCCGTTTGAGTTTCAACGGTTGGGTCACATATTCGTACCAACATGTATTTAGCGGTATTGTTCTCATATTACTAAGTTGCATCGCTTTTAACAGTGAAACGATTGACTGTGGGACTAAATTGAACTGATTTTGAACTGTGTCCTGATAAATGGAATAAATGAGACAATTGGACTCCAAGAAATAACATTCTTCTTAATTAGACGTGATTGCCGGAACTCAGCGATTACAATTGGCGCTGTGGTAGCGCTTCATTTTAAAATTAAGATAAATAAGTCATTCTTTACTGTGGGACCAATCCTATCCGTTATCGCGCGCTGAAGAAATAGCGACAGCTTCAAAAACTACATTTCATTGACTTTCTAACGGTGTCAGTCCGTTTGAGTTACAACGGTTGCGTCACATATTCGTACCAACATGAATTTAGCGATATTTTTTTGATATTACTAGGTTGCATCGCTTTTAACAATGAAACGATTTTCTGTGGGACTTAATTGCACTAACTTTGGACTGTGACCTAATGAGTGTGATAAATGAGAAAATTGGACTCCAAGAAATAACATTCTTCTTCATTTGACATGATTGCCGGAACTCAGCGATTACACTAGGCGATGTGGTAGTGCTTCATTTAAAAATTTAGATTAATAAGTCAATTTTTACTGTGGGACCAATCCTAGCCGTTATCGCGCGCTGAAGAAATTGCGACAGTTTCAAAAACTACATTTCATTGACTTTCTAACGGTGTTAGTCCGTTTAAGTTGCAACGGTTGGATCACCAATTCGTACCAACATGTATTTAGCGATATTTTTCTGATATTACTAGGTTGGATCGCTTTAAACAATGAAACGATTGACTGTGGGACTTAGTTGAACTAACTTTGGACTCCGACCTGATAAATATGATAAATGAGACAATTGGACTCCAAGAAATAACATTCTTCTTAATTTGACATGATTGCCGGAACTCAGCTATTATACTGGGCGCTGTGGTAGCGCTTCTTTTAAAACTTTGGATTAATGAGGCATTTCTTACTGTGGGACCAATCCTAGCCGTTATCGCGCGCTGAAGAAATGGCAACAGTTTCAAAAACTACATTTCATTGACTTTCTAACGGTGTCAGTCCGTTTGAGTTACAAATGTTGCGTCACATATTCGTACCGACATGAATTTGCCGATATTTTTTTGATATTACTAGGTTGCATCGCTTTTAACAATGAAACGATTATCTGTGGGACTTAATTGAACTAACTTTGGACTGTGACCTAATGAGTGTGATAAATGAGAAAATTGGACACCAAGAAATAACATTTTTCTTAATTTGACATGATTGCCGGAACTCAGGGATTACACTAGGCGCTGTGGTAGTGCTTCATTAAAAAATTTAGATTAATAAGTCAATTTTTACTGTGGGACCAATCCTAGCCGTTATCGCGCGCTAAAGAAATAGCGATAGTTTCAAAAACTACATTTTATTGACTTTGTAGCGGTGTCAGTCCGTCTGAGTTTTAACGGTTGGGTCACATATTTGTACCAACATGTATTTAGCGATATTTATCTCATATTACTAGGTTGCATCGCTTTTAACAGTGAAACGATTGACTGTGGGACTTAACTGAACTAACTTTGGACTGTGACCTGGTAAATGTGATAAATGAGAAATTTGGACTCCAAGAAATAACATTCTTCTTAATTTGACATGATTGCCGGAAGTCAACGATTACACTGGGTGCTGTGGTAGCACTTTTTTTAAAAATTTAGATTAATGAGTCATTTCTTACTGTGGGACCAACCCTAGCCGTTATCGCGCGCTGAAGAAATGGCGACAGTTTCAAAAACTACATTTCATTGACTTTCTAACAGTGTCAGTCCGTTTGAGTTACAACGGTTGGGTCACATATTAGTACCAACATGTACTTAGCGATATTTTTTTTGACATTACTAGGTTGCATCGCTTTTAAAAATGAAAAGATTGACTGTGGGACTTAATTGAACTAACTTTGGACTGTGACCTAATAAGTGTGATAAATGAGTAAATTGGAATCCAAGAAATAACATTCTTCTTAATTTGACATGATTGCCGGAACTCAGCGATTACACTGGGCGCTGTGGTAGCGCTTCATTTAAAAATTTAGATAAATAAGTCATTCTTTACTGTCGGACCAATCCTAGCCGTTATCGCGCGCTAAAGAAATAGCGATAGTTTCAAAAACTACATTTCATTGACTTTGTAGCGGTGTCAGTCCGTTTGAGTTTTAACGGTTGGGTCACATATTCGTACCAACATGTATTTAGCGATATTTATCTGATATTACTAGGTTGCATCGCT
Organism: Hydractinia symbiolongicarpus; assembly: GCF_029227915.1. Lineage (NCBI taxonomy): Eukaryota > Metazoa > Cnidaria > Hydrozoa > Anthoathecata > Hydractiniidae > Hydractinia > Hydractinia symbiolongicarpus. Next base: position 30,611,955 of record NC_079881.1, read on the forward strand.
TTTAACAGTGAAACGATTGACTGTGGGACTTAACTGAACTAACTTTGGACTGTGACCTGATAAATGTGATAAATGAGAAAATTGGACTCCAAGAAATAACATTCTTCTTAATTTGACATGATTGCCGGAACTCAGCGATTACACTGGGCGCTGTGGTAGCGCTTCATTTAAAAATTTAGATTAGTAAGTCATTTTTTACTGTGGGACCAATCCTAGCCGTTATCGCGCTCTGAAGAAATAGCGACAGTTTCAAAAACTACATTTCATTGACTTTCTATGGTGTCAGTCCGTTTGAGTTACAACGGTTGGATCACCTATTCGTACCAACATGTATGTAGCGATATTTTTCTGATATTACTGGGTTGCATCGCTTTTAACTATGAAACGATTGACTGTGGGACTTAATTGAACTAACTTTGGACTGTCACTTGATAAATGTGATAAAGGAGACAATTGGATTCCAAGAAATAACATTCCCCTTAATTTGACATGATTGTCGAAACTCAGCGATTATACTGGGCGCTGTGGTAGCGCTTCTTTTAAAAATTTAGATTAATGAGTCATTTCTTACTGTGGGACCAATCCTAGCCGTTATCGCGCGCTGAAGAAATGGCGACAGTTTCAAAAACTACATTTCATTGACTTTCTAACGGTGTCAGTCCGTTTGAGTTACAACTGTTGCGTCACATATTCGTACCGACATGAATTTGCCGATATTTTTTTTGATATTACTAGGTTGCATCGCTTTTAACAGTGAAACGATTGACTGTGGGACTTGACTGAACTAACTTTGGACTGTGACCTGATAAATGTGATAAATGAGAAATTTGGACTCCAAGAAATAACATTCTTCTTAATTTGACATGATTGCCGGAAGTCAGCGATTACACTGGGTGCTGTGGTAGAACTTCTTTTAAAAATTTAGATTAATGAGTCATTTCTTACTGTGGGACCAACCCTAGCCGTTATCGCGAGCTGAAGAAATGGCGACAGTTTCAGAAACTACATTTCATTGACTTTCTAACAGTGTCAGTCCGTTTGATTTACAACGGTTGGGTCACATATTAGTACCAACATGTACTTAGCGATATTTTTTTTGACATTACTAGGTTGCATCGCTTTTAACAATGAAAAGATTGACTGTGGGACTTAATTGAACTAACTTTGGACTGTGACCTAATAAGTGTGATAAATGGGTAAATTGGAATCCAAGAAATAACATTCTTCTTAATTTGACATGATTGCCGGAAGTCAGCGATTACACTGGGTGCTGTGGTAGCACTTCTTTTAAAAATTTAGATTAATGAGTCATTTCTTAATGTGGGACCAATCCTAGCCGTTATCGCGCGCTGAAGAAATGGCGACAGTTTCAAAAATTACATTTCATTGACTTTCTAACAGTGTCAGTCCGTTTGAGTTACAACGGTTGGGTCACATTTTAGTACCAACATGAATTTAGCGATATTTTTTTGACATAACTAGGTTGCATCGCTTTTAGCAATGAAACGATTGACTGTGGGACTTAATTGAACTAACTTTGGACTGTAACCTAATAAGTGTGATAAATGAGTAAATTGGAATCCAAGAAATAACATTCTTCTTAATTTGACATGATTGCCGGAACTCAGCGATTACACTGGGCGCTGGGGTAGCGCTTCATTTAAAAATTTAGATTAATAAGTCATTTTTTACTGGGGGGCCAATCCTAGCCGTTATCGCGCGCTGAAGAAATAGCGACAGTTTCCAAAACTACATTTCATTGACTTTCTATGGTGTCAGTCCGTTTGAGTTTCAACGGTTGGATCACCTATTCGTACCAACATGTATTTAGCGATATTTTTCTGATATTACTGGGTTGCATCGCTTTTAACTATGAAACGATTGACTGTGGGACTTAATTGAACTAACTTTGGACTGTCACCTGATAAATGTGATAAAGGAGACAATTGGACTCCAAGAAATAACATTCCCTTTAATTTGACATGATTGTCGAAACTCAGCGATTATACTGGGCGCTGTGGTAGCGCTTCTTTTAAAAATTTAGATTAATGAGTCATTTCTTACTGTGGGACCAATCCTAGCCGTTATCGCGTGCTGAAGAAATGGCGACAGTTTCAAAAACTACATTTCATTGACTTTCTAACGGTGTCAGTCCGTTTGAGTTACAACTGTTGCGTCACATATTCGTACCGACATGAATTTGCCGATATTTTTTTTGATATTACTAGGTTGCATCGCTTTTAACAGTGAAACGATTGACTGTGGGACTTGACTGAACTAACTTTGGACTGTGACCTGATAAATGTGATATATGAGAAATTTGGACTCCAAGAAATAACATTCTTCTTAATTTGACATGATTGCCGGAAGTCAGCGATTACACTGGGTGCTGTGGTAGAACTTCTTTTAAAAATTTAGATTAATGAGTCATTTCTTACTGTGGGACCAACCCTAGCCGTTATCGCGAGCTGAAGAAATGGCGACAGTTTCAAAAACTACATTTCATTGACTTTCTAACAGTGTCAGTCCGTTTGATTTACAACGGTTGGGTCACATATTAGTACCAACATGTACTTAGCGATATTTTTTTTGACATTACTAGGTTGCATCGCTTTTAACAATGAAAAGATTGACTGTGGGACTTAATTGAACTAACTTTGGACTGTGACCTAATAAGTGTGATAAATGGGTAAATTGGAATCCAAGAAATAACATTCTTCTTAATTTGACATGATTGCCGGAACTCAGCGATTACACTGGGCGCTGTGGTAGCGCTTCATTTAAAAATTTAGATAAATAAGTCATTCTTTACTGTGGGACCAATCCTAGCCGTTATCGCGCGCTAAAGAATTAGCGATAGTTTCAAAAACTACATTTCATTGACTTTGTAGCGGTGTCAGTCAGTTTGAGTTTAACGGGTGGGTCACATATTCGTACCAACATGCATTTAACGATATTTATCTGATATTACTAGGTTGCATCGCTTTTAACTATGAAACGATTGACTGTGGGACTTAATTGAACTAACTTTGGACTGTCACCTGATAAATGTGATAAAGGAGACAATTGGACTCCAAGAAATAACATTCCCCTTAATTTGACATGATTGTCGAAACTCAGCGATTATACTGGGCGCTGTGGTAGCGCTTCTTTTAAAAATTTAGATTAATGAGTCATTTCTTACTGTGGGACCAATCCTAGCCGTTATCGCGAGCTGAAGAAATGGCGAAAGTTTCAAAAACTACATTTCATTGACTTTCTAACGGTGTCAGTCCGTTTGAGTTACAACTGTTGCATCACATATTCGTACCAACATGTATTTAGCGATATTTATCTGATATTACTAGGTTGCATCGCTTTTAACAGTGAAACGATTGACTGTGGGACATAACTGAACTAACTTTGGACTGTGACCTGATAAATGTGATAAATGAGAAAATTGGACTCCATAAAATAACTATCTTCTTAATTTGACATGATTGCCGGAAGTCATCGATTACACAGGGTGCTGTGGTAGCACTTTTTTAAAAATTTAGATTAATGAGTCATTTCTTACTGTGGGACCAATCCTAGCCGTTATTGCGCGCTGAAGAAATGGCGACAGTTTCAAAAACTACATTTCATTGACTTTCTAACAGTGTCAGTCCGTTTGAGTTACAACGGTTGGGTCACATATTAGTACCAACATGTACTTAGCGATATTTTTTTTGACATTACTAGGTTGCATCGCTTTTAACAATGAAACGATTGACTGTGGGACTTAATTGAACTAACTTTGGACTGTGACCTAATAAGTGTGATAAATGAGTAAATTGGAATCCAAGAAATAACATTTTTCTTAATTTGACATGATTGCCGGAACTCAGCGATAACACTAGGCGCTGTGGTAGTGCTTCATTTAAAAATTTAGATTAATAAGTCAATTTTTACTGTGGGACTAATCCTAGTCGTTATCGCGCGCTAGATAAATAGCGATAGTTTCAAAAACTACATTTCATTGACTTTGTAGCGGTGTCAGTCCGTTTGAGTTTTAACGGTTGGGTCACATATTCGTACCAACATGTATTTAGCGATATTTATCTGATATTACTAGGTTGCATCGCTTTTAACAGTGAAACGATTGACTGTGGGACTTAACTGAACTAACTTTGGACTGTGACCTGATAAATGTGATAAATGAGAAAATTGGACTCCAAGAAATAACATTCTTCTTAATTTGACATGATTGCCGAAAGTCAGCGATTACACTGGGTGCTGTGGTAGCACTTCTTTTAAAAATTTAGATTAATGAGTCATTTCTTAATGTGGGACCAATCCTAGCCGTTATCGCGCGCTGAAGAAATGGCGACAGTTTCAAAAACTACATTTCATTGACTTTCTAACAGTGTCAGTCCGTTTGAGTTACAACGGTTGGGTCACATTTTAGTACGAACATGAATTTAGCGATATTTTTTTGACATAACTAGGTTGCATCGCTTTTAGCAATGAAACGATTGACTGTGGGACTTAATTGAACTAAGTTTGGACTGTGACCTAATAAGTGTGATAAATGAGTAAATTGGAATCCAAGAAATAACATTCTTCTTAATTTGACATGATTGCCGGAACTCAGCGATTACACTGGGCGCTGTGGTAGCGCTTCATTTAAAAATTTAGATTAATAAGTCATTTTTTACTGGGGGGCCAATCCTAGCCGTTATCGCGCGCTGAAGAAATAGCGACAGTTTCCAAAACTACATTTCATTGACTTTCTATGGTGTCAGTCCGTTTGAGTTACAACGGTTGGATCACCTATTCGTACCAATATGTATTTAGCGATATTTTTCTGATATTACTGGGTTGCATCGCTTTTAACTATGAAACGATTGACTGTGGGACTTAGTTAAACTAACTTTGAACCGCGACCTGATAAATATGATAAATGAGACAATTGGACTCCAAGAAATAACATTCTTCTTAATTTGACGCGATTGCCGGAACTCAGCGATTATACTGGGCGCTGTGGTAGCGCTTCTTTTAAAAATTTAGATTAATGAGTTATTTCTTACTGTGGGACCAATCCCAGCCGTTATCGCACGCTGAAGAAATGGCAACAGTTTCAAAAACTACATTTCATTGGCTTTCTAACGGTGTCAGTCCGTTTGAGTTACAACGGTTGCGTCACATATTCGTACCAACATGTATTTAGCGATATTTTTCTGATATTACTAGGTTGCATCGCTTTAAACAATGAATCGATTGACTGTGGGACTTAGTTGAACTAACTTTGGACTGCGACCTGATAAATATGATAAATGAGACAATTGGACTCCAAGAAATAACGTTCTTCTTAATTTGACATGATGGCCGGAACTCAGCGATTACACTGGGCGCTGTGGTAGCGCTTCATTTAAAAATTTAGATTAATAAGTCATTTTTTTACTGGGGGACCAATCCTAGCCGTTATCGCGCGCTGAAGAAATAGCGACAGTTTCCAAAACTACATTTCATTGACTTTCTAACGGTGTCAGTCCGTTTGAGTTACAACGGTTGGGTCACATATTAGTACCAACATGTACTTAGCGATATTTTTTTTGACATTACTAGGTTGCATCGCTTTTAACAATGAAAAGATTGACTGTGGGACTTAATTGAACTAACTTTGGACTGTGACCTAATAAGTGTGATAAATGAGTAAATTGGAATCCAAGAAATAACATTCTTCCTAATTTGACATGATTGCCGGAACTCAGCGATTACACTGGGCGCTGTGGTAGCGCTTCATTTAAAAATTTAGATAAATAAGTCATTCTTTACTGTGGGACCAATCCTAGCCGTTATCGCGCGCTAAAGAATTAGCGATAGTTTCAAAAACTACATTTCATTGACTTTGTAGCGGTGTCAGTCCGTTTGAGTTTAACGGGTGGGTCACATATTCGTACCAACATGTATTTAGCGATATTTATCTGATATTACTAGGTTGCATCGCTTTTAACTATGAAACGATTGACTGTGGGACTTAATTGAACTAACTTTGGACTGTCACCTGATAAATATGATAAAGGAGACAATTGGACTCCAAGAAATAACATTCCCCTTAATTTGACATGATTGTCGAAACTCAGCGATTATACTGGGCGCTGTGGTAGCGCTTCTTTTAAAAATTTAAATTAATGAGTCATTTCTTACTGTGGGACCAATCCTAGCCGTTATCGCGCGCTGAAGAAATGGCGACAGTTTCAAAAACTACATTTCATTGACTTTCTAACGGTGTCAGTCCGTTTGAGTTACAACTGTTGCGTCACATATTCGTACCAACATGTATTTAGCGATATTTATCTGATATAACTAGGTTGCATCGCTTCTAACAGTGAAACGATTGACTGTGGGACATAACTGAACTAACTTTGGACTGTGACCTGATAAATGTGATAAATGAGAAAATTGGACTCCATAAAATAACATTCTTCTTAATTTGACATGATTGCCTGAACTCATCGATTACACAGGGTGCTGTGGTAGCACTTCTTTTAAAAATTTAGATTAATGAGTCATTTCTTACTGTGGGACCAATCCTAGCCGTTATCGCGCGCTGAAGAAATGGCGACAGTTTCAAAAACTACATTTCATTGACTTTCTAACAGTGTCAGTCCGTTTGAGCTACAACGGTTGGGTCACATATTAGTACCAACATGTACTTAGCGATATTTTTTTTGACATTACTAGGTTGCATCGCTTTTAACAATGAAACGATTGACTGTGGGACTTAATTGAACTAACTTTGGACAGTGACCTAATAAGTGTGATAAATGAGTAAATTGGAATCCAAGAAATAACATTTTTCTTAATTTGACATGATTGCCGGAACTCAGCGATTACACTAGGCGCTGTGGTAGTGCTTCATTTAAAAATTTAGATTAATAAGTCAATTTTTACTGTGGGACTAATCCTAGCCGTTATCGCGCGCTAGATAAATAGCGATAGTTTCAAAAACTACATTTCATTGACTTTGTAGCGGTGTCAGTCCGTTTGAGTTTTAACGGTTGGGTCACATATTCGTACCAACATGTATTTAGCGATATTTATCTGATATTACTAGGTTGCATCGCTTTTAACAGTGAAACGATTGACTGTGGGACTTAACTGAACTAACTTTGGACTGTGACCTGATAAATGTGATAAATGAGAAAATTGGACTCCAAGAAATAACATTCTTTTTAATTTGACATGATTGCCGGAAGTCAGCGATTACACTGGGTGCTGTGGTAGCACTTCTTTTAAAAATTTAGATTAATGAGTCATTTCTTAATGTGGGACCAATCCTAGCCGATATCGCGCGCTGAAGAAATGGCGACAGTTTCAAAAACTACATTTCATTGACTTTCTAACAGTGTCAGTCCGTTTGAGTTACAACGATTGGGTCACATTTTAGTACCAACATGAATTTAGCGATATTTTTTTGACATAACTAGGTTGCATCGCTTTTAGCAATGAAACAATTGACTGCGGGACTTAATTGAACTAACTTTGGACTGTGACCTAATAAGTGTGATAAATGAGTAAATTGGAATCCAAGAAATAACATTCTTCTTAATTTGACATGATTGCCGGAACTCAGCGATTACACTGGGCGCTGTGGTAGCGCTTCATTTAAAAATTTAGATTAATAAGTCATTTTTTACTGGGGGGCCAATCCTAGCCGTTATCGCGCGCTGAAGAAATAGCAACAGTTTCCAAAACTACATTTCATTGACTTTCTAACGGTGTCAGTCCGTTTGAGTTACAACGGTTGGGTCACATATTCGTACCAACATGCATTTAGCGATATTTTTTCTGATATTACTAGGTTGCATCCCTTTAAACAATGAAACGATTGACTGTGGGACTTAGTTAAACTAACTTTGAACCGCGACCTGATAAATATGATAAATGAGACAATTGGACTCCAAGAAATAACATTCTTCTTAATTTGACGCGATTGCCGGAACTCAGCGATTATACTGGGCGCTGTGGTAGCGCTTCTTTTAAAAATTTAGATTAATGAGTCATTTCTTACTGTGGGACCAATCCCAGCCGTTATCGCGCGCTGAAGAAATGGCAACAGTTTAAAAAACTACATTTCATTGGCTTTCTAACGGTGTCAGTCCGTTTGAGTTACAACGGTTGCGTCACATATTCGTACCAACATGTATTTAGCGATATTTTTCTGATATTACTAGGTTGCATCGCTTTAAACAATGAATCGATTGACTGTGGGACTTAGTTGAACTAACTTTGGACTGTGACCTGATAAATATGATAAATGAGACAATTGGACTCCAAGAAATAACGTTCTTCTTAATTTGACATGATGGCCGGAACTCAGCGATTACACTGGGCGCTGTGGTAGCGCTTCATTTAAAAAATTAGATTAATAAGTCATTTTTTCACTGGGGGACCAATCCTAGCCGTTATCGCGCTCTGAAGAAATAGCGACAGTTTCCAAAACTACATTTCATTGACTTTCTAACGGTGTCAGTCCGTTTGAGTTACAACGGTTGGGTCACATATTCGTACCATTTTTATTATTTCATTTATTTAAAGTTGGTTTTACATAGTAAATGGTAAATACTAATTTACACAAACTAAAGTAAAAAATAAATAAACAAAAAACACAAAGATGTACCAAACATTAAAAATAAGAGACGAGAATAGCCGACTTATGTAGCCTACATGTGCAGAGATCTGAAAGATTAAGTGAGATGAGTTCTTTTTTAAAACTCTTGATGGAGAGGGAACTCTTCACTCTGTCAGGCAAAGAGTTCCATAACAAACAACTTCGAAACAAAAAAGATCTAGTACCAAAGCGTGTTGAACTTGTGGATGGTAAAAGTAGACTATTTTTGCTGCGCAAATTGTAACTGATACGTCTTATAGCGTAAAAAGACTGCATAAATGACGGATTTTCGTCTGTTAATGTAATAAATCTCTACGCAGATTATACGTAAATGCAGTTCGTGAATTTGCACACAGTTACAATTTATCAACAAGTCCTGATCATTGGAATGATAGTCTTTTGTTACAGCTCTCAATGCACGTTTGTGTGTTGAAATGATTAATTTATACTGCACAGCACTGCAATACATCCATATAATGGGACAATAGGTAAATATTGATAAAATATAAGAATTAAGCAATAACTTTGATTGTTCAAAACTAATGAATCGTCTTATTCTGTAAAGACATCTGACATTGCTATTTCCTTTTTTACATAGATTAGAGATGTGCTCATTAAAAGTGAGACATCTATCAATAGTAATGCCTAATAATTTTACAGATTCCGATGCGACTAGGAAGTTATTGTTTATTCTTAGCGATAAAGTATCACTGTGTGGACAACCTAAAAACAACATCTGAAACTTTGCTGGATTAGCAGCCAATTGGTTGTTTTCAAACCAGGCTAATACGTTATTTAAGTCATGCTGAAGGTCAGCAATGACTTCACTTAATTGAGATCCACAAGTGTAGATTGTATTATCATCAGCAAAGTTGCAAATATCAGTTTTTTCAATAAATAATAATAAGTCATTTATAAATATATTAAACAGAAGTGGACCGAGAATAGAACCTTGTGGAACGCCGAAAACAATTGAGAGCCACTCACTAAAAGAACTGCAGATTTTGGTTCTTTGAAAACGTCCAGAGAGATAACTTTTCATAAGGTAAAGACTCTTTCTATCAAAACCATTAGCAGCCAATTTTAAGATTAAAAGGCCATGATCTATGGAATCAAATGCTTTGGACAAGTCCATTAAGACAGTTCCCACCACCCCAGACTTTCTAAGCACTGATGCCATTTACCAATTAGGCGAAATAGAGCATTTTGGGTGCTATATTTACTTCTAAAACCACATAATAATGATAAAAATATTGATTGAAAATAGCTAGAAATCTGATTAAATAGAAGCCGTTCCAAAATTTTAAAAAAACTATTTAAAATACTAATTGGTCGGTAATTTTCTTTTCGAGAGTTGTCACCCTTTTTGAGAACGGGAATAACTTCAGATAGTTTCAGTACTGATGGAAATATACCGTCAGTGATGCAAGAATTTATGCAGTTTGTAAGTGGCAAGCAAATTTTGTCTGCAACTATCTGAATTATTCTCGTTGGAATTGGGCCACTGACTGCCTTTTTTGCATTTAGGCTCAGTATCACTTTATGAACTTCCTCAGGATTAACAGGTAAAAAGGAGAAGTTTCTCTTCGTTTTTGAACGGATCTTTAAAACACTAAGGTGATCAGCATAATGGAGAAGGATAGAATCAAGTTCATTTAGAGATACTGAAGAGACCACTTTGGATTTCCGGGGTTTTAAATCAAGTTTCCTTATTAAATCTATGAAATATTTATTAAACATTGTCGCTACTTCACCTTCATCAGAGATGAATTCATTTTTAACATCATCTAACAAAGAAATCTTTTCACTGCCGCGAGATTTGTTCGAAAAAAAAGATTTACAAGAGCTCCAAAAGTCTTTGGAATTGGTCTCGTGGGAATGAAAATATGATCTCTTTGCTGCTCTGTTCATATTGAAAATAATGTTTCTTAGTTTTTTATAAAGCTTTATATATTTAGAGTCACCTGATTTATTAGCTTTATTTTTGTAGTAAGAGCGTTTCATGATGGCCTTCCTTATATTTCTAGTGATGTGAGGCTTTTGATTACCTCTTACTACTCGAATTTTTGCCGGTGCATGTCTATTTAGAACGTCTGCGAAGACGTTGTGAAAAGCATTAAAATTAGATTGATCAATAGCTAATAACTCAGATGAAAGGTCATACTCAAAATTTGTGCGATGAAAATTTCTGAAAGTTCTATATCTTATATATTTAGGTGAACATTTTATAAGAGACGATTTAAAAAATGTGAAAATCAGATGATGATGATCACTGATTCCAGGTTCAAAAGAGCCGCTCTTTTGAAAGCATCTATTTTTATTTGTGAGAATGAGATCAATGCATTTTTCATCATCCGATTTAAAACACGTAGGTGTTTTTTTTAAACTAGATAAATTTAAATGTTCCATAAATTTAGACATATCATTGCGTGTAAAGACTTCGTTAAAATCTCCTAGAATTACAAAACTTTCGTAAAATGTTGAAAAATAATCCACTACGTTAATAATCTCGTCAAGAAAATAATTGAGACATTGTTTTGGGTTACGATATATAGAAATAACAAGAAATGTTCTGTTCCTTAGTCGCAATTCAAAAGGAATACATTAAATATCCTCAGACATAACAGGACATTTTAATTGGCACGAAGGAATATCCTGCCTTATATAAACCATTAGACCTCCACTTTTATCTGTAACATCCAACCTATAAGGTTGTTTAAATGAAGAAACCGCAAATTAAGCCTCTGGGAATGACGAGTCTAATTTAGTTTCCGCAACACATAGAATATCAACATGGTCTAGAACAATACATTGTAACGATATCAACTTATTCCTAATAGAATTGATATTCAGATACGAGATTAGAATAATATTTTTATACAACATACGAACTTTTTGCAGATCATTATTATTATGAAGTCCATCAATCGTTTGACTAGTAGAATGGCTATAGAGTCAACAGGTCAAAAATGATTTAAAATTTTTTTGGAGAACAAATGTACCTTTTCTATTAAGATGCAGTTTACTGCGATTTAGGTGTGATTCATCAAAGTTGGAATGAGGAATATAACCAATATTTCTTTCCGCGCACTTTTTTGATACAATCTCGTTTACTTTGAATACCATATTTTTATACTTATCTCCCCTGGGTACTATCGAAGAAACTACGACAGACGTTTGGTCATCCATGCTAGCAGCCGCTAATGCTAAACCAATTATATCGTCAGCTATCTTATTTGGATCCTTGGATTTCTTAAAGTTATTTGTTCCACAGTGCAAGACAAGTACGTCAGGTTTATAAGCCATGGTCGGTTTGATGTAGTGATGCATACATGAAACTGTTGCACCAGAAAACGATTTTACGAGAACTTTATTTTCAGACGTTGTTAAGTCGTGACCTTTAAGATCCTTTAATATAGAATCACCAACAATAGATATTACTCTTTTGTTATTGACATTAACGCTGTTCGATATAACTTTATTACTGGCAATTTCGTGTGATTGATCAAAAAGTGTTTCTTTTTCATGTTTTGATTTACCAAGTGGCTCTTTTAATTTATGTAACTCAGAATCAATAATAGGTTTATGTAAACCTTTAGCAATAAAATCATTTACATTATTATGTCCAAGTGGTTTTGATGATTCCTCTGGGATTACATTTTCATACAATGGAATTTTTTTGATAAAATTAGCGTTTTCAACCTGTGAAGGCAAAACATGCTCGTCACGGAACAGTGATTTCTCAGAACTTGAAAGACTTAGAATGCAATTTATTAGGTTGTTTTTGTATCTAAGTTCCTCCTCGAGAAATTTTATTCTTTCACGATACGAAATAAATAGCTCTTCCAAAACAAAGCGATCCGTAAAAGTAAATTTGCTTTCCCATTTATCAGAGCGCTGCACTTTTACCTTCGTTTCGTCATACATTCTGTCTATAAATGCTTCGTCACTTTCTGACTTCTCTTCACTTCTTCTTGAGTCTTTTTATAAGACAATGGGTATTTCGGACTGTTCCAATATATTTTCTTCATTAATCCTTGACATAATTAAACTTTAACTAAGGGACCTACAAATACGTAAATCAACAAACAATTATAATATTAAAGGCCTTACACGTAAATGACGTGGGTCCGCGTGCCTGTGCAGGTTTCCTTTTGGTCTAGCGGTTACCAACATGTATTTAGCGTTTTTTTTCTCATATTACTAGGTTGCATCGCTTTTAACAGTGAAACGATTAACTGTGGGACTAAATTGAACTGATTTTGGACTGTGACCTGATAAATGGGGTAAATGAGACAATTGAACTCCAAGAAATAACATTCTCCTTAATTTGACATGATTGCAGAAACTCAGCGATTACACTGGGCGCTGTGGTAGCGCTTCATTTAAAAATTAAGCTAAAAAAAGTCATTTTTTTACTGTGGGACCAATCCTAGCCGTTAGCGCGCGCTAAAGAAATAGAGACAGTTTCAAATACTACATTTCACTGACTTTCTAACGGTGTCAGTCCGTTTGAGTTTTAACGGTTGCGTCACATATTTGTACCAACATGAATTTAGCGATATTTTTTTTGATATTACTAGGTTGCATCGATTTTAACAATGAAACGATTGACTGTGGGACTTAATTGAAATAACTTTGGACTGTGACCTAATAAGTGTGATAAATGAGTAAATTGGACTCCAAGAAATAACATTCTTCCTAGTTGGACATGATTGCCGAAACTCAGCGATTACACTGGGCGCTGTGATAGCGCTTCATTTAAAAATTTAGATAAATAAGTCATTCTTTACTGTGGGACCAATCTTATCCGTTATTGCGCGCTGAAGAAATAGCGACAGTTTCAAAAACTACATTTCATTGACTTTCTAACGGTGTCAGTCCGTTTGAGTTACAACGGTTGCGTCACATATTTGTACCAACATGAATTTAGCGATATTTTTTTTTTGATATTACTAGGTTGCATCGATTTTAACAATGAAACGATTGACTGTGGGACTTAATTGAAATAACTTTGGAACGCGACCTGATAAATATGATAAATGAGACAATTGGACTCCAAGAAATAACATTCTTCTTAATTTGACGTGATTGCCGGAACTCAGCGATTATACTGAGCGCTGTGGTAGCGCTTCTTTTAAAATTGTTGATTAATAAGTCATTTCTTACTGTGGGACCAATCCTAGCCGTTATCGCGCGCTGAAGAAATGGCGACAGTTTCAAAAACTATATTTCATTGACTTTCTAACGGTGTCAGTGCGTTTGAGTTACAACGGTTGCGTCACATATTCGTACCAACATGAATTTAGCGATATTTTTTTTGATATTACTAGGTTGCATCGCTTTTAACAATGAAACAATTATCTGTGGGACTTAATTGAACTAACTTTGGACTGTGACCTAATGAGTGTGATAAATGAGAAAATTGGACACCAAGAAATAACATTCTTCTTAATTTGACATGATTTCCGGAACTCAGCGATTATACTAGGCGCTGTGGTAGTGCTTCATTTAAAAATTTAAATTAATAAATCAATTTTTACTGTGGGACCAATCCTAGCCGTTATTGCGCGCTAAAGAAATAGCGATAGTTTAAAAAACTATATTTCATTGACTTTGTAGCGGTGTCAGTCCGTTTGAGTTTTAACGGTTGGGTCACATATTCGTACCAACATGTATTTAGCGATATTTATCTGATATTACTGCGTTGCATCGCTTTTAACAGTGAAACGATTGACTGTGGGACATAACTAAATTAACTTTGGACTGTGACCTGATAAATATGATAAATGAGAAAATTGGACTCCAAGAAATAACATTCTTCCTAATTTGACATGCTTGCCGGAACTCAGCGATTTTACTGGGCGCTGTGGTAGCGCTGCTTTTAAAAATTTAGATTAATGAGTCATTTCTTACTGTGGGACCAATCCTAGCCGTTATCGCGCGCTGAAGAAATGGCGACAGTTTCATAAACTACATTTCATTGACTTTCTAACGGTGTCAGTGCGTTTGAGTTACAACGGTTGCGTCACATTTTCGTACCAACATGAATTTAGCGATATTTTTTTTGATATTAGTAGGTTGTATCGCTTTTAACAATGAAACAATTATCTGTGGGATTTATTTGAACTAACTTTGGACTTAGACCTAATGAGTGTGATAAATGAGAAAATTGGACACCAAGAAATAACATTCTTCTTAATTTGACATGATTTCCGGAACTCAGCGATTACACTAGGCGCTGTGGTAGTGCTTCATTTAAAAATTTAAATTAATAATTCAATTTTTACTGTGGGACCAATCCTAGCCGTTATCGCGCGCTAAAGAAATAGCGATAGTTTAAAAAACTATATTTCATTGACTTTGTAGCGGTGTCAGTCCGTTTGAGTTTTAACAGTTGGGTCACATATTCGTACCAACATGTATTTAGCGATATTTATCTGATATTACTAGGTTGCATCGCTTTTAACAGTGAAACGATTTACTGTGGGACATAACTAAATTAACTTTGGACTGTGACCTGATAAATGTGATAAATGAGAAAATTGGACTCCAAGAAATAACATTCTTCTTAATTTGACATGATTGCCGGAACTCAGCGATTATGCTGAGCGCTGTGGTAGCACTTCATTTAAAAATTTAAATTAATAATTCAATTTTTACTGTGGGACCAATCCTAGCTGTTATCGCGCGCTAAAGAAATAGCGATAGTTTAAAAAACTATATTTCATTGACTTTGTAGCGGTGTCAGTCCGTTTGAGTTTTAACAGTTGGGTCACATATTCGTACCAACATGTATTTAGCGATATTTATCTGATATTACTAGGTTGCATCGCTTTTAACAGTGAAACGATTTACTGTGGGACATAACTAAATTAACTTTGGACTGTGACCTGATAAATGTGATAAATGAGAAAATTGGACTCCAAGAAATAACATTCTTCTTAATTTGACATGATTGCCGGAACTCAGCGATTATGCTGAGCGCTGTGGTAGCACTTCTTTTAAAAATTTAGATTAATGAGTCATTTCTTAATGTGGGACCAATCCTAGCCGTTATCGCGCGCTGAAGAAATGGCAAAAGTTTCAAACCCTACATTTCACTGACTTTCTAACGGTGTCAGTCCGTTTGAGTTTCAACGGTTGGGTCACATATTCGTACCAACATGTAATTAGCGATATTTTTCTCATATTACTAGGTTGCATCGCTTTTAACAGTGAAACAATTGACTGTGGGACTAAATTGAACTGATTTTTGACTGTGACCTGATAAATGGGATAAATGAGACAATTGGACTCCAAGAAATAACATTCTTCTTAATTAGACGTGATTGCCGGAACTCAGCGATTACAATGGGCGCTGTGGTAGCGCTTCATTTAAAAATTTAGTTAAATAAGTCATTCTTTACTGTGGGACCAATCCTATCCGTTATCGCGCGCTGAAGAAATAGCGACAGTTTCAAAAACTACATTTCATTGACTTTCTAACGGTGTCAGTCCGTTTGAGTTACAACGGTTGGATAACATACTCGTACCAACATGTATATAGTTATATTTTTGTGATATTACTAGGTTGCATCGCTTTTAACTATGAAACGATTGACTGTGGGACTTAATTGAACTAACTTTGGACTGTAACCTGATAAATGTGATAAACGAGACAATTGGACTCCAAGAAATAACATTCTCCTTAATTTGACATGATTGCCGAAACTCAGAGGTAACACTGGGCGCTGTGGTAGCGCTTCATTTAAGAATTAAGCTAAAAAAAGTCGTTTTTATACTGTGGGACCAATCCTAGCCGTTAGCGCGCGGTGAAGTAATAGCGACAGTTTCCAAAACTTCATTTCATTGACTTTCTAACGGTGTCAGTCCGTTTAAGTTACAACGGTTGGGTCACATATTCGTACCAACATGTATTTAGCGATATTTATCTGATATTACTAGGTTGCATCGCTTTTAACAGTGAGACGATTGACTGTGGGACTTAACTGAACTAAATTTGGACTGTGACCTAATAAATGTGATAAAGGAGACAATTGGACTCCAAGAAATAACATTCTCCTTAATTTGACATGATTGCCGAAACTCAGCAATTACACTGGGCGCTGTGGTAGCGCTTCATTTAAGAATTAAGCTAAAAATAGTCATTTTTTTACTGTGGGACTAATCCTAGCCGTTAGAGCGCGCTGAAGAAATAGAGACAGTTTCAAATACTACATTTCACTGACATTCTAACGGTGTCAGTCCGTTTAAGTTTCAACGGTTGGGTCACATATTCGTACCAACACGTATTTAGCGATATTTTTCTCATATTACTAGGTTGCATCGCTTTTAACAGTGAAACGATTGACTGTGGGACTAAATTGAACTGATTTTTGACTGTGACCTGATAAACGGGATAAATGAGACAATTGGACTCCAAGAAATAACATTCTTCTTAATTAGACGTGATTGCCGGAACTCAGCGATTACACTGGGCGCTGTGGTAGCGCTTCATTTAAAAATTTAGTTAAATAAGTCATTCTTTACTGTGGGACCAATCCTATCCGTTATCGCGCGCTGAAGAAATAGTGACAGTTTCAAAAACTACATTTCATTGACTTTCTAACGGTGTCAGTCCGTTTGAGTTACAAGGGTTGGGTAACATACTCGTACCAACATGTATATAGTGATATTTTTCTGATATTACTAGGTTGCATCGCTTTTAACTATGAAACGATTGACTGTGGGACTTAATT
This sequence comes from Hydractinia symbiolongicarpus, assembly GCF_029227915.1. NCBI lineage: Eukaryota > Metazoa > Cnidaria > Hydrozoa > Anthoathecata > Hydractiniidae > Hydractinia > Hydractinia symbiolongicarpus. The sequence goes on from NC_079881.1 coordinate 30,629,331, forward strand.
GAACTAACTTTGGACTGTAACCTGATAAATGTGATAAACGAGACAATTGGACTCCAAGAAATAACATTCTCCTTAATTTGACATGATTGCCGAAACTCAGAGGTAACACTGGGCGCTGTGGTAGCGCTTCATTTAAGAATTAAGCTAAAAAAAGTCGTTTTTATACTGTGGGACCAATCCTAGCCGTTAGCGCGCGGTGAAGTAATAGCGACAGTTTCCAAAACTTCATTTCATTGACTTTCTAACGGTGTCAGTCCGTTTAAGTTACAACGGTTGTGTCACATATTCGTACCAACATGTATTTAGCGATATTTATCTGATATTACTATGTTGCATCGCTTTTAACAGTGAGACGATTGACTGTGGGACTTAACTGAACTAAATTTGGACTGTGACCTAATAAATGTGATAAAGGAGACAATTGGACTCCAAGAAATAACATTCTCCTTAATTTGACATGATTGCCGAAACTCAGCAATTACACTGGGCGCTGTGGTAGCGCTTCATTTAAGAATTAAGCTAAAAATAGTCATTTTTTTACTGTGGGACTAATCCTAGCCGTTAGAGCGCGCTGAAGAAATAGAGACAGTTTCAAATACTACATTTCACTGACATTCTAACGGTGTCAGTCCGTTTAAGTTTCAACGGTTGGGTCACATATTCGTACCAACACGTATTTAGCGATATTTTTCTCATATTACTAGGTTGCATCGCTTTTAACAGTGAAACGATTGACTGTGGGACTAAATTGAACTGGTTTTTGACTGTGACCTGATAAACGGGATAAATGAGACAATTGGACTCCAAGAAATAACATTCTTCTTAATTAGACGTGATTGCCGGAACTCAGCGATTACACTGGGCGCTGTGGTAGCGCTTCATTTAAAAATTTAGTTAAATAAGTCATTCTTTACTGTGGGACCAATCCTATCCGTTATCGCGCGCTGAAGAAATAGTGACAGTTTCAAAAACTACATTTCATTGACTTTCTAACGGTGTCAATCCGTTTGAGTTACAAGGGTTGGGTAACATACTCGTACCAACATGTATATAGTGATATTTTTCTGATATTACTAGGTTGCATCGCTTTTAACTATGAAACGATTGACTGTGGGACTTAATTGAACTAACTTTGGACTGTCACCTGATAAATGTGATAAACGAGACAATTGGACTCCAAGAAATAACATTCTCCTTAATTTGACATGATTGCTGAAACTCAGCGGTAACACTGGGCGCTGTGGTAGCGCTTCATTTAAGAATTAAGCTAAAAAAAGTCATTTTTTACTGTGGGACCAATCCTAGCCGTTAGCGCGTGGTGAAGAAATAGAGAGAATTTCAAATACTACATTTCACTGACTTTCTAACGGTGTCAGTCCGTTTGAGTTTCAACGGTTGGGTCACATATTCGTACCAACATGTATTTTGCGATATTTTTCTCATATTACTAGGTTGCATCGCTTTTAACAGTGAAACGATTGACTGTGGGACTAAATTGAACTGATTTTGGACTGTGACCTAATAAATGGGACGAATGAGACAATTGGACTCCAAGAAATAACATTCTCCTTAATTTGACATGATTGCCGAAACTCAGCGATTACACTGGGCGCTGTGGTAGCGCTTCATTTAAAAATTTAGATTAATAAGTCATTTTTTAAAGGGGGACCAATCCTAGCCGTTATAGTGCGCTGAAGAAATAGCGACAGTTTCAAAAACTACATTTCATTGACTTTCTAACGGTGTCAGTCCGTTTGAGTTACAACGGTTGGGTCACCTATTCGTACCAACATGTATTTAGCGATATTTTTCTGATATTACTAGGTTGCATCGCTTTTAACAATGAAATGATTGACTGTGGGACTTAATTGAACTAACTTTGGACTGTCACCTGATAAATGTGATAAACAAGACAATTGGACTCCAAGAAATAACATTCTCCTTAATTTGACATGATTGCCGGAACTCAGCGATTACACTAGGCGCTGTGGTAGTGCTTCATTTAAAAATTTAGATTAATAAGTCATTTCTTACTGTGGGACCAATCCTAGCCGTTATCGCGCGCTGAAGAAATGGCGACAGTTTCAAAAACTACATTTCATTGACTTTCTAACGGTGTCAGTGCGTTTGAGTTACAACGGTTGCGTCACATTTTCGTACCAACATGAATTTAGCGATATTTTTTTTGATATTACTAGGTTGCATCGCTTTTAACAATGAAACAATTATCTGTGGGACTTAATTGAACTAACTTTGGACTTAGACCTAATGAGTGTGATAAATGAGAAAATTGGACTCCAAGAAATAACATTCTTCTTAATTTGACATGATTGCCGGAACTCAGCGATTACACTGGGTCCTGTGGTAGCACTTCTTTTAAAAATTTAGATTAATGAGTCATTTCTTACTGTGGGACCAATCCTAGCCGTTATCGCGCGCTGAAGAATAGGCAAAAGTTTCAAAAACTACATTTCATTGACTTTCTAACAGTGTCAGTCCGTTTGAGTTACAACGGTTGGGTCACATATTAGTGCAAACATGAACTTAGCGATATTTTTTTTGACATTAATAGGTTGCATCGCTTTTAACAATGAAACGATTGACTGTGGGACTTAATTGAACTAACTTTGGACTGTCACCTGATAAATGTGATAAAGGAGACAATTGGACTCCAAGAAATAACATTCTCCTTAATTTGACATGATTGCCGAAACTCAGCGATTACACTGGGCGCTGTGGTAGCGCTACACTTAAGAATTAAGCTAAAAATAGTCATTTTTTTACTGTGGGACTAATCCTAGCCGTTAGTGCGCGCTGAAGAAATAGAGACAGTTTCAAATACTACATTTCACTGACTTTGTAACGGTGTCAGTCCGTTTGAGTTTCAACGGTTGGGTCACATATTCGTACCAACATGTATTTAGCGATATTTTTCTCATATTACTAGGTTGCATCGCTTTTAACAGTGAAACGATTGACTGTGGGACTAAATTGAACTGATTTTTGACTGTGACCTGATAAATGGGATAAATGAAACAATTGGACTCCAAGAAATAACATTCTTCTTAATTAGACGTGATAGCCGGAACTCGGCGATTACACTGGGCGCTGTGGTAGCGCTTCATTTAAAAATTTAGTTAAATAAGTCATTCTTTACTGTGGGACCAATCCTATCCGTTATCGCGCGCTGAAGAAATAGCGACAGTTTCAAAAACTACATTTCATTGACTTTCTAACGGTGTCAGTCCGTTTGAGTTACAAGGGTTGGGTAACATACTCGTACCAACATGTATATAGTGATATTTTTCTGATATTACTAGGTTGCATCGCTTTTAACTATGAAACGATTGACTGTGGGACTTTATTGAACTAACTTTGGACTGTCACCTGATAAATGTGATAAACGAGACAATTGGACTCCAAGAAATAACATTCTCCTTAATTTGACATGATTGCCGAAACTCAGCGGTAACACTGGGCGCTGTGGTAGCGCTTCATTTAAAAATTAAGCTAAAAAAAGTCGTTTTTATACTGTGGGACCAATCCTAGCCGTTATCGCGCGCTGAAGAAATAGCGACAGTTTCAAAAACTACATTTCATTGACTTTCTAACGGTGTCAGTCCGTTTGAGTTACAAGGGTTGGGTAACATACTCGTACCAACATGTATATAGTGATATTTTTCTGATATTACTAGGTTGCATCGCTTTTAACTATGAAACGATTGACTGTGGGACTTTATTGAACTAACTTTGGACTGTCACCTGATAAATGTGATAAACGAGACAATTCGACTCCAAGAAATAACATTCTCCTTAATTTGACATGATTGCCGAAACTCAGCGGTAACACTGTGCGCTGTGGTAGCGCTTCATTTAAGAATTAAGCTAAAAAAAGGCGTTTTTATACTGTGGGACCAATCCTAGCCGTTAGCGCGCGCTGAAGTAATAGCGACAGTTTCCAAAACTTCATTTCATTGACTTTCTAACGGTGTCAGTCCGTTTAAGTTACAACGGTTGGGTCACATATTCGTACCAACATGTATTTAGCGATATTTATCTGATATTACTAGGTTGTATCGCTTTTAACAGTGAAACGATTGACTGTGGGACTTAACTGAACTAAATTTGGACTGTGACCTAATAAATGTGATAAAGGAGCCAATTGGACTCCAAGAAATAACATTCTCCTTAATTTGACATGATTGCCGAAACTCAGCGATTACACTGGGCGCTGTGGTAGCGCTTCACTTAAGAATTAAGCTAAAAATAGTCATTTTTTTACTGTGGGACTAATCCTAGCCGTTAGCGCGCGCTGAAGAAATAGAGACAGTTTCAAATACTACATTTCACTGACTTTCTAACGGTGTCAGTCTGTTTGAGTTTCAACGGTTGGGTCACATATTCGTACCAACATGTATTTAGCGATATTTTTCTCATATTACTAGGTTGCATCGCTTTTAACAGTGAACCGATTGACTGTGGGACTAAATTGAACTGATTTTTGACTGTGAACTGATAAATGGGATAAATGAGACAATTGGACTCCAAGAAATAACATTCTTCTTAATTAGACGTGATTGCCGGAACTCAGCGATTACACTGGGCGCTGTGGTAGCTCTTCATTTAAAAATTTAGTTAAATAAGTCATTCTTTACTGTGGGACCAATCCTATCCGTTATCGCGCGCTGAAGAAATAGCGACAGTTTCAAAAACTACATTTCATTGACTTTCTAACGGTGGCAGTCCGTTTGAGTTACAAGAGTTGGGTAACATACTCGTACCAACATGTATATAGTGATATTTTTCTGATATTACTAGGTTGCATCGCTTTTAACTATGAAACGATTGACTGTGGGACTTAATTGAACTAACTTTGGACTGTCACCTGATAAATGTGATAAACGAGACAATTGGACTCCAAGAAATAACATTCTCCTTAATTTGACATGATTGCCGGAACTCAGCGATTACACTAGGCGCTGTGGTAGTGCTTCATTTAAAAATTTAGATTAATAAGTCATTTCTTACCTTGGGACCAATCCTAGCCGTTATCGCGCGCTGAAGAAATGGCGACAGTTTCAAAAACTACATTTCATTGACTTTCTAACGGTGTCAGTGCGTTTGAGTTACAACGGTTGCGTCACATTTTCGTACCAACATGAATTTAGCGATATTTATTTTGATATTACTAGGTTGCATCGCTTTTAACAATGAAACAATTATCTGTGGGACTTAATTGAACTAACTTTGGACTTAGACCTAATGAGTGTGATAAATGAGAAAATTGGACTCCAAGAAATAACATTCTTCTTAATTTGACATGATTGCGGGAACTCAGCGATTACACTGGGTGCTGTGGTAGCACTTCTTTTAAAAATTTAGATTAATGAGTCATTTCTTACTGTGGGACCAATCCTAGCCGTTATCGCGCGCTGAAGAATAGGCAAAAGTTTCAAAAACTACATTTCATTGACTTTCTAACAGTGTCAGTCCGTTTGAGTTACAACGGTTGGGTCACATATTAGTGCAAACATGAACTTAGCGATATTTTTTTTGACATTAATAGGTTGCATCGCTTTTAACAATGAAACGATTGACTGTGGGACTTAATTGAACTAACTTTGGACTGTCACCTGATAAATGTGATAAAGGAGACAATTGGACTCCAAGAAATAACATTCTCCTTAATTTGACATGATTGCCGAAACTCAGCGATTACACTGGGCGCTGTGGTAGCGCTTCACTTAAGAATTAAGCTAAAAATAGTCATTTTTTTACTGTGGGACTAATCCTAGCCGTTAGCGCGCGCTGAAGAAATAGAGACAGTTTCAAATACTACATTTCACTGACTTTCTAACGGTGTCAGTCCGTTTGAGTTTCAACGGTTGGGTCACATATTCGTCCCAAAATGTATTTAGCAATATTTTTCTCATATTACTAGGTTGCATCGCTTTTAACAGTGAAACGATTGACTGTGGGACTAAATTGAACTGATTTTTGACTGTGACCTGATAAATGGGATAAATGAGAAAATTGGACTCCAAGAAATAACATTCTTCTTAATTAGACGTGATAGCCGGAACTCAGCGATTACACTGGGCGCTGTGGTAGCGCTTCATTTAAAAATTTAGTTAAATAAGTCATTCTTTACTGTGGGACCAATCCTATCCGTTATCGCGCGCTGAAGAAATAGCGACAGTTTCAAAAACTACATTTCATTGACTTTCTAACGGTGTCAGTCCGTTTAAGTTACAACGGTTGGGTCACATATTCGTACCAACATGTATTTAGCGATATTTATCTGATATTACTAGGTTGCATCGCTTTTAACAGTGAAACGATTGACTGTGGGAGTTAACTGAACTAAATTTGGACTGTGACCTAATAAATGTGATAAAGGAGACAATTGGACTCCAAGAAATAACATTCTCCTTAATTTGACATGATTGCCGAAACTCAGCGATTACTCTGGGCGCTGTGGTAGCGCTTCACTTAAGAATTAAGCTAAAAATAGTCATTTTTTTACTGTGGGACTAATCCTAGCCGTTAGCGCGCGCTGAAGAAATAGAGACAGTTTCAAATACTACATTTCACTGACTTTCTAACGGTGTCAGTCCGTTTGAGTTTCAACGGTTGGGTCACATATTCGTACCAACATGTAGTTAGCGATATTTTTCTCATATTACTAGGTTGCATCGCTTTTAACAGTGAACCGATTGACTGTGGGACTAAATTGAACTGATTTTTGACTTTGAACTGATAAATGGGATAAATGAGACAATTGGACTCCAAGAAATAACATTCTTCTTAATTAGACGTGATTGCCGGAACTCAGCGATTACACTGGGCGCTGTGGCAGCGCTTCATTTAAAAATTTAGTTAAATAAGTCATTCTTTACTGTGGGACCAATCCTATCCGTTATCGCGCGCTGAAGAAATAGCGACAGTTTCAAAAACTACATTTCATTGACTTTCTAACGGTGGCAGTCCGTTTGAGTTACAAGGGTTGGGTAACATACTCGTACCAACATGTATATAGTGATATTTTTCTGATATTACTAGGTTGCATCGCTTTTAACTATGAAATGATTGACTGTGGGACTTAATTGAACTAACTTTGGACTGTCACCTGATAAATGTGATAAACGAGACAATTGGACTCCAAGAAATAACATTCTCCTTAATTTGACATGATTGCCGAAACTCAGCGGTAACACTGGGCGCTGTGGTAGCGCTTCATTTAAGAATTAAGCTAAAAAAAGTCGTTTTTATACTGTGGGACCAATCCTAGCCGTTAGCGCGCGCTGAAGTAATAGCGACAGTTTCCAAAACTTCATTTCATTGACTTTCTAACGGTGTCAGTCCGTTTAAGTTACAACGGTTGGGTCACATGTTCGTACCAACATGTATTTAGCGATATTTATCTGATATTGCTAGGTTGCATCGCTTTTAACAGTGAAACGATTGTCTGTGGGACTTAACTGAACTAAATTTGGACTGTGACCTAGTAAATGTGATAAAGGAGACAATTGGACTCCAAGAAATAACATTCTCCTTAATTTGACATGATTGCCGAAACTCAGCGATTACACTGGGCGCTGTGGTAGCGCTTCACTTAAGAATTAAGCTAAAAATAGTCATTTTTTTACTGTGGGACTAATCCTAGCCTTTAGCGCGCGCTGAAGAAATAGAGACAGTTTCAAATACTACATTTCACTGACTTTCTAACGGTGTCAGTCCGTTTGAGTTTCAACGGTTGGGTCACATATTCGTACCAACATGTATTTAGCGATATTTTTCTCATATTACTAGGTTGCATCGCTTTTAACAGTGAAACGATTGACTGTGGGACTAAATTGAACTGATTTTTGACTGTGACCTGATAAATGGGATAAATGAGACAATTGGACTCCAAGAAATAACATTCTTCTTAATTAGACGTGATTGCCGGAACTCAGCGATTACACTGGGCGCTGTGGTAGCGCTTCATTTAAAAATTTAGTTAAATAAGTCATTCTTTACTGTGGGACCAATCCTATCCGTTATCGCGCGCTGAAGAAATAGCGACAGTTTCAAAAACTACATTTCATTGACTTTCTAACGGTGGCAGTCCGTTTGAGTTACGAGGGTTGGGTAACATACTCGTACCAACATGTATATAGTGATATTTTTCTGATATTACTAGGTTGCATCGCTTTTAACTATGAAACGATTGACTGTGGGACTTAATTGAACTAACTTTGGACTGTCACCTGATAAATGTGATAAACGAGACAATTGGACTCCAAGAAATAACATTCTCCTTAATTTGACATGATTACCGAAACTCAGCGGTAACACTGGGCGCTGTGGTAGCGCTTCATTTAAGAATTAAGCTAAAAAAAGTCATTTTTTACTGTGGGACCAATCCTAGCCGTTAGCGCGCGATGAAGAAATAGAGAGAGTTTCAAATACTACATTTCACTGACTTTGTAACGGTGTCAGTCCGTTTGAGTTTCAACGGTGAGGTCACAGATTCGTACCAACATGTATTTTGCGATATTTTTCTCATATTACTAGGTTGCATCGCTTTTAACAGTGAAACGATTTACTGTGGGACTAAATTGAACTGATTTTGGACTGTGACCTAATAAATGGGATAAATGAGACAATTGGACTCCAAGAAATAACATTCTCCTTAATTTGACATGATTGCCGAAACTCAGCAATTACACTGGGCGCTGTGGTAGCGCTTTATTTAAGAATTAAGCTAAAAAAGTCATTTTTTTACAGTGGGACGAATCCTAGCCGTTAGCGCGCGCTGAAGAAATAGAGACAGTTTCAAATACTACAATTCACTGACTTTCTAACGGTGTCAGTCCGTTTGAGTTTCAACGGTTGGGTCACATATTCGTACATACATGTATTTAGCGATATTTTTCTCATAATACTAGGTTGCATCGCTTTTAACAGTGAAACGATTGACTGTGGGACTAAATTGAACTGATTTTGGACTGTGACCTGATAAATGGGATAAATGAGACTCCAAGAAATAATATTCTTCTTAATTTGACATGATTGCCGGAACTCAGCGATTACACTGGGCGCTGTGGTAGCGCTTCATTTAAAAATTTAGATTAATAAGTCATTTTTTACTGGAGGACCAATCCTAGCCGTTATCGCGCGCTGAAGAAATAGCGACAGGTTCAAAAACTACATTTCATTGACTTTCTAACGGTGTCAGTCCGTTTAAGTTACAACGGTTGGGTCACCTATTCGTACCAACATGTATTTAGCGATATTTTTCTGATATTACTAGGTTGCATCGCTTTTAACAATGAAACGATTGACTGTGGGACTTAATTGAACTAACTTTGGACTGTCACCTGATAAATGTGATAAACGAGACAATTGGACTCCAAGAAATAACATTCTTCTTAATTTGACATGATTGCCGAAACTCAGCGGTAACACTGGGCGCAGTGGTAGCGCTTCATTTAAGAATTAAGCTAAAAAAAGTCATTTTTTACTGTGGGACCAATCCTAGCCGTTAGCGCGCGATGAAGAAATAGAGAGAGTTTCAAATACTACATTTCACTGACTTTGTAACGGTGTCAGTCCGTTTGAGTTTCAACGGTGAGGTCACAGATTCGTACCAACATGTATTTTGCGATATTTTTCTCATATTACTAGGTTGCATCGCTTTTAACAGTGAAACGATTTACTGTGGGACTAAATTGAACTGATTTTGGACTGTGACCTAATAAATGGGATAAATGAGACAATTGGACTCCAAGAAATAACATTCTCCTTAATTTGACATGATTGCCGAAACTCAGCAATTACACTGGGCGCTGTGGTAGCGCTTTATTTAAGAATTAAGCTAAAAAAGTCATTTTTTTACAGTGGGACGAATCCTAGCCGTTAGCGCGCGCTGAAGAAATAGAGACAGTTTCAAATACTACAATTCACTGACTTTCTAACGGTGTCAGTCCGTTTGAGTTTCAACGGTTGGGTCACATATTCGTACATACATGTATTTAGCGATATTTTTCTCATAATACTAGGTTGCATCGCTTTTAACAGTGAAACGATTGACTGTGGGACTAAATTGAACTGATTTTGGACTGTGACCTGATAAATGGGATAAATGAGACTCCAAGAAATAATATTCTTCTTAATTTGACATGATTGCCGGAACTCAGCGATTACACTGGGCGCTGTGGTAGCGCTTCATTTAAAAATTTAGATTAATAAGTCATTTTTTACTGGAGGACCAATCCTAGCCGTTATCGCGCGCTGAAGAAATAGCGACAGTTTCAAAAACTACATTTCATTGACTTTCTAACGGTGTCAGTCCGTTTAAGTTACAACGGTTGGGTCACCTATTCGTACCAACATGTATTTAGCGATATTTTTCTGATATTACTAGGTTGCATCGCTTTTAACAATGAAACGATTGACTGTGGGACTTAATTGAACTAACTTTGGACTGTCACCTGATAAATGTGATAAACGAGACAATTGGACTCCAAGAAATAACATTCTTCTTAATTTGACATGATTGCCGGAACTCAGCGATTACACTGGGCGCTGTGGTAGCGCTTCATTTAAAAATTTAGATTAATAAGTCATTTTTTACTGGGGGACCAATCCTAGCCGTTATCGCGCGCTGAACAAATAGCGACAGTTTCCAAAACTACATTTCATTGACTTTCTAACGGTGTCAGTCCGTTTGAGTTACAACGGTTGGGTCACCTATTCGTACCAACATGTATTTAGCGATATTTTTCTGATATTACTAGGTTGCATCGCTTTTAACAATGAAACGATTGACTGTGGGACTTAATTGAACTAACTTTGGACTGTGACCTAATGAGTGTGATAAATGAGAAAATTGGACTCCAAAAAATAACATTCTTCTTAATTTGACATAATTGCCGGAACTCAGCGATTACACTAGGCGCTGTGGTAGTGCTTCATTTAAAAATTTAGATTAATAAGTCAATTTTTACTGTGGGACCAATCCTAGCCGTTATTGCGCGCTAAAGAAATAGCGATAGTTTCAAAAACTACATTTCATTGACTTTGTAGCGCAGTCCGTTTGAGTTTTAACGGTTGGGTCACATATTCGTACCAACATGTATTTAGCGATATTTATCTGATATTACTAGGTTGCATCGCTTTTAACAATGAAACGATTGACTGTGGGACTTAATTTAACTAACTTTGGACTGTCAGCTGATGAATGTTATAAAGGAGACAATTGAACTCCAAGAAATAACATTCTTCTTAATTTGACATGATTGCTGAAACTCAGCGATTACACTGGGCGCTGTGGTAGCGCTTCATTTAAGAATTAAGCTAAAAAAAGTCATTTTTTTACTGTGGGACCAATCCTAGCCGTTAGCGCGCGCTGAAGAAATAGAGAGAGTTCCAAATACTACATTTCACTGACTTTCTAACGGTGTCAGTCCGTTTGAGTTACAACGGTTGGGTCACATATTCGTACCAACATGAATTTAGCGATATTTTTTTGATATTACTAGGTTGCATCGCTTTTAACAATGAAACGATTATCTGTGGGACTTAATTGAACTAACTTTGGACTGTGACCTAATGAGTGTGATAAATGAGAAAATTGGACACCAAGAAATAACATTCTTCCTAGTTGGACATTATTGCCGGAACTCAGCGATTACACTGGGCGCTGTGGTAGCGCTTCATTTAAAAATTTAGATTAATAAGTCATTTTTTACAGTGGGACCAATCCTAGCCGTTATCGCGCGCTGAAGTAATAGCGACTGTTTCCAAAACTTCATTTCATTGACTTTCTAACGGTGTCAGTCCGTTTAAGTTACAACGGTTGGGTCACATATTCGTACCAACATGTATTTAGCGATATTTATCTGATATTACTAGGTTGCATCGCTTTTAACAGTGAAACGATTGACTGTGGGACTTAACTGAACTAAATTTGGACTGTGACCTAATAAATGTGATAAAGGAGACAATTGGACTCCAAGAAATAACATTCTCCTTAATTTGACATGATTGCCGAAACTCAGCAATTACACTGGGCGCTGTGGTAGCGCTTTATTTAAGAATTAAGCTAAAAAAAGTCATTTTTTTACAGTGGGACGAATCCTAGCCGTTAGCGCGCGCTGAAGAAATAGAGACAGTTTCAAATACTACAATTCACTGACTTTCTAACGGTGTCAGTCCGTTTGAGTTTCAACGGTTGGGTCACATATTCGTACATACATGTATTTAGCGATATTTTTCTCATATTACTAGGTTGCATCGCTTTTAACAGTGAAACGATTGACTGTGGGACTAAATTGAACTGATTATTGACTGTGACCTGATAAATGGGATAAATGAGACAATTGGACTCCAAGAAATAACATTCTTCTTAATTAGACGTGATTGCCGGAACTCAGCGATTACACTGGGCGCTGTGGTAGCGCTTCATTTAAAAATTTAGTTAAATAAGTCATTCTTTACTGTGGGACCAATCCTATCCGTTATCGCGCGCTGAAGAAATAGCGACAGTTTCAAAAACTACATTTCATTGACTTTCTAACGGTGGCAGTCCGTTTGAGTTACAACGGTTGGGTAACATACTCGTACCAACATGTATATAGTGATATTTTTCTGATATTACTAGGTTGCATCGCTTTTAACTATGAAACGATTGACTGTGGGACTTAATTGAACTAACTTTGGACTGTCACCTGATAAATGTGATAAACGAGACAATTGGACTCCAAGAAATAACATTCTCCTTAATTTGACATGATTGCCGAAACTCAGCGGTAACACTGGGCGCTGTGGTACCGCTTCATTTAAGAATTAAGCTAAAAAAAGTCATTTTTTACTGTGGGACCAATCCTAGCCGTTAGCGCGCGATGAAGAAATAGAGAGAGTTTCAAATACTACATTTCACTGACTTTCTAACGGTGTCAGTCCGTTTGAGTTTCAACGGTGAGGTCACATATTCGTACCAACATGTATTTTGCGATATTTTTCTCATATTACTAGGTTGCATCGCTTTTAACAGTGAAACGATTTACTGTGGGACTAAATTGAACTGATTTTGGACTGTGACCTAATAAATGGGATAAATGAGACAATTGGACTCCAAGAAATAACATTCTCCTTAATTTGACATGATTGCCGAAACTCAGCAATTACACTGGGCGCTGTGGTAGCGCTTTATTTAAGAATTAAGCTAAAATAAGTCATTTTTTTACAGTGGGACGAATCCTAGCCGTTAGCGCGCGCTGAAGAAATAGAGACAGTTTCAAATACTACAATTCACTGACTTTCTAACGGTGTCAGTCCGTTTGAGTTTCAACGGTTGGGTCACATATTCGTACCAACATGTATTTAGCGATATTTTTCTGATATTACTAGGTTGCATCGCTTTTAACAATGAAACGATTGACTGTGGGACTTAATTGAACTAACTTTGGACTGTCACCTGATAAATGTGATAAACGAGACAATTGGACTCCAAGAAATAACATTCTTCTTAATTTGACATGATTGCCGGAACTCAGCGATTACACTGGGCGCTGTGGTAGCGCTTCATTTAAAAATTTAGATTAATAAGTCATTTTTTACTGGGGGACCAATCCTAGCCGTTATCGAGCGCTGAACAAATAGCGACAGTTTACAAAACTACATTTCATTGACTTTCTAACGGTGTCAGTCCGTTTGAGTTACAACGGTTGGGTCACCTATTCGTACCAACATGTATTTAGCGATATTTTTCTGATATTACTAGGTTGCATCGCTTTTAACAATGAAACGATTGACTGTGGGACTTAATTGAACTAACTTTGGACTGTGACCTAATGAGTGTGATAAATGAGAAAATTGGACTCCAAAAAATAACATTCTTCTTAATTTGACATAATTGCCGGAACTCAGCGATTACACTAGCCGCTGTGGTAGTGCTTCATTTAAAAATTTAGATTAATAAGTCAATTTTTACTGTGGGACCAATCCTAGCCGTTATTGCGCGCTAAAGAAATAGCGATAGTTTCAAAAACTACATTTCATTGACTTTGTAGCGCAGTCCGTTTGAGTTTTAACGGTTGGGTCACATATTCGTACCAACATGAATTTAGCGATATTTTTTTGATATTACTAGGTTGCATCGCTTTTAACAATGAAACGATTGACTGTGGGACTTAATTGAACTAACTTTGGACTGTGACCTAATGAGTGTGATAAATGAGAAAATTGGACTCCAAAAATTAACATTCTTCTTAATTTGACATAATTGCCGGAACTCAGCGATTACACTAGGCGCTGTGGTAGCGCTTCATTTAAAAATTTAGATTAATAAGTCATTTTTTATTGGGGGACCAATCCTAGCCGTTATCGCGCGCTGAAGAAATAGCGACAGTTTCCAAAACTAAATTTCATTGACTTTCTAACGGTGTCAGTCCGTTTGAGTTACAACGGTTGGGTCACCTATTCGTATCAACATGTATTTAGCGATATTTATCTGATATTACTAGGTTGCATCGCTTTTAACAATGAAACGATTGACTGTGGGACTTAATTTAACTAACTTTGGACTGTCAGCTGATAAATGTTATAAAGGAGACAATTGAACTCCAAGAAATAACATTCTTCTTAATTTGACATGATTGCTGAAACTCAGCGATTACACTGGGCGCTGTGGTAGCGCTTCATTTAAGAATTAAGCTAAAAAAAGTCATTTTTTTACTGTGGGACCAATCCTAGCCGTTAGCGCGCGCTGAAGAAATAGAGAGAGTTCCAAATACTACATTTCACTGACTTTCTAACGGTGTCAGTCCGTTTGAGTTACAACGGGTGGGTCAAATATTCGTAGAAACATGTATTTAGCAATATGACCTGATAAATGTGATAAATGAGACAATTGGACACCAAGAAATAACATTCTCCTTAATTTGACATGATTGCCGAAACTCAGCTATTACACTGGGCGCTGTGGTAGCGCTTCTTTTAAAAATTTAGATTAATGAGTCATTTCTTACTGTGGGACCAATCCTAGCCGTTATCGCGCGCTGAAGAAATGGCGACAGTTTCAAAAACTACATTTCATTGACTTTCCAACGGTGTCAGTCCGTTTGAGTTACAACGGTTGCGTCACATATTCGTACCAACATGAATATAGCGATATTTTTTTGATATTACTAGGTTGCATCGCTTTTAACAATGAAACGATTATCTGTGGGACTTAATTGAACTAACTTTGGACTGTGACCTAATGAGTGTGATAAATGAGAAAATTGGACACCAAGAAATAACATTCTTCCTAGTTGGACATGATTGCCGGAACTCAGCGATTACACTGGGCGCTGTGGTAGCGCTTCATTTAAAAATTTAGATTAATAAGTCATTTTTTACAGTGGGAACAATCCTAGCCGTTATCGCGCGCTGAAGAAATTGCGACAGTTTCAAAAACTACATTTCATTGACTTTCTAACGGTATCAGTCCGTTTAAGTTGCAACGGTTGGGTCACCAATTCGTACCAACATGTATTTAGCGATATTTTTCTGATATTACTAGGTTGCATCGCTTTAAACAATGAAACGATTGACGGTGGGACTTAGTTGAACTAACTTTGGACTGCGACCTGATAAATATGATAAATGAGACAATTGGACTCCAAGAAATAACATTCTTCTTAATTTGACATGATTGCCGGAACTCAGCGATTACACTGGGCGCTGTGGTAGCGCTTCATTTAAAAATTTAGATTAATAAGTCATTTTTTACTGGGGGACCAATCCTAGCCGTTATCGCACGCTGAAGAAATAACGACAGTTTCCAAAACTACATTTCATTGACTTTCTAACGGTGTCAGTCCGTTTGAGTTACAACGGTTGGGTCACATATTCGTACCAACATGTATTTAGCGATTTTCTTCTGATATTACTAGGTTGCAAAGCTTTAAACAATGAAACGATTAACTGTGGGACTTAGTTGAACTAACTTTGGACCACGACCTGATAAATATGATAAATGACACAAGTGGACTCCAAGAAATAACATTCTTCTTAATTTTACGTGATTGCCGGAACTCAGCGATTATACTGGGCGCTGTGGTAGCGCTGCTTTTAAAAATTTAGATTAATAAGTCATTTTTTACAGTGGGACCAATCCTAGCCGTTATCGCGCGCTGAAGAAATAGCGACAGTTTCCAAAACTACATTTCCTTGACTTTCTAACGGTGTCAGTCCGTTTGAGTTACAACTGTTGGGTCACATATTCGTACCAACATGTATTTAGCGATTTTTTTCTGATATTACTAGGTTGCATCGCTTTAAACAATGAAACGATTGACTGTGGGACTTAGTTGAACTAACTTTGGACCGCGACCTGATAAATATGATAAATGACACAATTGGACTCCAAGAAATAACATTCTTCTTAATTTTACGTGATTGCCGGAACTCAGCGATTATACTGGGCGCTGTGGTAGCGCTGCTTTTAAAAATTTAGATTAATGAGTCATTTCTTACTGTTGGACCAATCCTAGCCGTTATCGCGCGCTGAAGAAATGGCGACAGTTTCAAAAACTACATTTCATTGACTTTCTAACGGTGTCAGTTCTTTTCTTTCTTTTCTTTTCAATTTATTTAAAGTCGATTATTCACATATTTACAATAGTTTCCAAAAAAAAAGTAATTAAGAAAACTAATCTAAATCGACTAAATTTTTTATGTTTACAATTAAATAAAATCATTTTTTATATATATATAAACAATAATAACAACAAAGTTCTATAAAGGGACCTTACATTCATCACAGTTACATTTAGATCCGTCCCACATTTTAATCATGCTTTTAAAAACTTTAAGGTTGTCACATCGTTTCAAATGTGATGGTAGGTTATTCCAAATCTTTGGTCCCAGGGCTGATAAGCTATTAGTTCCAAAAGTCGCGGTCCTTTTCCTTGAGACTACCAAATTATTTGTATTTTGTTCTCTGACTGTCCTACCGTTATCATTTAAACAAAATATATCATTCATAAAAAGAGGGCTGCTGTTATTTATAGTTTTAGAGATTTCTATACACAATGACCGTAAGCGATTTACATTCATGTGACTCTTGCTGGAATTTTTAAGTAAATTTTCGTATGTACTTACCGTATCATTATACAGAAATCTTAATGCTCGTTTTTGTATCATTTCGACTTTAGATAAAGATTTAGAAGAAGAAAAATGCCATATAAGGGAACAATAATTGAAATTTGCGTAGATAAAACTTTGAACTAAAATATATTTTGCTTGAAAGGATAAGAAACTTCTAAATCGAAATAAGGCATTTAGTTGGGCTGATGCTTTGCGACACAAATCACTAACGTGTCTGTCAAAATTTAATTTATTGTCTATAGTCACACCTAGTAATTTCACGTTATTTTCACTTTCAATAGTTTTATTTCCTATATTAAATTTTAGACCTAAATTATCTGCTTTATTCTTTGTCAGAATTATCGAGTGAAACTTTTCAGGGTTTGCAATCATTTTATTCTCTTTTAACCAGGAGAGGGCAGTTTTAGCTTCGTTTTCTAAAGTATTTATCAAATTAGGAATAGAATTTGAGAAGTTGGATATTGTGTTATCATCAGCGTAATTATGTAGCTTATATTTTTCTATAAAAAGAAACAAATCATTTATAAATATATTGAATATGATAGGTCCCAAAATAGAACCTTGTGGTACACCAGATAAGATAATTTGAAATAGACTATAGATCCCATTTATTCGAGTGGCTTGCTCTCTATCAGTAAGATAAGATAGAATGAATTGAAGAGACTTATTGTCAAATCCATAAGCAGCTAGTTTCGCAATTAGTAAGTCATGTGGTACACAGTCAAAAGCTTTTGAAAGATCCATCAAGATCGCACCCACCACATAATTCTTATCAAATTTACTCTTCCATTCCTCTATTAAGCGAATTAGTACTTGTTGGGTACTATAGCATTTCCTATAGGCGGAGAGAAAGGACGACAATTTTGATTCCATATAAGCGGTTATTTGTTCTTTCATAACCCTTTCGTAAAATTTAGAAAAAACATTTAAAACACTGACAGGCCTGTAGTTTGATATTTTAGTTTTATCTTTTCCTCCCTTATCCAATGGCGTTACAGCAGCTCGCTTAGCTTTGCTTGGAAATTTGTTTGAAACTATGCTACTATTTATAGCATCTGTTAGTGGCGTTACTAGGTGCCTTTTTGCTAATTTTGTCAGCTTTGATGGTATTGTATCTTCACCTGTTGATACTTTGGTGTTTAAATCATTAAACAGTTTAGAAATTGTATTTTCATCAACTTCTTGGAATGTGAAGTTCTCATTGTTGTTAGAATCATTGATTTCCTTTATTTTAATGATACTTGGATGATTTTTAAAACTATCAACAATTTCTTCAATCATTTTTGACTTATCATTTACATTCTTATATTTTATAGGATTTGGTTTCATGCCACAAGAATTTTCTATATAGTGCGTTTGAGTTACAACGGTTGCGTCACATATTCGTACCAACATGAATTTAGCGATATTTTTTTTGATATTACTAGGTTGCATCGCTTTTAACAATGAAACAATTATCTGTGGGACATAATTGAACTAACTTTGGACTGTGACCTAATGAGTGTGATAAATGAGAAAATTGGACACCAAGAAATAACATTCTTCTTAATTTGACATGATTTCCGGAACTCAGCGATTACACTAGGCGCTGTGGTAGTGCTTCATTTAAAAATTTAGATTAATAAGTCAATTTTTACTGTGGGACCAATCCTAGCCGTTATCGCGCGCTAAAGAAATAGCGATAGTTTAAAAAACTATATTTCATTGACTTTGTAGCGGTGTCAGTCCGTTTGAGTTTTAACGGTTGTGTCACATATTCGTACCAACATGTATTAAGCGATATTTATCTGATATTACTAGGTTGCATCGCTTTTAACAGTGAAACGATTGACTGTGGGACATAACTATGGACTGTGACCTGATAAATGTGATAAATGAGAAAATTCGACTCCAAGAAATAACATTCTTCTTAATTTGACATGATTGCCGGAACTCAGCGATTACACTGGGTGCTGTGGTAGTACTTCTTTTAAAAATTTAGATTAATAAGTCATTTCTTACTGTGGGACCAATCCTAGCCGTTATCGCGCGCTGAAGAAATGGCGACAGTTTCAAAAACTACATTTCATTGACTTTCTAACGGTGTCAGTCCGTTTGAGTTAAAACGGTTGCGTCACATATTCGTACCAACATGAATTTAGCGATACTTTTTTGATATTACTAGGTTGCATCGCTTTTAACAATGAAACGATTATCTGTGGGACTTAATTGAACTAACTTTGGACTGTGACCTAATGAGTGTGATAAATAAGAAAATTGGACACCAAGAAATAACATTCTTCCTAGTTGGACATGATTGCCGGAACTCAGCGATTACACTGGGCGCTGTGGTAGCGCTTCATTTAAAAATTTAGATTAATAAGTCATTTTTTACAGTGGGACCAATCGTAGCCGTTATCGCGCGCTGAAGAAATTGCGACAGTTTCAAAAACTACATTTCATTGACTTTCTAACGGTGTCAGTCCGTTTAAGTTGCAACGGTTGGGTCACCAATTCGTACCAACATGTATTTAGCGATATTTTTCTGATATTACTAGGTTGCATCGCTTTAAACAATGAAACGATTGACTGTGGGACTTAGTTGAACTAACTTTGGACTGCGACCTGATAAATATGATAAATGAGACAATTGGACTCCAAGAAATAACATTCTTCTTAATTTGACATGATTGCCGGAACTCAGCGATTACACTGGGCGCTGTGGTAGCGCTTCATTTAAACATTTAGATTAATAAGTCATTTTTTACTGGGGGACCAATCCTAGCCGTTATCGCGCGCTGAAGAAATAGCGACAGTTTCTAAAACTACATTTCATTGACTTTCTAACGGTGTCAGTCCGTTTGAGTTACAACGGTTGGGTCACATATTCGTACCAACATGTATTTAGCGATTTTTTTCTGATATTACTAGGTTGCATCGCTTTAAACAATGAAACGATTGACTGTGGGACTTAGTTGAACTAACTTTGGACCGCGACCTGATAAATATGATAAATGACACAATTGGACTCCAAGAAATAACATTCATCTTAATTTTACGTGATTGCCGGAACTCAGCGATTATACTGGGCACTGTGGTAGCGCTGCTTTTAAAAATTTAGATTAATGAGTCATTTCTAACTGTGGGACCAATCCTAGCCGTTATCGTGCGCTGAAGAAATGGCGACAGTTTCAAAAACTACATTTCATTGACTTTCTAACGGTGTCAGTGCGTTTGAGTTACAACGGTTGCGTCACATATTCGTACCAACATGAATTTAGCGATATTTTTTTGGTATAACTATGTTGCATCGCTTTTAACAATGAAACAATTATCTGTGGGACTTAATTGAACTAACTTTGGACAGTGACCTAATGAGTGTGATAAATGAGAAAATTGGACACCAAGAAATAACATTCTTCTTAATTTGACATGATTTCCGGAACTCAGCGATTACACTAGGCGCTGTGGTAGTTCTTCATTTAAAAATTTAGATTAATAAGTCATTTTTTACAGTGGGACCAATCCTAGCAGTTATCGCGCGCTGAAGAAATTGCGACAGTTTCAAAAACTACATTTCATTGACTTTCTAACGGTATCAGTCCGTTTAAGTTGCAACGGTTGGGTCACCAATTCGTACCAACATGTATTTAGCGATATTTTTCTGATATTACTAGGTTGAATCGCTTTAAACAATGAAACGATTGACTGTGGGACTTTGTTGAACTAACTTTAGACCGCGACCTGATAAATATGATAAATGACACAATTGGACTCCAAGAAATAACATTCTTCTTAATTTTACGAGATTGTTGGAACTCAGCGATTATACTGGGCGCTGTGGTAGCGCTGCTTTTAAAAATTTAGATTAATGAGTCATTTCTTACTGTGGGACCAATCCTAGCCGTTATCGCGCGCTGAAGAAATGGCGACAGTTTCAAAAACTACATTTCATTGACTTTCTAACGGTGTCAGTGCGTTTGAGTTACAACGGTTGCATCACATATTCGTACCACCATGAATTTAGCGATATTTTTTTTGATATTACTAGGTTGCATCGCTTTTAACAATGAAACAATTATCTGTGGGACTTAATTGATCTAACTTTGGACTGTGACCTAATGAGTGTGATAAATGAAAAAATTGGACACCAAGAAATAACATTCTTCTTAATTTGACATGATTTCCGGAACTCAGCGATTACACTAGGCGCTGTGGTAGTGCTTCATTTAAAAATTTAGATTAATAAGTCAATTTTTACTGTGGGACCAATCCTAGCCGTTATCGCGCGCTAAAGAAATAGCGATAGTTTAAAAGACTATATTTAATTGACTTTGTAGCGGTGTCAGTCCGTTTGAGTTTTAACAGTTGGGTCACATATTCGTACCAACATCTATTTAGCGATATTTATCTGATATTACTAGGTTGCATCGCTTTTAACAGTAAAACGATTGACTGTGGGACATAACTATGGACTGTGACCTGATAAATGAGAAAATTGGACTCCAAGAAATAACATTCTTCTTAATTTGACATGATTGCCGGAACTCAGCGATTACACTGGGTGCTGTGGTAGTACTTCTTTTAAAAATTTAGATTAATGAGTCATTTCTTACTGTGGGACCAATCCTAGCCGTTATCGTGCGCTGAAGAAATAGCGATAGTTTAAAAAACTATATTTCATTGACTTTGTAGCGGTGTCAGTCCGTTTGAGTTTTAACGGTTGTGTCACATATTCGTACCAACATGTATTAAGCGATATTTATCTGATATTACTAGGTTGCATCGCTTTTAACAGTGAAACGATTGACTGTGGGACATAACTATGGACTGTGACCTGATAAATGTGATAAATGAGAAAATTCGACTCCAAGAAATAACATTCTTCTTAATTTGACATGATTGCCGGAACTCAGCGATTACACTGGGTGCTGTGGTAGTACTTCTTTTAAAAATTTAGATTAATAAGTCATTTCTTACTGTGGGACCAATCCTAGCCGTTATCGCGCGCTGAAGAAATGGCGACAGTTTCAAAAACTACATTTCATTGACTTTCTAACGGTGTCAGTCCGTTTGAGTTAAAACGGTTGCGTCACATATTCGTACCAACATGAATTTAGCGATACTTTTTTGATATTACTAGGTTGCATCGCTTTTAACAATGAAACGATTATCTGTGGGACTTAATTGAACTAACTTTAAACTGTGACCTAATGAGTGTGATAAATAAGAAAATTGGACAACAAGAAATAACATTCTTCCTAGTTGGACATGATTGCCGGAACTCAGCGATTACACTGGGCGCTGTGGTAGCGCTTCATTTAAAAATTTAGATTAATAAGTCATTTTTTACAGTGGGACCAATCGTAGCCGTTATCGCGCGCTGAAGAAATTGCGACAGTTTCAAAAACTACATTTCATTGACTTTCTAACGGTTTCAGTCCGTTTAAGTTGCAACGGTTGGGTCACCAATTCGTACCAACATGTATTTAGCGATATTTTTCTGATATTACTAGGTTGCATCGCTTTAAACAATGAAACGATTGACTGTGGGACTTAGTTGAACTAACTTTGGACTGCGACCTGATAAATATGATAAATGAGACAATTGGACTCCAAGAAATAACATTCTTCTTAATTTGACATGATTGCCGGAACTCAGCGATTACACTGGGCGCTGTGGTAGCGCTTCATTTAAACATTTAGATTAATAAGTCATTTTTTACTGGGGGACCAATCCTAGCCGTTATCGCGCGCTGAAGAAATAGCGACAGTTTCCAAAACTACATTTCATTGACTTTCTAACGGTGTCAGTCCGTTTGAGTTACAACGGTTGGGTCACATATTCGTACCAACATGTATTTAGCGATTTTTTTCTGATATTACTAGGTTGCATCGCTTTAAACAATGAAACGATTGACTGTGGGACTTAGTTGAACTAACTTTGGACCGCGACCTGATAAATATGATAAATGACACAATTGGACTCCAAGAAATAACATTCATCTTAATTTTACGTGATTGCCGGAACTCAGCGATTATACTGGGCGCTGTGGTAGCGCTGCTTTTAAAAATTTAGATTAATGAGTCATTTCTAACTGTGGGACCAATCCTAGCCGTTATCGTGCGCTGAAGAAATGGCGACAGTTTCAAAAACTACATTTCATTGACTTTCTAACGGTGTCAGTGCGTTTGAGTTACAACGGTTGCGTCACATATTCGTACCAACATGAATTTAGCGATATTTTTTTGGTATTACTATGTTGCATCGCTTTTAACAATGAAACAATTATCTGTGGGACTTAATTGAACTAACTTTGGACAGTGACCTAATGAGTGTGATAAATGAGAAAATTGGACACCAAGAAATAACATTCTTCCTAATTTGACATGATTTCCGGAACTCAGCGATTACACTAGGCGCTGTGGTAGTTCTTCATTTAAAAATTTAGATTAATAAGTCATTTTTTACAGTGGGACCAATCCTAGCAGTTATCGCGCGCTGAAGAAATTGCGACAGTTTCAAAAACTACATTTCATTGACTTTCTAACGGTATCAGTCCGTTTAAGTTGCAACGGTTGGGTCACCAATTCGTACCAACATGTATTTAGCGATATTTTTCTGATATTACTAGGTTGCATCGCTTTAAACAATGAAACGATTGACTGTGGGACTTTGTTGAACTAACTTTAGACCGCGACGTGATAAATATGATAAATGACACAATTGGACTCCAAGAAATAACATTCTTCTTAATTTTACGAGATTGCCGGAACTCAGCGATTATACTGGGCGCTGTGGTAGCGCTGCTTATAAAAATTTAGATTAATGAGTCATTTCTTACTGTGGGACCAATCCTAGCCGTTATCGCGCGCTGAAGAAATGGCGACAGTTTCAAAAACTACATTTCATTGACTTTCTAACGGTGTCAGTGCGTTTGAGTTACAACGGTTGCGTCACATATTCGTACCACCATGAATTTAGCGATATTTTTTTTGATATTACTAGGTTGCATCGCTTTTAACAATGAAACAATTATCTGTGGGACTTAATTGATCTAACTTTGGACTGTGACCTAATGAGTGTGATAAATGAAAAAATTGGACACCAAGAAATAACATTCTTCTTAATTTGACATGATTTCCGGAACTCAGCGATTACACTAGGCGCTGTGGTAGTGCTTCATTTAAAAATTTAGATTAATAAGTCAATTTTTGCTGTGGGACCAATCCTAGCCGTTATCGCGCGCTAAAGAAATAGCGATAGTTTAAAAGACTATATTTAATTGACTTTGTAGCGGTGTCAGTCCGTTTGAGTTTTAACAGTTGGGTCACATATTCGTACCAACATCTATTTAGCGATATTTATCTGATATTACTAGGTTGCATCGCTTTTAACAGTAAAACGATTGACTGTGGGACATAACTATGGACTGTGACCTGATAAATGAGAAAATTGGACTCCAAGAAATAACATTCTTCTTAATTTGACATGATTGCCGGAACTCAGCGATTACACTGGGTGCTGTGGTAGTACTTCTTTTAAAGATTTAGATTAATGAGTCATTTCTTACTGTGGGACCAATCCTAGCCGTTATCGTGCGCTGAAGAAATGGCGACAGTTTCAAAAACTACATTTCATTGACTTTCTAACGGTGTCAGTCCGTTTGAGTTAAAACGGTTGCGTCACATATTCGTACCAACATGAATTTAGCGATATTTTTTTGATATTACTAGGTTGCATCGCTTTTAACAATGAAACGATTATCTGTGGGACTTAATTGAACTAACTTTGGACTGTGATCTAATGAGTGTGATAAATAAGAAAATTGGACACTAAGAAATAACATTCTTCCTAGTTGGACATGATTGCCGGAACTCAGCGATTACACTGGGCGCTGTGGTAGCGCTTCATTTAAAAATTTAGATTAATAAGTCATATTTTACAGTGGGACCAATCGTAGCCGTTATCGCGCGCTGAAGAAATTGCGACAGTTTCAAAAACTACATTTCATTGACTTTCTAACGGTGTCAGTCCGTTTAAGTTGCAACGGTTGGGTCACCAATTCGTACCAACATGTATTTAGCGATATTTTTCTGATATTACTAGGTTGCATCGCTTTAAACAATTAAAAGATTGACTGTGGGGCTTAGTTGAACTAACTTTGGACTGAGACCTGATAAATATGATAAATGAGACAATTGGACTCCAAGAAATAACATTCTTCTTAATTTGACATGATTGCCGGAACTCAGTGATTACACTGGGCGCTGTGGTAGAGCTTCATTTAAACATTTAGATTAATAAGGCCTTTTTTTACTGGGGGACCAATCCTAGCCGTTATCGCGCGCTGAAGAAATAGCGACAGTTTCCAAAACTACATTTCATTGACTTTCTAACGGTGTCAGTCCGTTTGAGTTACAACGGTTGTGTCACATATTCGTACCAACATGTATTTAGCGATTTTTTTCTGATATTACTAGGTTGCATCGCTTTAAACAATGAAACGATTGACTGTAGGACTTAGTTGAACTTACTTTGGACCGCGACCTGATAAATATGATAAATGACACAATTGGACTCCAAGAAATAACATTCTTCTAAATTTTACGTGATTGCCGGAACTCAGCGATTATACTGGGCGCTGTGGTAGCGCTGCTTTTAAAAATTTAGATTAATGAGTCATTTCTAACTGTGGGACCAATCCTAGCCGTTATCGTGCGCTGAAGAAATGGCGACAGTTTCAAAAACTACATTTCATTGACTTTCTAACGGTGTCAGTGCGTTTGAGTTACAACGGTTGCGTCACATATTCGTACCAACATGAATTTAGCGATATTTGTTTTGATATTACTAGGTTGCATCGCTTTTAACAATGAAACAATTATCTGTGGGACTTAATTGAACTAACTTTGGACGGTGACCTAATGAGTGTGATAAATGAGAAAATTGGACACCAAGAAATAACATTCTTCTTAATTTGACATGATTTCCGGAACTCAGCGATTACACTAGGCGCTGTGGTAGTGCTTCATTTAAAAATTTAGATTAATAAGTCAATTTTTACTGTGGGACCAATCCTAGCCGTTATCGCGCGCTAAAGAAATAGCGATAGTTTAAAAAACTATATTTCATTGACTTTGTAGCGGTGTCAGTCCGTTTGAGTTTTAACGGTGGGGTCACATATTCGTACCAACATGTATTTAGCGATATTTATCTGATATTACTAGGTTGCATCGCTTTTAACAGTGAAACGATTGACTGTGGGACATAACTAAATTAACTTTGGACTGTGACCTGATAAATGTGATAAATGAGAAAATTGGACTCCAAGAAATAACATTCTTCTTAATTTGACATGATTGCCGGAACTCAGCGATTACACTGGGTGCTGTGGTAGCACTTCTTTTAAAAATTTAGATGAATGAGTCATTTCTTACTGTGGGACCAATCCTAGCCGTTATCGCGCGCTGAAGAAATGGCAAAAGTTTCAAAAACTACATTTCATTGACTTTCTAACAGTGTCAGTCCGTTTGAGTTACAACGGTTGGGTCACATATTAGTGCAAACATGAACTTAGCGATATTTTTTTTGACATTAATAGGTTGCAACGCTTTTAACAATGAAACGATTGACTGTGGGACTTAATTGAACTAACTTTGGACTGTGACCTAATAAGTCTGATGAATGAGTAAATTGGAATCCAAGAAATAACATTCTTCCCAATTGGACATGATTGCCGGAACTCAGCGATTACACTGGGCGCTGTGGTAGCGCTTCATTTAAAAATTTAGATTAATAAGTCATTTTTTACTGTGGGACATTCCTAGCCGTTATCGCGGGCTGAAGAAATAGCGACAGTTTCAAAAACTACATTTCATTGACTTTCTAACGGTGTCAGTTCGCTTAAGTTACAACGGTTGGATCACCTATTCGTACCAACATGTATTTAGCGATATTTTTCTGATATTACTAGGTTGCATCGCTTTTAACAATGAAACAATTATCTGTGGGACTTAATTGAACTAACTTTGGACTGTGACCTAATGAGTGTGATAAATGAGAAAATTGGACACCAAGAAATAACATTCTTCTTAATTTGACATGATTTCCGGAACTCAGCGATTACACTAGGCGCTGTGGTAGTGCTTCATTTAAAAATTTAGATTAATAAGTCTATTTTTACTGTGGGACGAATCCTAGCCGTTATCGCGCGCTAAAGAAATAGCGATAGTTTAAAAAACTATATTTCATTGACTTTGTAGCGGTGTCAGTCCGTTTGAGTTTTAACGGTTGGGTCACATATTCGTACCAACATGTATTTAGCGATATTTATCTGATATAACTAGGTTGCATCGCTTTTAACAGTGAAACGATTGACTGTGGGACATAACTAAATTAACTTTCGACTGTGACCTGATAAATGTGATAAATGAGAAAATTGGACTCCAAGAAATAACATTCTTCTTAATTTGACATGATTGCCGGAACTCAGCGATTACACTGGGTGCTGTGGTAGCACTTCTTTTAAAAGTTTACATTAATGAGTCATTTCTTACTGTGGGACCAATCCTAGCCGTTATCGCGCGCTGAAGAAATGGCAAAAGTTTCAAAAACTACATTTCATTGACTTTCTAACAGTGTCAGTCCGTTTGAGT
This sequence comes from Hydractinia symbiolongicarpus, assembly GCF_029227915.1. Taxonomy (NCBI): domain Eukaryota; kingdom Metazoa; phylum Cnidaria; class Hydrozoa; order Anthoathecata; family Hydractiniidae; genus Hydractinia; species Hydractinia symbiolongicarpus. The sequence goes on from NC_079881.1 coordinate 30,657,111, forward strand.
TACAACGGTTGGGTCACATATTAGTGCAAACATGAACTTAGCGATATTTTTTTGACATTAATAGGTTGCATCGCTTTTAACAATGAAACGATTGACTGTGGGACTTAATTGAACTAACTTTGGACTGTGACCTAATAAGTGTGATGAATGAGTAAATTGGAATCCAAGAAATAACATTCTTCCCAATTGGACATGATTGCCGGAACTCAGCGATTACACTGGGCGCTGTGGTAGCGCTTCATTTAAAAATTTAGATTAATAAGTCATTTTTTACTGTGGGACAATCCTAGCCGTTATCGCGGGCTGAAGAAATAGCGACAGTTTCAAAAACTACATTTCATTGACTTTCTAACAGTGTCAGTCCGTTTGAGTTACAACGGTTGGGTCACATATTAGTGCAAACATGAACTTAGCGATATTTTTTTTGACATTAATAGGTTGCATCGCTTTTAACAATGAAACGATTGACTGTGGGACTTAATTGAACTAACTTTGGACTGTGACCTAATAAGTGTGATGAATGAGTAAATTGGAATCCAAGAAATAACATTCTTCCCAATTGGACATGATTGCCGGAACTCAGCGATTACACTGGGCGCTGTGGTAGCGCTTCATTTAAAAATTTAGATTAATAAGTCATTTTTTACTGTGGGACAATCCTAGCCGTTAGCGCGGGCTGAAGAAATAGCGACAGTTTCAAAAACTACATTTCATTGACTTTCTAACGGTGTCAGTCCGTTTGAGTTACAACGATTGGATCACCTATTCGTACCAACATGTATTTAGCGATATTTTTCTGATATTACTAGGTTGCATCGCTTTTAACTATGAAACGATTGACTGTGGGACTTAATTGAAATAACTTTGGACTGTCACCTGATAAATGTGATAAAGGAGACAATTGGACTCCAAGAAATAACATTCTCCTTAATTTGACATGATTGCCGAAACTCAGCGATTACACTGGGCGCTGTGGTAGCGCTTCATTTAAGAATTAAGCTAAAAATAGTCATTTTTTTACTGTGGGACTAATCCTAGCCGTTAGCGCGCGCTGAAGAAATAGAGACAGTTTCAAATACTACATTTCACTGACTTTCTAACGGTGTCAGTCCGTTTGAGTTTCAACGGTTGGGTCACATATTCGTACCAACATGTATTTAGCGATATTTTTCTCATATTACTAGGTTGCATCTTTTTAACAGTGAAATGATTGACTGTGGGACTAAATTGAACTGATTTTGGACTGTGACCTGATTAATGGGTTAAATGAGACAATTGGACACCAAGAAATAACATTCTCCTTAATTTGACATGATTGCCGAAACTCAGCAATTACACTGGGCGCTGTGGTAGCGCTTTATTTAAGAATTAAGCTAAAAAAAGTCATTTTTTTACAGTGGGACGAATCCTAGCCGTTTGCGCGCGCTGAAGAAATAGAGACAGTTTCAAATACTACAATTCACTGACTTTCTAACGGTGTCAGTTCGTTTGAGTTTCAACGGTTGGATCACATATTCGTACCTACATGTATTTAGCGATATTTTTCTCATAATACTAGGTTGCATCGATTTTAACAGTGAAACGATTGACTGTGGGACTAAATTGAACTGATTTTGGACTGTGACCTGATAAATGGGTTAAATGAGACAATTGGACACCAAGAAATAACATTCTCCTTAATTTGACATGATTGCCGAAACTCAGCAATTACACTGGGCGCTGTGGTAGCGCTTTATTTAAGAATTAAGCTAAAAAAAGTCATTTTTTTACAGTGGGACGAATCCTAGCCGTTAGCACGCGCTGAAGAAATAGAGACAGTTTCAAATACTACAATTCACTGACTTTCTAACGGTGTCAGTCCGTTTGAGTTTCAACGGTTGGGTCACATATTCGTACCTACATGTATTTAGCGATATTTTTCTCATAATAATAGGTTGCATCGCTTTTCACAGTGAAACGATTGACTGTGGGACTAAATTGAACTGGTTTTGGACTGTGACCTGATAAATGGGATAAATGAGACAATTGGACTCCAAGAAATAATATTCTTCTTAATTTGACATGATTGCCGGAGCTCAGCGATTACACTGGGCGCTGTGGTAGCGCTTCATTTAAAAATTTAGATTAATAAGTCATTTTTTACTGGGGGACCAATCCTAGCCGTTATCGCGCGCTGAAGAAATAGCGACAGTTTCAAAAACTACATTTCATTGACTTTCTAACGGTGTCAGTCCGTTTGAGTTACAACGGTTGGGTCACCTATTCGTACCAACATGTATTTAGCGATATTTTTCTGATATTACTAGGTTGCATCGCTTTTAACAATGAAACGATTGACTGTGGGACTTAATTGCACTAACTTTGGACTGTCACCTGATAAATGTGATAAACGAGACAATTGGACTCCAAGAAATAACATTCTCCTTAATTTGACATGATTGCCGGAACTCAGCGATTACACTGGGCGCTGTGGTAGCGCTTCATTTAAAAATTTAGATTAATAAGTCATTTTTTACTGGGGGACCAATCGTATCCGTTATCGCGCACTGAAAAAATAGCGACAGTTTCAAAAACTACATTTCATTGACTTTCTAACGGGTTCAGTCCGTTTGAGTTACAACAGTTGGGTCACATACTCGTACCACATGTATTTAGCGATATTTTTCTGATATTACTAGGTTGCATCGCTTTTAACTATGAAACGATTGACTGTGGGACTTAATTTAACTAACTTTGGACTGTCACCTGATAAATGTGATAAAGGAGACAATTGGACACCAAGAAATATTATTCTCCTTAATTTAACATGATTGCCGAAACTCAGCGATTACACTGGGCGCTGTGGTAGCGCTTCATTTAAGAATTAAGCTAAAAAAAGTCATTTTTTTACTGTGGGACCAATCCTAGCCGTTAGCGCGCGCTGAAGAAATAGAGAGAGTTCCAAATACTACATTTCACTGACTTTCTAACGATGTCAGTCCGTTTGAGTTACAACGGGTGGGTCACCTATTCGTACCAACATGTATTTAGCGATGTGACCTGATAAATGTGATAAAGGAGACAATTGGACACCAAGAAATAACATTCTCCTTAATTTAACATGATTGCCGAAACTCAGCGATTACACTGGGCGCTGTGGTAGCGCTTCATTTAAGAATTAAGCTAAAAAAAGTCATTTTTTTTACTGTGGGACAAACCCTAGCCGTTAGCGCGCGCTGAAGAAATGGAGACAGTTTCAAATACTACATTTCACTGACTTTCTAACGGTGTCAGTCCGTTTGAGTTTCAACGGTTGGGTCACATATTCGTACGAACATGAATTTAGCGTATTTTTTTTCATATTACTAGGTTACATCGCTTTTAACAATGAAACGATTGACTGTGGGACTTAATTGAACTAACTTTGGACTGTGACCTAATGAGTGTGATAAATAGAAAATTGGACTCCAAGAAATAACATTCTTCTTAATTAGACATGATTGCCAGAACTCAGCGATTACACTGGGCGCTGTGGTAGCGCTTCATTTAAAAATTTAGATTAATAAGTCATTTTTTACTGGGGGACCAATCCTAGCCGTTATCGCGCGCTGAACAAATAGCGACAGTTTCCAAAACTACATTTCATTGACTTTCTAACGGTGTCAGTCCGATAGAGTTACAACGGTTGGGTCACCTTTTCGTACCAACATGTATTAAGCGATATTTTTCTGATATTACTAGGTTGCATCGCTTTTAACAATGAAACGATTGACTGTGGGACTTAATTGAACTAACTTTGGACTGTGACCTAATGAGTGTGATAAATAAGAAAATTGGACTTCAAGAAATAACATTCTTTTTAATTTGACATGATTGCCGGAACTGAGCGATTACACTGGGCGCTGTGGTAGCGCTTCATTTAAAAATTTAGATTAATAAGTCATTTTTTACTGGGGGACCAATCCTAGCAGTTATCGCGCGCTGAAAAAATAGCGACAGTTTCCAAAACTACATTTCATTGACTTTCTAACGGTGTCAGTCCGTTTGAGTTTCAACGGTTGGGTCACATATTCGTACCAACATGTATTTAGCGATGTTTTTCTCATATTACTAGGTTGCATCGCTTTTAACAGTGAAACCATTGACTGTGGGACTAAATTGAACTGATTTTGGACTGTGACCCGATAAATGGGATAAATGAGACAATTGGACTCCAAGAAATAACATTCTTCTTAATTAGACGTGATTGCCGGAACTCAGCGATTACACTGGGCGCTGTGGTAGCGCTTCATTTAAAAATTTAGATAAATAAGTCATTCTTTACTGTGAGACCAATCGTATCCGTTATCGCGCGCTGAAAAAATAGCGACAGTTTCAAAAACTACATTTCATTGACTTTCTAACGGTGTCAGTCCGTTTGAGTTACAACGGTTGGCTCCCCTATTCATACCAACATGTATTTAGCGATATTTATCTGATATTACTAGGTTGCATTGCTTTTAACAGTAAAAAGATTGAATGTGGGACTTAATTGAACTAACTTTGGACTGTGACCTGATAAATGTGATAAATGAGACAATTGGACTCTAAGAAATAGCATTCTTCTTAATTTGACGGGATTGCCGGAACTCAGCGATTACACTTGGCGCTGTGGTGGCGCTTCATTTCAAAATTTAGATAAATAAGTCATTCTTTACTGTGGGACCAATCCTAGCCGTTATCGCGCGCTGGAGAAATAGCGACAGTTTCAAAAACTTCATTTCATTGACTTTCTAACAGTGTCAGTCCGTTTCAGTTACAACGGTTTGGTCACATATTCGTACCAACATGTATTTAGCGATATTTTTCTGATATTACTAGGTTGCATCGCTTTTAACTATGAAACGATTGACTGTTGGACTTAATTGAACTAACTTTGGACTGTGACCTTATAAATGTGAAAGTGAGACAATTGGACTCCAAGAAATAACATTGTTCTTAATTTGAAATGATTGCCGGAAATCAGCGATTAAACTGGGCGTTGTGGTAGCGCTTCATTTAAAAATTTAGATAAATACGTCGTTCTTTACTGTGGGGCCAATCCTATCCGTTATCGCGCACTGAAGAAATATCGACAGTTTCATAAATTACATTCCATCGACTTTCTAACGGTGTCAGTCCGTTTGAGTTACAACGGGTGGGTCACATATTCGTACCAACATGTATTTAGCGATGTGACCTGATAAATGGGATAAATGAAAAAAATTGGACTCCAAGAAATAACATTCTTCTTAATTTGACATGATTGCCGGAACTGAGCGATTACACTGGGCGCTGTGGTAGCGCTTCATTTAAAAATTTAGATTAATAAGTCATTTTTTACTGGGGGGCCAATCCTAGCAGTTATCGCGCGCTGAAGAAATAGCGACAGTTTCAAAAACTACATTTCATTGACTTCCTAACGTTGTCAGTCCGTTTGAGTTACAACCGTGTCATCACATATTCGTACCAACATAAATTTAGCGATATTTTTTTTGATATTACTAAGTTGCATCGCTTTTAGCAATGAAACGATTGACTGTGGGACTTAATTGAACTACCTTTGGACTGTGACCTAATGAGTGTGATAAATGAGAAAATTGGTCTCCAAGAAGTAACATTCTTCTTAATTAGACATGATTGCCGGAACTCAGCGATTACACTGGGCGCTGTGGTAGCGCTTTATTTAAGTATTAAGCTAGAAAAGTCATTTTTTACTGTGGGACCAATCCTAGCCGTTAGCGCGCGCTGAAGAAATAAAGACAGTTTCAAATACTACATTTCACTGACTTTCTAACGGTGTCAGTCCGTTTGAGTTTCAACGGTTGGGTCACATATTCGTACCAACATGTATTTAGCGATATTTTTCTCATATTACTAGGTTGCATCGCTTTTAACAGTAAACCAATTGACTGTGGGACTAAATTGAACTGATTTTGGACTGTGACCTTATGAATGGGATAAATGAGACAATTGGACTCCAAGAAATAACATTCTTCTTAATTAGACGTGATTGCCGGAACTCAGCGATTACACTGGGCGCTGTGGTAGCGCTTCATTTAAAAATTTAGATAAATAAGTCATTCTTTACTGTGAGACCAATCGTATCCGTTATCGCGCGCTGAAAAAATAGCGACAGTTTCAAAAACTACATTTCATTGACTTTCTAACGGTGTCAGTCCGTTTGAGTTACAACGGTTGGGTCCCCTATTCATACCAACATGTATTTAGCGATATTTATCTGATATTACTAGGTTGCATCGCTTTTAACAGTGAAACGATTGAATGTGGGACTTAATTGAACTAACTTTGGACTGTGACCGGATAAATGTGATAAATGAGACAATTGGACTCTAAGAAATAACATTCTTCTTAATTTGACGGGATTGCCGGAACTCAGCGATTACACTTGGCGCTGTGGTGGCGCTTCATTTAAAAATTTAGATAAATAAGTCATTCTTAACTGTGGGACCAATCCTAGCCTTTATCGCGCGCTGAAGAAATATCGACAGTTTCATAAACTACATTTCATTAACTTTCTAACGGTGTCAGTCCGTTTGAGTTACAACGGGTGGGTCACATATTCGTACCAACATGTATTTAGCGATATTTATCTCATATTACTAGGTTGCATCGCTTTTAACAGTGAAAAGATTGAATGTGGGACTTAATTGAACTAACTTTGGACTGTGACCTGATAAATGTGATAAATGAGACAATTGGACCCTAAGAAATAGCATTCTTCTTAATTTGACGGGATTGCCGGAACTCAGCGATTACACTTGGCGCTGTGGTGGCGCTTCATTTAAAAATTTAGATTAATAAGTCATTTTTTACTGGGAGACCAATCCTAGCAGTTATCGCGCGCTGAAGAAATAGCGACAGTTTCAAAAACTACATTTCATTGACTTCCTAACGGTATCAGTCCGTTTGAGTTACAACCGTGTCATCACATATTCGTACCAACATGAATTTAGCGATATTTTTCTCATATTACTAGGTTGCATCGCTTTTAACAGTAAACCAATTGACTGTGGGACTAAATTGAACTGATTTTGGACTGTGACCTTTTAAATGGGATAAATGAGACAATTGGAGTCCAAGAAATAACATTCTTCTTAATTAGACGTGATTGCCGGAACTCTGCGATTACACTGGACGCTGTGGTAGCGATTCATTTAAAAATTTAGATAAATAAGTCATTCTTTACTGTGGGACCAATCCTAGCAGTTATCGCGCGCTGAAGAAATAGCGACAGTTTCCAAAACCACATTTCATTGACTTTCTAACGGTGTCAGTCCGTTTGAGTTACAACCGTGTCGTCACATATTCGTACGAACATGAATTTAGCGATATTTGTTTTCATATTACTAGGTTGCATCGCTTTTAACAATGAAACGATTGACTGTGGGACTTAATTGAACTAACTTTGGACTGTGACCTAATGAGTGTGATAAATGAGAAAATTGGACTTCAAGAAATAACATTCTTCTTAATTAGACATGATTGCCGGAACTCAGCGATTACACTGGGCGCTGTGGTAGCGCTTCATTTAAAAATTTAGATTAATAAGTCATTTTTTACTGGGGGACCAATCCTAGCCGTTATCGTGCGCTGAAGAAATAGCGACAGTTTCCAAAACTACATTTCATTGACTTTCTAACGGTGTCAGTCCGATTGACTTAGAACGGTTGGGTCACCTTTTCGTACCAACATGTATTTAGCGATATTTTTCTGATATTACTAGGTTGCATCGCTTTTAACAATGAAACGATTGACTGTGGGACTTAATTGAACTAACTTTGGACTATGACCTAATAAGTGTGATAAATAAGAAAATTGGACTTCAAGAAATAACATTCTTCTTAATTTGACATGATTGCCGGAACTGAGCGATTACACTGGGCGCTGTGGTAGCGCTTCATTTAAAAATTTAGATTAATAAGTCATTTTTTACTGGGGGACCAATCCTAGCAGTTATCGCGCGCTGAAAAAATAGCGACAGTTTCCAAAACTACATTTCATTGACTTTCGAACGGTGTCAGTCCGTTTGAGCTTCAACGGTTGGGTCACATATTCGTACCAACATGTGATTAGCGATGTTTTTCTCATATTACTAGGTTGCATCGCTTTTAACAGTGAAACCATTGACTGTGGGACTAAATTGAACTGATTTTGGACTGTGACCTGATAAATGGGATAAATGAGACAATTGGACTCCAAGAAATAACATTCTTCTTAATTAGACGTGATTGCCGGAACTCAGCGATTATACCGGGCGCTGTGGTAGCGCTTCATTTAAAAATTTAGATAAATAAGTCATTCTTTACTGTGAGACCAATCGTAGCCGTTATCCCGCGCTGAAAAAATAGTGACAGTTTCAAAAACTTCATTTCATTGACTTTCTAACAGTGTCAGTCCGTTTCAGTTACAACGGTTTGGTCACATATTCGTACCAACATGTATTTAGCGATATTTTTCTGATATTACTAGGTTGCATCGCTTTTAACTATGAAACGATTGACTGTTGGACTTAATTGAACTAACTTTGGACTGTGACCTTATAAATGTGAAAGTGAGACAATTGGACTCCAAGAAATAACATTCTTCTTAATTTGAAATGATTGCCGGAAATCAGCGATTAAACTGGGCGTTGTGGTAGCGCTTCATTTAAAAATTTAGATAAATACGTCGTTCTTTACTGTGGGGCCAATCCTATCCGTTATCGCGCACTGAAGAAATATCGACAGTTTCATAAATTACATTCCATCGACTTTCTAACGGTGTCAGTCCGTTTGAGTTACAACGGGTGGGTCACATATTCGTACCAACATGTATTTAGCGATGTGACCTGATAAATGGGATAAATGAAAAAAATTGGACTCCAAGAAATAACATTCTTCTTAATTTGACATGATTGCCGGAACTCAGCGATTACACTGGGCGCTGTGGTAGCGCTTCATTTAAAAATTTAGATTAATAAGTCATTTTTTACTGGGAGACCAATCCTAGCAGTTATCGCGCGCTGAAGAAATAGCGACAGTTTCAAAAACTACATTTCATTGACTTCCTAACGGTATCAGTCCGTTTGAGTTACAACCGTGTCATCACATATTCATACCAACATGAATTTAGCGATATTTTTCTCATATTACTAGGTTGCATCGCTTTTAACAGTAAACCAATTGACTGTGGGACTAAATTGAACTGATTTTGGACTGTGACCTTATAAATGGGATAAATGAGACAATTGGAGTCCAAGAAATAACATTCTTCTTAATTAGACGTGATTGCCGGAACTCTGCGATTACACTGGACGCTGTGGTAGCGATTCATTTAAAAATTTAGATAAATAAGTCATTCTTTACTGTGGGACCAATCCTAGCAGTTATCGCGCGCTGAAGAAATAGCGACAGTTTCCAAAACCACATTTCATTGACTTTCTAACGATGTCAGTCCGTTTGAGTTACAACCGTGTCGTCACATATTCGTACGAACATGAATTTAGCGATATTTGTTTTCATATTACTAGGTTGCATCGCTTTTAACAATGAAACGATTGACTGTGGGACTTAATTGAACTAACTTTGGACTGTGACCTAATGAGTGTGATAAATGAGAAAATTGGACTTCAAGAAATAACATTCTTCTTAATTAGACATGATTGCCGGAACTCAGCGATTACACTGGGCGCTGTGGTAGCGCTTCATTTAAAAATTTAGATTAATAAGTCATTTTTTACTGGGGGACCAATCCTAGCCGTTATCGTGCGCTGAAGAAATAGCGACAGTTTCCAAAACTACATTTCATTGACTTTCTAACGGTGTCAGTCCGATTGACTTAGAACGGTTGGGTCACCTTTTCGTACCAACATGTATTTAGCGATATTTTTCTGATATTACTAGGTTGCATCGCTTTTAACAATGAAACGATTGACTGTGGGACTTAATTGAACTAACTTTGGACTATGACCTAATAAGTGTGATAAATAAGAAAATTGGACTTCAAGAAATAACATTCTTCTTAATTTGACATGATTGCCGGAACTGAGCGATTACACTGGGCGCTGTGGTAGCGCTTCATTTAAAAATTTAGATTAATAAGTCATTTTTTACTGGGGGACCAATCCTAGCAGTTATCGCGCGCTGAAAAAATAGCGACAGTTTCCAAAACTACATTTCATTGACTTTCTAACGGTGTCAGTCCGTTTGAGCTTCAACGGTTGGGTCACATATTCGTACCAACATGTGATTAGCGATGTTTTTCTCATATTACTAGGTTGCATCGCTTTTAACAGTGAAACCATTGACTGTGGGACTAAATTGAACTGATTTTGGACTGTGACCTGATAAATGGGATAAATGAGACAATTGGACTCCAAGAAATAACATTCTTCTTAATTAGACGTGATTGCCGGAACTCAGCGATTATACCGGGCGCTGTGGTGGCGCTTCATTTAAAAATTTAGATAAATAAGTCATTCTTTACTGTGAGACCAATCGTAGCCGTTATCCCGCGCTGAAAAAATAGTGACAGTTTCAAAAACTTCATTTCATTGACTTTCTAACAGTGTCAGTCCGTTTCAGTTACAACGGTTTGGTCACATATTCGTACCAACATGTATTTAGCGATATTTTTCTGATATTACTAGGTTGCATCGCTTTTAACTATGAAACGATTGACTGTTGGACTTAATTGAACTAACTTTGGACTGTGACCTTATAAATGTGAAAGTGAGACAATTGGACTCCAAGAAATAACATTCTTCTTAATTTGAAATGATTGCCGGAAATCAGCGATTAAACTGGGCGTTGTGGTAGCGCTTCATTTAAAAATTTAGATAAATACGTCGTTCTTTACTGTGGGGCCAATCCTATCCGTTATCGCGCACTGAAGAAATATCGAGAGTTTCATAAATTACATTCCATCGACTTTCTAACGGTGTCAGTCCGTTTGAGTTACAACGGGTGGGTCACATATTCGTACCAACATGTATTTAGCGATGTGACCTGATAAATGGGATAAATGAAAAAAATTGGACTCCAAGAAATAACATTCTTCTTAATTTGACATGATTGCCGGAACTGAGCGATTACACTGGGCGCTGTGGTAGCGCTTCATTTAAAAATTTAGATTAATAAGTCATTTTTTACTGGGGGGCCAATCCTAGCAGTTATCGCGCGCTGAAGAAATAGCGACAGTTTCAAAAACTACATTTCATTGACTTCCTAACGTTGTCAGTCCGTTTGAGTTACAACCGTGTCATCACATATTCGTACCAACATAAATTTAGCGATATTTTTTTTGATATTACTAAGTTGCATCGCTTTTCGCAATGAAACGATTGATTGTGGGACTTAATTGAACTACCTTTGGACTGTGACCTAATGAGTGTGATAAATGAGAAAATTGGTCTCCAAGAAGTAACATTTTTCTTAATTAGACATGATTGCCGGAACTCAGCGATTACACTGGGCGCTGTGGTAGCGCTTTATTTAAGTATTAAGCTAGAAAAGTCATTTTTTACTGTGGGACCAATCCTAGCCGTTAGCGCGCGCTGAAGAAATAAAGACAGTTTCAAATACTACATTTCACTGACTTTCTAACGGTGTCAGTCCGTTTGAGTTTCAACGGTTGGGTCACATATTCGTACCAACATGTATTTAGCAATATTCTTCTCATATTACTAGGTTGCATCGCTTTTAACAGTAAACCAATTGACTGTGGGACTAAATTGAACTGATTTTGGACTGTGACCTTATGAATGGGATAAATGAGACAATTGGACTCCAAGAAATAACATTCTTCTTAATTAGACGTGATTGCCGGAACTCAGCGATTACACTGGGCGCTGTGGTAGCGCTTCATTTAAAAATTTAGATAAATAAGTCATTCTTTACTGTGAGACCAATCGTATCCGTTATCGCGCGCTGAAAAAATAGCGACAATTTCAAAAACTACATTTCATTGACTTTCTAACGGTGTCAGTCCGTTTGAGTTACAACGGTTGGGTCCCCTATTCATACCAACATGTATTTAGCGATATTTATCTGATATTACTAGGTTGCATCGCTTTTAACAGTGAAACGATTGAATGTGGGACTTAATTGAACTAACTTTGGACTGTGACCGGATAAATGTGATAAATGAGACAATTGGACTCTAAGAAATAACATTCTTCTTAATTTGACGGGATTGCCGGAACTCAGCGATTACACTTGGCGCTGTGGTGGCGCTTCATTTAAAAATTTAGATAAATAAGTCATTCTTTACTGTGGGACCAATCCTAGCCGTTATCGCGCGCTGAAGAAATATCGACAGTTTCATAAACTACATTTCATTAACTTTCTAACGGTGTCAGTCCGTTTGAGTTACAACGGGTGGGTCACATATTCGTACCAACATGTATTTAGCGATATTTATCTGATATTACTAGGTTGCATCGCTTTTAACAGTGAAAAGATTGAATGTGGGACTTAATTGAACTAACTTTGGACTGTGACCTGATAAATGTGATAAATGAGACAATTGGACCCTAAGAAATAGCATTCTTCTTAATTTGACGGGATTGCCGGAACTCAGCGATTACACTTGGCGCTGTGGTGGCGCTTCATTTAAAAATTTAGATAAATAAGTCATTCTTTACTGTGGGACCAATCCTAGCCGTTATCGCGCGCTGAAGAAATATCGACAGTTTCATAAATTACATTTCATTGACTTTCTAACGGTGTCAGTCCGTTTGAGTTACAACCGTGTCGTCACATATTCGTACGAACATGAATTTAGCGATATTTGTTTTCATATTACTAGGTTGCATCGCTTTTAACAATGAAACGATTGACTGTGGGACTTAATTGAACTAACTTTGGACTGTGACCTAATGAGTGTGATAAATGAGAAAATTGGACTCCAAGAAATAACATTCTTCTTAATTAGACATGATTGCCGGAACTCAGCGATTACACTGGGCGCTGTGGTAGCGCTTCATTTAAAAATTTAGATTAATAAGTCATTTTTTACTGGGGGACCAATCCTAGCCGTTATCGTGCGCTGAAGAAATAGCGACAGTTTCCAAAACTACATTTCATTGACTTTCTAACGGTGTCAGTCCGATTGACTTAGAACGGTTGGGTCACCTTTTCGTACCAACATGTATTTAGCGATATTTTTCTGATATTACTAGGTTGCATCGCTTTTAACAATGAAACGATTGACTGTGGGACTTAATTGAACTAACTTTGGACTATGACCTAATAAGTGTGATAAATAAGAAAATTGGACTTCAAGAAATAACATTCTTCTTAATTTGACATGATTGCCGGAACTGAGCGATTACACTGGGCGCTGTGGTAGCGCTTCATTTAAAAATTTAGATAAATAAGTCATTCTTTACTGTGGGACCAATCCTAGCCGTTATCGTGCGCTGAAGAAATAGCGACAGTTTCCAAAACTACATTTCATTGACTTTCTAACGGTGTCAGTCCGTTTGAGTTACAACGGGTGGGTCACATATTCGTACCAACATGTGTTTAGCGATGTGACCTGATAAATGGGATAAATGAAAAAAATTGGACTCCAAGAAATAACATTCTTCTTAAATTGACATGACTGCCGGAACTGAGCGATTACACTGGGCGCTGTGGTAGCGCTTCATTTAAAAATTTAGATAAATAAGTCATTCTTTACTGTGGGACCAATCCTAGCAGTTATCGCGCGCTGAAGAAATATCGACAGTTTTAAAAACTACGTTTCATTGACTTTCTAACGGTGTCAGTCCGTTTCAGTTACAGCGGTTGGATCACATACTCGTACCAACATGTATTTAGCGATATTTTTCTGATATTACTAGGTTGCATCGCTTTTAACTATGAAACGATTGACTGTGGGTCTTAATTGAACTAACTTTGGACTGTCACCTGATTAATGTGATAAAGGAGACAATTGGACTTTAAGAAATAACATTCTTCTTAATTTGACATGATTGCCGAAACTCAGCGATTACACTGGGCGCTGTGGTGGCGCTTGATTTAAGAATTAAGCTAAAAAAAAGACATTTTTTACTGTGGGACCAATCCTAGCCGTTATCGCGCGCTGAAGAAATAGCGACAGGTTCCAAAACTACATTTCATTGTCTTTCTAACAGTATCAATCCGTTTGAGCTAAAACGGTTAAAGTCACATATTCGAACCAACATGTATTTCGTGCTATTTTTCCGGTACTACTAGGTTGTATGGCTTTTAACAGTGAAAAGATTGACTGTGGTACTTAATTGAACTGATTATGGACTGTCACCTGATAAATGTGATAAAGGAGAAAATTGGACTCCAAGAAATAACATTCTTTTTAATTTGACATAATTGCGGAACCTCAGCGATTACACTGGGCGCTGTGGTAGCGCTTCATTTAAAAATCTAGATAAATAAGTCATTCTTTACTGTGAGACCAATTGTATCCGTTATCGCGCGCTGAAAAAATAACGACAGTTTCAAAAACTACATTTCATTGACTTTCTAACGGTGTCAGTCCGTTTGAGTTACAACGGTTGGGTCCCCTATTTATACCAACATGTATTTAGCGATATTTATCTGATATTACTAGGTTGCATCGCTTTTAACAGTGAAACGATTGAATGTGGGACTAAATTGAACTGATTTTGGACTGTGACCTGATAAATAGGATAAATGAGACAATTGGACTCCAAGAAATAACATTCTTTTCAACTTGATATGATTGCCGGATCTCAGCGATTACACTGGGCGCTGTGGTAGCGCTTCATTTAAAAATTTAGATAAATAAGTCATTCTTTACTGTGAGACCAATCGTATCCGTTATCGCGCGCTGAAGAAATATCGACAGTTTCATAAACTACATTTCATTAACTTTCTAACGGTGTCAGTCCGTTTGAGTTACAACGGGTGGGTCACATATTCGTACCAACATGTATTTAGCGATGTGACGTGATAAATGTGATAAATGAGACAATTGGACTCTGAGAAATAACATTCTTCTTATTTTGACGTGATTGCCGAAACTCAGCGATTACACTGGGCGCTGTGGTAGCGCTTCATTTAAAAATCTAGATAAATAAGTCATTCTTTACTGTGAGACCAATTGTATCCGTTATCGCGCGCTGAAAAAATAACGACAGTTTCAAAAACTACATTTCATTGACTTTCTAACGGTGTCAGTCCGTTTGAGTTACAACGGTTGGGTCCCCTATTTATACCAACATGTATTTAGCGATATTTATCTGATATTACTAGGTTGCATCGCTTTTAACAGTGAAACGATTGAATGTGGGACTAAATTGAACTGATTTTGGACTGTGACCTGATAAATAGGATAAATGAGACAATTGGACTCCAAGAAATAACATTCTTTTCAACTTGATATGATTGCCGGATCTCAGCGATTACACTGGGCGCTGTGGTAGCGCTTCATTTAAAAATTTAGATAAATAAGTCATTCTTTACTGTGAGACCAATCGTATCCGTTATCGCGCGCTGAAGAAATATCGACAGTTTCATAAACTACATTTCATTAACTTTCTAACGGTGTCAGTCCGTTTGAGTTACAACGGGTGGGTCACATATTCGTACCAACATGTATTTAGCGATGTGACGTGATAAATGTGATAAATGAGACAATTGGACTCTGAGAAATAACATTCTTCTTATTTTGACGTGATTGCCGAAACTCAGCGATTACACTGGGCGCTGTGGTAGCCCTTCATTTAAAAATTTAGATTAATAAGTCATTTTTTACTGGGGGATCAATCCTAGCCGTTATCGCGCGCTGAAGAAATAGCGACAGTTTCCAAAACTACATTTCATTGACTTTCTAACGGTGTCAGTCCGATTGAGTTACAACGGTTGGGTCACCTTTTTGTACCAACATGTATTTAGCGATATTTTTCTGATATTACTAGGTTGCATCGCTTTTAACAATGAAACGATTGACTGTGGGACTTAATTGAACTAACTTTGGACTGTGACCTAATGAGTGTGATAAATAAGAAAATTGAACTTCAAGAAATAACATTCTTCTTAATTTGACATGATTGCCGGAACTGAGCGATTACACTGGGCGCTGTGGTAGCGCTTCATTTAAAAATTTAGATTAATAAGTCATTTTTTACTGGGGGACCAATCCTAGCAGTTATCGCGCGCTGAAAAAATAGCGACAGTTTCCAAAACTACATTTCATTGACTTTCTAACGGTGTCAGTCCGTTTGAGTTTCAACGGTTGGGTCACATATTCGTACCAATATGTAATTAGCGATGTTTTTCTCATATTACTAGGTTGCATCGCTTTTAACAGTGAAACCATTGACTGTGGGACTAAATTGAACTGATTTTGGACTGTGACCTGATAAATGTGATAAATGAGACAATTGGACTCCAAGAAATAACATTCTTCTTAATTAGACGTGATTGCCGGAACTCAGCGATTACACCGGGCGCTGTGGTAGCGCTTCATTGAAAAATTTAGATAAATAAGTCATTCTTTACTGTGAGACCAATCCTAGCCGTTATCGCGCGCTGCAGAAATATCGACAGTTTCATAAATTACATTTCATTGACTTTCTAACGGTGTCAGCCCGTTTGAGTTACAACGGGTGGGTCACATATTCGTACCAACATGTATTTAGCGATGTGACCTGATAAATGGGATAAATGAAAAAAATTGGACTCCAAGAAATAACATTCTTCTTAAATTGACATGATTGCCGGAACTGAGCGATTACACTGGGCGCTGTGGTAGCGCTTCATTTAAAAATTTAGATTAATAAGTCATTTTTTACTGGGGGACCAATCCTAGCAGTTATCGCGCGCTGAAGAAATAGCGACAGTGTCAAAAACTACATTTCATTGACTTCCTAACGGTGTCAGTCCGTTTGAGTTACAACCGTGTCATCACATATTCGTACTACCATGAATTTAGCGATATTTTTTTTGATATTACTAAGTTGCATCGCTTTTAGCAATGAAACGATTGACTGTGGGACTTAATTGAACTAACTTTGGACTGTGACCTAATGAGTGTGATAAATGAGAAAATTGGACTCCAAGAAGTAACATTCTTCTTAATTAGACATGATTGCCGGAACTCAGCGATTACACTGGGCGCTGTGGTAGCGCTTTATTTAAGAATTAAGCTAGAAAAGTCATTTTTTACTGTGGGACCAATCCTAGCCGTTATCGCGCGCTGAAGAAATAGAGACAGTTTCAAATACTACATTTCACTGACTTTCTAACGGTGTCAGTCCGTTTGAGTTTCAACGGTTGGGTCACATATTCGTACCAACATGTATTTAGCGATATTTTTCTCATATTACTAGGTTGCATCGCTTTTAACAGTAAAACCATTGACTGTGGGACTAAATTGAATTGATTTTGGACTGTGACCTTATAAATGGGATAAATGAGACAATTGGACTCCAAGAAATAACATTCTTCTTAATTAGACGTGATTGCCGGAACTCAGCGATTACACTGGGCGCTGTGGTAGCACTTCATTTAAAAATTTAGATAAATAAGTCATTCTTTACTGTGAGACCAATCGTATCCGTTATCGCGCGCTGAAAAAATAGCCACAGTTTCAAAAACTATATTTCATTGACTTTCTAACGGTGTCAGTCCGTTTGAGTTACAACGGCTGGGTCCCCTATTCATACCAACATGTATTTAGCGATATTTATCTGATATTACTAGGTTGCATCGCTTTTAACAGTGAAACGATTGAATGTGGGACTTAATTGAACTAACTTTGGACTGTGACCGGATAAATGTGATAAATGAGACAATTGGACTCTAAGAAACAACATTCTTCTTAATTTGACGGGATTGCCGGAACTCAGCGATTACACTTTGCGCTGTGGAGGCGCTTCATTTAAAAATTTAGATAAATAAGTCATTCTTTACTGTCGGACCAATCCTAGCCGTTATCGCGCGCTGAAGAAATATCGACAGTTTCATAAACTACAATTCATTAACTTTCTAACGGTGTCAGTCCGTTTGAGTTACAACGGGTGGGTCACATATTCGTACCAACATGTATTTAGCGAAGTGACGTGATAAATGTGATAAATGAGACAATTGGACTCCGAGAAATAACATTCTTCTTATTTTGACGTGATTGCCGGAACTCAGCGATTACACTGGACGCTGTTGTAGCGATTCATTTAAAAATTTAGATAAATAAGTCATTCTTTACTGTGGGACCAATCCTATTCGTTATCGCGCGCTGAAGAAATATCGACAGTTTCAAAAACTACGTTTCATTGACTTTTTAACGGTGTCAGTCCGTTTCAGTTACAGCGGTTGGATCACATACTCGTACCAACATGTATTTAGCGATATTCTTCTGATATTACTAGGTTGCATCGCTTTTAACTATGAAACGATTGACTGTGGGTCTTAATTGAACTAACTTTGGACTGTCACCTGATTAATGTGATAAAGGAGACAATTGGACTCTAAGAAATAACATTCTTCTTAATTTGACATGATTGCCGAAACTCAGCGATTACACTGGGCGCTGTGGTGGCGCTTCATTTAAGAATTAAGCTAAAAAAAGTCATTTTTTACTGTGGGACCAATCCTAGCCGTTATCGCGCGCTGAAGAAATAGCGACAGTTTCCAAAACTACATTTCATTGTCTTTCTAACAGTATCAATCCGTTTGAGCTAAAACGGTTAAAGTCACATATTCGAACCAACATGTATTTCGTGCTATTTTTCCGGTACTGCTAGGTTGTATGGCTTTTAACAGTGAAACGATTGACTGTGGTACTTAATTGAACTGATTATGGACTGTCACCTGATAAATGTGATAAAGGAGAAAATTGGACTCCAAGAAATAACATTCTTTTTAATTTGACATAATTGCGGAACCTCAGCGATTACACTGGGCGCTGTTGTAGCGCTTCATTTAAGAATTAAGCTAAAGAAAGTCATTTTTTTACTGTGGGACCAATCCTAGGCTTTAACGCGCGCTGAAGAAATAGCGACAGTCTCAAAAACTACATTTCATTGATTTTCTAACGGTGTCAGTCCGTTTGATTTACAACGGTTGGGTCACATATTCGTACCAACATGTATTTAGCGAATTGTTTTTCTGATATTACTAGGTTGCATCGCTTTTAACAATGATACGATTGACTGTGGGACTTAATTGAACAAACTTTGGACTGTGACCTAATAAATGTGATAAATGAGAAAATTGGACTCCAAGAAATAACATTCTTTTCAATTTGATATGATTGCCGGAACTCAGAGATTACACTGGGCGCCGTGGTAGCGCTTCATTTAAGAATTTAGATAAATAGGTCATTCTTTACTGTGGGACCAATCCTAGCCGTTATCGCGCGCTGAAGAAATAGCGATAGTTTCAAAAACTACATTTCATTGTCTTTCTAACAGTGTCAGTCCGTTTGAGTTACAACGGTTGGGTCACATATTCGTACCAACATGTATTTAGCGATATTTTTTTTTTAATATTACTAGGTTGCATCGCTTTTAACAATGAAACGATTGACTGTTGGACTTACTTGAACAAACTTTGGACTGTGACCTAATAAATGTGATAAATGAGAAAATTGGCCTCCAAGAAATAACATTCTTCCTAATTTGACATGATTGCCGAAACTCAGCGATTACACTGGGCGCTGTGGTAGCGCTTCAATTAAAAATTAATATAAAAAAGTCATTCTTTACTGCGGGACCAATCCTAGCCGTTATCGCGCGCTGAAGAAATAGCGACAGTTTCGAAAACTACATTTCATTGACTTTTTAACGGTGTCAGTCCGTGTGAGTTACAACGGTTGGGTCACCTATTCGTACCAGCATGTGTTTCGTGCTATTTTTCCGCTATTACTAGGTGGTATGGCTTTTAACAGTGAAACAATTGACTGTGGGGCTAAATTGAACTGATTTTGGACTGTGACCGTACAAATGTTAAAGTGAGACAATTTGACTCCAAGAAATAACATTCTTCCTAATTTGACATGATTGCCGAAACTCAGCATTTACACTGGACGCTGTGGTAGCGCTTCAATTAAAAATTAAGCTAAAAGAAAATCATATTTTACTGTGGGACCAATCCTAGCCGTTATCGCGCGCTGAAGAAATAGCGACAGTTTCCAAAACTACATTTTATTGTCTTTCTAACGGGGTCAGTCCCTTTGAGTTACAACGGTTGGTTCACATATTCGTACCAACATGTATTTAGCGATATTTTTTTTGATATTAATAGGTTGCATCGCTTTTAATAATGAAATGATTGACTGTGGAACTTAATTGAACAAACTTTGAACTGTGACCTAATAATTGTGATAAATGAGAAAATTGGACTCCGAGAAATAACATTCTTCTTATTTTGACGTGATTGCCGGAACTCAGCGATTACACTGGACGCTGTGGTAGCGATTCATTTAAAAATTTAGATAAATAAGTCATTCTTTACTGTGGGACCAATCCTATTCGTTATCGCGCGCTGAAGAAATATCGACAGTTTCAAAAACTACGTTTCATTGACTTTCTAACGGTGTCAGTCCGTTTCAGTTACAGCGGTTGGATCACATACTCGTACCAACATGTATTTAGCGATATTTTTCTGATATTACTAGGTTGCATCGCTTTTAACTATGAAAGGATTGACTGTGGGTCTTAATTGAACTAACTTTGGACTGTCACCTGATTAATGTGATAAAGGAGACAATTGGACTCTAAGAAATAACATTCTTCTTAATTTGACATGATTGCCGAAACTCAGCGATTACACTGGACGCTGTAGTAGCGCTTCAATTAAAAATTAAGCTAAAAAAAAGTCATTTTTTACTGTGGGACCAATCCTAGCCGTTATCGCAGGCTGAAGAAATAGCGACAGTTTCCAAAACTACATTTCATTGTCTTTCTAACAGTATCAATCCGTTTGAGCTACAACGGTTAAAGTCACACATTCGAACCAACATGTATTTCGTGCTATTTTTCCGGTACTACTAGGTTGTATGGCTTTTAACAGTGAAACGATTGACTGTGGTACTTAATTGAACTGATTATGGACTGTCACCTGATAATTGTGATAAAGGAGATAATTGGACTCCAAGAAATAACATTCTTCGTTATTTGACATGATTGTGGAACCTCAGCGATTACACTGGGCCCTGTTGTAGCGCTTCATTTAAGATTTAAGCTAAAGAAAGTCATTTTTTACTATGGGACCAATCCTAGGCGTTAGCGCGCGCTGAAGAAATAGCGACAGTCTCAAAAACTACATTTCATTGACTTTCTAACGGTGTCAGTCCGTTTGAGTTACAACGGTTGGATCACTTATTCGTACCAACATGTATTTAGCGAATTGTTTGTCCGATATTACTAGGTTGCATCGCTTTTAACCGTGAAACGATTGACTGTGGTACTTAATTGAACTGATTTTAGAATGTGATCTTATAAATGTTATAAGTGAGACAAGTGGACTCCAAGAAATAGCATTCTTCTTAATTTGAAATGATTGCCGAAACTCAGTAATTGCACTGGGCACTGTGGTAGCGCTTCATTTAAGAATTTAGATAAATAAGTCATTCTTTACTGTGGGACCAATCCTATCCGTTATCGCGCGCTGATGAAATAGCGACAGTTTCAAAAACTACATTTCATTTACTTTTTAACGGTGTCAGTCCGTTTGAGTTACAACGTTTGGCTTACCTATTCGTACCAACATCTGTTTCGTGCTATTTTTCCGGTATTACTAGGTTGTATCGCTTTTAACAGTGAAACAATTGACTGTGGGACTTAATTGAACTGATTATGGACTGTGACCTTAAAAATGTTATAAGTGAGACAAGTGGACTCCAAGAAATAACATTCTTTTTAATTTGACATGATTGCCGGAACTTAGCGATTACACTGGGCGCTGGGGTAGCGCTTCATTTAAGAATTTAGATAAATCTGTCATTCTTTACTGTGGGACCAATCCTAGCCGTTATCGCGCGCTGAAGAAATAGCGACAGTTTCAAAAACTACATTTCATTGACTTTCTAACGGGGTCATTCCCTTTGAGTTACAACGGTTGGTTCACATATTCGTACCAACATGTATTTACCGAATTGTTTTTCCGATATTACTAGGTTGCATCGCTTTTAACCTTGAAACGATTGCCTGTGGTACTTAATTGAACTCATTTTGGACTGTGATCTTATAAAGGTTATAAGTGAGACAAGTGGACTCCAAGAAACAGCATTCTTCTCAATTTGAAATGATTGCCGAAACTCAACGATTGCACTGGACCCTGTGGTAGCGCTTCAATTAAAAATTAAGACAAAAAATGCATTTTTTACTGCGGGACCAATCCTAGCCGTTATCGCGCGCTGAAGAAAAAGCTACAGTTTCAAAAACTACATTTCATTGACTTTCTAACGGGGTCAATCCCTTTGAGTTACAACGGTTGGTTCACATATTCGTACCAACATGTATTTAGCGATATTTTTTTTGATATTACTAGGTTGCATCGCTTTTAACAATGAAACGATTGACTGTGGGACTTAATTGATCTGATTTTGGACTGTGACCTTATAAATGTTAAAGTGAGAGAATTGGACTCCAAGAAATAACATTCTTCCTAATTTGACATGATTGCCGAAACTCAGCGATTGCACTGGACGCTGTGGTAGCGCTTCAATTAAAAATTAAGATAAAAAATGCATTTTTTACTGCGGGACCAATCCTAGCCGTTATCGCGCGCTGAAGAAAAAGCGACAGTTTCAAAAACTACATTTCATTGACTTTCTAACGGGGTCAGTCCCTTTGCGTTACAACGGTTGGTTCACATATTCGTACAAACATGTATTTAGCGATATTTTTTTGATATTACCAGGTTGCATCGCTTTTAACAATGAAACGATTGACTGTGGGACTTAATTGAACAAACTTTGGACTGTGACCTAATGAATGTGTTAAATGAGAAAATTGGACTCCAAGAAATAACATTCTTTTCAATTTGATATGATTGCCGGACTCAGCGATTACACTGGGCGCTGTGGTAGCGCTTCATTTAAGAATTTAGTTAAATAAGTCATTCTTTACTGTGGGACCAATCCTAGCCGTTATCGCGCGCTGAAGAAATAGCGATAGTTTCAAAAACTACATTTCATTGTCTTTCTAACAGTGTCAGTCCGTTTGAGTTACAACGGTTGGGTCACATATTTGTACCAACATCTATTTAGTGATATTTTTGTTGATATTACTAGGTTGCATCACTTTTAACAATGAAACAATTGACTGTGGGACTTACTTGAACAAACTTTGGACTGTGACCTAATAAATGTGATAAATGAGAAAATTGGACTCCAAGAAATAACAATCCTCCTAATTTGACATGATTGCCGAAACTCAGCGATTACACTGGGCGCTGTGGTAGCGCTTCATTTAAGAATTTAGATAAATAAGTCATTCTTTACTGTGGGACCAATCCTAGCCGTTATCGCGCTTTGAAGAAATAGCGATAGTTTCAAAAACTACATTTCATTGTCTTTCTAACAGTGTCAGTCCGTTTGAGTTACAACGGTTGGGTCACATATTCGTACCAACATGTATTTAGCGATATTTTTTTTTTGATATTACTAGGTTGCATCGCTTTTAACAATGAAACGATTGACTGTGGGACTTACTTGAACAAACTTTGGACTGTGACCTAATAAATGTGATAAATGAGAAAATTGGACTCCAAGAAATAACATTCTTCCTAATTTGACATGATTGCCGAAAGTCAGCGATTACGCTGGGCGCTGTGGTAGCGCTTCAATTAAAAATTAATATAAAAAAGTCATTCTTTCCTGCGGGACCAATCCTAGCCGTTATCGCGCGCTGAAGAAATAGCGACAGTTTCAAAAACTACATTTCATTGACTTTCTAACGGTGTCAGTCCGTTTCAGTTACAGCGGTGGGATCACATACTCGTACGAACATGTATTTAGCGATATTTTTCTGATATTACTAGGTTGCATTGCATTTAACTATGAAACGATTGACTGTGGGACTTAATTGAACTAACTTTGGACTGTCACCTGATTAATGTGATAAATGAGAAAATTGGACTCCAAGAAATAACATTATTCTTAATTTGACATGATTGCCGAAACTCAGCGATTACACTTGGCGCTGTGGTGGCCCTTCATTTAAGAATTAAGCTAAAAAAAATCATTTTTTTAGTGTGGGACCAATCCTAGCCGTTAGCGCGCGCTGAAGAAATAGCGATAGTTTCAAAAACTACATTTCATTGTCTTTCTAACAGTGTCAGTCCGTTTGAGTTACAACGGTTGGGTCACATATTCGTACCAACATGTATTTAGCCATATTTTTTTTGATATTACTAGGTTGCATCGCTTTTAACAATGAAACGATTGACTGTGGGACTTACTTGAACAAACTTTGGACTGTGACCTAATAAATGTGATAAATGAGAAAATTGGACTCCAAGAAATAACATTCTTCCTAATTTGATATGATTGCCGAAACTCAGCGATTACACTGGGCGCTGTGGTAGCGCTTCAATTAAAAATTAATATAAAAAAGTCATTCTTTACTGCGGGACCAATCCTAGCCGTTATCGCGCGCTGAAGAAATAGCGACAGTTTCAAAAACTACATTTCATTGACTTTTTAACGGTGTCAGTCCGTTTGAGTTACAACGTTTGGCTCACCTATTCGTACCAACATGTGTTTCGTGCTATTTTTCCGGTATTACTAGGTTGTACCGCTTTTAACAGTGAAACAATTGACTGTGGGACTGAATTGAACTAATTATGGACTGTGACCTTAAAAATGTTATAAGTGAGACAAGTGGACTCTAAGAAATAACATTCTTTTTAATTTGACATGATTGCCGGAACTCAGCGATTACACTGGGCGCTGCGGTAGCGCTTTATTTAAGAATTTAGATAAATCTGTCATTCTTTACTGTGGCACCAATCCTAGCCGTTATCGCGCGCTGAAGAAATAGCGACAGTTTCGAAAACTAAATTTCATTGACTTTTTAACGGTGTCAGTCCGTTTGAGTTACAACGGTTGGGTCACCTATTCGTACCAGCATGTGTTTCGTGCTATTTTTCCGCTATTACTATGTGGTATGGCTTTTAACAGCGAAACAATTGACTGTGGGGCTAAATTGAACTGATTTTGGACTGTGACCTTATAAATGTTAAAGTGAGACAATTTGACTCCAAGAAGAAACATTCTTCCTAATTTGACATGATTGCCGAAACTCAGCAATTACACTGGACGCTGTGGTAGCGCTTCAATTAAAAATTAAGCTAAAAAAAGTCATTTTTTACTGTGGGACCAAGCCTAGCTGTTATCGCGCGCTGAAGAAATAGCGACAGTTTCCAAAACTACATTTTAATTTCTTTCTAACGGGGTCAGTCCCTTTGAGTTACAACGGTTGGGTCACATATTCGTACCAACATGTATTTAGCCATATTTTTTTTGATATTACTAGGTTGCATCGCTTTTAACAATGAAACGATTGACTGTGGGACTTACTTGAACAAACTTTGGACTGTGACCTAATAAATGTGATAAATGAGAAAATTGGACTCCAAGAAATAACATTCTTCCTAATTTGACATGATTGCCGAAACTCAGCGATTACACTGGGCGCTGTGGTAGCGCTTCATTTAAGAATTTAGATAAATAAGTCATTCTTTACTGTGGGACCAATCCTAGCCGTTATTGCGCGCTGAGGAAATAGCGATAGTTTCAAAAACTACATTTCATTGTCTTTCTAACAGTGTCAGTCCGTTTGAGTTACAACGGTTGGGTCACATATTCGTACCAACATGTATTTAGCGATGTTTTTTTTTGATATTACTAGGTTGCATCGCTTTTAAAAATGAAACGATTGACTGTGGGACTTACTTGAACAAACTTTGGACTGTGACCTAATAAATGTTATAAATGAGAAAATTGGACTCCAAGAAATAACTTTCTTCCTAATTTGACATGATTGCCGAAACTCAGCGATTACGCTGGGCGCTGCGGTAGCGCTTTATTTAAGAATTTAGATAAATCTGTCATTCTTTACTGTGGCACCAATCCTAGCCGTTATCGCACGCTGAAGAAATAGCGACAGTTTCGAAAACTAAATTTCATTGACTCTTTAACGGTGTCAGTCCGTTTGAGTTACAACGGTTGGGTCACCTATTCGTACCAGCATGTGTTTTGTGCTATTTTTCCGCTATTACTAGGTGGTATGGCTTTTAACAGCGAAACAATTGACTGTGGGGCTAAATTGAACTGATTTTGGACTGTGACCTTATAAATGTTAAAGTGAGACAATTTGACTCCAAGAAGAAACATTCTTCCTAATTTGACATGATTGCCGAAACTCAGCAATTACACTGGACGCTGTGGTAGCGCTTCAATTAAAAATTAAGCTAAAAAAAGTCATTTTTTACTGTGGGACCAAGCCTAGCTGTTATCGCGCGCTGAAGAAATAGCGACAGTTTCCAAAACTACATTTTATTGTCTTTCTAACGGGGTCAGTCCCTTTGAGTTACAACGGTTGGGTCACATATTCGTACCAACATGTATTTAGCCATATTTTTTTTGATATTACTAGGTTGCATCGCTTTTAACAATGAAACGATTGACTGTGGGACTTACTTGAACAAACTTTGGACTGTGACCTAATAAATGTGATAAATGAGAAAATTGGACTCCAAGAAATAACATTCTTCCTAATTTGACATGATTGCCGAAACTCAGCGATTACACTGGGCGCTGTGGTAGCGCTTCATTTAAGAATTTAGATAAATAAGTCATTCTTTACTGTGGGACCAATCCTAGCCGTTATCGCGCGCTGAGGAAATAGCGATAGTTTCAAAAACTACATTTCATTGTCTTTCTAACAGTGTCAGTCCGTTTGAGTTACAACGGTTGGGTCACATATTCGTACCAACATGTATTTAGCGATGTTTTTTTTTGATATTACTAGGTTGCATCGCTTTTAAAAATGAAACGATTGACTGTGGGACTTACTTGAACAAACTTTGGACTGTGACCTAATAAATGTGATAAATGAGAAAATTGGACTCCAAGAAATAACTTTCTTCCTAATTTGACATGATTGCCGAAACTCAGCGATTACGCTGGGCGCTGCGGTAGCGCTTTATTTAAGAATTTAGATAAATCTGTCATTCTTTACTGTAGGACCAATCCTAGCCGTTATCGCGCGCTGAAGAAATAGCGACAGTTTCGAAAACTACATTTCATTGACTTTTTAACGGTATCAGTCCGTTTGAGTTACAACGGTTGGGTCACCTATTTGTACCAGCATGTGTTTCGTGCTATTTTTCCGCTATTACTAGGTGGTATGGCTTTTAACAGTGAAACAATTGACTGTGGGGCTAAATTGAACTGATTTTGGACTGTGACCTTATAAATGTTAAAGTGAGACAATTTGACTCCAAGAAATAACATTCTTCCTAATTTGACATGATTGCCGAAACTCAGCAATTACACTGGACGCTGTGGTAGCGCTTCAATTAAAAATTAGGCTAAAAAAAAGTCATTTTTTACTGTGGGACCAATCCTAGCCGTCATCGCGTGCTGAAGAAATAGCGACAGTTTCCAAAACTACATTTTATTGTCTTTCTAACGGGGTCAGTCCCTTTCAGTTACAACGGTTGGGTCACATATTCGTACCAACATGTATTTAGCCATATTTTTTTTGATATTACTAGGTTGCATCGCTTTTAACAATGAAACGATTGACTGTGGGACTTACTTGAACAAACTTTGGACTGTGACCTAATAAATGTGATAAATGAGAAAATTGGACTCCAAGAAATAACATTCTTCCTAATTTGACATGATTGCCGAAACTCAGCGATTACACTGGGCGCTGTGGTAGCGCTTCATTTAAGAATTTAGATAAATAAGTCATTCTTTACTGTGGGACCAATCCTAGCCGTTATCGCGCGCTGAGGAAATAGCGATAGTTTCAAAAACTACATTTCATTGTCTTTCTAACAGTGTCAGTCCGTTTGAGTTACAACGGTTGGGTCACATATTCGTACCAACATGTATTTAGCGATGTTTTTTTTTTGATATTACTAGGTTGCATCGCTTTTAAAAATGAAACGATTGACTATGGGACTTACTTGAACAAACTTTGGACTGTGACCTAATAAATGTGATAAATGAGAAAATTGGACTCCAAGAAATAACATTCTTCCTAATTTGACATGATTGCCGAAACTCAGCGATTACACTGGGCGCTGTGGTAGCGCTTCATTTAAGAATTTAGATAAATAAGTCATTCTTTACTGTGGGACCAATCCTAGCCGTTATCGCGCGCTGAGGAAATAGCGATAGTTTCAAAAACTACATTTCATTGTCTTTCTAACAGTGTCAGTCCGTTTGAGTTACAACGGTTGGGTCACATATTCGTACCAACATGTATTTAGCGATGTTTTTTTTTTATATTACTAGGTTGCATCGCTTTTAAAAATGAAACAATTGACTGTGGGACTTACTTGAACAAACTTTGGACTGTGACCTAATAAATGTGATAAATGAGAAAATTGGACTCCAAGAAATAACATTCTTCCTAATTTGACATGATTGCCGAAACTCAGCGATTACGCTGGGCGCTGCGGTAGCGCTTTATTTAAGAATTTAGATAAATCTGTCATTCTTTACTGTGGGACCAATCCTAGCCGTTATCGCGCGCTGAAGAAATAGCGACAGTTTCAAAAACTACATTTCATTGACTTTTTAACAGTGTCAGTCCGTTTGAGTTACAACGTTTGGCTCACCTATTCGTACCAACATGTGTTTCGTGCTATTTTTCCGGTATTACTAGGTTGTATCGCTTTTAACAGTGAAACAATTGACTGTGGGACTTATTTGAACTGATTATGGACTGTGACCTTAAAAATGTTATAAGTGAGACAAGTGGATTCCAAAAAATAACATTCTTTTTAATTTGACATGATTGCCGGAACTCAGCGATTACACTGGGCGCTGGGGTAGCGCTTTATTTAAGAATTTAGATAAACCTGTCATTCTTTACTGTGGGACCAATCCTAGCCGTTATCGCGCGCTGAAGAAATAGCGACAGTTTCAAAAACTACATTTCATTGACTTTCTAACGGTGTCAGTCCGTTTCAGTTACAGCGGTGGGATCACATACTCGTACCAACATGTATTTAGCGATATTTTTCTGATATTACTAGGTTGCATTGCATTTAACTATGAAACGATTGACTGTTGGACTTAATTGAACTAACTTTGGACTGTCACCTGATTAATGTGATAAAGGAGGCAATTGGACTCCAAGAAATAACATTATTCTTAATTTGACATGATTGCCGAAACTCAGCGATTACACTGGGCGCTGTGGTAGCGCTTCATTTAAGAATTTAGATAAATAAGTCATTCTTTACTGTGGGACCAATCCTAGCCGTTATCGCGCGCTGAGGAAATAGCGATAGTTTCAAAAACTACATTTCATTGTCTTTCTAACAGTGTCAGTCCGTTTGAGTTACAACGGTTGGGTCACATATTCGTACCAACATGTATTTAGCGATGTTTTTTTTTTGATATTACTAGGTTGCATCGCTTTTAAAAATGAAACGATTGACTATGGGACTTACTTGAACAAACTTTGGACTGTGACCTAATAAATGTGATAAATGAGAAAATTGGACTCCAAGAAATAACATTCTTCCTAATTTGACATGATTGCCGAAACTCAGCGATTACACTGGGCGCTGTGGTAGCGCTTCATTTAAGAATTTAGATAAATCTGTCATTCTTTACTGTGGGACCAATCCTAGCCGTTATCGCGCGCTGAAGAAATAGCGACAGTTTCAAAAACTACATTTCATTGACTTTCTAACGGTGTCAGTCCGTTTCAGTTACAGCGGTGGGATCACATACTCGTACCAACATGTATTTAGCGATATTTTTCTGATATTACTAGGTTGCATTGCATTTAACTATGAAACGATTGACTGTGGGACTTAATTGAACTAACTTTGGACTGTCACCTGATTAATGTGATAAAGGAGGCAATTGGACTCCAAGAAATAACATTATTCTTAATTTGACATGATTGCCGAAACTCAGCGATTACACTGGGCGCTGTGGTAGCGCTTCAATTAAAAATTAATATAAAAAAGTCATTCTTTACTGCGGGACCAATCCTAGCCGTTATCACGCGTTGAAGAAATAGCGACAATCTCAAAAACTACATTTCATTGACTTTTTAACGGTGTCAGTCCGTTTGAGTTACAACGTTTGGCTCACCTATTCGTACCAACATGTGTTTCGTGCTATTTTTCCGGTATTACTAGGTTGTACCGCTTTTAACAGTGAAACAATTGACTGTGGGACTTAATTGAACTAATTATGGACTGTGACCTTAAAAATGTTATAAGTGAGAAAAGTTGACTCCAAGAAATAACATTCTTCTTAATTTGACGTGATTACCGGAACTTAGCGATTGCACTGAACGCTGTGGTAGCGCTTCAATTAAAAATTTAGATAAAAAAGTCATTTTTTACTGTGGGACCAATCCTAGCCGTTATCGCGCGCTGAAGAAATAGCGACAGTTTCAAAAACTACATTTCATTGTCTTTCTAACAGTATGAATCCGTTTGAGCTACAACTGTTAAAGTCACATATTCGAACCAACATGTATTTCGTGCTATTTTTCCGGTATTACTAGGTTGTATGGCTTTTAACAGTGAAACAATTGACTGTGGGACTTAATTGAGCTGCTTATGGACTGTGACCTTAAAAATGTTATAAGTGAGACAAGTGGACTCCAAGAAATAACATTCTTCTTAATTTGACGTGATTGCCGGAACTCAGCGATTACACTGGGCAATGTGGTAGCGATTCATTTAAAAATTTAGATAACTAAGTCATTCTTTACTGTGGAACCAATCCTAGCCGTTAGCGCGCGCTGAAAAAATAGAGACAGTTTCAAATACTACATTTCACTGACTTTTTAACGGTGTCAGTCCGTTTGAGTTTCAACGGTTGGGTCACATATTCGTACCAACATGTATTTAGCGAATTGTTTTTCTGATATTACTAGGTTGCATCGCTTTTAACCGTGAAACGATGGACTGTAGTACTTAATTGAACTGATTTTGGACTGTGATCTTATAAATGTTATAAGTGAGACAAGTGGACTCCAAGAAATAGCATTCTTCTTAATTTGAAATGATTGCCGAAACTCAGCGATTGCACTGGACGCTGTGGTAGCGCTTCAATTAAAAATTAAGATAAAAAAGGCATTTTTTACTGCGGGACCAATCTTAGCCGTCATCGCTCGCTGAAAAAATATCGGCAGTTTCAAAAACTACATTTCATTGACTTTTTAACAGTGTCAGTCCGTTTGAGTTACAACGTTTGGCTCACCTATTCGTACCAACATGTGTTTCGTGCTATTTTTCCGGTATTACTAGGTTGTATCGCTTTTAACAGTGAAACAATTGACTGTGGGACTTATTTGAACTGATTATGGACTGTGACCTTAAAAATGTTATAAGTGAGACAAGTGGATTCCAAAAAATAACATTCTTTTTAATTTGACATGATTGCCGGAAGTCAGCGATTACACTGGGCGCTGGGGTAGCGCTTTATTTAAGAATTTAGATAAATCTGTCATTCTTTACTGTGGGACCAATCCTAGCCGTTATCGCGCGCTGAAGAAATAGCGACAGTTTCAAAAACTACATTTCATTGACTTTCTAACGGTGTCAGTCCGTTTCAGTTACAGCGGTGGGATCACATACTCGTACCAACATGTATTTAGCGATATTTTTCTGATATTACTAGGTTGCATTGCATTTAACTATGAAACGATTGACTGTGGGACTTAATTGAACTAACTTTGGACTGTCACCTGATTAATGTGATAAAGGAGGCAATTGGACTCCAAGAAATAACATTATTCTTAATTTGACATGATTGCCGAAACTCAGCGATTACACTGGGCGCTGTGGTAGCGCTTCATTTAAGAATTTAGATAAATAAGTCATTCTTTACTGTGGGACCAATCCTAGCCGTTATCGCGTTCTGAGGAAATAGCGATAGTTTCAAAAACCACATTTCATTGTCTTTCTAACAGTGTCAGTCCGTTTGAGTTACAACGGTTGGGTCACATATTCGTACCAACATGTATTTAGCGATGTTTTTTTTTTGATATTACTAGGTTGCATCGCTTTTAAAAATGAAACGATTGACTATGGGACTTACTTGAACAAACTTTGGACTGTGACCTAATAAATGTGATAAATGAGAAAATTGGACTCCAAGAAATAACATTCTTCCTAATTTGACATGATTGCCGAAACTCAGCGATTACACTGGGCGCTGTGGTAGCGCTTCATTTAAGAATTTAGATAAATCTGTCATTCTTTACTGTGGGACCAATCCTAGCCGTTATCGCGCGCTGAAGAAATAGCGACAGTTTCAAAAACTACATTTCATTGACTTTCTAACGGTGTCAGTCCGTTTCAGTTACAGCGGTGGGATCACATACTCGTACCAACATGTATTTAGCGATATTTTTCTGATATTACTAGGTTGCATTGCATTTAACTATGAAACGATTGACTGTGGGACTTAATTGAACTAACTTTGGACTGTCACCTGATTAATGTGATAAAGGAGGCAATTGGACTCCAAGAAATAACATTATTCTTAATTTGACATGATTGCCGAAACTCAGCGATTACACTGGGCGCTGTGGTAGCGCTTCAATTAAAAATTAATATAAAAAAGTCATTCTTTACTGCGGGACCAATCCTAGCCGTTATCACGCGTTGAAGAAATAGCGACAATCTCAAAAACTACATTTCATTGACTTTTTAACGGTGTCAGTCCGTTTGAGTTACAACGTTTGGCTCACCTATTCGTACCAACATGTGTTTCGTGCTATTTTTCCGGTATTACTAGGTTGTACCGCTTTTAACAGTGAAACAATTGACTGTGGGACTTAATTGAACTAATTATGGACTGTGACCTTAAAAATGTTATAAGTCAGAAAAGTTGACTCCAAGAAATAACATTCTTCTTAATTTGACGTGATTACCGGAATTTAGCGATTGCACTGAACGCTGTGGTAGCGCTTCAATTAAAAATTTAGATAAAAAAGTCATTTTTTACTGTGGGACCAATCCTAGCCGTTATCGCGCGCTGAAGAAATAGCGACAGTTTCAAAAACTACATTTCATTGTCTTTCTAACAGTATGAATCCGTTTGAGCTACAACTGTTAAAGTCACATATTCGAACCAACATGTATTTCGTGCTATTTTTCCGGTATTACTAGGTTGTATGGCTTTTAACAGTGAAACAATTGACTGTGGGACTTAATTGAGCTGATTATGGACTGTGACCTTAAAAATGTTATAAGTGAGACAAGTGGACTCCAAGAAATAACATTCTTCTTAATTTGACGTGATTGCCGGAACTCAGCGATTACACTGGGCAATGTGGTAGCGATTCATTTAAAAATTTAGATAACTAAGTCATTCTTTACTGTGGAACCAATCCTAGCCGTTAGCGCGCGCTGAAAAAATAGAGACAGTTTCAAATACTACATTTCACTGACTTTTTAACGGTGTCAGTCCGTTTGAGTTTCAACGGTTGGGTCACATATTCGTACCAACATGTATTTAGCGAATTGTTTTTCTGATATTACTAGGTTGCATCGCTTTTAACCGTGAAACGATGGACTGTAGTACTTAATTGAACTGATTTTGGACTGTGATCTTATAAATGTTATAAGTGAGACAAGTGGACTCCAAGAAATAGCATTCTTCTTAATTTGAAATGATTGCCGAAACTCAGCGATTGCACTGGACGCTGTGGTAGCGCTTCAATTAAAAATTAAGATAGAAAAGGCATTTTTTACTGCGGGACCAATCTTAGCCGTCATCGCTCGCTGAAAAAATATCGGCAGTTTCATAAACTACATTTCATTGACTTTCTAACTGTGTCAGTCCGTTTGAGTTACAACGGGTGGGTCACATATTCGTACCAACATGTATTTAGCGATGTGACCTGATAAATGTGATAAATGAGACAATTGGACTCCAAGAAATAACATTCTTCTTAATTTGACGTGATTGCCGGAACTCAGCGATTACACTGGGCTCTGTGGTAGCGATTCATTTAAGAATTTAGATAAATAAGTCATTCTTTACTGTGGGAACAATCCTATCCGTTATCGCGCGCTGAAGAAATAGTGACAGTTTCAAAAAGTACGTTTCATTGACTTTCTAACGGTGTCAGTCCGTTTCAGTTACAGCGGTTGGATCACATACTCGTACCAACTTGTATTTAGCGATATTTTTCTGATATTACTAGGTTGCATCGCATTTAACTATGAAACGATTGACTGTGGGACTTAATTGAACTAACTTTGGACTGTCACCTGATTAATGTGATAAAGGAGGCAATTGGACTCCAAGAAATAACATTCTTCTTAATTTGACATGATTGCCGAACCTCAGCGATTACACAGGGCGCTGTGGTGGCGCTTCATTTAAGAATTAAGCTAAAAAAAATCATTTTTTTACTGTGGGACCAATCCTAGCCGTTAGCGCGCGCTGAAGAATTAGAGACAGTTTCAAATACAACATTTTACTGACTTTCTAACAGTATCAATCCGTTTGAGCTACAACGGTTAAAGTCACATATTCGAACCAACATGTATTTCGTGCTATTTTTCCGGTATTACTAGGTAGTATGGCTTTTAACAATGAAACAATTGACTGTGGGACTTAATTGAACTGATTATGGACTGTGACCTTAAAAATGTTATAAGTGAGACAAGTGGACTCCAAGAAATAACATTCTTTTTAATTTGACATGATTGCCGGAACTCAGCGATTACACTGGGCGCTGGAGTAGTGCTTCATTTAAGAATTTAGACAAATCTGTCATTCTTTACTGCGGGACCAATCCTATCCGTTATCGCGCGCTGAAGAAATAGTGACAGTTTCAAAAAGTACGTTTCATTGACTTTCTAACGGTGTCAGTCCGTTTGAGTTACAACGGGTGGGTCACATATTCGTACCAACATGTATTTAGCGATGTGACCTGATAAATGTGATAAATGAGACAATTGGGCTCCAAGAAATAACATTCTTCTTAATATGAAATGATTGCCGAAACTCAGCGATTACACTGGTCGCTGTGGTAGCGCTTCAATTAAAAATTAAGATAAAAAAGTCATTTTTTACTGCGGGACCAATCCTAGCCGTTATCGCGCGCTGAAGAAATAGCGACAGTTTCAAGAACTACATTTCATTGACTTTCTAACGGTGTCAGTCCGTTTGAGTTTCAACGGTTGGGTCACATATTCGCACCAACATGTATTTAGCGATATTTTTTGATATTACTAGGTTGCATCGCTTTTAACTATGAAACGATTGACTGTGGGACTTAATTAAACTAACTTTGGAATGTCACCTGATAGATGTGATAAAAAAGACAATTGGACTCCAAGAAATAACAGTCTTCTTAATATGAAATGATTGCCGAAACTCAGCGATTACACTGGTCGCTGTGGTAGCGCTTCAATTAAAAATTAAGATAAAAAAGTCATTTTTTACTGCGGGACCAATCGTAGCCGTTATCGCGCGCTGAAGAAATAGCGACAGTTTCAAGAACTACATTTCATTGACTTTCTAACGGTGTCATTCCGTTTGAGTTACAACGCTTGTGTCACATATTCGCACCAACATGTATTTAGCGATATTTTTCTAATATTACTAGGTTGCATCGCTTTTAACATTGAAAAGATTGACTGTGGGACTTAATTGAACTAACTTTGGACTGTCACCTGATAGATGTGATAAAGGAGACAATTGGACTCCTAGAAATAACATTCTTCTTAATATGAAATGATTGCCGAAACTCAGCGATTACACTGGTCGCTGTGGTAGCGCTTCAATTAAAAATTAAGTTAAAAAAGTCATTTTTTACTGCGGGACCAATCCTAGCCGTTATCGCGCGCTGAAGAAATAGCGACAGTTTCAAGAACTACATTTCATTGACTTTCTAACGGTGTCAGTCCGTTTGAGTTTCAACGGTTGTGTCACATATTCGCACCAACACGTATTTAGCGATATATTTTTGATATTACTAGGCTGCATCGCTTTTAACAACGAAACGATTGACTGTGGGACTTACATGAACTAACTTTGGACTGTGACTTGATAAATGTGAAAAATGAGACAATTGGACTCCAAGAAATAACATTCTTCTTAATTTGACGTGATTGCCGAAGCTCAGCGATTACACTGGCCGCTGTGGTAGCGCTTCATTTAAGAGTTTAGATAAATAAGTCATTCTTTACTGAGCGACCAATCCTATCCGTTATTGAGCGCTGAAGAAAAAGGGACAGTTTCAAAAACTAAATTTCATTGACTTTCTAACTGTGTCAGTCCGTTTCAGTTACAACGGTTTGGTCACCTATTCGTACCAACATGTATTTAGCGATATTTTTCTGATATTACTAGGTTGCATCGCTTTTAACTATGAAACGATTGACTGTGGGACTTAGTTGAACTAACTTTGGACTGTGACTTGATAAATGTGAAAAATGAGACAATTGGACTTCAAGAAATAACAGTTTTCTTAATATGAAATGATTGCCGGAACTCAGCGATTACACTGGTCGCTGTGGTAGCGCTTCAATTAAAAATTAAGATAAAAAAGTCATTCTTTACTGTGGGTCCAATCCTAGCCGTTATCGCGCGCTGAAGAAATACGGACAGTTTCAAAAACTAAATTTCATTGACTTTCTAACGGTGTCAGTCCGTTTGAGTTTCAACGGTTGTGTCACATATTCGTACCAACATGTATTTAGCGATATTTTTCTGATATTACTAGGTTGCATCGCTTTTAACTATGAAAAGATTGACAGTGGGACTTAGTTGAACTAACTTTGGACTGTGACCTGATAAATGAGACAATTGAACTCCAAGAAATAACATTCTTCTTAATTTGACGTGATTGCCGGAACTCAGCGATTACACTGGGCGATGTGGTAGCGCTTCATATAAAAATTTAGATAAATAAGTCATTCTTTACTGTGGGACCAATCCTATCCGTTATTGCGCGCTGAAGAAAAAGGGACAGTTTCAAAAACTACATTTCATTGACTTTCTAACGGTGTCACTCTCTTTCAGTTACAACGCTTTCGTCACATATTCGTACCAACATGTATTTAGCAATATTTTTCTAATATTACTAGGTTGCATCGCGTTTAACTATGAAACGATTGACTGTGGGACTTAATTGAACTAACTTTGGACTGTCACCTGATAGATGTGATAAAGGAGACAATTGGACTCCAAGAAATAACATTCTTCTTAATTTGACATGATTGCCGAAACTTAGCGATTACACTGGGCTCTGTGGAAGCGCTTCATTTAAAAATTAAGATAAAAAAGTCATTTTTTCTGCGGCACCAATCCTAGCCGTTATTGCGCGCTGAAGAAATAGCGACAGTTTCAAAAACTACATTTCAATGACATTTTAACGGTGTCAGTCCGTCTGAGTTTCAACGGTTGGGTTACATATTCGTACCAACATGTATTTAGCGACATTTATCTGATATTACTAGGTTGCATCGCTTTTAACAGTAAAACGATTGACTGTGGGACTTAATTGAACTAACTTTGGACTGTGACCTGATAAATGTGAAAAATGAGACAATTGGACTTCAAGAAATAACATTCTTCTTAATTTGACGTGATTGCGGAAACTTAGCGATTACACTGGGCTCTGTGGTAGCGCCTCATTTAAAAATTAAGATAAAAAGTCATTTTTTACTGCGGGACCAATCCTAGCCGTTATAGCGCGCTGAAGAAATAGCGACAGTTTCAAAAACTACATTTCATTGACTTTTTTACGGTGTCAGTCCGTTTGAGTTTTCAACGGTTGTGTCACATATTCGTACCAACATGTATTTAGCGATATTTTTCTGATATTACTAGGTTGCATCGCTTTTAACTATGAAAAGATTGACAGTGGGACTTAGTTGAACTAACTTTGGACTGTGACCTGATAAATGAGACAATTGAACTCCAAGAAATAACATTCTTCTTAATTTGACGTGATTGCCGGAACTCAGCGATTACACTGGGCGATGTGGTAGCGCTTCATATAAAAATTTAGATAAATAAGTCATTCTTTACTGTGGGACCAATCCTATCCGTTATTGCGCGCTGAAGAAAAAGGGACAGTTTCAAAAACTACATTTCATTGACTTTCTAACGGTGTCACTCTCTTTCAGTTACAACGCTTTCGTCACATATTCGTACCAACATGTATTTAGCAATATTTTTCTAATATTACTAGGTTGCATCGCGTTTAACTATGAAACGATTGACTGTGGGACTTAATTGAACTAACTTTGGACTGTCACCTGATAGATGTGATAAAGGAGACAATTGGACTCCAAGAAATAACATTCT
This sequence comes from Hydractinia symbiolongicarpus, assembly GCF_029227915.1. Taxonomy (NCBI): domain Eukaryota; kingdom Metazoa; phylum Cnidaria; class Hydrozoa; order Anthoathecata; family Hydractiniidae; genus Hydractinia; species Hydractinia symbiolongicarpus. The sequence continues at coordinate 30,695,616 of NC_079881.1, forward strand.
TCTTAATTTGACATGATTGCCGAAACTTAGCGATTACACTGGGCTCTGTGGAAGCGCTTCATTTAAAAATTAAGATAAAAAAGTCATTTTTTCTGCGGCACCAATCCTAGCCGTTATTGCGCGCTGAAGAAATAGCGACAGTTTCAAAAACTACATTTCAATGACACTTTAACGGTGTCAGTCCGTCTGAGTTTCAACGGTTGGGTTACATATTCGTACCAACATGTATTTAGCGACATTTATCTGATATTACTAGGTTGCATCGCTTTTAACAGTAAAACGATTGACTGTGGGACTTAATTGAACTAACTTTGGACTGTGACCTGATAAATGTGAAAAATGAGACAATTGGACTTCAAGAAATAACATTCTTCTTAATTTGACGTGATTGCGGAAACTTAGCGATTACACTGGGCTCTGTGGTAGCGCCTCATTTAAAAATTAAGATAAAAAGTCATTTTTTACTGCGGGACCAATCCTAGCCGTTATAGCGCGCTGAAGAAATAGCGACAGTTTCAAAAACTACATTTCATTGACTTTTTTACGGTGTCAGTCCGTTTGAGTTTTCAACGGTTGGGTCACATATTAGTACCAACATGTATTTAGCGATATTTTTTTGATTTTACTAGGTTTCATCGCTTTTAACAATGGAACGATTGACTTTGGGACTTAATTAAACTAACTTTGGACTGTGACTTGATAAATGTGAAAAATGAGACAATTCGACTCCAAGAAATAACATTCTTATTAATTTGACGTGATTGCCGGAGCTCAGCGATTACACTGGCCGCTGTGGTAGCGCTTCATTTAAGAGTTTAGATAAATAAGTCATTCTTTACTGTGGGACCATTCCTATCCGTTATCACGCGCTGAAGAAATAGGGACAGTTTCAAAAACTACATTTCATTGCCTTTTTAACGGTGTTAGTCCGTTTGAGTTTCAACGGTTGTGTCACATATTCGTACCAACATGTATTTAGCGATATTTTTCTGATATTACTAGGTTGCATTGCTTTTAACAGTGAAACGAATGACTGTGGGACTTAATTAAACTGACTATGGACTGTGACCTGATAAATGTGAAAAATGAGACAATTGGACTTCAAGAAATAACATTCTTCTTAATTTGACGTGATTGCCGAAACTCAGCGATTACACTGGCCGCTGTGGTAGTGCTTCATTAAAGAGTTTAGATAAATAAGTCATTCTTTACTGTGGGACCAATCCTATCCGTTATTGCGCGCTGAAGAAATAGCGACAGTTTCAAAAACTACATTTCATTGACTTTCTAACGGTGTCACTCCCTTTCAGTTACAACGGTTTGGTCACATATTCGTACCAACATGCATTTAGCAATATTTTTCTAATATTACTAGGTTGCATCGCTTTTAACTATGAAACGATTGACTGTGGGACTTAATTGAACTAACTTTGGACTGTCACCTGATAGATGTGATAAAGGAGACAATTGGACCACAAGAAATAACATTCTTCTTATTTGACATGATTGCCGAAACTTAGCGATTACACTGGGCTCTGTGTTAGCGCCTCATTTAAAAATTAGGATAAAAAGTCATTTTTTACTGCGGGACCAATCCTAGCCGTTATAGCGCGCTGAAGAAATAGCGACAGTTTCAAAAACTACATTTCATTGACTTTTTAACGGTGTCAGTCCGTTTGAGTTTCAACGGTTGGGTCACATATTAGTACCAACATGTATTTAGCAATATTTTTCTAATATTACTAGGTTGCATCGCTTTTAACTATGAAACGATTGACTGTGGGACTTAATTGAACTAACTTTGGACTGTCACCTGATAGATGTGATAAAGGAGCAATTGGACACCAAGAAATAACATTCTTCTTAATTTGACATGATTGCCAAAACTTAGCGATTACACTGGGCTCTGTGGTAGCGCCTCATTTAAAAATTAAGATAAAAAGGCATTTTTTACTGCGGGACCAATCCTAGCCGTTATATTGCGCTGAAGAAATAGCGTAAGTTTTAAAAACTACACTTCATTGACTTTGTAACGGTTTCAATCCGTTTGAGTTTCAACGGTTGTGTCACATATTCGTACCAACATGTATTTAGCGATATTTTTTTGATATTACTATGTTTCATCGCTTTTAACAAAGAAACGATTGATTGTGGGACTTAATTGAACTAACTTTGGACTGTGAGCTGATAAATGTGAAAAATGAGACAATTGGACTTCAAGAAATAACATTCTTCCTAATTTGACGTGATTGCCGGAACTCAGCGGTTACACTGGGCTCTGTGGTAGCGCCTCATTTAAAAATTAAGATAAAAAGGCATTTTTTACTGCGGGACCAATCCTAGCCGTTATATTGCGCTGAAGAAATAGCGTAAGTTTTAAAAACTACACTTCATTGACTTTGTAACGGTGTCAATCCGTTTGAGTTTCAACGGTTGTGTCACATATTCGTACCAACATGTATTTAGCGATATTTTTTTGATATTACTATGTTTCATCGCTTTTAACAAAGAAACGATTGATTGTGGGACTTAATTGAACTAACTTTGGACTGTGAGCTGATAAATGTGAAAAATGAGACAATTGGACTTCAAGAAATAACATTCTTCCTAATTTGACGTGATTGCCGGAACTCAGCGGTTACACTGGGCTCTGTGGTAGCGCTTCATTTAAAAATTTAGATAAATAAGTCATTTCTTACTGTGGGACCAATCCTAACTGTTATCCCGCGCTGAAGAATAAGAGACAGTTTCAAAAAGTAGACTTCATTGACTTTCTAACAGTATCAATCCGTTTGAGTTTTTATGGTTGAGGCACATATTCGTACCAACATGTATTTAGCGATATTTTTCTGATACTACTAGGTTGTATGGCTTTTAACAGTGAAACGATTGACTGTGGGACTTAATTGAACTGATTATCGACTGTGACCTTATAAATGTGAGAGTGAGACAATTGGACTCCAAGAAATAACATTCTTCTTAATTTGACGTGATTGCCGGAAATCAGCGATTACACTGGGCGTTGTGGTAGCGCTTCATTTAAAAATTTAGATAAATAAGTCGTTCTTTACTGTGGGACCAATCCTATCCGTTATCGCGCGCTGAAGAAATAGCGACAGTTTCAAAAACTACATTTCATTGACTTTTTAACGGTGTCAGTCCGTTTGAGTTTCAACGGTTGGGTCACATATTCGTACCAACATGTATTTAGCGATGTTTTTTTTTTGATATTACTAGGTTGCATCGCTTTTAAAAATGAAACGATTGACTATGGGACTTACTTGAACAAACTTTGGACTGTGACCTAATAAATGTGATAAATGAGAAAATTGGACTCCAAGAAATAACATTCTTCCTAATTTGACATGATTGCCGAAACTCAGCGATTACACTGGGCGCTGTGGTAGCGCTTCATTTAAGAATTTAGATAAATCTGTCATTCTTTACTGTGGGACCAATCCTAGCCGTTATCGCGCGCTGAAGAAATAGCGACAGTTTCAAAAACTACATTTCATTGACTTTCTAACGGTGTCAGTCCGTTTCAGTTACAGCGGTGGGATCACATACTCGTACCAACATGTATTTAGCGATATTTTTCTGATATTACTAGGTTGCATTGCATTTAACTATGAAACGATTGACTGTGGGACTTAATTGAACTAACTTTGGACTGTCACCTGATTAATGTGATAAAGGAGGCAATTGGACTCCAAGAAATAACATTATTCTTAATTTGACATGATTGCCGAAACTCAGCGATTACACTGGGCGCTGTGGTAGCGCTTCAATTAAAAATTAATATAAAAAAGTCATTCTTTACTGCGGGACCAATCCTAGCCGTTATCACGCGTTGAAGAAATAGCGACAATCTCAAAAACTACATTTCATTGACTTTTTAACGGTGTCAGTCCGTTTGAGTTACAACGTTTGGCTCACCTATTCGTACCAACATGTGTTTCGTGCTATTTTTCCGGTATTACTAGGTTGTACCGCTTTTAACAGTGAAACAATTGACTGTGGGACTTAATTGAACTAATTATGGACTGTGACCTTAAAAATGTTATAAGTCAGAAAAGTTGACTCCAAGAAATAACATTCTTCTTAATTTGACGTGATTACCGGAATTTAGCGATTGCACTGAACGCTGTGGTAGCGCTTCAATTAAAAATTTAGATAAAAAAGTCATTTTTTACTGTGGGACCAATCCTAGCCGTTATCGCGCGCTGAAGAAATAGCGACAGTTTCAAAAACTACATTTCATTGTCTTTCTAACAGTATGAATCCGTTTGAGCTACAACTGTTAAAGTCACATATTCGAACCAACATGTATTTCGTGCTATTTTTCCGGTATTACTAGGTTGTATGGCTTTTAACAGTGAAACAATTGACTGTGGGACTTAATTGAGCTGATTATGGACTGTGACCTTAAAAATGTTATAAGTGAGACAAGTGGACTCCAAGAAATAACATTCTTCTTAATTTGACGTGATTGCCGGAACTCAGCGATTACACTGGGCAATGTGGTAGCGATTCATTTAAAAATTTAGATAACTAAGTCATTCTTTACTGTGGAACCAATCCTAGCCGTTAGCGCGCGCTGAAAAAATAGAGACAGTTTCAAATACTACATTTCACTGACTTTTTAACGGTGTCAGTCCGTTTGAGTTTCAACGGTTGGGTCACATATTCGTACCAACATGTATTTAGCGAATTGTTTTTCTGATATTACTAGGTTGCATCGCTTTTAACCGTGAAACGATGGACTGTAGTACTTAATTGAACTGATTTTGGACTGTGATCTTATAAATGTTATAAGTGAGACAAGTGGACTCCAAGAAATAGCATTCTTCTTAATTTGAAATGATTGCCGAAACTCAGCGATTGCACTGGACGCTGTGGTAGCGCTTCAATTAAAAATTAAGATAGAAAAGGCATTTTTTACTGCGGGACCAATCTTAGCCGTCATCGCTCGCTGAAAAAATATCGGCAGTTTCATAAACTACATTTCATTGACTTTCTAACTGTGTCAGTCCGTTTGAGTTACAACGGGTGGGTCACATATTCGTACCAACATGTATTTAGCGATGTGACCTGATAAATGTGATAAATGAGACAATTGGACTCCAAGAAATAACATTCTTCTTAATTTGACGTGATTGCCGGAACTCAGCGATTACACTGGGCTCTGTGGTAGCGATTCATTTAAGAATTTAGATAAATAAGTCATTCTTTACTGTGGGAACAATCCTATCCGTTATCGCGCGCTGAAGAAATAGTGACAGTTTCAAAAAGTACGTTTCATTGACTTTCTAACGGTGTCAGTCCGTTTCAGTTACAGCGGTTGGATCACATACTCGTACCAACTTGTATTTAGCGATATTTTTCTGATATTACTAGGTTGCATCGCATTTAACTATGAAACGATTGACTGTGGGACTTAATTGAACTAACTTTGGACTGTCACCTGATTAATGTGATAAAGGAGGCAATTGGACTCCAAGAAATAACATTCTTCTTAATTTGACATGATTGCCGAACCTCAGCGATTACACAGGGCGCTGTGGTGGCGCTTCATTTAAGAATTAAGCTAAAAAAAATCATTTTTTTACTGTGGGACCAATCCTAGCCGTTAGCGCGCGCTGAAGAATTAGAGACAGTTTCAAATACAACATTTTACTGACTTTCTAACAGTATCAATCCGTTTGAGCTACAACGGTTAAAGTCACATATTCGAACCAACATGTATTTCGTGCTATTTTTCCGGTATTACTAGGTAGTATGGCTTTTAACAATGAAACAATTGACTGTGGGACTTAATTGAACTGATTATGGACTGTGACCTTAAAAATGTTATAAGTGAGACAAGTGGACTCCAAGAAATAACATTCTTTTTAATTTGACATGATTGCCGGAACTCAGCGATTACACTGGGCGCTGGAGTAGTGCTTCATTTAAGAATTTAGACAAATCTGTCATTCTTTACTGCGGGACCAATCCTATCCGTTATCGCGCGCTGAAGAAATAGTGACAGTTTCAAAAAGTACGTTTCATTGACTTTCTAACGGTGTCAGTCCGTTTGAGTTACAACGGGTGGGTCACATATTCGTACCAACATGTATTTAGCGATGTGACCTGATAAATGTGATAAATGAGACAATTGGGCTCCAAGAAATAACATTCTTCTTAATATGAAATGATTGCCGAAACTCAGCGATTACACTGGTCGCTGTGGTAGCGCTTCAATTAAAAATTAAGATAAAAAAGTCATTTTTTACTGCGGGACCAATCCTAGCCGTTATCGCGCGCTGAAGAAATAGCGACAGTTTCAAGAACTACATTTCATTGACTTTCTAACGGTGTCAGTCCGTTTGAGTTTCAACGGTTGGGTCACATATTCGCACCAACATGTATTTAGCGATATTTTTTGATATTACTAGGTTGCATCGCTTTTAACTATGAAACGATTGACTGTGGGACTTAATTAAACTAACTTTGGAATGTCACCTGATAGATGTGATAAAAAAGACAATTGGACTCCAAGAAATAACAGTCTTCTTAATATGAAATGATTGCCGAAACTCAGCGATTACACTGGTCGCTGTGGTAGCGCTTCAATTAAAAATTAAGATAAAAAAGTCATTTTTTACTGCGGGACCAATCGTAGCCGTTATCGCGCGCTGAAGAAATAGCGACAGTTTCAAGAACTACATTTCATTGACTTTCTAACGGTGTCATTCCGTTTGAGTTACAACGCTTGTGTCACATATTCGCACCAACATGTATTTAGCGATATTTTTCTAATATTACTAGGTTGCATCGCTTTTAACATTGAAAAGATTGACTGTGGGACTTAATTGAACTAACTTTGGACTGTCACCTGATAGATGTGATAAAGGAGACAATTGGACTCCTAGAAATAACATTCTTCTTAATATGAAATGATTGCCGAAACTCAGCGATTACACTGGTCGCTGTGGTAGCGCTTCAATTAAAAATTAAGTTAAAAAAGTCATTTTTTACTGCGGGACCAATCCTAGCCGTTATCGCGCGCTGAAGAAATAGCGACAGTTTCAAGAACTACATTTCATTGACTTTCTAACGGTGTCAGTCCGTTTGAGTTTCAACGGTTGTGTCACATATTCGCACCAACACGTATTTAGCGATATATTTTTGATATTACTAGGCTGCATCGCTTTTAACAACGAAACGATTGACTGTGGGACTTACATGAACTAACTTTGGACTGTGACTTGATAAATGTGAAAAATGAGACAATTGGACTCCAAGAAATAACATTCTTCTTAATTTGACGTGATTGCCGAAGCTCAGCGATTACACTGGCCGCTGTGGTAGCGCTTCATTTAAGAGTTTAGATAAATAAGTCATTCTTTACTGAGCGACCAATCCTATCCGTTATTGAGCGCTGAAGAAAAAGGGACAGTTTCAAAAACTAAATTTCATTGACTTTCTAACTGTGTCAGTCCGTTTCAGTTACAACGGTTTGGTCACCTATTCGTACCAACATGTATTTAGCGATATTTTTCTGATATTACTAGGTTGCATCGCTTTTAACTATGAAACGATTGACTGTGGGACTTAGTTGAACTAACTTTGGACTGTGACTTGATAAATGTGAAAAATGAGACAATTGGACTTCAAGAAATAACAGTTTTCTTAATATGAAATGATTGCCGGAACTCAGCGATTACACTGGTCGCTGTGGTAGCGCTTCAATTAAAAATTAAGATAAAAAAGTCATTCTTTACTGTGGGTCCAATCCTAGCCGTTATCGCGCGCTGAAGAAATACGGACAGTTTCAAAAACTAAATTTCATTGACTTTCTAACGGTGTCAGTCCGTTTGAGTTTCAACGGTTGTGTCACATATTCGTACCAACATGTATTTAGCGATATTTTTCTGATATTACTAGGTTGCATCGCTTTTAACTATGAAAAGATTGACAGTGGGACTTAGTTGAACTAACTTTGGACTGTGACCTGATAAATGAGACAATTGAACTCCAAGAAATAACATTCTTCTTAATTTGACGTGATTGCCGGAACTCAGCGATTACACTGGGCGATGTGGTAGCGCTTCATATAAAAATTTAGATAAATAAGTCATTCTTTACTGTGGGACCAATCCTATCCGTTATTGCGCGCTGAAGAAAAAGGGACAGTTTCAAAAACTACATTTCATTGACTTTCTAACGGTGTCACTCTCTTTCAGTTACAACGCTTTCGTCACATATTCGTACCAACATGTATTTAGCAATATTTTTCTAATATTACTAGGTTGCATCGCGTTTAACTATGAAACGATTGACTGTGGGACTTAATTGAACTAACTTTGGACTGTCACCTGATAGATGTGATAAAGGAGACAATTGGACTCCAAGAAATAACATTCTTCTTAATTTGACATGATTGCCGAAACTTAGCGATTACACTGGGCTCTGTGGAAGCGCTTCATTTAAAAATTAAGATAAAAAAGTCATTTTTTCTGCGGCACCAATCCTAGCCGTTATTGCGCGCTGAAGAAATAGCGACAGTTTCAAAAACTACATTTCAATGACATTTTAACGGTGTCAGTCCGTCTGAGTTTCAACGGTTGGGTTACATATTCGTACCAACATGTATTTAGCGACATTTATCTGATATTACTAGGTTGCATCGCTTTTAACAGTAAAACGATTGACTGTGGGACTTAATTGAACTAACTTTGGACTGTGACCTGATAAATGTGAAAAATGAGACAATTGGACTTCAAGAAATAACATTCTTCTTAATTTGACGTGATTGCGGAAACTTAGCGATTACACTGGGCTCTGTGGTAGCGCCTCATTTAAAAATTAAGATAAAAAGTCATTTTTTACTGCGGGACCAATCCTAGCCGTTATAGCGCGCTGAAGAAATAGCGACAGTTTCAAAAACTACATTTCATTGACTTTTTTACGGTGTCAGTCCGTTTGAGTTTTCAACGGTTGTGTCACATATTCGTACCAACATGTATTTAGCGATATTTTTCTGATATTACTAGGTTGCATCGCTTTTAACTATGAAAAGATTGACAGTGGGACTTAGTTGAACTAACTTTGGACTGTGACCTGATAAATGAGACAATTGAACTCCAAGAAATAACATTCTTCTTAATTTGACGTGATTGCCGGAACTCAGCGATTACACTGGGCGATGTGGTAGCGCTTCATATAAAAATTTAGATAAATAAGTCATTCTTTACTGTGGGACCAATCCTATCCGTTATTGCGCGCTGAAGAAAAAGGGACAGTTTCAAAAACTACATTTCATTGACTTTCTAACGGTGTCACTCTCTTTCAGTTACAACGCTTTCGTCACATATTCGTACCAACATGTATTTAGCAATATTTTTCTAATATTACTAGGTTGCATCGCGTTTAACTATGAAACGATTGACTGTGGGACTTAATTGAACTAACTTTGGACTGTCACCTGATAGATGTGATAAAGGAGACAATTGGACTCCAAGAAATAACATTCTTCTTAATTTGACATGATTGCCGAAACTTAGCGATTACACTGGGCTCTGTGGAAGCGCTTCATTTAAAAATTAAGATAAAAAAGTCATTTTTTCTGCGGCACCAATCCTAGCCGTTATTGCGCGCTGAAGAAATAGCGACAGTTTCAAAAACTACATTTCAATGACACTTTAACGGTGTCAGTCCGTCTGAGTTTCAACGGTTGGGTTACATATTCGTACCAACATGTATTTAGCGACATTTATCTGATATTACTAGGTTGCATCGCTTTTAACAGTAAAACGATTGACTGTGGGACTTAATTGAACTAACTTTGGACTGTGACCTGATAAATGTGAAAAATGAGACAATTGGACTTCAAGAAATAACATTCTTCTTAATTTGACGTGATTGCGGAAACTTAGCGATTACACTGGGCTCTGTGGTAGCGCCTCATTTAAAAATTAAGATAAAAAGTCATTTTTTACTGCGGGACCAATCCTAGCCGTTATAGCGCGCTGAAGAAATAGCGACAGTTTCAAAAACTACATTTCATTGACTTTTTTACGGTGTCAGTCCGTTTGAGTTTTCAACGGTTGGGTCACATATTAGTACCAACATGTATTTAGCGATATTTTTTTGATTTTACTAGGTTTCATCGCTTTTAACAATGGAACGATTGACTTTGGGACTTAATTAAACTAACTTTGGACTGTGACTTGATAAATGTGAAAAATGAGACAATTCGACTCCAAGAAATAACATTCTTATTAATTTGACGTGATTGCCGGAGCTCAGCGATTACACTGGCCGCTGTGGTAGCGCTTCATTTAAGAGTTTAGATAAATAAGTCATTCTTTACTGTGGGACCATTCCTATCCGTTATCACGCGCTGAAGAAATAGGGACAGTTTCAAAAACTACATTTCATTGCCTTTTTAACGGTGTTAGTCCGTTTGAGTTTCAACGGTTGTGTCACATATTCGTACCAACATGTATTTAGCGATATTTTTCTGATATTACTAGGTTGCATTGCTTTTAACAGTGAAACGAATGACTGTGGGACTTAATTAAACTGACTATGGACTGTGACCTGATAAATGTGAAAAATGAGACAATTGGACTTCAAGAAATAACATTCTTCTTAATTTGACGTGATTGCCGAAACTCAGCGATTACACTGGCCGCTGTGGTAGTGCTTCATTAAAGAGTTTAGATAAATAAGTCATTCTTTACTGTGGGACCAATCCTATCCGTTATTGCGCGCTGAAGAAATAGCGACAGTTTCAAAAACTACATTTCATTGACTTTCTAACGGTGTCACTCCCTTTCAGTTACAACGGTTTGGTCACATATTCGTACCAACATGCATTTAGCAATATTTTTCTAATATTACTAGGTTGCATCGCTTTTAACTATGAAACGATTGACTGTGGGACTTAATTGAACTAACTTTGGACTGTCACCTGATAGATGTGATAAAGGAGACAATTGGACCACAAGAAATAACATTCTTCTTATTTGACATGATTGCCGAAACTTAGCGATTACACTGGGCTCTGTGTTAGCGCCTCATTTAAAAATTAGGATAAAAAGTCATTTTTTACTGCGGGACCAATCCTAGCCGTTATAGCGCGCTGAAGAAATAGCGACAGTTTCAAAAACTACATTTCATTGACTTTTTAACGGTGTCAGTCCGTTTGAGTTTCAACGGTTGGGTCACATATTAGTACCAACATGTATTTAGCAATATTTTTCTAATATTACTAGGTTGCATCGCTTTTAACTATGAAACGATTGACTGTGGGACTTAATTGAACTAACTTTGGACTGTCACCTGATAGATGTGATAAAGGAGCAATTGGACACCAAGAAATAACATTCTTCTTAATTTGACATGATTGCCAAAACTTAGCGATTACACTGGGCTCTGTGGTAGCGCCTCATTTAAAAATTAAGATAAAAAGGCATTTTTTACTGCGGGACCAATCCTAGCCGTTATATTGCGCTGAAGAAATAGCGTAAGTTTTAAAAACTACACTTCATTGACTTTGTAACGGTTTCAATCCGTTTGAGTTTCAACGGTTGTGTCACATATTCGTACCAACATGTATTTAGCGATATTTTTTTGATATTACTATGTTTCATCGCTTTTAACAAAGAAACGATTGATTGTGGGACTTAATTGAACTAACTTTGGACTGTGAGCTGATAAATGTGAAAAATGAGACAATTGGACTTCAAGAAATAACATTCTTCCTAATTTGACGTGATTGCCGGAACTCAGCGGTTACACTGGGCTCTGTGGTAGCGCCTCATTTAAAAATTAAGATAAAAAGGCATTTTTTACTGCGGGACCAATCCTAGCCGTTATATTGCGCTGAAGAAATAGCGTAAGTTTTAAAAACTACACTTCATTGACTTTGTAACGGTGTCAATCCGTTTGAGTTTCAACGGTTGTGTCACATATTCGTACCAACATGTATTTAGCGATATTTTTTTGATATTACTATGTTTCATCGCTTTTAACAAAGAAACGATTGATTGTGGGACTTAATTGAACTAACTTTGGACTGTGAGCTGATAAATGTGAAAAATGAGACAATTGGACTTCAAGAAATAACATTCTTCCTAATTTGACGTGATTGCCGGAACTCAGCGGTTACACTGGGCTCTGTGGTAGCGCTTCATTTAAAAATTTAGATAAATAAGTCATTTCTTACTGTGGGACCAATCCTAACTGTTATCCCGCGCTGAAGAATAAGAGACAGTTTCAAAAAGTAGACTTCATTGACTTTCTAACAGTATCAATCCGTTTGAGTTTTTATGGTTGAGGCACATATTCGTACCAACATGTATTTAGCGATATTTTTCTGATACTACTAGGTTGTATGGCTTTTAACAGTGAAACGATTGACTGTGGGACTTAATTGAACTGATTATCGACTGTGACCTTATAAATGTGAGAGTGAGACAATTGGACTCCAAGAAATAACATTCTTCTTAATTTGACGTGATTGCCGGAAATCAGCGATTACACTGGGCGTTGTGGTAGCGCTTCATTTAAAAATTTAGATAAATAAGTCGTTCTTTACTGTGGGACCAATCCTATCCGTTATCGCGCGCTGAAGAAATAGCGACAGTTTCAAAAACTACATTTCATTGACTTTTTAACGGTGTCAGTCCGTTTGAGTTTCAACGGTTGTGTCACATATTCGTACCAACATGTATTTAGCGATATTTTTCTGATATTACTAGGTTGCATCGCTTTTAACTATGAAACGATTGACTGTGGGACTTAGTTGAACTAACTTTGGACTGTGACCTGATAAATGAGACAATTGAACTCCAAGAAATAACATTCTTCTTAATTTGACGTGATTGCCGGAACTCAGCGATTACACTGGGCGATGTGGTAGTGCTTCATTTAAATGTTTAGGTAATTAAGTCATTCTTTACTGTGGGACCAATCCTAGCCGTTATCGCGCGCTGAAGAAATAGCCACAGTTTCAAAAACTACATTTCATTGACTTTCTAACTGTATCAATCCGTTTGAGTTACAACGGTTGAGTCACATATTCCTACCAACATGTATTTAGCGACATTTATCTGATATTACTAGGTTGAATCGCTTTTAACTATCAAACGATTGACTGTGGGACTTAATTGAACTAACTTTGGACTGTCACCTGATAGATGTGATAAAGGAGACAATTGGACTCCAAGAAATAACATTCTTCTTAATTTGACATGATTGCCGAAACTTAGCGATTACACTGGGCTCTGTGGTAGCGCCTCATTTAAAAATTAAGATAAAAAGTCATTTTTTACTGCGGGACCAATCCTAGCCGTTATAGCGCGCTGAAGAAATAGCGACAGTTTCAAAAACTACATTTCATTGACTTTTTAACGGTGTCAGTCCGTTTGAGTTTCAACGGTTGGGTCACATAATAGTACCAACATGTATTTAGCAATATTTTTCTAATATTACTAGGTTGAATCGCTTTTAACTATCAAACGATTGACTGTGGGACTTAATTGAACTAACTTTGGACTGTCACCTGATAGATGTGATAAAGGAGACAATTGGACTCCAAGAAATAACATTCTTCTTAATTTGACATGATTGCCGAAACTTAGCGATTACACTGGGGTCTGTGGTAGCGCCTCATTTAAAAATTAAGATAAAAAGTCATTTTTTACTGCGGGACCAATCCTAGCCGTTATAGCGCGCTGGAGAAATAGCGACAGTTTCAAAAACTACATTTCATTGACTTTGTAACGGTTTCAGTCCGTTTCAGTTTCAACGGTTGGGTCACATATTAGTACCAACATGTATTTAGCGATATTTTTCTGATATTACTAGGTTGCATCGCTTTTAACAGTGAAACGATTGACTGTGGGACTTAATTGAACTAACATTGGACTGTGACCTGATAAATGTGAAAAATGAGACAAATGGACTCCAAGAAAAAACATTCTTCTTAATTTGACGTGATTGCCGGAAATCAGCTATTACACTGGGCGTTGTGGTAGCGCTTCATTTAAAACTTTAGATAAATAAGTCGTTCTTTACGGTGGGACCAAGCCTATCCGTTATCGCGCGCTCAAGAAATAGCGACAGTTTCAAAAACTACACTTCATTGACTTTCTAATGGTGTCAATCCGTTTGAGTTTCAACGGTTGTGTCACATATTCGTACCAACATGTATTTAGCGATATTTTTTTGATATTACTAGGTTTCATTGCTTTTAACAAAGAAACGATTGACTGTGGGACTTAATTGAACTAGCTTTGGACTGTGACCTGATAAATGTGAAAAATGAGACAATTGGACTTTAAGAAATAACATTCTTCTTAATTTGACGTAATTGCCGGAACTCAGCGATTACACTGGCCGCTGTGGTAGCGCTTCATTAAAAAGTTTAGATAAATAAGTCATTCTTTACTGTGGGACCAATCCTATCCGTTATTGTGCGCTGAAGAAATAGCGACAGTTTCAAAAACTACATTTCATTGACTTTCTAACGGTGTCACTCCCTTTCAGTTACAACGGTTTGGTCACATATTCGTACCAACATGTATTTAGCAATATTTTTCTAATATTACTAGGTTGCATCGCTTTTAACTATGAAACGATTGACTGTGGGACTTAATTGAACTAACTTTGGACTGTCACCTAATAGATGTGATAAAGGAGACAATTGGACTCCAAGAAATAACATTCTTCTTAATTTGACATGATTGCCGAAACTTAGCGATTACACTGGGCTCTGTGGTAGCGCCTCATTTAAAAATTAAGATAAAAAGTCATTTTTTACTGCGGGACCAATCCTAGCCGTTATAGCGCGCTGAAGAAATAGCGACAGTTTCAAAAACTACATTTCATTGACTTTTTAACGGTGTCAGTCCGTTTGAGTTTCAACGGTTGGGTCACATATTAGTACCAACATGTATTTAGCAATATTTTTCTAATATTACTAGGTTGCATTGCTTTTAACTATCAAACGATTGACTGTGGGACTTAATTGAACTAACTTTGGACTGTCACCTGATAGATGTGATAAAGGAGACAATTGGACTCCAAGAAATAACATTCTTCTTAATTTGACATGATTGCCGAAACTTAGCGATTACACTGGGCTCTGTGGTAGCGCCTCATTTAAAAATTAAGATAAAAAGTCATTTTTTACTGCGGGACCAATCCTAGCCGTTATAGCGCGCTGGAGAAATAGCGACAGTTTCAAAAACTACATTTCATTGACTTTGTAACGGTTTCAGTCCGTTTCAGTTTCAACGGTTGGGTCATATATTAGTACCAACATGTATTTAGCAATATTTTTCTAATATTACTAGGTTGCATCGCTTTTAACTATCAAACGATTGACTGTGGGACTTAATTGAACTAACTTTGGACTGTCACCTGATAGATGTGATAAAGGAGACAATTGACTCCAAGAAAAAACATTCTTCTTAATTTGACGTGATTGCCGGAAATCAGCTATTACACTGGGCGTTGTGGTAGCGCTTCATTTAAAACTTTAGATAAATAAGTCGTTCTTTACGGTGGGACCAATCCTATCCGTTATCGCGCGCTGAAGAAATAGCGACAGTTTCAAAAACTACACTTCATTGACTTTCTAATGGTGTCAATCCGTTTGAGTTTCAACGGTTGTGTCACATATTCGTACCAACATGTATTTAGCGATATTTTTTTGATATTACTAGGTTTCATTGCTTTTAACAAAGAAACGATTGACTGTGGGACTTAATTGAACTAGCTTTGGACTGTGAAATGATAAATGTGAAAAATGAGACAATTGGACTTTAAGAAATAACATTCTTCTGAATTTGACGTGATTGCCGGAACTCAGCGATTACACTTGCCGCTGTGGTAGCGCTTCATTTAAGAGTTTAGATAAATAAGTCATTCTTTACTATGGGACCAATCCTATCCGTTATCGCGCGGTGAAGAAATAGCGACAGTTTCAAAAGCTACATTTCATTGACTTTCTAACGGTGTCAGTTCATTTCAGTTACAACGGTTTGGTCGCATATTTGTACCAACATGTATTTAGTAATATATTTCTAATATTACTAGGTTGCATCGCTTTTAACTATGAAACGATTGACTGTGGGACTTAATTAAACTAACTTTGGACTGTCACCTGATAAATGTGATAAAGGAGACAATTGGACTCCAAGAAATAACATTCTTCTTAATTTGACATGATTGCCGAAACTTAGCGATTACACTGGGCTCTGTGGTAGCGCCTCATTTAAAAATTAAGATAAAAAGTCATTTTTTACTGCGGGACCAATCCTAGCCGTTATAGCGCGCTGAAGAAATAGCGACAGTTTCAAAAACTACATTTCATTGACTTCTTAACGGTGTCAGTCCGTTTGAGTTTCAACGGTGGGGTCACATATTAGTACCAACATGTATTTAGCAATATTTTTCTAATATTACTAGGTTGCATTGCTTTTAACTATCAAACGATTGACTGTGGGACTTAATTGAACTAACTTTGGACTGTCACCTGATAGATGTGATAAAGGAGACAATTGGACTCCAAGAAATAACATTCTTCTTAATTTGACATGATTGCCGAAACTTAGCGATTACACTGGGGTCTGTGGAAGCGCCTCATTTAAAAATTAAGATAAAAAGTCATTTTTTACTGCGGGACCAATCCTAGCTGTTATAGCGCGCTGGAGAATTAGCGACAGTTTCAAAAACTACATTTCATTGACTTTGTAACGGTTTCAGTCCGTTTCAGTTTCAACGGTTGGGTCACATATTAGTACCAACATGTATTTAGCGATATTTATCTGATATTACTAGGTTGCATCGCTTTTAACAGTGAAACGATTGAATGTGGGACTTAATTGAACTAACTTTGGACTGTGACCTGATCAATGTGAAAAATGACACAAATGGACTCCAAGAAAAAACATTCTTCTTAATTTGACGTGATTGCCGGAAATCAGCGATTACACTGGGCGTTGTGGTAGCGCTTCATTTAAAAATTTAGATAAATAAGTCGTTCTTTACTGTGGGACCAATCCTATCCGTTATCGCGCGCTGAAGAAATAGCGACAGTTTCAAAAACTACACTTCATTGACTTTCTAATTGTGTCAATCCGTTTGAGTTTCAACGGTTGTGTCACATATTCGTACCAACATGTATTTAGCGATATTTTTTTGATATTATTAGGTTTCATTGCTTTCAACAAAGAAACGATTGACTGTAGGACTTAATTGAACTAGCTTTGGACTGTGACCTGATAAATGTGAAAAATGAGACAATTGGACTTTAAGAAATAACATTCTTCTTAATTTGACGTGATTGCCGGAACTCAGCGATTACACTGGCCGCTGTGATAGCGCTTCATTTAAGAGTTTAGATAAATAAGTCATTCTTTACTGTGGGACCAATCCTAGCTGTTATCCCGCGCTGAAGAATTAGAGACAGTTTCAAAAAGTAGATTTCATTGACTTTTTAACGGTGTCAGTCCGTCTGAGTTTCAATGGTTGAGGCATATATTCGTACCAACATGTATTTAGCGATATTTTTCTGATATTACTAGGTTGTATGGCTTTTAACAGTGAAACGATTGACTGTGGGACTTAATTGAACTGATTATGGACTGTGACCTTATAAATGTGAAAGTGAGACAATTGGACTCCAAGAAATAACATTTTTCTTAATTTGACGTGATTGGCGGAACTCAGCGATTACACTGGGCGCTGTGGTAGCGCTTCATTTAAAAATTAAGCTAAAAAAGTCCTTTTTTTACTGTGGGACTAATCCTAGCCGTTAGTGCGCGCTGAAGAAATAGGGACAGTTTCAAAAACTACATTTCATTGACTTTTTAACGGTGTCAGTCCGTTTGAGTTTCAACGGTTGTGTCACATATTCGTACCAACATGTATTTAGCGATATTTTTCTGATATTACTAGGTTGCATCGCTTTTAACTATGAAACGATTGACTGTGGGACTTAGTTGAACTAACTTTGGACTGTGACCTGATAAATGAGACAATTGAACTCCAAGAAATAACATTCTTCTTAATTTGACGTGATTGCCGGAACTCAGCGATTACACTGGGCGATGTGGTAGTGCTTCATTTAAATGTTTAGGTAATTAAGTCATTCTTTACTGTGGGACCAATCCTAGCCGTTATCGCGCGCTGAAGAAATAGCCACAGTTTCAAAAACTACATTTCATTGACTTTCTAACTGTATCAATCCGTTTGAGTTACAACGGTTGAGTCACATATTCCTACCAACATGTATTTAGCGACATTTATCTGATATTACTAGGTTGAATCGCTTTTAACTATCAAACGATTGACTGTGGGACTTAATTGAACTAACTTTGGACTGTCACCTGATAGATGTGATAAAGGAGACAATTGGACTCCAAGAAATAACATTCTTCTTAATTTGACATGATTGCCGAAACTTAGCGATTACACTGGGCTCTGTGGTAGCGCCTCATTTAAAAATTAAGATAAAAAGTCATTTTTTACTGCGGGACCAATCCTAGCCGTTATAGCGCGCTGAAGAAATAGCGACAGTTTCAAAAACTACATTTCATTGACTTTTTAACGGTGTCAGTCCGTTTGAGTTTCAACGGTTGGGTCACATATTAGTACCAACATGTATTTAGCAATATTTTTCTAATATTACTAGGTTGAATCGCTTTTAACTATCAAACGATTGACTGTGGGACTTAATTGAACTAACTTTGGACTGTCACCTGATAGATGTGATAAAGGAGACAATTGGACTCCAAGAAATAACATTCTTCTTAATTTGACATGATTGCCGAAACTTAGCGATTACACTGGGGTCTGTGGTAGCGCCTCATTTAAAAATTAAGATAAAAAGTCATTTTTTACCGCGGGACCAATCCTAGCCGTTATAGCGCGCTGGAGAAATAGCGACAGTTTCAAAAACTACATTTCATTGACTTTGTAACGGTTTCAGTCCGTTTCAGTTTCAACGGTTGGGTCACATATTAGTACCAACATGTATTTAGCGATATTTTTCTGATATTACTAGGTTGCATCGCTTTTAACAGTGAAACGATTGACTGTGGGACTTAATTGAACTAACATTGGACTGTGACCTGATAAATGTGAAAAATGAGACAAATGGACTCCAAGAAAAAACATTCTTCTTAATTTGACGTGATTGCCGGAAATCAGCTATTACACTGGGCGTTGTGGTAGCGCTTCATTTAAAACTTTAGATAAATAAGTCGTTCTTTACGGTGGGACCAAGCCTATCCGTTATCGCGCGCTCAAGAAATAGCGACAGTTTCAAAAACTACACTTCATTGACTTTCTAATGGTGTCAATCCGTTTGAGTTTCAACGGTTGTGTCACATATTCGTACCAACATGTATTTAGCGATATTTTTTTGATATTACTAGGTTTCATTGCTTTTAACAAAGAAACGATTGACTGTGGGACTTAATTGAACTAGCTTTGGACTGTGACCTGATAAATGTGAAAAATGAGACAATTGGACTTTAAGAAATAACATTCTTCTTAATTTGACGTAATTGCCGGAACTCAGCGATTACACTGGCCGCTGTGGTAGCGCTTCATTAAAAAGTTTAGATAAATAAGTCATTCTTTACTGTGGGACCAATCCTATCCGTTATTGCGCGCTGAAGAAATAGCGACAGTTTCAAAAACTACATTTCATTGACTTTCTAACGGTGTCACTCCCTTTCAGTTACAACGGTTTGGTCACATATTCGTACCAACATGTATTTAGCAATATTTTTCTAATATTACTAGGTTGCATCTCTTTTAACTATGAAACGATTGACTGTGGGACTTAATTGAACTAACTTTGGACTGTCACCTAATAGATGTGATAAAGGAGACAATTGGACTCCAAGAAATAACATTCTTCTTAATTTGACATGATTGCCGAAACTTAGCGATTACACTGGGCTCTGTGGTAGCGCCTCATTTAAAAATTAAGATAAAAAGTCATTTTTTACTGCGGGACCAATCCTAGCCGTTATAGCGCGCTGAAGAAATAGCGACAGTTTCAAAAACTACATTTCATTGACTTTTTAACGGTGTCAGTCCGTTTGAGTTTCAACGGTTGGGTCACATATTAGTACCAACATGTATTTAGCAATATTTTTCTAATATTACTAGGTTGCATTGCTTTTAACTATCAAACGATTGACTGTGGGACTTAATTGAACTAACTTTGGACTGTCACCTGATAGATGTGATAAAGGAGACAATTGGACTCCAAGAAATAACATTCTTCTTAATTTGACATGATTGCCGAAACTTAGCGATTACACTGGGCTCTGTGGTAGCGCCTCATTTAAAAATTAAGATAAAAAGTCATTTTTTACTGCGGGACCAATCCTAGCCGTTATAGCGCGCTGGAGAAATAGCGACAGTTTCAAAAACTACACTTCATTGACTTTCTAATGGTGTCAATCCGTTTGAGTTTCAACGGTTGTGTCACATATTCGTACCAACATGTATTTAGCGATATTTTTTTGATATTACTAGGTTTCATTGCTTTTAACAAAGAAACGATTGACTGTGGGACTTAATTGAACTAGCTTTGGACTGTGAAATGATAAATGTGAAAAATGAGACAATTGGACTTTAAGAAATAACATTCTTCTGAATTTGACGTGATTGCCGGAACTCAGCGATTACACTTGCCGCTGTGGTAGCGCTTCATTTAAGAGTTTAGATAAATAAGTCATTCTTTACTGTGGGACCAATCCTATCCGTTATCGCGCGGTGAAGAAATAGCGACAGTTTCAAAAGCTACATTTCATTGACTTTCTAACGGTGTCAGTTCATTTCAGTTACAACGGTTTGGTCGCATATTTGTACCAACATGTATTTAGTAATATATTTCTAATATTACTAGGTTGCATCGCTTTTAACTATGAAACGATTGACTGTGGGACTTAATTAAACTAACTTTGGACTGTCACCTGATAAATGTGATAAAGGAGACAATTGGACTCCAAGAAATAACATTCTTCTTAATTTGACATGATTGCCGAAACTTAGCGATTACACTGGGCTCTGTGGTAGCGCCTCATTTAAAAATTAAGATAAAAAGTCATTTTTTACTGCGGGACCAATCCTAGCCGTTATAGCGCGCTGAAGAAATAGCGACAGTTTCAAAAACTACATTTCATTGACTTCTTAACGGTGTCAGTCCGTTTGAGTTTCAACGGTGGGGTCACATATTAGTACCAACATGTATTTAGCAATATTTTTCTAATATTACTAGGTTGCATTGCTTTTAACTATCAAACGATTGACTGTGGGACTTAATTGAACTAACTTTGGACTGTCACCTGATAGATGTGATAAAGGAGACAATTGGACTCCAAGAAATAACATTCTTCTTAATTTGACATGATTGCCGAAACTTAGCGATTACACTGGGGTCTGTGGAAGCGCCTCATTTAAAAATTAAGATAAAAAGTCATTTTTTACTGCGGGACCAATCCTAGCTGTTATAGCGCGCTGGAGAATTAGCGACAGTTTCAAAAACTACATTTCATTGACTTTGTAACGGTTTCAGTCCGTTTCAGTTTCAACGGTTGGGTCACATATTAGTACCAACATGTATTTAGCGATATTTATCTGATATTACTAGGTTGCATCGCTTTTAACAGTGAAACGATTGAATGTGGGACTTAATTGAACTAACTTTGGACTGTGACCTGATCAATGTGAAAAATGAGACAAATGGACTCCAAGAAAAAACATTCTTCTTAATTTGACGTGATTGCCGGAAATCAGCTATTACACTGGGCGTTGTGGTAGCGCTTCATTTAAAACTTTAGATAAATAAGTCGTTCTTTACGGTGGGACCAATCCTATCCGTTATCGCGCGCTAAAGAAATAGCGACAGTTTCAAAAACTACACTTCATTGACTTTCTAATGGTGTCAATCCGTTTGAGTTTCAACGGTTGTGTCACATATTCGTACCAACATGTATTTAGCGATATTTTTTTGATATTACTAGGTTGCATCGCTTTTAACTATGAAACGATTGACTGTGGGACTTAATTGAACTAACTTTGGACTGTCACCTAATAGATGTGATAAAGGAGACAATTGGACTCCAAGAAATAACATTCTTCTTAATTTGACATGATTGCCGAAACTTAGCGATTACACTGGGCTCTGTGGTAGCGCCTCATTTAAAAATTAAGATAAAAAGTCATTTTTTACTGCGGGACCAATCCTAGCCGTTATAGCGCGCTGGAGAAATAGCGACAGTTTCAAAAACTACATTTCATTGACTTTGTAACGGTTTCAGTCCGTTTCAGTTTCAACGGTTGGGTCACATATTAGTACCAACATGTATTTAGCAATATTTTTCTAATATTACTAGGTTGCATCGCTTTTAACTATCAAACGATTGACTGTGGGACTTAATTGAACTAACTTTGGACTGTCACCGGATAGATGTGATAAAGGAGACAATTGACTCCAAGAAAAAACATTCTTCTTAATTTGACGTGATTGCCGGAAATCAGCTATTACACTGGGCGTTGTGGTAGCGCTTCATTTAAAACTTTAGATAAATAAGTCGTTCTTTACGGTGGGACCAATCCTATCCGTTATCGCGCGCTGAAGAAATAGCGACAGTTTCAAAAACTACACTTCATTGACTTTCTAATGGTGTCAATCCGTTTGAGTTTCAACGGTTGTGTCACATATTCGTACCAACATGTATTTAGCGATATTTTTTTGATATTACTAGGTTTCATTGCTTTTAACAAAGAAACGATTGACTGTGGGACTTAATTGAACTAGCTTTGGACTGTGAAATGATAAATGTGAAAAATGAGACAATTGGACTTTAAGAAATAACATTCTTCTGAATTTGACGTGATTGCCGGAACTTAGCGATTACACTGGCCGCTGTGGTAGCGCTTCATTTAAGAGTTTAGATAAATAAGTCATTCTTTACTGTGGGACCAATCCTATCCGTTATCGCGCGGTGAAGAAATAGCGACAGTTTCAAAAGCTACATTTCATTGACTTTCTAACGGTGTCAGTTCATTTCAGTTACAACGGTTTGGTCGCATATTTGTACCAACATGTATTTAGTAATATATTTCTAATATTACTAGGTTGCATCGCTTTTAACTATGAAACGATTGACTGTGGGACTTAATTGAACTAACTTTGGACTGTCACCTGATAAATGTGATAAAGGAGACAATTCGACTCCAAGAAATAACATTCTTCTTAATTTGACATGATTGCCGAAACTTAGCGATTACACTGGGCTCTGTGGTAGCGCTTCATTTAAAAATTTAGATAAATAAGTCATTTCTTACTGTGGGACCAATCCTAGCCGTTATCGCGCGCTGATGAAATAGCGAAAGTTTCGAAAACTACATTTCATTGATTTTTTAACGGTGTCAGTCCGTTTGAGTTACAACGGTTGGGTCACCTATTCGTACCAGCATGTGTTTCGTGCTATTTTTCCGCTATTACTAGGTGGTATGGCTTTTAACAGTGAAACAATTGAATGTGGGACTTAATTGAACTAGCTTTGGACTGTGAAATGATAAATGTGAAAAATGAGACAATTGGACTTTAAGAAATAACATTCTTCTGAATTTGACGTGATTGCCGGAACTTAGCGATTACACTGGCCGCTGTGGTAGCGCTTCATTTAAGAGTTTAGATAAATAAGTCATTCTTTACTGTGGGACCAATCCTATCCGTTATCGCGCGGTGAAGAAATAGCGACAGTTTCAAAAGCTACATTTCATTGACTTTCTAACGGTGTCAGTTCATTTCAGTTACAACGGTTTGGTCGCATATTTGTACCAACATGTATTTAGTAATATATTTCTAATATTACTAGGTTGCATCGCTTTTAACTATGAAACGATTGACTGTGGGACTTAATTGAACTAACTTTGGACTGTCACCTGATAAATGTGATAAAGGAGACAATTCGACTCCAAGAAATAACATTCTTCTTAATTTGACATGATTGCCGAAACTTAGCGATTACACTGGGCTCTGTGGTAGCGCTTCATTTAAAAATTTAGATAAATAAGTCATTTCTTACTGTGGGACCAATCCTAGCCGTTATCGCGCGCTGATGAAATAGCGAAAGTTTCGAAAACTACATTTCATTGATTTTTTAACGGTGTCAGTCCGTTTGAGTTACAACGGTTGGGTCACATATTCGTACCAACATGTATTTAGCCATATTTTTTTTGATATTACTAGGTTGCATCGCCTTTAACAATGAAACGATTGACTGTGGGACTTACTTGAACAAACTTTGGACTGTGACCTAATAAATATGATAAATGAGAAAATTGGACTCCAAGAAATAACATTCTTCCTAATTTGACATGATTGCCGAAACTCAGCGATTACACTGGGCGCTGTGGAAGCGCTTCATTTAAAAATTAAGATAAAAAAGTCATTTTTTACTGCGGGACCAATCCTAGCCGTTATCGCGCGCTGAAGAAATAGCGTCAGTTTCAAAAACTACATTTCATTGACATTTTAACGGTGTCAGTAAGTCTGAGTGTCAACGGTTGGGTCACATATTCGTACCAACATGTATTTAGCGACATTTATCTGATATTACTAGGTTGCATCGTGTTTAACAGTGAAACAATTGACTGTGGGACTTAATTGAACTAACTTTGGACTGTGACCTGATAAATGTGAAAAATGAGACAATTGGACTTCAAGAAATAACATTCTTCTTAATTTGACGTGATTGCCGGAACTCAGCGATTACACTGGCCGCTGTGGTAGCGCTTCATTAAAGAGTTTAGATAAATAAGTCATTCTTTACAGTGGGACCAATCCTATCCGTTATTGCGCGCTGAAGAAATAGCGACAGTTTCAAAAACTACATTTCATTGACTTTCTAACGGTGTCACTCCCTTTCAGTTACAACGGTTTGGTCACATATTCGTACCAACATGTATTTAGCAATATTTTTCTAATATTACTAGGTTGCATCGCTTTTAACAGTGAAACAATTGACTGTGGGACTTAATTGAACTAACTTTGGACTGTCACCTGATAGATGTGATAAAGGAGACAATTGGACTCCAAGAAATAACATTCTTCTTAATTTGACATGATTGCCGAAACTTAGCGATTACACTGGGCTCTGCGGTAGCGCCTCATTTAAAAATTAAGATAGAAAGTCATTTTTTACTGCGGGACCAATCCTAGCCGTTATAGCGCGCTGAAGAAATAGCGACAGTTTCAAAAACTACATTTCATTGACTTTTTAACGGTGTCAGTCCGTTTGAGTTTCAACGGTTGGTTCACATATTAGTACCAACATGTATTTAGCAATATTTTTCTAATATTACTAGGTTGCATCGCTTTTAACTATGAAACGATTGACTGTGGGACTTAATTGAACTAACTTTGGACTGTCACCTGATAGATGTGATAAAGGAGACAATTGGACTCCAAGAAATAACATTCTTCTTAATTTGACATGATTGCCGAAACTTAGCGATTACACTGGGCTCTGTGGTAGCGCCTCATTTAAAAATTAAGATAAAAAGTCATTTTTTACTGCGGGACCAATCCTAGCCGTTATAGCGCGCTGAAGAAATAGCGACAGTCTCAAAAACTACATTTCATTGACTTTGTAACGGTTTCAGTCCGTTTCAGTTTCAACGGTTGGGTCACATATTAGTACCAACATGTATTTAGCGATATTTATCTGATATTACTAGGTTGCATCGCTTTTAACAGTGAAACGATTGACTGTGGGACTTAATTGAACTAACTTTGGACTGTGACCTAATAAATGTGAAAAATGAGACAAATGGACTCCAAGAAAAAACATTCTTCTTAATTTGACGTCATTGCCGGAAATCAGCTATTACACTGGGCGTTGTGGTAGCGCTTCATTTAAAACTTTAGATAAATAAGTCGTTCTTTACGGTGGGACCAATCCTATCGGTTATTGCGCGCTGAAGAAATAGCGACAGTTTCAAAAACTACACTTCATTAACTTTCTAATGGTGTCAATCCGTTTGAGTTTCAACGGTTGTGTCACATATTCGTACCAACATGTATTTAGCGATATTTTTTTGATATTACTAGGTTTCATTGCTTTTAACAAAGAAACGATTGACTGTGGGACTTAATTGGACTAGCTTTGGACTGTGACCTGATAAATGTGAAAAATGAGACAATTGGACTTTAAGAAATAACATTCTTCTTAATTTGACGTGATTGCCGGAAATCAGCGATTACACTGGGCTCTGCGGTAGCGCCTCATTTAAAAATTAAGATAGAAAGTCATTTTTTACTGCGGGACCAATCCTAGCCGTTATAGCGCGCTGAAGAAATAGCGACAGTTTCAAAAACTACATTTCATTGACTTTTTAACGGTGTCAGTCCGTTTGAGTTTCAACGGTTGGTTCACATATTAGTACCAACATGTATTTAGCAATATTTTTCCAATATTACTAGGTTGCATCGCTTTTAACTATGAAACGATTGACTGTGGGACTTAATTGAACTAACTTTGGACTGTCACCTGATAGATGTGATAAAGGAGACAATTGGACTCCAAGAAATAACATTCTTCTTAATTTGACATGATTGCCGAAACTTAGCGATTACACTGGGCTCTGTGGTAGCGCCTCATTTAAAAATTAAGATAAAAAGTCATTTTTTACTGCGGGACCAATCCTAGCCGTTATAGCGCGCTGAAGAAATAGCGACAGTCTCAAAAACTACATTTCATTGACTTTGTAACGGTTTCAGTCCGTTTCAGTTTCAACGGTTGGGTCACATATTAGTACCAACATGTATTTAGCGATATTTATCTGATATTACTAGGTTGCATCGCTTTTAACAGTGAAACGATTGACTGTGGGACTTAATTGAACTAACTTTGGACTGTGACCTAATAAATGTGAAAAATGAGACAAATGGACTCCAAGAAAAAACATTCTTCTTAATTTGACGTCATTGCCGGAAATCAGCTATTACACTGGGCGTTGTGGTAGCGCTTCATTTAAAACTTTAGATAAATAAGTCGTTCTTTACGGTGGGACCAATCCTATCGGTTATTGCGCGCTGAAGAAATAGCGACAGTTTCAAAAACTACACTTCATTAACTTTCTAATGGTGTCAATCCGTTTGAGTTTCAACGGTTGTGTCACATATTCGTACCAACATGTATTTAGCGATATTTTTTTGATATTACTAGGTTTCATTGCTTTTAACAAAGAAACGATTGACTGTGGGACTTAATTGGACTAGCTTTGGACTGTGACCTGATAAATGTGAAAAATGAGACAATTGGACTTTAAGAAATAACATTCTTCTTAATTTGACGTGATTGCCGGAAATCAGCTATTACACTGGGCGTTGTGGTAGCGCTTCATTTAAAACTTTAGATAAATAAGTCGTTCTTTACGGTGGGACCAATCCTATCGGTTATCGCGCGCTGAAGAAATAGCGACAGTTTCAAAAACTACACTTCATTAACTTTCTAATGGTGTCAATCCGTTTGAGTTTCAACGGTTGTGTCACATATTCGTACCAACATGTATTTAGCGATATTTTTTTGATATTACTAGGTTTCATTGCTTTTAACAAAGAAACGATTGACTGTGGGACTTAATTGGACTAGCTTTGGACTGTGACCTGATAAATGTGAAAAATGAGACAATTGGACTTTAAGAAATAACATTCTTCTTAATTTGACGTGATTGCCGGAACTCAGCGATTACACTGGCCGCTGTGGTAGCGCTTCATTTAAGAGTTTAGATAAATAAGTCATTCTTTACTGTGGGACCAATCCTATCCGTTATCGCGCGCTGAAGAAATAGCAACAGTTTCAAAAGCTACATTTCATTGACTTTCTAACGGTGTCAGTTCATTTCAGTTACAACGGTTTGGTCGCATATTTGTACCAACATGTATTTAGTAATATATTTCTAATATTACTAGGTTGCATCGCTTTTAACTATGAAACGATTGACTGTGGGACTTAATTGAACTAACTTTGGACTGTCACCTGATAAATGTGATAAAGGAGACAATTGGACTCCAAGAAATAACATTCTTCTTAATTTGACATGATTGCCGAAACTTAGCGATTACACTGGGCTCTGTGGTAGCGCTTCATTTAAAAATTTAGATAAATAAGTCATTTCTTACTGTGGGACCAATCTTAGCTGTTATCCCGCGCTGAAGAATTAGAGACAGTTTCGAAAAGTAGATTTCATTGACTTTTTAACGGTGTCAGTCCGTCTGAGTTTCAATGGTTGAGGCATATATTCGTACCAACATGTATTTAGCGATATTTTTCTGATATTACTAGGTTGACTGGCTTTTAACAGTGAAACGATTGACTGTGGGACTTAATTGAACTGATTATGGACTGTGACCTGATAAATGTGAAAGTGAGACAATTGGGCTCCAAGAAATAACATTCTTCTTAATTTGACGTGATTGCCGGAACTCAGCGATTACACTGGGCGCTGTGGTAGCGCTTCATTTAAAAATTAAGCTAAAAAAAGTCCTTTTTTTACTGTGGGACTAATCCTAGCCGTTAGCGCGCGCTGAAGAAGTAGCGACAGTTTCAAAAACTACATTTCATTGAATTTTTAACGGTGTCAGGCCGTCTGAGTTTCAACGGTTGGGTCACATATTCGTACCAACATGTATTTAGCGATATTTATCTGATATTACTAGGTTGCATCGCTTTTAACAGTGAAACGATTGACTGTGGGACTTAATTGAACTAACTTTGGACTGTGACCTGATCAATGTAATAAATGAGACAAATGGAATCCAAGAAAAAACATTCTTCTTAATTTGACGTGATTGCCGGAAATCAGCGATTACACTGGGCGTTGTGGTAGCGCTTCATTTAAAAATTTAGATAAATAAGTCGTTCTTTACTGTGGGACCAATCCTATCCGTTATCGCGCACTGAAGAAATAGAGACAGTTTTAAAAACTACACTTCATTGACTTTCTAACGGTGTCAATCCGTTTGAGTATCAACGGTTGTGTCACATATTCGTTCCAACATGTATTTAGCGATATTTTTTGATATTACTAGGTTTCATCGCTTTTTACAAAGAAACGATTGACTGCGGGACTTAATTGAACTAAATTTGGACTGTGACCTGATAAATGTGAAAAATGAGACAATTGGACTTCAAGAAATAACATTCTTCTTAATTTGACGTGATTGCCGGAACTCAGCGATTACACTGGCCGCTGTGGTAGCGTTTAATTTAAGAGTTTAGATAAATAAGTCATTCTCTACTGTGGGACCAATCCTATCCGTTATCGCGCGCTGAAAAAATAGCGACAGTTTCAAAAACTACATTTCATTGGCTTTTTAACGGTGTCAGTCCGTTTGAGTTTCAACGGTTGTGTCACATATTCGTACCAACATGTATTTAGCGATATTTTTTTGAAATTACTAGGTTTCATCGCTTTTAACAAAGAACCGATTGACTGAGGGACTTAATTGAACTAACTTTGGACTGTCACCTGATAAATGTGATAAAGGAGACAATTGTACTCCAAGAATTAACATTCTTCTTAATTTGACATGATTGCCGAAACTTAGCGATTACACTGGGCTCTGTGGTAGCGCTTCATTTAAAAATTAAGATAAAAAAGTCATTTTTTACTGCGGGACCAATCCTAGCCGTTATCGCGCGCTGAAGAAATAGCGACAGTTTCAAAAATTACATTTCATTGACTTTTTAACGGTGTCAGTCCGTTTGAATTTTAACGGTTGTGTCACATATTCGTACCAACATGTATTTAGCGATATTTATCTGATATTACTAGGTTGCATCGCTTTTAACAGTGAAACGATTGACTGTGGGACATAATTGAACTAACTTTGGACTGTGACCTGATAAATGTGAAAAATGAGACAATTGGACTTCAAGAAATAACATTCTTCTTAATTTCACGTGATTGCCGGAACTCAGCGATTACACTGGCCGCTGTGGTAGCGCTTCATTTAAGAGTTTAGATAAATAAGTCATTCTTTACTATGGGACCAATCCTATCCGTTATTGCGCGCTGAAGAAATAGCGACAGTTTCAAAAACTACATTTCATTGACTTTCTAACGGTGTCAGTCCCTTTCAGTTACAACGGTTTGGTCACATATTCGTACCAACATGTATTTAGCAATATTTTTCGAATATTACTAGGTTGCATCGCTTTCATCTATGAAACGATTGACTGTGGGACATAATTGAACTAACTTTGGACTGTCAAATTAAAAAGAATGTTATTTCTTAAAGTCCAATTGTCTCATTTTTCACATTTATCAGGTCACAGTCCAAAGCTAGTTCAATTAAGTCCCACAGTCAATCGTTTCACTGTTAAAAGCGATGCAACCTAGTAATATCAGATAAATATCGCTAAATACATGTTGGTACGAATATGTGACCCAACCGTTGAAACTCAAACGGACTGACACCGTTAAAAAGTCAATGAAATGTAATTTTTGAAACTGTCGCTATTTCTTCAGCGCGCGATAACGGCTAGGATTGGTCCCGCAGTAAAAAATGACTTATTTATCTAAATTTTTAAATGAAGCGCTACCACAACGCCCAGTGTAATCGCTGATTTCCGGCAATCACGTCAAATTAAGAGGAATGTTTTTTCCTGGAGTCCATTTGTGTCATTTATTACATTGATCAGTTCACAGTCCAGAGTTAGTTCAAATATGTCCCACAGTCAATCGTTTCACTTTTAAAAGCGATGCAACCTAGTAATATCAGATAAATATCGCTAAATACATGTTGGTACGAATATGTGACCCAACCGTTGAAACTCAAACGGACTGACACCGTTAAAAAGTCAATAAAATGTGATTGCCGGAAATCAGCGATTACACTGGGCGTTGTGGTAGCGCTTCATTTAAGAGTTTAGATAAATAAGTCATTCTTTACTGTGGGACCAATCCTATCCGTTATCGCGCGCTGAAGAAATAGCGACAGTTTCAAAAGCTACATTTCATTGACTTTCTAACGGTGTCAGTCCATTTCAGTTACAACGGTTTGGTCACACATTCGTACCAACATGTAATTAGTAATATATTTCTAATATTACTAGGTTGCATCGCTTTTAACTATGAAACGATTGACTGTGGGACTTAATTGAACTAACTTTGGACTGTCACCTGATAAATGTGATAAAGGAGACAATTGGACTCCAAGAAATAACATTCTTCTTAATTTGACATGATTGCCGAAACTTAGCGATTACACTGGGCTCTGTGGTAGCGCTTCATTTAAAAATTTAGATAAATAAGTCATTTCTTACTGTGGGATCAATCCTAGCTGTTATCCCGCGCTGAAGAATTAGAGACAGTTTCAAAAAGTAGATTTCATTGACTTTTTAACGGTGTCAGTCCGTCGAGTTTCAATGGTTGAGGCATATATTCGTACCAACATGTATTTAGCGATATTTTTCTGATATTACTTGGTTGTATGGCTTTTAACAGTGAAACGATTGACTGTGGGACTTAATTGAACTGATTATGGACTGTGACCTTATAAATATGAAAGTGAGACAATTGGACTCCAAGAAATAACATTCTTCTTAATTTGACGTGATTGCCGGAACTCGGCGATTACACTGGGCGCTGTGGTAGCGCTTCATTTAAAAATTAAGCTAAAAAAAGTCCTTTTTTTACTGTGGGACTAATCCTAGCCGTTAGCGCGCGCTGAAGAAGTAGCGACAGTTTCACAAACTACATTTCATTGACTTTTTAACGGCTTCAGTCCGTCTGAGTTTCAACGGTTGGGTCACATATTCGTACCAACATGTATTTAGCGATATTTATCTGATATTACTAGGTTGCATCGCTTTTAACAGTAAAACGATTGACTGTGGGACTTAATTGAACTAACTTTGGACTGTGACCTGATCAATGTAATAAATGACACAAATGGACTCCAAGAAAAAACATTCTTCTTAATTTGACGTGATTGCCGGAAATCAGCCAATACACTATGCGTTGTGGTAGCGCTTCATTTAAAAACTTAGATAAATAAGTCGTTCTTTACTGTGGGACCAATCCTATCCGTTATCGCGCGCTGAAGAAATAGAGACAGTTTTAAATGTGCTGAAGGAAAAATATCATTGTCATGTAATTTTGTGGAGATTAATGAGACGAAAAGCTACAAGTATTTGGGATCAATTATTGATCCTAAGTTGTCTCTAAATAACAACTTCGACTCTACATACAAAAAAGCATCTGGAAGACTCCGTTTACTGACGAGACTACGATCCGAAGTTGACGATACAACTGCTAAAAAGATTTACGAAACAATGATAACTCCAATCATTACATTCAATAGTATCATCAATTTGAACCTGAATAACACCCAGTTGAACAAACAGCAGTCCTTGGATAGACGTGCCAGAGTAGTAACAAACAACAACAGTTTACAACCCATTTACGACAAAATTCAACGAAATGCTTGTAATGTTTTCAGAAAATGTATTGATCGTAAAACATGCTCAAATTATTGGAACCACTTTCAGCTGCTAAACCATTAAAGACTGACTCGAAACAATTCTTATTCGCTAAAGTTACCAGCAGTACGTTTGGATATGGCAAGAAATGGTTTTTACTATATGGGTGCCAGTATATATAATTCTTTACCAATAGATATACGAAGGGAGCCTAGTTATATGAAATTTAAAAATAAATTGGATAACCATATTTTTTAATTGTTTGGCCTACTTACACACTTTATTTGGACTTTGGACCCTAACACAATATGAAGCTCTTAAACCTTGTCTAGTCTTCCTTATTTATATGTTTTCACCTCTGTTTCTCACCCTTTCTAATTGATGTTTTTAGATACTGCAAGCTTATGACATACGCGGTTTTGAATTAAAATGTTTTTTGCCGATTATTCATTCGACATTTAGCAAAAGGAAGCATTTGTGATATGGCATGTTTCATCTTTCGTTTCTTAGTATAGCATTTTCAATATTTCATATATTATACTAGCTTTGTTGCCTCACCCATTTATACCAATTATCTCCCATTTGAGCGCTTAACTCATGGACACCTATAATCTTATCTTTAGTGTATTTTCACAATTTCATCTATGTGCTTAGCGTTTTTCTTTTTGTTTTGCTTATTCCTTTTCATTTTATTGGATTTTAGAGCATCGACGATTTTATATTAAATTGTATATAATGTAGAGTATTTGATTTTAATTTTAGCAGGAGACATTTGAAAAGCAGAAATTTATTCTGAAATGTATATCCTGGGCAAATATTGATGATTGATGATGATAAACTATACTTCATTGACTTTCTAACGGTGTCAATCCGTTTGAGTATCAACGGTTGTGTCACATATTCGTTCCAACATGTATTTAGCGATATTTTTTGATATTACTAGGTTTCATCGCTTTTTACAAAGAAACGATTGACTGTGGGACTTAATTGAACTAAATTTGGACTATGACCTGATAAATGTGAAAAATGAGACAATTGGACTTCAAGAAATAACATTCTTCTTAATTTGACGTGATTGCCGGAACTCAGCGATTACACTGGCCGCTGTGGTAGCGTTTCATTTAAGAGTTTAGATAAATAAGTCATTCTTTACTGTGGGACCAATCCTATCCGTTATCGCGCGCTGAAAAAATAGCGACAGTTTCAAAAACTACATTTCATTGGCTTTTTAACGGGGTCAGCCCGTTTGAGTTTTAACGGTTGTGTCACATATTCGTACCAACATGTATTTAGCGATATTTTTTTGAAATTACTAGGTTTCATCGCTTTTAACAAAGAAACGATTGACTGTGGGACTTAATTGAACTAACTTTGGACTGTCACCTGATAAATGTGATAAAGGAGACAATTGGACTCCAAGAAATAACATTCTTCTTAATTTGACATGATTGCCGAAACTTAGCGATTACACTGGGCTCTGTGGTAGCGCTTCATTTAAAAATTTAGATAAATAAGTCATTTCTTACTGTGGGAACAATCCTAGCTGTTATCCCGCGCTGAAGAATTAGAGACAGTTTTAAAAAGTAGATTTCATTGACTTTTTAACGGTGTCAGTCCGTCTGAGTTTCAATGGTTGAGGCATATATTCGTACCAACATGTACTTAGCGATGTTCTTCTGATATTACTAGGTTGTATGGCTTTTAACAGTGAAACGATTGACTGTGGGACTTAATTGAACTGATTATGAACTGTGACCTTATAAATGTGAAAGTGAGACAATTGGACTCCAAGAAATAACATTCTTCTTAATTTGACGTGATTGCCGGAACTCAGCAATTACACTGGGCGCTGTGGTAGCGCTTCATTTAAAAGTTAAGCTAAAAAAAGTCCTTTTTTTACTGTGAGACTAATCCTAGCCGTTAGCGCGCGCTGAAGAAGTAGCGACAGTTTCAAAAACTACATTTCATTGACTTTTTAACGGTGTCAGTCCGTCTGAGTTTCAACGGTTGGGTCACATATTCGTACCAACATTTATTTAGCGATATTTTTTTGAAATTACTAGGTTTCATCGCTTTTAACAAAGAAACGATTGACTGTGGGACTTAATTGAACTAACTTTGGACTGTCACCTGATAAATGTGATAAAGGAGACAATTGGACTCCAAGAAATAACATTCTTCTTAATTTGACATGATTGCCGAAACTTAGCGATTACACTGGGCTCTGTGGTAGCGCTTCATTTAAAAATTTAGATAAATAAGTCATTTCTTACTGTGGGACCAATCCTAGCTGTTATCCCGCGCTGAAGAATTAGAGACAGTTTCAAAAAGTAGATTTCATTGACTTTTTAACGGTGTCAGTCCGTTTGAGTTTCAACGGTTGGATTACATATTCGTACCAACAAATATTTAGCGATATTTATCTGATATTACTAGGTTGCATCGCTTTTAACTATGAAACGATTGACTGTGGGACTTTATTGAACTCATTTTGGACTGTGACCTGATCAATGTAATTAATGACACAAATGGACTCCAAAAAAAAGCATTCCTCTTAATTTGACGTGATTGCCGGAAATCAGCGATTACACTGGGCGTTGTGGTAGCGCTTCATTTAAAAATTTAGATAAATAAGTCATTTTTTACTGCGGGACCAATCCTAGCCGTTATCGCGCGCTGAAGAAATAGCGACAGTTTCAAAAATTACATTTCATTGACTTTCTAACGGTGTCAATCGGTTTGAGTTTCAACAGTTGGGTCACATATTCGTACCAACATGTATTTAGCGATATTTATCTGATATTACTAGGTTGCATCGCTTTTAACAGTGAAACGATTGACTGTGGGACATAATTGAACTAACTTTGGACTGTGACCTGATAAATGTGAAAAATGAGACAATTGGACTTCAAGAAATAACATTCTTCTTAATTTCACGTGATTGCCGGAACTCAGCGATTACACTGGCCGCTGTGGTAGCGCTTCATTTAAGAGTTTAGATAAATAAGTCATTCTTTACTGTGGGACCAATCCTATCCGTTATCACGCGCTGAAGAAATTGCGACAGTTTCAAAAACTACATTTCATTGACTTTCTAACGGTGTCAGTCCCTTTCAGTTACAACGGTTTGGTCACATATTCGTACCAACATGTATTTAGCAATATTTTTCTAATATTACTAGGTTGCATCGCTTTCATCTATGAAACGATTGACTGTGGGACTTAATTGAACTAACTTTGGACTGTCACCTGATAAATGTGATAAAGAAGACAATTCGACTCCAAGAAATAACATTCTTCTTAATTTGACATGATTGCCGAAACTTAGCGATTACACTGGGCTCTGTCGTAGCGCTTCATTTAAAAATTAAGATAAAAAAGTCATTTTTTACTGCGGGACCAATCCTAGCCGTTATCGCGCGCTGAAGAAATAGCGACAGTTTCAAAAATTACATTTCATTGACTTTCTAACGGTGTCAGTCCGTTTGAGTTTCAACAGTTGGGTCACATATTCGTACCAACATGTATTTAGCAATATTTTTCTAATATTACTAGGTTGCATCGCTTTCATCTATGAAACGATTGACTGTGGGACTTAATTGAACTAACTTTGGACTGTCACCTGATAAATGTGATAAAGAAGACAATTCGACTCCAAGAAATAACATTCTTCTTAATTTGACATGATTGCCGAAACTTAGCGATTACACTGGGCTCTGTCGTAGCGCTTCATTTAAAAATTAAGATAAAAAAGTCATTTTTTACTGCGGGACCAATCCTAGCCGTTATCGCGCGCTGAAGAAATAGCGACAGTTTCAAAAATTACATTTCATTGACTTTCTAACGGTGTCAGTCCGTTTGAGTTTCAACAGTTGGGTCACATATTCGTAATAACATGTATTTAGCGATACTTATCTGATATTACTAGATTGCATCGCTTTTAACAGTGAAACGATTGACTGTGGGACATATTTGAACTAACTTTGGACTGTGACCTGATCAATGTAATAAATGAGACAAATGGACTCCAAGAAAAAACATTCCTCTTAATTTGACGTGATTGCTGGAACTTAGCGATTACACTGGCGGCTGTGGTAGCGCTTCATTTAAGAGTTTAGATAAATAAGTCATTTTTTACTGTGGGACCAATCCTATCCGTTATCGCGCGCTGAAGAAATAGCGACAGTTTCAAAAACTACATTTCATTGACTTTCTAACGGTGTCAGTCCCTTTCAGTTACAACGGTTTGGTCACATATTCGTACCAACATGTATTTAGCAATATTTTTCTAATATTACTAGGTTGCATCGCTTTTAACTATGAAACGATTGACTGTGGGACTTAATTGAACTAACTTTGGACTGTCACCTGATAAATGTGATAAAGGAGACAATTCGACTCCAAGAAATAACATTCTTCTTAATTTGACATGATTGCCGAAACTTAGCGATTACACTGGGCTCTGTGGTAGCGCTTCATTTAAAAATTAAGATAAAAAAGTCATTTTTTACTGCGGGAACAATCCTAGCCGTTATCGCGCGCTGAAGAAATAGCGACAGTTTCAAAAATTACATTTCATTGACTTTTTAACGGTGTCAGTCCGATTGAGTTTCAACGGTTGGGTCACATATTCGTACCAACATGTATTTAGCAATATTTATCTGATATAACTAGGTTGCATCGCTTTTAACAGTGAAACGATTGACTGTGGCACATATTTGAACTAACTTTGGACTGTGACGTGATCAATGTAATAAATGAGACAAATGGACTCCAAGAAAAAACATTCCTCTTAATTTGACGTGATTGCCGGAACTCAGCGATTACACTGGCCGCTGTGGTAGCGCTTCATTTAAGAGTTTAGAAAAATAAGTCATTTTTTACTGTGGGACCAATCCTATCCGTTATCGCGCGCTGAAGAAGTAGCAATAGTTTCAAAAACTACATGTCATTGACTTTCTAACGGTGTCAGTCCGTTTGAGTTACAACGTTTGGGTCACATATTCGTACCAACATGTATTTAGCAATATTTATCTGATATTACTTTTAACAGTGAAACGATTGACTGTGGGACTTAATTGAACTGATTTTGGATTGTGACCTGATCAATGTAATAAATGAGACAAATGGACTCCAAGAAAAAACATTTTCTTAATTTGACGTGATTGCCGGAAATCAGCGATTACACTGGGCTCTGTGGTAGCGCTTCATTTAAAAATTAAGATAAAAAAGTCATTTTTTACTGCGGGACCAATCCTAGCCGTTATCGCGCGCTGAAGAAATAGCAACAGTTTCAAAAATTACATTTCATTGACTTTCTAACGGTGTCAGTCCGTTTGAGTTTCAACAGTTGGGTCACATATTCGTACCAACATGTATTTAGCGATATTTATCTGATATTACTAGGTTGCATCGCTTTTAACAGTGAAACGATTGACTGTGGGACATAATTGAACTAACTTTGGACTGTGACCTGATAAATGTGAAAAATGAGACAATTGGACTTCAAGAAATAACATTCTTCTTAATTTCACGTGATTGCCGGAACTCAGCGATTACACTGGCCGCTGTGGTAGCGCTTCATTTAAGAGTTTAGATAAATAAGTCATTCTTTACTGTGGGACCAATCCTATCCGTTATCACGCGCTGAAGAAATTGCGACAGTTTTAAAAACTACATTTCATTGACTTTCTAACGGTGTCAGTCCCTTTCAGTTACAACGGTTTGGTCACATATTCGTACCAACATGTATTTAGCAATATTTTTCTAATATTACTAGGTTGCATCGCTTTCATCTATGAAACGATTGACTGTGGGACTTAATTGAACTAACTTTGGACTGTCACCTGATAAATGTGATAAAGAAGACAATTCGACTCCAAGAAATAACATTCTTCTTAATTTGACATGATTGCCGAAACTTAGCGATTACACTGGGCTCTGTGGTAGCGCTTCATTTAAAAATTAAGATAAAAAAGTCATTTTTTACTGCGGGACCAATCCTAGCCGTTATCGCGCGCTGAAGAAATAGCGACAGTTTCAAAAATTACATTTTATTGACTTTTTAACTGTGTCAGTCCGTTTGAGTTTCAACGGTTGCGTCACATATTCGTACCAACAAGTATTTAGCGATATTTATCTGATATTACTAGGTTGCATCGCTTTTAACTATGAAACGATTGACTGTGGGACTTAATTGAACTAACTTTGGACTGTCACCTGATAAATGTGATAAAGGAGACAATTGGACTCCAAGAAATAACATTCTTCTTAATTTGACATGATTGCCGAAACTTAGCGATTACACTGGGCTCCGTGGTAGCGCTTCATTTAAAAATTAAGATAAAAAAGTCATTTTTTACTGCGGGACCAATCCTAGCCGTTATCGCGCGCTGAAGAAATAGCGACAGTTTCAAAAATTTTATTTCATTGACTTTTTAACGGTGTCAGTCCCTTTGAGTTTCAACGGTTGGGACACATATTCGTACCAACATGTATTTTGCGATATTTATCTGATATTACTAGGTTGCATCGCTTTTAACAGTGAAACGATTGACTGTGGGACTTTATTGAACTCATTTTGGACTGTGACCTGATCAATGTAATTAATGACACAAATGGACTCCAAAAAAAAGCATTCCTCTTAATTTGACGTGATTGCCGGAAATCAGCGATTACACTGGGCGTTGTGGTAGCGCTTCATTTAAAAATTTAGATAAATAAGTCATTTTTTACTGCGGGACCAATCCTAGCCGTTATCGCGCGCTGAAGAAATAGCGACAGTTTCAAAAATTACATTTCATTGACTTTCTAACGGTGTCAGTCGGTTTGAGTTTCAACAGTTGGGTCACATATTCGTACCAACATGTATTTAGCGATATTTATCTGATATTAATAGGTTGCATCGCTTTTAACAGTGAAACGATTGACTGTGGGACATAATTGAACTAACTTTGGACTGTGACCTGATAAATGTGAAAAATGAGACAGTTGGACTTCAAGAAATAACATTCTTCTTAATTTCACGTGATTGCCGGAACTCAGCGATTACACTGGCCGCTGTGGTAGCGCTTCATTTAAGAGTTTAGATAAATAAGTCATTCTTTACTGTGGGACCAATCCTATCCGTTATCACGCGCTGAAGAAATTGCGACAGTTTCAAAAACTACATTTCATTGACTTTCTAACGGTGTCAGTCCCTTTCAGTTACAACGGCTTGGTCACATATTCGTACCAACATGTATTTAGCAATATTTTTCTAATATTACTAGGTTGCATCGCTTTCATCTATGAAACGATTGACTGTGGGACTTAATTGAACTAACTTTGGACTGTCACCTGATAAATGTGATAAAGAAGACAATTCGACTCCAAGAAATAACATTCTTCTTAATTTGACATGATTGCCGAAACTTAGCGATTACACTGGGCTCTGTCGTAGCGCTTCATTTAAAAATTAAGATAAAAAAGTCATTTTTTACTGCGGGACCAATCCTAGCTGTTATCGCGCGCTGAAGAAATAGCGACAGTTTCAAAAATTACATTTCATTGACTTTCTAACGGTGTCAGTCCGTTTGAGTTTCAACAGTTGGGTCACATATTCGTAATAACATGTATTTAGCGATATTTATCTGATATTACTAGATTGCATCGCTTTTAACAGTGAAACGATTGACTGTGGGACATATTTGAACTAACTTTGGACTGTGACCTGATCAATGTAATAAATGAGACAAATGGACTCCAAGAAAAAACATTCCTCTTAATTTGACGTGATTGCTGGAACTTAGCGATTACACTGGCGGCTGTGGTAGCGCTTCATTTAAGAGTTTAGATAAATAAGTCATTTTTTACTGTGGGACCAATCCTATCCGTTATCGCGCGCTGAAGAAATAGCGACAGTTTCAAAAACTACATTTCATTGACTTTCTAACGGTGTCAGTCCCTTTCAGTTACAACGGTTTGGTCACATATTCGTACCAACATGTATTTAGCAATATTTTTCTAATATTACTAGGTTGCATCGCTTTCATCTATGAAACGATTGACTGTGGGACTTAATTGAACTAACTTTGGACTGTCACCTGATAAATGTGATAAAGAAGACAATTCGACTCCAAGAAATAACATTCTTCTTAATTTGACATGATTGCCGAAACTTAGCGATTACACTGGGCTCTGTGGTAGCGCTTCATTTAAAAATTAAGATAAAAAAGTCATTTTTTACTGCGGGACCAATCCTAGCCGTTATCGCGCGCTGAAGAAATAGCGACAGTTTCAAAAATTACATTTTATTGACTTTTTAACTGTGTCAGTCCGTTTGAGTTTCAACGGTTGCGTCACATATTCGTACCAACAAGTATTTAGCGATATTTATCTGATATTACTAGGTTGCATCGCTTTTAACTATGAAACGATTGACTGTGGGACTTAATTGAACTAACTTTGGACTGTCACCTGATAAATGTGATAAAGGAGACAATTGGACTCCAAGAAATAACATTCTTCTTAATTTGACATGATTGCCGAAACTTAGCGATTACACTGGGCTCCGTGGTAGCGCTTCATTTAAAAATTAAGATAAAAAAGTCATTTTTTACTGCGGGACCAATCCTAGCCGTTATCGCGCGCTGAAGAAATAGCGACAGTTTCAAAAATTTTATTTCATTGACTTTTTAACGGTGTCAGTCCCTTTGAGTTTCAACGGTTGGGACACATATTCGTACCAACATGTATTTTGCGATATTTATCTGATATTACTAGGTTGCATCGCTTTTAACAGTGAAACGATTGACTGTGGGACTTTATTGAACTCATTTTGGACTGTGACCTGATCAATGTAATTAATGACACAAATGGACTCCAAAAAAAAGCATTCCTCTTAATTTGACGTGATTGCCGGAAATCAGCGATTACACTGGGCGTTGTGGTAGCGCTTCATTTAAAAATTTAGATAAATAAGTCATTTTTTACTGCGGGACCAATCCTAGCCGTTATCGCGCGCTGAAGAAATAGCGACAGTTTCAAAAATTACATTTCATTGACTTTCTAACGGTGTCAGTCGGTTTGAGTTTCAACAGTTGGGTCACATATTCGTACCAACATGTATTTAGCGATATTTATCTGATATTAATAGGTTGCATCGCTTTTAACAGTGAAACGATTGACTGTGGGACATAATTGAACTAACTTTGGACTGTGACCTGATAAATGTGAAAAATGAGACAGTTGGACTTCAAGAAATAACATTCTTCTTAATTTCACGTGATTGCCGGAACTCAGCGATTACACTGGCCGCTGTGGTAGCGCTTCATTTAAGAGTTTAGATAAATAAGTCATTCTTTACTGTGGGAC
Organism: Hydractinia symbiolongicarpus; assembly: GCF_029227915.1. Lineage (NCBI taxonomy): Eukaryota > Metazoa > Cnidaria > Hydrozoa > Anthoathecata > Hydractiniidae > Hydractinia > Hydractinia symbiolongicarpus. The sequence continues at coordinate 30,737,495 of NC_079881.1, forward strand.
CAATCCTATCCGTTATCACGCGCTGAAGAAATTGCGACAGTTTCAAAAACTACATTTCATTGACTTTCTAACGGTGTCAGTCCCTTTCAGTTACAACGGCTTGGTCACATATTCGTACCAACATGTATTTAGCAATATTTTTCTAATATTACTAGGTTGCATCGCTTTCATCTATGAAACGATTGACTGTGGGACTTAATTGAACTAACTTTGGACTGTCACCTGATAAATGTGATAAAGAAGACAATTCGACTCCAAGAAATAACATTCTTCTTAATTTGACATGATTGCCGAAACTTAGCGATTACACTGGGCTCTGTCGTAGCGCTTCATTTAAAAATTAAGATAAAAAAGTCATTTTTTACTGCGGGACCAATCCTAGCTGTTATCGCGCGCTGAAGAAATAGCGACAGTTTCAAAAATTACATTTCATTGACTTTCTAACGGTGTCAGTCCGTTTGAGTTTCAACAGTTGGGTCACATATTCGTAATAACATGTATTTAGCGATATTTATCTGATATTACTAGATTGCATCGCTTTTAACAGTGAAACGATTGACTGTGGGACATATTTGAACTAACTTTGGACTGTGACCTGATCAATGTAATAAATGAGACAAATGGACTCCAAGAAAAAACATTCCTCTTAATTTGACGTGATTGCTGGAACTTAGCGATTACACTGGCGGCTGTGGTAGCGCTTCATTTAAGAGTTTAGATAAATAAGTCATTTTTTACTGTGGGACCAATCCTATCCGTTATCGCGCGCTGAAGAAATAGCGACAGTTTCAAAAACTACATTTCATTGACTTTCTAACGGTGTCAGTCCCTTTCAGTTACAACGGTTTGGTCACATATTCGTACCAACATGTATTTAGCAATATTTTTCTAATATTACTAGGTTGCATCGCTTTTAACTATGAAACGATTGACTGTGGGACTTAATTGAACTAACTTTGGACTGTCACCTGATAAATGTGATAAAGGAGACAATTCGACTCCAAGAAATAACATTCTTCTTAATTTGACATGATTGCCGAAACTTAGCGATTACACTGGGCTCTGTGGTAGCGCTTCATTTAAAAATTAAGATAAAAAAGTCATTTTTTACTGCGGGACCAATCCTAGCCGTTATCGCGCGCTGAAGAAATAGCGACAGTTTCAAAAATTACATTTCATTGACTTTTTAACGGTGTCAGTCCGATTGAGTTTCAACGGTTGGGTCACATATTCGTACCAACATGTATTTAGCAATATTTATCTGATATAACTAGGTTGCATCGCTTTTAACAGTGAAACGATTGACTGTGGCACATATTTGAACTAACTTTGGACTGTGACGTGATCAATGTAATAAATGAGACAAATGGACTCCAAGAAAAAACATTCCTCTTAATTTGACGTGATTGCCGGAACTCAGCGATTACACTGGCCGCTGTGGTAGCGCTTCATTTAAGAGTTTAGAAAAATAAGTCATTCTTTACTGTGGGACCAATCCTATCCGTTATCGCGCGCTGAAGAAGTAGCAATAGTTTCAAAAGCTACATGTCATTGACTTTCTAACGGTGTCAGTCCGTTTGAGTTACAACGTTTGGGTCACATATTCGTACCAACATGTATTTAGCAATATTTATCTGATATTACTTTTAACAGTGAAACGATTGACTGTGGGACTTAATTGAACTGATTTTGGATTGTGACCTGATCAATGTAATAAATGAGACAAATGGACTCCAAGAAAAAACATTTTCTTAATTTGACGTGATTGCCGGAAATCAGCGATTACACTGGGCTCTGTGGTAGCGCTTCATTTAAAAATTAAGATAAAAAAGTCATTTTTTACTGCGGGACCAATCCTAGCCGTTATCGCGCGCTGAAGAAATAGCGACAGTTTCAAAAATTACATTTCATTGACTTTCTAACGGTGTCAGTCCGTTTGAGTTTCAACAGTTGGGTCACATATTCGTACCAACATGTATTTAGCGATATTTATCTGATATTACTAGGTTGCATCGCTTTTAACAGTGAAACGATTGACTGTGGGACATAATTGAACTAACTTTGGACTGTGACCTGATAAATGTGAAAAATGAGACAATTGGACTTCAAGAAATAACATTCTTCTTAATTTCACGTGATTGCCGGAACTCAGCGATTACACTGGCCGCTGTGGTAGCGCTTCATTTAAGAGTTTAGATAAATAAGTCATTCTTTACTGTGGGACCAATCCTATCCGTTATCACGCGCTGAAGAAATTGCGACAGTTTCAAAAACTACATTTCATTGACTTTCTAACGGTGTCAGTCCCTTTCAGTTACAACGGTTTGGTCACATATTCGTACCAACATGTATTTAGCAATATTTTTCTAATATTACTAGGTTGCATCGCTTTCATCTATGAAACGATTGACTGTGGGACTTAATTGAACTAACTTTGGACTGTCACCTGATAAATGTGATAAAGAAGACAATTCGACTCCAAGAAATAACATTCTTCTTAATTTGACATGATTGCCGAAACTTAGCGATTACACTGGGCTCTGTGGTAGCGCTTCATTTAAAAATTAAGATAAAAAAGTCATTTTTTACTGCGGGACCAATCCTAGCCGTTATCGCACGCTGAAGAAATAGCGACAGTTTCAAAAATTATATTTCATTGACTTTTTAACGGTGTCAGTCCGTTTGAGTTTCAACGGTTGGGTCACATATTCGTACCAACAAGTATTTAGCGATATTTATCTGATATTACTAGGTTGCATCGCTTTTAACTATGAAACGATTGACTGTGGGACTTAATTGAACTAACTTTGGACTGTCACCTGATAAATGTGATAAAGGAGACAATTCGACTCCAAGAAATAACATTCTTCTTAATTTGACGTGATTGCCGGAACTCAGCGATTACACTGGCCGCTGTGGTAGCGCTTCATTTAAGAGTTTAGATAAATAAGTCATTCTTTACTCTGGGACCAATCCTATCCGTTATCGCGCGCTGAAGAAGTAGCAATAGTTTCAAAAACTACATGTCATTGACTTTCTAACGGTGTCAGTCCGTTTGAGTTACAACGTTTTGGTCACATATTCGTACCAACATGTATTTAGCAATATTTATCTGATATTACTTTTAACAGTGAAACGATTGACTGTGGGACTTAATTGAACTGATTTTGGATTGTGACCTGATCAATGTAATAAATGAGACAAATGGACTCCAAGAAAAAACATTTTCTTAATTTGACGTGATTGCCGGAAATCAGCGATTACACTGGGCTCTGTGGTAGCGCTTCATTTAAAAATTAAGATAAAAAAGTCATTTTTTACTGCGGGACCAATCCTAGCCGTTATCGCGCGCTGAAGAAATAGCGACAGTTTCAAAAATTACATTTCATTGACTTTCTAACGGTGTCAGTCCGTTTGAGTTTCAACAGTTGGGTCACATATTCGTAATAACATGTATTTAGCGATATTTATCTGATATTACTAGATTGCATCGCTTTTAACAGTGAAACGATTGACTGTGGGACATATTTGAACTAACTTTGGACTGTGACCTGATCAATGTAATAAATGAGACAAATGGACTCCAAGAAAAAACATTCCTCTTAATTTGACGTGATTGCTGGAACTTAGCGATTACACTGGCGGCTGTGGTAGCGCTTCATTTAAGAGTTTAGATAAATAAGTCATTTTTTACTCTGGGACCAATCCTATCCGTTATCGCGCGCTGAAGAAATAGCGACAGTTTCAAAAACTACATTTCATTGACTTTCTAACGTTGTCAGTCCCTTTCAGTTACAACGGTTTGGTCACATATTCGTACCAACATGTATTTAGCAATATTTTTCTAATAATACTAGGTTGCATCGCTTTTAACTATGAAACGATTGACTGTGGGACTTAATTGAACTAACTTTGGACTGTCACCTGATAAATGTGATAAAGGAGACAATTCGACTCCAAGAAATAACATTCTTCTTAATTTGACATGATTGCCGAAACTTAGCGATTACACTGGGCTCTGTGGTAGCGCTTCATTTAAAAATTAAGATAAAAAAGTCATTTTTTACTGCGGGACCAATCCTAGCCGTTATCGCGCGCTGAAGAAATAGCGACAGTTTCAAAAATTACATTTCATTGACTTTTTAACGGTGTCAGTCCGATTGAGTTTCAACGGTTGGGTCACATATTCGTACCAACATGTATTTAGCAATATTTATCTGATATAACTAGGTTGCATCGCTTTTAACAGTGAAACGATTGACTGTGGCACATATTTGAACTAACTTTGGACTGTGACGTGATCAATGTAATAAATGAGACAAATGGACTCCAAGAAAAAACATTCCTCTTAATTTGACGTGATTGCCGGAACTCAGCGATTACACTGGCCGCTGTGGTAGCGCTTCATTTAAGAGTTTAGATAAATAAGTCATTCTTTACTGTGAGACCAATCCTATCCGTTATCGCGCGCTGAAGAAGTAGCAATAGTTTCAAAAACTACATGTCATTGACTTTCTAACGGTGTCAGTCCGTTTGAGTTACAACGTTTGGGTCACATATTCGTACCAACATGTATTTAGCAATATTTATCTGATATTACTTTTAACAGTGAAACGATTGACTGTGGGACTTAATTGAACTGATTTTGGATTGTGACCTGATCAATGTAATAAATGAGACAAATGGACTCCAAGAAAAAACATTCCTCTTAATTTGACGTGATTGCCGGAACTCAGCGATTACACTGGCCGCTGTGGTAGCGCTTCATTTAAAAATTAAGATAAAAAAGTCATTTTTTACTGCGGGACCAATCCTAGCCGTTATCGCGCGCTGAAGAAATAGCGACAGTTTCAAAAATTACATTTCATTGACTTTCTAACGGTGTCAGTCCGTTTGAGTTTCAACAGTTGGGTCACATGTTCGTAATAACATGTATTTAGCGATATTTATCTGATATTACTAGATTGCATCGCTTTTAACAGTGAAACGATTGACTGTGGGACATAATTGAACTAACTTTGGACTGTGACCTGATCAATGTGATAAAGGAGACAATTCGACTCCAAGAAATAACATTCTTCTTAATTTGACATGATTGCCGAAACTTAGCGATTACACTGGGCTCTGTGGTAGCGCTTTATTTAAAAATTAAGATAAAAAAGTCATTTTTTACTGCGGGACCAATCCTAGCCGTTATCGCGCGCTGAAGAAATAGCGACAGTTTCAAAAATTACATTTCATTGACTTTTTAACGGTGTCAGTCCGATTGAGTTTCAACGGTTGGGTCACATATTCGTACCAACATGTATTTAGCAATATTTATCTGATATAACTAGGTTGCATCGCTTTTAACAGTGAAACGATTGACTGTGGCACATATTTGAACTAACTTTGGACTGTGACGTGATCAATGTAATAAATGAGACAAATGGACTCCAAGAAAAAACATTCCTCTTAATTTGACGTGATTGCCGGAACTCAGCGATTACACTGGCCGCTGTGGTAGCGCTTCATTTAAGAGTTTAGATAAATAAGTCATTCTTTACTGTGGGACCAATCCTATCCGTTATCGCGCGCTGAAGAAGTAGCAATAGTTTCAAAAACTACATGTCATTGACTTTCTAACGGTGTCAGTCCGTTTGAGTTACAACGTTTGGGTCACATATTCGTACCAACATGTATTTAGCAATATTTATCTGATATTACTTTTAACAGTGAAACGATTGACTGTGGGACTTAATTGAACTGATTTTGGATTGTGACCTGATCAATGTAATAAATGAGACAAATGGACTCCAAGAAAAACATTTTCTTAATTTGACGTGATTGCCGGAAATCAGCGATTACACTGGGCTCTGTGGTAGCGCTTCATTTAAAAATTAAGATAAAAAAGTCATTTTTTACTGCGGGACCAATCCTAGCCGTTATCGCGCGCTGAAGAAATAGCGACAGTTTTAAAAATTACATTTCATTGACTTTTTAACGGTGTCAGTCCGTGTGAGTTTCAACGGTTGGGTCACATATTCGTACCAACATGTATTTAGCGATATTTATCTGATATTACTAGGTTGCATCGCTTTTAACAGTGAAACGATTGACTGTGGGACATATTTGAACTAACTCTGGACTGTGACCTGATCAATGTAATAAATGACACAAATGGACTCCAACAAAAAACATTCCTCTTAATTTGACGTGATTGCCGGAAATCAGCGATTACACTGGCCGCTGTGGTAGCGCTTCATTTAAGAGTTTAGATAAATAAGTCATTCTTTACTGTGGGACCAATCCTATCCGTTATCGCGCGCTGAAGAAATAGCGACAGTTTCAAAAACTACATTTCATTGACTTTCTAACGGTGTCAGTCCCTTTCAGTTAAAACGGTTTGGTCACATATTCGTATCAACATGTATTTAGCAATATTTTTCTAATATTACTAGGTTGCATCGCTTTTAACTATGAAACGATTGACTGTGGGACTTAATTGAACTGATTATGGACTGTGACCTTATAAATGTGAAAGTGAGACAATTGGACTCCAAGAAATAACATTCTTCTTAATTTGACGTGATTGCCGGAACTCAGCGATTACACTGGGCGCTGTGGTAGCGCTTCATTTAAAAATTTAGATAAATAAGTCGTTCTTTACTGTAGGACCAATCCTATCCGTTTTCGCGCGCTGAAGAAATAGCGACAGTTTCAAAAATTACATTTCATTGACTTTCTAACGGTGTCAGTCCGTTTGAGTTTCAACAGTTGGGTCACATATTCGTACCAACATGTATTTAGCGATATTTATCTGATATTACTAGGTTGCATCGCTTTTAACAGTGAAACGATTGACTGTGGGACATAATTGAACTAACTTTGGACTGTGACCTGATAAATGTGAAAAATGAGACAATTGGACTTCAAGAAATAACATTCTTCTTAATTTCACGTGATTGCCGGAACTCAGCGATTACACTGGCCGCTGTGGTAGCGCTTCATTTAAGAGTTTAGATAAATAAGTCATTCTTTACTGTGGGACCAATCCTATCCGTTATCACGCGCTGAAGAAATTGCGACAGTTTCAAAAACTACATTTCATTGACTTTCTAACGGTGTCAGTCCCTTTCAGTTACAACGGTTTGGTCACATATTCGTACCAACATGTATTTAGCAATATTTTTCTAATATTACTAGGTTGCATCGCTTTCATCTATGAAACGATTGACTGTGGGACTTAATTGAACTAACTTTGGACTGTCACCTGATAAATGTGATAAAGAAGACAATTCGACTCCAAGAAATAACATTCTTCTTAATTTGACATGATTGCCGAAACTTAGCGATTACACTGGGCTCTGTGGTAGCGCTTCATTTAAAAATTAAGATAAAAAAGTCATTTTTTACTGCGGGACCAATCCTAGCCGTTATCGCACGCTGAAGAAATAGCGACAGTTTCAAAAATTACATTTCATTGACTTTTTAACGGTGTCAGTCCGTTTGAGTTTCAACGGTTGGGTCACATATTCGTACCAACAAGTATTTAGCGATATTTATCTGATATTACTAGGTTGCATCGCTTTTAACTATGAAACGATTGACTGTGGGACTTAATTGAACTAACTTTGGACTGTCACCTGATAAATGTGATAAAGGAGACAATTCGACTCCAAGAAATAACATTCTTCTTAATTTGACGTGATTGCCGGAACTCAGCGATTACACTGGCCGCTGTGGTAGCGCTTCATTTAAGAGTTTAGATAAATAAGTCATTCTTTACTGTGGGACCAATCCTATCCGTTATCGCGCGCTGAAGAAGTAGCAATAGTTTCAAAAACGACATGTCATTGACTTTCTAACGGTGTCAGTCCGTTTGAGTTACAACGTTTGGGTCACATATTCGTACCAACATGTATTTAGCAATATTTATCTGATATTACTTTTAACAGTGAAACGATTGACTGTGGGACTTAATTGAACTGATTTTGGATTGTGACCTGATCAATGTAATAAATGAGACAAATGGACTCCAAGAAAAAACATTTTCTTAATTTGACGTGATTGCCGGAAATCAGCGATTACACTGGGCTCTGTGGTAGCGCTTCATTTAAAAATTAAGATAAAAAAGTCATTTTTTACTGCGGGACCAATCCTAGCCGTTATCGCGCGCTGAAGAAATAGCGACAGTTTCAAAAATTACATTTCATTGACTTTCTAACGGTGTCAGTCCGTTTGAGTTTCAACAGTTGGGTCACATATTCGTAATAACATGTATTTAGCGATATTTATCTGATATTACTAGATTGCATCGCTTTTAACAGTGAAACCATTGACTGTGGGACATATTTGAACTAACTTTGGACTGTGACCTGATCAATGTAATAAATGAGACAAATGGACTCCAAGAAAAAACATTCCTCTTAATTTGACGTGATTGCTGGAACTTAGCGATTACACTGGCGGCTGTGGTAGCGCTTCATTTAAGAGTTTAGATAAATAAGTCATTTTTTACTGTGGGACCAATCCTATCCGTTATCGCGCGCTGAAGAAATAGCGACAGTTTCAAAAACTACATTTCATTGACTTTCTAACGTTGTCAGTCCCTTTCAGTTACAACGGTTTGGTCACATATTCGTACAAACATGTATTTAGCAATATTTTTCTAATATTACTATGTTGCATCGCTTTTAACTATGAAACGATTGACTGTGGGACTTAATTGAACTAACTTTGGACTGTCACCTGATAAATGTGATAAAGGAGACAATTCGACTCCAAGAAATAACATTCTTCTTAATTTGACATGATTGCCGAAACTTAGCGATTACACTGGGCTCTGTGGTAGCGCTTCATTTAAAAATTAAGATAAAAAAGTCATTTTTTACTGCGGGACCAATCCTAGCCGTTATCGCGCGCTGAAGAAATAGCGACAGTTTCAAAAATTACATTTCATTGACTTTTTAACGGTGTCAGTCCGATTGAGTTTCAACGGTTGGGTCACATATTCGTACCAACATGTATTTAGCAATATTTATCTGATATAACTAGGTTGCATCGCTTTTAACAGTGAAACGATTGACTGTGGCACATATTTGAACTAACTTTGGACTGTGACGTGATCAATGTAATAAATGAGACAAATGGACTCCAAGAAAAAACATTCCTCTTAATTTGACGTGATTGCCGGAACTCAGCGATTACACTGGCCGCTGTGGTAGCGCTTCATTTAAGAGTTTAGATAAATAAGTCATTCTTTACTGTGGGACCAATCCTATCCGTTATCGCGCGCTGAAGAAGTAGCAATAGTTTCAAAAACTACATGTCATTGACTTTCTGACGGTGTCAGTCCGTTTGAGTTACAACGTTTGGGTCACATATTCGTACCAACATGTATTTAGCAATATTTATCTGATATTACTTTTAACAGTGAAACGATTGACTGTGGGACTTAATTGAACTGATTTTGGATTGTGACCTGATCAATGTAATAAATGAGACAAATGGACTCCAAGAAAAAACATTCCTCTTAATTTGACGTGATTGCCGGAACTCAGCGATTACACTAGCCGCTGTGGTAGCGCTTCATTTAAAAATTAAGATAAAAAAGTCATTTTTTACTGCGGGACCAATCCTAGCCGTTATCGCGCGCTGAAGAAATAGCGACAGTTTCAAAAATTACATTTCATTGACTTTCTAACGGTGTCAGTCCGTTTGAGTTTCAACAGTTGGGTCACATATTCCTAATAACATGTATTTAGCGATATTTATCTGATATTACTAGATTGCATCGCTTTTAACAGTGAAACGATTGACTGTGGGACATATTTGAACTAACTTTGGACTGTGACCTGATCAATGTAATAAATGAGACAAATGGACTCCAAGAAAAAACATTCCTCTTAATTTGACGTGATTGCTGGAACTTACCGATTACACTGGCGGCTGTGGTAGCGCTTCATTTAAGAGTTTAGATAAATAAGTCATTTTTTACTGTGGGACCAATCCTATCCGTTATCGCGCGCTGAAGAAATAGCGACAGTTTCAAAAACTACATTTCATTGACTTTCTAACGGTGTCAGTCCCTTTCAGTTACAACGGTTTGGTCACATATTCGTACCAACATGTATTTAGCAATATTTTTCTAATATTACTAGGTTGCATCGCTTTTAACTTCGAAACGATTGACTGTGGGACTTAATTGAACTAACTTTGGACTGTCACCTGATAAATGTGATAAAGGAGACAATTCGACTCCAAGAAATAACATTCTTCTTAATTTGACATGATTGCCGAAACTTAGCGATTACACTGGGCTCTGTGGTAGCGCTTCATTTAAAAATTAAGATAAAAAAGTCATTTTTTACTGCGGGACCAATCCTAGCCGTTATCGCGCGCTGAAGAAATAGCGACAGTTTCAAAAATCACATTTCATTGACTTTTTAACGGTGTCAGTCCGATTGAGTTTCAACGGTTGGGTCACATATTCGTACCAACATGTATTTAGCAATATTTATCTGATATAACTAGGTTGCATCGCTTTTAACAGTGAAACGATTGACTGTGGCACATATTTGAACTAACTTTGAACTGTGACGTGATCAATGTAATAAATGAGACAAATGGACTCCAAGAAAAAACATTCCTCTTAATTTGACGTGATTGCCGGAACTCAGCGATTACACTGGCCGCTGTGGTAGCGCTTCATTTAAGAGTTTAGATAAATAAGTCATTCTTTACTGTGGGACCCATCCTATCCGTTATCGCGCGCTGAAGAAGTAGCAATAGTTTCAAAAACTACATGTCATTGACTTTCTAACGGTGTCAGTCCGTTTGAGTTACAACGTTTGGGTCACATATTCGTACCAACATGTATTTAGCAATATTTATCTGATATTACTTTTAACAGTGAAACGATTGACTGTGGGACATATTTGAACTAACTCTGGACTGTGACCTGATCAATGTAATAAATGACACAAATGGACTCCAACAAAAAACATTCCTCTTAATTTGACGTGATTGCCGGAAATCAGCGATTACACTGGCCGCTGTGGTAGCGCTTCATTTAAGAGTTTAGATAAATAAGTCATTCTTTACTGTGGGACCAATCCTATCCGTTATCGCGCGCTGAAGAAATAGCGACAGTTTCAAAACCTACATTTCATTGACTTTCTAACGGTGTCAGTCCCTTTCAGTTAAAACGGTTTGGTCACATATTCGTATCAACATGTATTTAGCAATATTTTTCTAATATTACTAGGTTGCATCGCTTTTAACTATGAAACGATTGACTGTGGGACTTAATTGAACTGATTATGGACTGTGACCTTATAAATGTGAAAGTGAGACAATTGGACTCCAAGAAATAACATTCTTCTTAATTTGACGTGATTGCCGGAACTCAGCGATTACACTGGGCGCTGTGGTAGCGCTTCATTTAAAAATTAAGCTAAAAAAAGTCATTTTTTTACTGTGGGACCAATCCTAGCCGTTAGTGCGCGCGAAAGAAGTAGCAATAGTTTCAAAAACTACATTTCATTGACTTTCTAACGGTGTCAGTCCGTTTGAGTTACAACGTTTGGGTCACATATTCGTACCAACATGTATTTAGCAATATTTATCTGATATTACTAGGTTGCATCGTTTTTAACAGTGAAACGATTGACTGTGGGACTTAATTGAACTGATTTTGGACTGTGACCTGATCAATGTAATAAATGAGACAAATGGACTCCAAGAAAAAACATTCTTCTTAATTTGACGTGATTGCCAGAAATCAGCGATTACACTGGGCGTTGTGGTAGCGCTTCATTTAAAAATTTAGATAAATAAGTCGTTCTTTACTGTGGGACCAATCCTATCCGTTATCGCGCGCTGAGGAAATAGCGACAGTTTTAAAAACTACACTTCATTGACTTTCTAACGGTGTCAATTCGATTGAGTTTCAACGGTTGTGTCACATATTCGTACCAACATGTATTTAGCGATATTTTTGTGATATTACTAGGTTTCATCGCTCTTAACAAAGAAACGATTGACTGTGGGACTTAATTGAACTAACTTTGCACTGTGACCTGATAAATGTGAAAAATGAGAGAATTGGACTTCAAGAAATAACATTCTTCTTAATTTGACGTGATTGCCGGAACTCAGCAATTACACTGGCCGCTGTGGTAGCGCTTCATTTAAGAGTTTAGATAAATAAGTCATTCTTTACTGTGGGACCAATCCTATCCGTTATCGCGCGCTAAAGAAATAGCGACAGTTTCAAAAACTACATTTCATTGACTTTCTAACGGTGTCAGTCACTTTCAGGTACAACGGTTCGGTTTGGTCACATATTCGTATCAACATGTATTTAGCAATATTTTTCTAATATTACTAGGTTGCATCGCTTTTAACAGTGAAACGATTGACTGTGGGACTTAATTGAACTGATTTTGGACTGTGACCTGATCAATGTAATAAATGAGACAAATGGACTCCAAGAAAAAACATTCTTCTTAATTTGACGTGATTGCCGGAAATCAGCGATTACACTGGGCGTTGTGGTAGCGCTTCATTTAAAAATTTAGATAAATAAGTCGTTCTTTACTGTGGGACCAATCCTATCCGTTATCGCGCGCTGAGGAAATAGCGACAGTTTCAAAAATAACACTTCATTGACTTTCTAACGGTGTCAATTCGATTGAGTTTCAACGGTTGTGTCACATATTTGTACCAACATGTATTTAGCGATATTTTTCTGACATTACTAGGTTTCATCGCTTTTAACAAAGAAACGATTGACTGTGGGACTTAATTGAACTAACTTTGGACTGTGACCTGATAAATGTGAAAAATGAGACAATTGGACTTCAAGAAATAACATTCTTCTTAATTTGACGTGATTGCCGGAACTCAGTGATTACACTGGCCGCTGTGGTAGCGCTTCATTAAAGAGTTTAGATAAATAAGTCATTCTTTACTGTGGGACCAATCCTATCCGTTATCGCGCGCTGAAGAAATAGCGACAGTTTCAAAAACTACATTTCATTGACTTTTTAACGGTGTCAGTCCCTTTCAGTTACAACGGTTTGGTCACATATTCGTACCAACATGTATTTAGCAATATTTTTCTAATATTATTAGGTTGCATCGCTTTTAACTATGAAACGATTGACTGTGGGACTTAATTGAACTAACTTTGGACTGTCACCTGATAAATGTGATAAAGGAGACAATTGGACTCCAAGAAATAGCATTCTTCTTAATTTGACATGATTGCCGAAACTTAGCGATTACACTGGGCTCTGTGGTAGCGCTTTATTTAAAAATTTAGATAAATAAGTCATTTCTTACTGTGGGACCAATCCTAGCTGTTATCCCGCGCTGAAGAATTAGAGACGGTTTCAAAAATTGCATTTCATTGACTTTCTAACAGTATCAATCCGTTTGAGTTACAATGGTTGAGGCACATATTCGTACCAACATGTATTTAGCGATATTTTTCTGATATTACTAGGTTGTATGGCTTTTAACAGTGAAACGATTGACTGTGGGACTTAATTGGACTGATTATAGACTGTGACTTTATAAATGTGAAAGTGAGACAATTGGACTCCAAGAAATAACATTCTTCTTAATTTGACGTGATTGCCGGAACTCAGCGATTACACTGGGCGCTGTGGTAGCGCTTCATTTAAAAATTAAGCTAAAAAAAGTCATTTTTTTACTGTGGGACCAATCCTAGCCGTTAGCGCGCGCTGAAAAAGTAGCAATAGTTTCAAAAACTACATTTCATTGACTTTCTAACGGTGTCAGTCCGTTTGAGTTACAACGTTTGGGTCACATATTCGTACCAACATGTATTTAGCGATATTTATCTGATGTTACTTGGTTGCATCGCTTTTAACAGTGAAACGATTGACTGTGGGACTTAATTGAACTGATTTTGGACTGTGACCTGATCAATGTGAAATATAAGACAATTGGACTTCAAGAAATAACATTCTTCTTAATTTGACGTGATTGCCGGAACTCAGTGATTACACTGGCCGCGGTGGTAGCGCTTCATTTCAGAGTTTAGATAAATAAGTCATTCTTTACTGTGGGACCAATGCTATCCGTTATCGCGCGCTGAAGAAATAGCGACAGTTTCAAAAACTACATTTCATTGACTTTTTAACGGTGTCAGTCCCTTTCAGTTACAACGGTTTGGTCACATATTCGTACCAACATGTATTTAGCAATATTTTTCTAATATTACTAGGTTGCATCGCTTTTAACTATGAAACGATTGACGGTGGGACTTAATTGAACTAACTTTGGACTGTCACCTGATAAATGTGATAAAGGAGACAATTGGACTTCAAGAAATAACATTCTTCTTAATTTGACGTGATTGCCGGAACTCAGTGATTACACTGGCCGCTGTGGTAGCGCTTCATTTAAGAGTTTAGATAAATAAGTCATTCTTTACTGTGGGACCAATCCTATCCGTTATCGCGCGCTGAAGAAATAGCGACAGTTTCAAAAACTACATTTCATTGACTTTTTACCGGTGTCAGTCCCTTTCAGTTACAACGGTTTGGTCACATATTCGTACCAACATGTATTTAGCAATATTTTTCTAATATTATTAGGTTGCATCGCTTTTAACTATGAAACGATTGACTGTGGGACTTAATTGAACTAACTTTGGACTGTCACCTGATAAATGTGATAAAGGAGACAATTGGACTCCAAGAAATAGCATTCTTCTTAATTTGACATGATTGCCGAAACTTAGCGATTACACTGGGCTCTGTGGTAGCGCTTTATTTAAAAATTTAGATAAATAAGTCATTTCTTACTGTGGGACCAATCCTAGCTGTTATCCCGCGCTGAAGAATTAGAGACGGTTTCAAAAATTGCATTTCATTGACTTTCTAACAGTATCAATCCGTTTGAGTTACAATGGTTGAGGCACATATTCGTACCAACATGTATTTAGCGATATTTTTCTGATATTACTAGGTTGTATGGCTTTTAACAGTGAAACGATTGACTGTGGGACTTAATTGGACTGATTATAGACTGTGACTTTATAAATGTGAAAGTGAGACAATTGGACTCCAAGAAATAACATTCTTCTTAATTTGACGTGATTGCCGGAACTCAGCGATTACGCTGGGCGCTGTGGTAGCGTTTCATTTAAAAATTAAGCTAAAAAAAGTCATTTTTTTACTGTGGGACCAATCCTAGCCGTTAGCGCGCGCTGAAAAAGTAGCAATAGTTTCAAAAACTACATTTCATTGACTTTCTAACGGTGTCAGTCCGTTTGAGTTACAACGTTTGGGTCACATATTCGTACCAACATGTATTTAGCGATATTTATCTGATGTTACTTGGTTGCATCGCTTTTAACAGTGAAACGATTGACTGTGGGACTTAATTGAACTGATTTTGGACTGTGACCTGATCAATGTAATAAATGAGACAAATGGACTCCAAGAAAAAAGTTCTTCTTAATTTGACGTGATTGCCGGAACTGAGCGATTACACTGGCCGCTGTGGTAGCGCTTCATTTAAGAGTTTAGATAAATAAGTCATTCTTTACTGTGGGACCAATCCTAGCTGTTATCGCGCGCTGAAGAAATAGCGAAAGTTTCAAAAACTACATTTCATTGACTTTCTAACGGTGTCATTCCCTTACAGTTACAACGGTTTGGTCACATATTCGTATCAACATGTATTTAGCAATATTTTTTTAATATTACTAGGTTGCATCGCTTTTAACTATGAAACGATTGAATGTGGGACTTAATTGAACTAACTTTGGACTGTCACCTGATAAATGTGATAAAGGAGACAATTGGAGTCCAAGAAATAACATTCTTCTTAATTTGACATGATTGCCGAAACTTAGCGATTACACTGGGCTCTGTGGTAGCGCTTCATTTAAAAATTTAGATAAATAACTCATTTCTTACTGTGGGACCAATCCTAGCTGTTATCCCGCGCTGAAGAAATAGAGACAGTTTCAAAAAGTACATTTCATTGACTTTCTAACAGTATCAATCCGTTTGAGTTACAATGGTTGAGGCACATATTCGTACCAACATGTATTTAGCGATATTTTTCTGATATTACTAGGATGTATGGCTTTTAACAGGGAAACAATTGACTGTGGGACTTAATTGAACTGATTATGGGCTGTGACCTTATAAATGTGAAAGTGAGACAATTGGACTCCAAGAAATAACATTCTTCTTAATTTGACGTGATTGCCGGAACTCAGCGATTACACTGGGCGCTGTGGTAGCGCTTCATTTAAAAATTAAGCTAAAAAAAGTCGTTTTTTTACTGTTAGGCCAATCCTAGCCGTTAGCGCGCGCTGAAGAAGTAGCAATAGTTTCAAAAACTACATTTCATTGACTTTCTAACGGTGTCAGTCCGTTTGAGTTGCAACGTTTGGGTCACATATTCGTACCAACATGTATTTAGCGATATTTATCTGATATTACTAGGTTGCATCGCTTTTAACAGTGAAACGATTGACTGTGGGACTTAATTGAACTGATTTTGGACTGTGACCTGATCAATGTGAAATATAAGACAATTGGACTTCAAGAAATAACATTCTTCTTAATTTGACGTGATTGCCGGAACTCAGTGATTACACTGGCCGCTGTGGTAGCGCTTCATTTAAGAGTTTAGATAAATAAGTCATTCTTTACTGTGGGACCAATGCTATCCGTTATCGCGCGCTGAAGAAATAGCGACAGTTTCAAAAACTACATTTCATTGACTTTTTAACGGTGTCAGTCCCTTTCAGTTACAACGGTTTGGTCACATATTCGTACCAACATGTATTTAGCAATATTTTTCTAATATTACTAGGTTGCATCGCTTTTAACTATGAAACGATTGACGGTGGGACTTAATTGAACTAACTTTGGACTGTCACCTGATAAATGTGATAAAGGAGACAATTGGACTCCAAAAAATAACATTCTTCTTAATTTGACGTGATTGCCGGAACTCAGTGATTACACTGGCCGCTGTGGTAGCGCTTCATTTAAAAATTTAGATAAATAAGTCATTTCTTAATGTGGGACCAATCCTAGCTGTTATCCCGCGCTGAAGAATTAGAGACGGTTTCAAAAAGTGCATTTCATTGACTTTCTAACAGTATAAATCCGTTTGAGTTACAATGGTTGAGGCACATATTCGTACCAACATGTATTTAGCGATATTTTTCTGATATTACTAGGTTGTATGGCTTTTAACAGTGAAACGAATGACTGTGGGACTTAATTGGACTGATTATAGACTGTGACTTTATAAATGTGAAAGTGAGACAATTGGACTCCAAGAAATAACATTCTTCTTAATTTGACGTGATTGCCGGAACTCAGCGATTACACTGGGCGCTGTGGTAGCGCTTCATTTAAAAATTAAGCTAAAAAAAGTCATTTTTTTACTGTGGGACCAATCCTAGCCGTTAGTGCGCGCTGAAAAAGTAGCAATAGTTTCAAAAACTACATTTCATTGACTTTCTAACGGTGTCAGTCCGTTTGAGTTTCAACGTTTGGGTCACATATTCGTACCAACATGTATTTAGCGATATTTATCTGATGTTACTTGGTTGCATCGCTTTTAACAGTGAAACGATTGACTGTGGTACTTAATTGAACTGATTTTGGACTGTGACCTGATCAATGTAATAAATGAGACAAATGGACTCCAAGAAAAACATTCTTCTTAATTTGACGTGATTGCCGGAACTCAGCGATTACACTGGCCGCTGTGGTAGCGCTTCATTTAAGAGTTTAGATAAATAAGTCATTCTTTACTGTGGGACCAATCCTATCCGTTATCGCGCGGTGAAGAAATAGCGACAGTTTCAAAAACTACATTTCATTGACTTTCTAACGGTGTCATTCCCTTACAGTTACAACGGTTTGGTCACATATTCGTATCAACATGTATTTAGCAATATTTTTTTAATATTACTAGGTTGCATCGCTTTTAACTATGAAACGATTGAATGTGTGACTTAATTGAACTAACTTTGGACTGTCACCTGATAAATGTGATAAAGGAGACAATTGGACTCCAAGAAATAACATTCTTCTTAATTTGACATGAGTGCCGAAACTTAGCGATTACACTGGGCTCTGTGGTAGCGCTTCATTTAAAAATTTAGATAAATAAGTCATTTCTTACTGTGGGACCAATGCTATCCGTTATCGCGCGCTGAAGAAATAGCGACAGTTTCAAAAACTACATTTCATTGACTTTTTAACGGTGTCAGGCCCTTTCAGTTACAACAGTTTGGTCACATATTCGTACCAACATGTATTTAGCGATATTTATCTGATGTTACTTGGTTGCATCGCTTTTAACAGTGAAACGATTGACTGTGGGACTTAATTGAACTGATTTTGGACTGTGACCTGATCAATGTAATAAATGAGACAAATGGACTCCAAGAAAAAAATTCTTCTTAATTTGACGTGATTGCCGGAACTCAGTGATTACACTGGCCGCTGTGGTAGCGCTTCATTTAAGAGTTTAGATAAATAAGTCATTCTTTACTGTGGGACCAATGCTATCCGTTATCGCGCGCTGAAGAAATAGCGACAGTTTCAAAAACTACATTTCATTGACTTTTTAACGGTGTCAGGCCCTTTCAGTTACAACAGTTTGGTCACATATTCGTACCAACATGTATTTAGCAATATTTTTCTAATATTACTAGGTTGCATCGCTTTTAACTATGAAACGATTGACTGTGGGACTTAATTGAACTAACTTTGGACTGTCACCTGATAAATGTGATAAAGGAGACAAATGGACTCCAAGAAAAAAATTCTTCTTAATTTGACGTGATTGCCGGAACTCAGTGATTACACTGGCCGCTGTGGTAGCGCTTCATTTAAGAGTTTAGATAAATAAGTCATTCTTTACTGTGGGACCAATGCTATCCGTTATCGCGCGCTGAAGAAATAGCGACAGTTTCAAAAACTACATTTCATTGACTTTTTAACGGTGTCAGGCCCTTTCAGTTACAACAGTTTGGTCACATATTCGTACCAACATGTATTTAGCAATATTTTTCTAATATTACTAGGTTGCATCGCTTTTAACTATGAAACGATTGACTGTGGGACTTAATTGAACTAACTTTGGACTGTCACCTGATAAATGTGATAAAGGAGACAATTGGACTCCAAAAAATAACATTCTTCTTAATTTGACGTGATTGCCGGAACTCAGTGATTACACTGGCCGCTGTGGTAGCGCTTCATTTAAGAGTTTAGATAAATAAGTCATTTTTTACTGTGGGACCAATCCTATCCGTTATCGCGCGCTGAAGAAATAGCGACAGTTTCAAAAACAACATTTCATTGACTTTTTAACGGTGTCAGTCCATTTCAGTTACAACGGTTTGGTCACATATTCGTACCAACATGTATTTAGCAATATTTTTCTAATATTATTAGGTTGCATCGCTTTTAACTATGAAACGATTGACTGTGGGACTTAATTGAACTAACTTTGGACTGTCACCTGATAAATGTAATAAAGGAGACAATTGGACTCCAAGAAATAGCATTCTTCTTAATTTGACATGATTGCCGAAACTTAGCGATTACACTGGGCTCTGTGGTAGCGCTTCATTTAAAAATTTAGATAAATAAGTCATTTCTTACTGTGGGACCAATCCTAGCTGTTATCCCGCGCTGAAGAATTAGAGACGGTTTCAAAAAGTGCATTTCATTGACTTTCTAACAGTATCAATCCGTTTGAGTTACAATGGTTGAAGCACATATTCGTACCAACATGTATTTAGCGATATTTTTCTGATATTACTAGGTTGTGTGGCTTTTAACAGTGAAACGATTGACTGTGGGACTTAATTGGACTGATTATAGACTGTGACTTTATAAATGTGAAAGTGAGACAATTGGACTCCAAGAAATAACATTCTTCTTAATTTGACGTGATTGCCGGAACTCAGCGATTACACTGGGCGCTGTGGTAGCGCTTCATTTAAAAATTAAGCTAAAAAAAGTCATTTTTTTACTGTGGGACCAATCCTAGCCGTTAGCGCGCGCTGAAGAAGTAGCAGTAGTTTCAAAAACTACATTTCATTGACTTTCTAACAGTGTCAGTCCGTTTGAGTTACAACGTTTGGGTCACATATTCGTCCCAACATGTATTTAGCGATATTTATCTGATGTTACTTGGTTGCATCGCTTTTAACAGTGAAACGATTGACTGTGGGACTTAATTGAACTGATTTTGGACTGTGACCTGATCAATGTAATAAATGAGACAAATGGACTCCAAGAAAAAAATTCTTCTTAATTTGACGTGATTGCCGGAACTCAGCGATTACACTGGCCGCTGTGGTAGCGCTTCATTTAAGAGTTTAGATAAATAAGTCATTCTTTACTGTGGGACTAATCCTATCCGTTATCGCGCGCTGAAGAAATAGCGACAGTTTCAAAAACTACATTTCATTGACTTTCTAACGGTGTCATTCCCTTACAGTTACAACGGTTTGGTCACATATTCGTATCAACATGTATTTAGCAATATTTTTTTAATATTACTAGGTTGCATCGCTTTTAACTATGAAACGATTGAATGTGGGACTTAATTGAACTAAATTTGGACTGTCACCTGATAAATGTAATAAAGGAGACAATTGGACTCCAAGAAATAACATTCTTCTTAATTTGACATGATTGCCGAAACTTAGCGATTACACTGGGCTCTGTGGTAGCGCTTCATTTAAAAATTTAGATAAATAAGTCATTTCTTACTGTGGGACCAATCCTAGCTGTTATCCCGCGCTGAAGAAATAGAGACAGTTTCAAAAAGTACATTTCATTGACTTTCTAACAGTATCAATCCGTTTGAGTTACAATGGTTGAAGCACATATTCGTACCAACATGTATTTAGCGATATTTTTTTGATATTACTAGGTTGTATGGCTTTTAACAGGGAAACAATTGACTATGGGACTTAATTGAACTGATTATGGGCTGTGACCTTATAAATGTGAAAAATGAGACAATTGGACTTCAAGAAATAACATTCTTCTTAATTTGACGTGATTGCCGGAACTCAGTGATTACACTGGCCGCTGTGGCAGCGCTTCATTTAAGAGTTTAGATAAATAAGTCATTCTTTACTGTGGGACCAATGCTATCCGCTATCGCGCGCTGAAGAAATAGCGACAGTTTCAAAAACTACATTTCATTGACTTTTTAACGGTGTCAGTACCTTTCAGTTACAACGGTTTGGTCACATATTCGTACCAACATGTATTTAGCAATATTTTTCTAATATTACTAGGTTGCATCGCTTTTAACTATGAAACGATTGACTGTGGGACTTAATTGAACTAACTTTGGACTGTCACCTGATAAATGTGATAAATGAGACAATTGGACTCCAAAAAATAACATTCTTCTTAATTTGACATGATTGCCGAAACTTAGCGATTAAACTGGGCTCTGTGGTACCGCTTCATTTAAAAATTTAGATAAATAAGTCATTTCTTACTGTAGGACCAATCCTAGCTGTTATCCCGCGCTGAAGAAATATGGACAGTTTCAAAAAGGACATTTCATTGACTTTCTAACAGTATCAATCCGTTTGAGTTACAATGGTTGAGGCACATATTCGTACCAACATGTATTTAGCGATATATTTCTGATATTACTAGGTTGCATGGCTTTTAACAGTGAAACGATTGACTGTGGGACTTAATTGGACTGATTATAGACTGTGACTTTATAGATGTGAAAGTTAGACAATTGGATCCCAAGAAATAACATTCTTCTTAATTTGACGTGATTGCCGGAACTCAGCGATTACACTGGGCTCTGTGGTAGCGCTTCATTTAAAAATTTAGATAAATAAGTCATTTCTTACTGTGGGACCAATCCTAGCTGTTATCCCGCGCTGAAGAAGTAGCAATAGTTTCAAAAACTACATTTCATTGACTTTCTAACAGTATCAATCCGTTTGAGTTACAATGGTTGAGGCACATGTTCGTACCAACATGTATTTAGCGATATTTTTCTGATATTACTAGGTTGTATGGCTTTTAACAGGGAAATGATTGACTGTGGGACTTAATTGAACTGATTATGGACTGTGACCTTATAAATGTGAAAGTGAGACAATTGGACTCTAAGAAATAACATTCTTCTTAATTTGACGTGATTGCCGGAACTCAGCGATTACACTGGGCGCTGTGGTAGCGCTTCATTTAAAAATTAAGCTAAAAAAAGTCGTTTTTTTACTGTGGGACCAATCCTAGCCGTTAGCGCGCGCTGAAGAAATAGCGACAGTTTCAAAAACTACATTTCATTGACTTTTTACCGGTGTCAGTCCCTTTCAGTTACAATGATTTGGTCACATATTCGTACCAACATGTATTTAGCAATATTTTTCTAATATTACTAGGTTGCGTTGCTTTTTACTATGAAACGATTGACTGTGGGATTTAATTGAACTGATTTTGAACTGTGACCTGATCAATGTGAAAAATGAGACAATTGGACTTCAAGAAATAACATTCTTCTTAATTTGACGTGATTGCCGGAACTCAGTGATTACACTGGCCGCTGTGGTAGCGCTTCATTTAAGAGTTTAGATAAATAAGTCATTCTTTACTGTGGGACCAATGCTATCCGTTATCGCGCGCTGAAGAAATAGCGACAGTTTCAAAAACTACATTTCATTGACTTTTTAACGGTGTCAGTCCCTTTCAGTTACAACGGTTTGGTCACATATTCGTACCAACATGTATTTAGCAATATTTTTCTAATATTACTAGGTTGCATCGCCTTTAACTATGAAACGATTGACTGTGGGACTTAATTGAACTAACTTTGGACTGTCACCTGATAAATGTGATAAAGGAGACAATTGGACTCCAAAAAATAACATTCTTCTTAATTTGACATGATTGCCGAGACTTAGCGATTAAACTGGGCTCTGTGGTACCGCTTCATTTAAAAATTTAGATAAATAAGTCATTTCTTACTGTAGGACCAATCCTAGCTGTTATCCCGCGCTGAAGAAATATAGACAGTTTCAAAAAGGACATTTCATTGACTTTCTAACAGTATCAATCCGTTTGAGTTACAATGGTTGAGGCACATATTCGTACCAACATGTATTTAGCGATATATTTCTGATATTACTAGGTTGTATGGCTTTTAACAGTGAAACGATTGACTGTGGGACTTAATTGAACTGATTATAGACTGTGACTTTATAGATGTGAAAGTTAGACAATTGGACTCCAAGAAATAACATTCTTCTTAGTTTGACGTGATTGCCGGAACTCAGCGATTACACTGGGCTCTGTGGTAGCGCTTCATTTAAAAATTTAGATAAATAAGTCATTTCTTACTGTGGGACCAATCCTAGCTGTTATCCCGCGCTGAAGAAGTAGCAATAGTTTCAAAAACTACATTTCATTGACTTTCTAACAGTATCAAACCGTTTGAGTTACAATGGTTGAGGCACATGTTCGTACCAACATGTATTTAGCGATATTTTTCTGATATTACTAGGTTGTATGGCTTTTAACAGGGAAATGATTGACTGTGGGACTAAATTGAACTGATTATGGACTGTGACCTTATAAATGTGAAAGTGAGACAATTGGACTCTAAGAAATAACATTCTTCTTAATTTGACGTGATTGCCGGAACTCAGCGATTACACGGGGCGCTGTGGTAGCGCTTCATTTAAAAATTAAGCTAAAAAAAGTCGTTTTTTTACTGTGGGACCAATCCTAGCCGTTAGCGCGCGCTGAAGAAATAGCGACAGTTTCAAAAACTACATTTCATTGACTTTTTAACGGTGTCAGTCCCTTTCAGTTACAATGGTTTGGTCACATATTCGTACCAACATATATTTAGCAATATTTTTCTAATATTACTAGGTTGCGTTGCTTTTTACTATGAAACGATTGACTGTGGGATTTAATGGAACTGATTTTGGACTGTGACCTGATCAATGTGATAAAGGAGACAATTGGACTCCAAAAAATAACATTCTTCTTAATTTGACATGATTGCCGAGACTTAGCGATTAAACTGGGCTCTGTGGTACCGCTTCATTTAAAAATTTAGATAAATAAGTCATTTCTTACTGTAGGACCAATCCTAGCTGTTATCCCGCGCTGAAGAAATATAGACAGTTTCAAAAAGGACATTTCATTGACTTTCTAACAGTATCAATCCGTTTGAGTTACAATGGTTGAGGCACATATTCGTACCAACATGTATTTAGCGATATATTTCTGATATTACTAGGTTGTATGGCTTTTAACAGTGAAACGATTGACTGTGGGACTTAATTGAACTGATTATAGACTGTGACTTTATAGATGTGAAAGTTAGACAATTGGACTCCAAGAAATAACATTCTTCTTAGTTTGACGTGATTGCCGGAACTCAGCGATTACACTGGGCTCTGTGGTAGCGCTTCATTTAAAAATTTAGATAAATAAGTCATTTCTTACTGTGGGACCAATCCTAGCTGTTATCCCGCGCTGAAGAAGTAGCAATAGTTTCAAAAACTACATTTCATTGACTTTCTAACAGTATCAATCCGTTTGAGTTACAATGGTTGAGGCACATGTTCGTACCAACATGTATTTAGCGATATTTTTCTGATATTACTAGGTTGTATGGCTTTTAACAGGGAAATGATTGACTGTGGGACTAAATTGAACTGATTATGGACTGTGACCTTATAAATGTGAAAGTGAGACAATTGGACTCTAAGAAATAACATTCTTCTTAATTTGACGTGATTGCCGGAACTCAGCGATTACACGGGGCGCTGTGGTAGCGCTTCATTTAAAAATTAAGCTAAAAAAAGTCGTTTTTTTACTGTGGGACCAATCCTAGCCGTTAGCGCGCGCTGAAGAAATAGCGACAGTTTCAAAAACTACATTTCATTGACTTTTTAACGGTGTCAGTCCCTTTCAGTTACAATGGTTTGGTCACATATTCGTACCAACATATATTTAGCAATATTTTTCTAATATTACTAGGTTGCGTTGCTTTTTACTATGAAACGATTGACTGTGGGATTTAATTGAACTGATTTTGGACTGTGACCTGATCAATGTGAAAAATGAGACAATTGGACTTCAAGAAATAACATTCTTCTTAATTTGACGTGATTGCCGGAACTCAGTTATTACACTGGCCGCTGTGGTAGCGCTTCATTTAAGAGTTTAGATAAATAAGTCATTCTTTACTGTGGGACCAATGCTATCCGTTCTCGCGCGCTGAAGAAATAGCGACAGTTTCAAAAACTACATTTCATTGACTTTTTAACGGTGTCAGTCCCTTTCAGTTACAACGGTTTGGTCACATATTCGTACCAACATGTATTTAGCAATATTTTTCTAATATTACTAGGTTGTATGGCTTTTAACAGTGAAACGAATGACTGTGGGACTTAATTGAACTGATTATAGACTGTCACTTTATAAATGTGAAAGTGAGACAATTGGACTCCAAGAAATAACATTCTTCTTAATTTGACATGATTGCCGAAACTTAGCGATTAAACTGGTCTCTGTGGTACCGCTTCATTAAAAAATTTAGATAAATAAGTCATTTCTTACTGTGGGACCAATCCTAGCTGTTATCCCGCGCTGAAGAAATAGAGACAGTTTCAAAAAGTACATTTCATTGACTTTCTAACAGTATCAATCCGTTTGAGTTACAATGGTTGAGGCACATATTCGTACCAACATGTATTTAGCGATATTTTTCTGACATTACTAGGTTGTATGGCTTTTAACAGTGAAACGATTGACTGTGGGACTTAATTGAACTGATTATAGACTGTGACTTTATAAATGTGAAAGTGAGACAATTGGACTCCAAGAAATAACATTCTTCTTAATTTGACGTGATTGCCGGAACTCAGCGATTACACTGGGCGCTGTGGTAGCGCTTCATTTAAAAATTAAGCTAAAAAATGTCATTTTTTACTGTAGGACCAATCCTAGCCGTTAGCGCGCGCTGAAGAAATAGAGACAGTTTCAAAAAGTACATTTCATTGACTTTCTAACAGTAGCAATCCGTTTGAGTTAAAATGGTTGAGGCACATATTCGTACCAACATGTATTTTGCGATATTTTTCTGATATTACTAGGTTGTATGGCTTTTAACAGTGAAACGGTTGACTGTGGGACTTAATTGAACTGATTTTGGACTGTGACCTGATCAATGTAATAAATGAGACAAATGGACTCCAAGAAAAAACATTCTTCTTAATTTGACGTGATTGCCGGAAATCAGCGATTACGCTGGGCGTTGTGGTAGCGCTTCATTTAAAAATTTAAATAAATAAGTCGTTCTTTACTGTGGGACCAATCCTATTCGTTATCGCGCGCTCAGGAAATAGCGACAGTTTCAAAAACTACACTTCATTGACTTTCTAACGGTGCCAGTCCCTTTCAGTTACAACGGTTTGGTCACATATTCGTACCAACATGAATTTAGAAATATTTTTCTAATATTACTAGGTTGCATCGCTTTTAACTATGAAACGATTGACTGTGGGACTTAATTGAACTAACTTTGGATTGTCACCTGATAAATGTGATAAAGGAGAAAATTGGACTCCAAGAAATAACATTCTTCTTAATTTGACATGATTGCCGAAACTTAGCGATTACACTGGGCTCTGTGGTAGCGCTTCATTTAAAGATTTAGATAAATAAGTCATTTCTTACTGTGGGACCAATCCTAGCCGTTATCGCGCGCTGAAGAAATAGCGACAGTTTCAAAAACTACATTTCATTGACTTTTTAACGGTGTCAGTCCCTTTCAGTTACAATGGTTTGGTCACATATTCGTACCAACATGTATTTAGCAATATTTTTCTAATATTACTAGGTTGCGTTGCTTTTTACTATGAAACGATTGACTGTGGGATTTAATTGAACTGATTTTGGAATGTGACCTGATCAATGTGAAAAATGAGACAATTGGACTTCAAGAAATAACATTCTTCTTAATTTGACGTGATTGCCGGAACTCAGTGATTACACTGGCCGCTGTGGTAGCGCTTCATTTAAGAGTTTAGATAAATAAGTCATTCTTTACTGTGGGACCAATGCTATCCGTTATCGCGCGCTGAAGAAATAGCGACAGTTTCAAAAACTACATTTCATTGACTTTTTAACGGTGTCAGTCCCTTTCAGTTACAACGGTTTGGTCACATATTCGTACCAACATGTATTTAGCAATATTTTTCTAATATTACTAGGTTGTATGGCTTTTAACAGTGAAACAAATGACTGTGGGACTTAATTGAACTGATTATAGACTGTCACTTTATAAATGTGAAAGTGAGACAATTGGACTCCAAGAAATAACATTCTTCTTAATTTGACATGATTGCCGAAACTTAGCGATTAAACTGGTCTCTGTGGTACCGCTTCATTTAAAAATTTAGATAAATAGGTCATTTCTTACTGTGGGACCAATCCTAGCTGTTATCCCGCGCTGAAGAAATAGAGACAGTTTCAAAAAGTACATTTCATTGACTTTCTAACAGTATCAATCCGTTTGAGTTACAATGGTTGAGGCACATATTCGTACCAACATGTATTTAGCGATATTTTTCTGATATTACTAGGTTGTATGGCTTTTAACAGTGAAACGATTGACTGTGGGACTTAATTGAACTGATTATAGACTGTGACTTTATAAATGTGAAAGTGAGACAATTGGACTCCAAGAAATAACATTCTTCTTAATTTGACGTGATTGCCGGAACTCAGCGATTACACTGGGCGCTGTGGTAGCGCTTCATTTAAAAATTAAGCTAAAAAAAGTCATTTTTTACTGTGGGACCAATCCTAGCCGTTAGCGCGCGCTGAAGAAATAGAGACAGTTTCAAAAAGTACATTTCATTGACTTTCTAACAGTAGCAATCCGTTTGAGTTAAAATGGTTGAGGCACATATTCGTACCAACATGTATTTTGCGATATTTTTCTGATATTACTAGGTTGTATGGCTTTTAACAGTGAAACGGTTGACTGTGGGACTTAATTGAACTGATTTTGGACTGTGACCTGATCAATGTAATAAATGAGACAAATGGACTCCAAGAAAAAACATTCTTCTTAATTTGACGTGATTGCCGGAAATCAGCGATTACACTGGGCGTTGTGGTAGCGCTTCATTTAAAAATTTAAATAAATAAGTCGTTCTTTACTGTGGGACCAATCCTATCCGTTATCGCGCGCTCAGGAAATAGCGACAGTTTCAAAAACTACACTTCATTGACTTTCTAACGGTGCCAGTCCCTTTCAGTTACAACGGTTTGGTCACATATTCGTACCAACATGAATTTAGAAATATTTTTCTAATATTACTAGGTTGCATCGCTTTTAACTATGAAACGATTGACTGTGGGACTTAATTGAACTAACTTTGGATTGTCACCTGATAAATGTGATAAAGGAGAAAATTGGACTCCAAGAAATAACATTCTTCTTAATTTGACATGATTGCCGAAACTTAGCGATTACACTGGGCTCTGTGGTAGCGCTTCATTTAAAGATTTAGATAAATAAGTCATTTCTTACTGTGGGACCAATCCTAGCTGTTATCCCGCGCTGAAGAAGTAGCAATAGTTTCAAAAATTACATTTCATTGACATTCTAACAGTATCAATCCGTTTGAGTTATAATGGTTGAGGCACATATTCGTACCAACATGTATTTAGCGATATTTTTCTGATATTACTAGGTTGTATGGCTTTTAACAGTGAAACGATTGACTGTGGGACTTAATTGAACTGATTATGGACTGTCACCTGATAAATGTGATAAAGGAGACAATTGGACTCCATGAAATAACATTCTTCTTAATTTGACATGATTGCCGAAACTTAGCGATTACACTGGGCTCTGTGGTAGCGCTTCATTTAAAAATTTAGATAAATAAGTCATTTCTTACTGTGGGACCAATCCTAGTTGTTATCCCGCGCTGAAAAAATAGAGACAGTTTCAAAAAGTACATTTCATTGACTTTCTAACAGTATCAATCCGTTTGAGTTAAAATGGTTGAGGCACATATTCGTACCAAGATGTATTTAGCGATATTTTTCTGATATTACTAGGTTGTATGGCTTTTAACAGTGAAACGAATGACTGTGGGACTTAATTGAACTGATTATAGACTGTGACTTTATAAATGTGAAAGTGAGACAATTGGACTCCAAGAAATAACATTCTTCTTAATTTGACATTAGTGCTGAAACTTAGCGATTAAACTGGGCTCTGTGGTACCGCTTCATTTAAAAATTTAGATAAATAAGTCATTTCTTACTGTGGGACCAATCCTAGCTGTTATCCCGCGCTGAAGAAATAGAGACAGTTTCAAAAAGTACATTTCATTGACTTTCTAACAGTATCAATCCGTTTGAGTTACAATGGTTGGACACATATTCGTACCAACATGTATTTAGCGATATTTTTCTGATATTACTAGGTTGTATGGCTTTTAACAGTGAAACGATTGACTGTGGGACTTAATTGAACTGATTATAGACTGTGACTTTATAAATGTGAAAGTGAGACAATTGGACTCCAAGAAATAACATTCTTCTTAATTTGACGTGATTGCCGGAACTCAGCGATTACACTGGGCGCTGTGGTAGCGCTTCATTTAAAAATTAAGCTAAAAAAAGTCATTTTTTACTGTGGGACCAATCCTAGCCGTTAGCGCGCGCTGAAGAAATAGAGACAGTTTCAAAAAGTACCTTCATTGACTTTCTAACAGTATCAATCCGTTTGAGTTAAAATGGTTGAGGCACATATTCGTACCAACATGTATTTTGCGATATTTTTCTGATATTACTAGGTTGTATGGCTTTTAACAGTGAAACGGTTGACTGTGGGACTTAATTGAACTGATTTTGGACTGTGACCTGATCAATGTAATAAATGAGACAAATGGACTCCAAGAAAAAACATTCTTCTTAATTTGACGTGATTGCCGGAAATCAGCGATTACACTGGGCGTTGTGGTAGCGCTTCATTTAAAAATTTAAATAAATAAGTCGTTCTTTACTGTGGGACCAATCCTATCCGTTATCGCGCGCTCAGGAAATAGCGACAGTTTCAAAAACTATACTTCATTGACTTTCTAACGGTGCCAGTCCCTTTCAGTTACAACGGTTTGGTCACATATTCGTACCAACATGAATTTAGAAATATTTTTCTAATATTACTAGGTTGCATCGCTTTTAACTATGAAACGATTGACTGTGGGACTTAATTGAACTAACTTTGGATTATCACCTGATAAATGTGATAAAGGAGAAAATTGGACTCCAAGAAATAACATTCTTCTTAATTTGACATGATTGCCGAAACTTAGCGATTACACTGGGCTCTGTGGTAGCGCTTCATTTAAAGATTTAGATAAATAAGTCATTTCTTACTGTGGGACCAATCCTAGCTGTTATCCCGCGCAGAAGAAGTAGCAATAGTTTCAAAAATTACATTTCATTGACATTATAACAGTATCAATCCGTTTGAGTTATAATGGTTGAGGCACATATTCGTACCAACATGTATTTAGCGATATTTTTCTGATATTACTAGGTTGTATGGCTTTTAACAGTGAAACGATTGACTGTGGGACTTAATTGAACTGATTTTGGACTGTGACCTGATCAATGTAATAAATGAGACAAATGGACTGCAAGAAAAAACATTCTTCTTAATTTGACGTGATTGCCGGAAATCAGCGATTACATTGGGCGTTGTGGTAGCGTTTCATTTAAAAATTTAGATAAATAAGTCGTTCTTTACTGTGGGACCAATCCTATCCGTTATCGCGCGCTCAGGAAATAGCGACAGTTTCAAAAACTACACTTCATTGACTTTCTAACGGTGTCAGTCCCTTTCAGTTACAACGGTTTGGTCACATATTCGTACCAACATGTATTTAGCAATATTTTTCTAAATTACTAGGTTGCATCGCTTTTAGCTATGAAACGATTGACTGTGGGACTTAATTGAACTAACTTTGGACTGTCACCTGATAAATGTGATAAAGGAGAAAATTGGACTCCAAGAAATAACATTCTTCTTAATTTGACGTGATTGCCGGAACTCAGCGATTACACTGGGCGCTGTGGTAGCGCTTCATTTAAAAATTAAGCTAAAAAAAGTCGTTTTTTTACTGTGGGACCAATCCTAGCTGTTATCCCGCGCTGAAGAAATATAGACAGTTTCAAAAAGGACATTTCATTGACTTTCTAACAGTATCAATCCGTTTGAGTTACAATGGTTGAGGCACATATTCGTACCAACATGTATTTAGCGATATATTTCTGATATTACTAGGTTGTATGGCTTTTAACAATGAAACGATTGACTGTGGGACTTAATTGAACTGATTATAGACTGTGACTTTATAGATGTGAAAGTTAGACAATTGGACTCCAAGAAATAACATTCTTCTTAATTTGACGTGATTGCCGGAACTCAGCGATTACACTGGGCTCTGTGGTAGCGCTTCATTTAAAAATTTAGATAAATAAGTCATTTC
The DNA here is from genome assembly GCF_029227915.1 of Hydractinia symbiolongicarpus. NCBI lineage: Eukaryota > Metazoa > Cnidaria > Hydrozoa > Anthoathecata > Hydractiniidae > Hydractinia > Hydractinia symbiolongicarpus. The sequence goes on from NC_079881.1 coordinate 30,769,092, forward strand.
TTACTGTGGGACCAATCCTAGCTGTTATCCCGCGCTGAAGAAGTAGCAATAGTTTCAAAAACTACATTTCATTGACTTTCTAACAGTATCAATCCGTTTGAGTTACAATGGTTGAGTCACATGTTCGTACCAACATGTATTTAGCGATATTTTTCTGATATTACTAGGTTGTATGGCTTTTAACAGGGAAATGATTGACTGTGGGACTTAATTGAACTGATTATGGACTGTGACCTTATAAATGTGAAAGTGAGACAATTGGACTCTAAGAAATAACATTCTTCTTAATTTGACGTGATTGCCGGAACTCAGCGATTACACTGGGCGCTGTGGTAGCGCTTCATTTAAAAATTAAGCTAAAAAAAGTTGTTTTTTTACTGTGGGACCAATCCTAGCCGTTAGCGCGCGCTGAAGAAATAGCGACAGTTTCAAAAACTACATTTCATTGACTTTTTAACGGTGTCAGTCCCTTTCAGTTACAATGGTTTGGTCACATATTCGTACCAACATGTATTTAGCAATATTTTTCTAATATTACTAGGTTGCATTGCTTTTAACTATGAAACGATTGACTGTGGGATTTAATTGAACTAACTTTGGACTGTCACCTGATAAATGTGATAAAGGAGAAAATTGGACTCCAAGAAATAACATTCTTCTTAATTTGACATGATTGCCGAAACTTAGCGATTACACTGGGCTCTGTGGTAGCGCTTCATTTAAAGATTTAGATAAATAAGTCATTTCTTACTGTGGGACCAATCCTAGCTGTTATCCCGCGCTGAAGAAGTAGCAATAGTTTCAAAAATTACATTTCATTGACATTCTAACAGTATCAATCCGTTTGAGTTATAATGGTTGAGGCACATATTCGTACCAACATGTAGTTAGCGATATTTTTCTGATATTACTAGGTTGTATGGCTTTTAACAGTGAAACGATTGACTGTGGGACTTAATTGAACTGATTATGGACTGTCACCTGATAAATGTGATAAAGGAGACAATTGGACTCCATGAAATAACATTCTTCTTAATTTGACATGATTGCCGAAACTTAGCGATTACACTGGGCTCTGTGGTGGCGCTTCATTTAAAAATTTAGATAAATAAGTCATTTCTTACTGTGGGACCAATCCTAGTTGTTATCCCGCGCTGAAGAAATAGAGACAGTTTCAAAAAGTACATTTCATTGACTTTCTAACAGTATCAATCCGTTTGAGTTAAAATGGTTGAGGCACATATTCGTACCAACATGTATTTAGCGATATTTTTCTGATATTACTAGGTTGTATGGCTTTTAACAGTGAAACGAATGACTGTGGGACTTAATTGAACTGATTATAGACTGTGACTTTATAAATGTGAAAGTGAGACAATTGGACTCCAAGAAATAACATTCTTCTTAATTTGACATGATTGCCGAAACTTAGCGATTAAACTGGGCTCTGTGGTACCGCTTCATTTAAAAATTTAGATAAATAAGTCATTTCTTACTGTGGGACCAATCCTAGCTGTTATCCCGCGCTGAAGAAATAGAGACAGTTTCAAAAAGTACATTTCATTGACTTTCTAACAGTATCAATCCGTTTGAGTTACAATGGTTGAGGCACATATTCGTACCAACATGTATTTAGCGATATTTTTCTGATATTACTAGGTTGTATGGCTTTTAACAGTGAAACGATTGACTGTGGGACTTATTTGAACTGATTATAGACTGTGACTTTATAAATGTGAAAGTGAGACAATTGGACTCCAAGAAATAACATTCTTCTTAATTTGACGTGATTGCCGGAACTCAGCGATTACACTGGGCGCTGTGGTAGTACTTCATTTAAAAATTAAGCTAAAAAAAGTCATTTTTTACTGTGGGACCAATCCTAGCCGTTAGCGCGCGCTGAAGAAATAGAGACAGTTTCAAAAAGTACATTTCATTGACTTTCTAACAGTATCAATCCGTTTGAGTTAAAATGGTTGAGGCACATATTCGTACCAACATGTATTTTGCGATATTTTTCTGATATTACTAGGTTGTATGGCTTTTAACAGTGAAACGGTTGACTGTGGGACTTAATTGAACTCATTTTGGACTGTGACCTGATCAATGTAATAAATAAGACAAATGGACTCCAAGAAAAAACATTCTTCTTAATTTGACGTGATTGCCGGAAATCAGCGATTACACTGGGCGTTGTGGTAGCGCTTCATTTAAAAATTTAAATAAATAAGTCGTTCTTTACTGTGGGACCAATCCTATCCGTTATCGCGTGCTCAGGAAATAGCGACAGTTTCAAAAACTACACTTCATTGACTTTCTAACGGTGCCAGTCCCTTTCAGTTACAACGGTTTGGTCACATATTCGTACCAACATGAATTTAGAAATATTTTTCTAATATTACTAGGTTGCATCGCTTTTAACTATGAAACGATTGACTGTGGGACTTAATTGAACTAACTTTGGATTGTCACCTGATAAATGTGATAAAGGAGAAAATTGGACTCCAAGAAATAACATTCTTCTTAATTTGACATGATTGCCGAAACTTAGCGATTACACTGGGCTCTGTGGTAGCGCTTCATTTAAAGATTTAGATAAATAAGTCATTTCTTACTGTGGGACCAATCCTAGCTGTTATCCCGCGCTGAAGAAGTAGCAATAGTTTCAAAAATTACATTTCATTGACATTCTAACAGTATCAATCCGTTTGAGTTATAATGGTTGAGGCACATATTCGTACCAACATGTATTTAGCGATATTTTTCTGATATTACTAGGTTGTATGGCTTTTAACAGTGAAACGATTGACTGTGGGACTTAATTGAACTGATTATGGACTGTCACCTGATAAATGTGATAAAGGAGACAATTGGACTCCATGAAATAACATTCTTCTTAATTTGACATGATTGCCGAAACTTAGCGATTACACTGGGCTCTGTGGTAGCGCTTCATTTAAAAATTTAGATAAATAAGTCATTTCTTACTGTGGGACCAATCCTAGTTGTTATCCCGCGCTGAAGAAATAGAGACAGTTTCAAAAAGTACATTTCATTGACTTTCTAACAGTATCAATCCGTTTGAGTTAAAATGGTTGAGGCACATATTCGTACCAACATGTATTTAGCGATATTTTTCTGATATTACTAGGTTGTATGGCTTTTAACAGTGAAACGAATGACTGTGGGACTTAATTGAACTGATTATAGACTGTGACTTTATAAATGTGAAAGTGAGACAATTGGACTCCAAGAAATAACATTCTTCTTAATTTGACATGATTGCCGAAACTTAGCGATTAAACTGGGCTCTGTGGTACCGCTTCATTTAAAAATTTAGATAAATAAGTCATTCCTTACTGTGGGACCAATCCTAGCTGTTATCCCGCGCTGAAGAAATAGAGACAGTTTCAAAAAGTACATTTCATTGACTTTCTAACAGTATCAATCCGTTTGAGTTACAATGGTTGAGGCACATATTCGTACCAACATGTATTTAGCGATATTTTTCTGATATTACTAGGTTGTATGGCTTTTAACAGAGAAACGATTGACTGTGGGACTTAATTGAACAGATTATAGACTGTGACTTTATAAATGTGAAAGTGAGACAATTGGACTCCAAGAAATAACATTCTTCTTAATTTGACGTGATTGCCGGAACTCAGCGATTACACTGGGCGCTGTGGTAGCGCTTCATTTAAAAATTAAGCTAAAAAAAGTCATTTTTTACTGTGGGACCAATCCTAGCCGTTAGCGCGCGCTGAAGAAATAGAGACAGTTTCAAAAAGTACATTTCATTGACTTTCTAACAGTATCAATCCGTTTGAGTTAAAATGGTTGAGGCACATATTCGTACCAACATGTATTTTGCGATATTTTTCTGATATTACTAGGTTGTATGGCTTTTAACAGTGAAACGGTTGACTGTGGGACTTAATTGAACTGATTTTGGACTGTGACCTGATCAATGTAATAAATGAGACAAATGGACTCCAAGAAAAAACATTCTTCTTAATTTGACGTGATTGCCGGAAATCAGCGATTACACTGGGCGTTGTGGTAGCGCTTCATTTAAAAATTTAAATAAATAAGTCGTTCTTTACTGTGGGACCAATCCTATCCGTTATCGCGCGCTCAGGAAATAGCGACAGTTTCAAAAACTACACTTCATTGACTTTCTAACGGTGCCAGTCCCTTTCAGTTACAACGGTTTGGTCACATATTCGTACCAACATGAATTTAGAAATATTTTTCTAATATTACTAGGTTGCATCGCTTTTAACTATGAAACGATTGACTGTGGGACTTAATTGAACTAACTTTGGATTGTCACCTGATAAATGTGATAAAGGAGAAAATTGGACTCCAAGAAATAACATTCTTCTTAATTTGACATGATTGCCGAAACTTAGCGATTACACTGGGCTCTGTGGTGGCGCTTCATTTAAAAATTTAGATAAATAAGTCATTGCTTACTGTGGGACCAATCCTAGTTGTTATCCCGCGCTGAAGAAATAGAGACAGTTTCAAAAAGTACATTTCATTGACTTTCTAACAGTATCAATCCGTTTGAGTTAAAATGGTTGAGGCACATATTCGTACCAACATGTATTTAGCGATATTTTTCTGATATTACTAGGTTGTATGGCTTTTAACAGTGAAACGATTGACTGTGGGACTTAATTGAACTGATTATGGACTGTCACCTGATAAATGTGATAAAGGAGACAATTGGACTCCATGAAATAACATTTTTCTTAATTTGACATGATTGCCGAAACTTAGCGATTACACTGGGCTCTGTGGTAGCGCTTCATTTAAAAATTTAAATAAATAAGTCATTTCTTACTGTGGGACCAATCCTAGTTGTTATCCCGCGCTGAAGAAATAGAGACAGTTTGAAAAAGTACATTTCATTGACTTTCTAACAGTATCAATCCGTTTGAGTTAAAATAGTTGAGGCACATATTCGTACCAACATGTATTTAGCGATATTTTTCTGATATTACTAGGTTGTATGGCTTTTAACAGTGAAACGAATGACTGTGGGACTTAATTGAACTGATTATAGACTGTGACTTTATAAATGTGAAAGTGAGACAATTGGACTCCAAGAAATAACATTCTTCTTAATTTGACATGATTGCCGAAACTTAGCGATTAAACTGGGCTCTGTGGTACCGCTTCATTTAAAAATTTAGATAAATAAGTCATTTCTTACTGTGGGACCAATCCTAGCTGTTATCCCGCGCTGAAGAAATAGAGACAGTTTCAAAAAGTACATTTCATTGACTTTCTAACAGTATCAATCCGTTTGAGTTACAATGGTTGAGGCACATATTCGTACCAACATGTATTTAGCGATATTTTTCTGATATTACTAGGTTGTATGGCTTTTAACAGTGAAACGATTGACTGTGGGACTTAATTGAACTGATTATAGACTGTGACTTTATAAATGTGAAAGTGAGACAATTGGACTCCAAGAAATAACATTCTTCTTAATTTGACGTGATTGCCGGAACTCAGCGATTACACTGGGCGCTGTGGTAGCGCTTCATTTAAAAATTAAGCTAAAAAAAGTCATTTTTTACTGTGGGACCAATCCTAGCCGTTAGCGCGCGCTGAAGAAATAGAGACAGTTTCAAAAAGTACATTTCATTGACTTTCTAACAGTATCAATCCGTTTGAGTTAAAATGGTTGAGGCACATATTCGTACCAACATGTATTTTGCGATATTTTTCTGATATTACTAGGTTGTATGGCTTTTAACAGTGAAACGGTTGACTGTGGGACTTAATTGAACTGATTTTGGACTGTGACCTGATCAATGTAATAAATGAGACAAATGGACTCCAAGAAAAAACATTCTTCTTAATTTGACGTGATTGCCGGAAATCAGCGATTACACTGGGCGTTGTGGTAGCGCTTCATTTAAAAATTTAAATAAATAAGTCGTTCTTTACTGTGGGACCAATCCTATCCGTTATCGCGCGCTCAGGAAATAGCGACAGTTTCAAAAACTACACTTCATTGACTTTCTAACGGTGCCAGTCGCTTTCAGTTACAACGGTTTGGTCACATATTCGTACCAACATGAATTTAGAAATGTTTTTCTAATATTACTAGGTTGCATCGCTTTTAACTATGAAACGATTGACTGTGGGACTTAATTGAACTAACTTTGGATTGTCACCTGATAAATGTGATAAAGGAGAAAATTGGACTCCAAGAAATAACATTCTTCTTAATTTGACATGATTGCCGAAACTAAGCGATTACACTGGGCTCTGTGGTAGCGCTTCATTTAAAGATTTAGATAAATAAGTCATTTCTTACTGTGGGACCAATCCTAGCTGTTATCCCGCGCTGAAGAAGTAGCAATAGTTTCAAAAATTACATTTCATTGACATTCTAACAGTATCAATCCGTTTGAGTTATAATGGTTGAGGCACATATTCGTACCAACATGTATTTAGCGATATTTTTCTGATATTACTAGGTTGTATGGCTTTTAACAGTGAAACGATTGACTGTGGGACTTAATTGAACTGATTATGGACTGTCACCTGATAAATGTGATAAAGGAGACAATTGGACTCCATGAAATAACATTCTTCTTAATTTGACATGATTGCCGAAACTTAGCGATTACACTGGGCTCTGTGGTAGCGCTTCATTTAAAAATTTAGATAAATAAGTCATTTCTTACTGTGGGACCAATCCTAGTTGTTATCCCGCGCTGAAGAAATAGAGACAGTTTCAAAAAGTACATTTCATTGACTTTCTAACAGTATCAATCCGTTTGAGTTAAAATGGTTGAGGCACATATTCGTACCAACATGTATTTAGCGATATTTTTCTGATATTACTAGGTTGTATGGCTTTTAACAGTGAAACGATTGACTGTGGGACTTAATTGAACTGATTTTGGACTGTGACCTGATCAATGTAATAAATGAGACAAATGGACTCCAAGAAAAAACATTCTTCTTAATTTGACGTGATTGCCGGAAATCAGCGATTACACTGGGCGTTGTGGTAGCGCTTCATTTAAAAATTTAGATAAATAAGTCGTTCTTTACTGTGGGACCAATCCTATCCGTTATCGCGCGCTCAGGAAATAGCGACAGTTTCAAAAACTACACTTCATTGACTTTCTAACGGTGTCAGTCCCTTTCAGTTACAACGGTTTGGTCACATATTCGTACCAACATGTATTTAGCAATATTTTTCTAATATTACTAGGTTGCATCGCTTTTAACTATGAAACGATTGACTGTGGGACTTAATTGAACTAACTTTGGACTGTCACCTGATAAATGTGATAAAGGAGAAAATTGGACTCCAAGAAATAACATTCTTCTTAATTTGACGTGATTGCCGGAACTCAGCGATTACACTGGGCGCTGTGGTAGCGCTTCATTTAAAAATTAAGCTAAAAAAAGTCGTTTTTTTACTGTGGGACCAATCCTAGCCGTTAGGGCGCGCTGAAGAAGTAGCAATAGTTTCAAAAACTACATTTCATTGACTTTCTAACGGTGTCAGTCCGTTTGAGTTACAATGTTTGGGTCACATATTTGTACGAACGTGTATTTAGCGATATTTATCTGATATTACTAGGTTGCATCGTTTTTAACAGTGAAACGATTGACTGTGGGACTTAATTGAACTGATTATGGACTGTGACCTTATAAATGTGAAAGTGAGACAATTGGACTCCAAGAAATAACATTCTTCTTAATTTGACATGATTGCCGGAACTCAGCGATTACACTGGGCTCTGTAGTAGGGCTTCATTTAAAAATTTAGATAAATAAGTAATTTCTTGCTGTGGGATCATTCCTAGCTGTTATCCCGCGCTGAAGAAATAGAGACAGTTTCAAAAAGTACAATTCATTGACTTTCTAACAGTATCAATCCGTTTGAGTTACAATGGTTGAGGCACATATTCGTACCAACATGTATTTAGCGATATTTTTCTGATATTACTAGGTTGTATGGCTTTTAACAGTGAAACGATTGACTGTGGGACTTAATTGAACTGATTATGGACTGTCACCTGATAAATGTGATAAAGGAGACAATTGGACTCCATGAAATAACATTCTTCTTAATTTGACATGATTGCCGAAACTTAGCGATTACACTGGGCTCTGTGGTAGCGCTTCATTTAAAAATTTAAATAAATAAGTCATTTCTTACTGTGGGACCAATCCTAGTTGTTATCCCGCGCTGAAGAAATAGAGACAGTTTGAAAAAGTACATTTCATTGACTTTCTAACAGTATCAATCCGTTTGAGTTAAAATAGTTGAGGCACATATTCGTACCAACATGTATTTAGCGATATTTTTCTGATATTACTAGGTTGTATGGCTTTTAACAGTGAAACGAATGACTGTGGGACTTAATTGAACTGATTATAGACTGTGACTTTATAAATGTGAAAGTGAGACAATTGGACTCCAAGAAATAACATTCTTCTTAATTTGACATGATTGCCGAAACTTAGCGATTAAACTGGGCTCTGTGGTACCGCTTCATTTAAAAATTTAGATAAATAAGTCATTTCTTACTGTGGGACCAATCCTAGCTGTTATCCCGCGCTGAAGAAATAGAGACAGTTTCAAAAAGTACATTTCATTGACTTTCTAACAGTATCAATCCGTTTGAGTTACAATGGTTGAGGCACATATTCGTACCAACATGTATTTAGCGATATTTTTCTGATATTACTAGGTTGTATGGCTTTTAACAGTGAAACGATTGACTGTGGGACTTAATTGAACTGATTATAGACTGTGACTTTATAAATGTGAAAGTGAGACAATTGGACTCCAAGAAATAACATTCTTCTTAATTTGACGTGATTGCCGGAACTCAGCGATTACACTGGGCGCTGTGGTAGCGCTTCATTTAAAAATTAAGCTAAAAAAAGTCATTTTTTACTGTGGGACCAATCCTAGCCGTTAGCGCGCGCTGAAGAAATAGAGACAGTTTCAAAAAGTACATTTCATTGACTTTCTAACAGTATCAATCCGTTTGAGTTAAAATGGTTGAGGCACATATTCGTACCAACATGTATTTTGCGATATTTTTCTGATATTACTAGGTTGTATGGCTTTTAACAGTGAAACGGTTGACTGTGGGACTTAATTGAACTGATTTTGGACTGTGACCTGATCAATGTAATAAATGAGACAAATGGACTCCAAGAAAAAACATTCTTCTTAATTTGACGTGATTGCCGGAAATCAGCGATTACACTGGGCGTTGTGGTAGCGCTTCATTTAAAAATTTAAATAAATAAGTCGTTCTTTACTGTTGGACCAATCCTATCCGTTATCGCGCGCTCAGGAAATAGCGACAGTTTCAAAAACTACACTTCATTGACTTTCTAACGGTGCCAGTCGCTTTCAGTTACAACGGTTTGGTCACATATTCGTACCAACATGAATTTAGAAATGTTTTTCTAATATTACTAGGTTGCATCGCTTTTAAGTATGAAACGATTGACTGTGGGACTTAATTGAACTAACTTTGGATTGTCACCTGATAAATGTGATAAAGGAGAAAATTGGACTCCAAGAAATAACATTCTTCTTAATTTGACATGATTGCCGAAACTAAGCGATTACACTGGGCTCTGTGGTAGCGCTTCATTTAAAGATTTAGATAAATAAGTCATTTCTTACTGTGGGACCAATCCTAGCTGTTATCCCGCGCTGAAGAAGTAGCAATAGTTTCAAAAATTACATTTCATTGACATTCTAACAGTATCAATCCGTTTGAGTTATAATGGTTGAGGCACATATTCGTACCAACATGTATTTAGCGATATTTTTCTGATATTACTAGGTTGTATGGCTTTTAACAGTGAAACGATTGACTGTGGGACTTAATTGAACTGATTATGGACTGTCACCTGATAAATGTGATAAAGGAGACAATTGGACTCCATGAAATAACATTCTTCTTAATTTGACATGATTGCCGAAACTTAGCGATTACACTGGGCTCTGTGGTAGCGCTTCATTTAAAAATTTAGATAAATAAGTCATTTCTTACTGTGGGACCAATCCTAGTTGTTATCCCGCGCTGAAGAAATAGAGACAGTTTCAAAAAGTACATTTCATTGACTTTCTAACAGTATCAATCCGTTTGAGTTAAAATGGTTGAGGCACATATTCGTACCAACATGTATTTAGCGATATTTTTCTGATATTACTAGGTTGTATGGCTTTTAACAGTGAAACGATTGACTGTGGGACTTAATTGAACTGATTTTGGACTGTGACCTGATCAATGTAATAAATGAGACAAATGGACTCCAAGAAAAAACATTCTTCTTAATTTGACGTGATTGCCGGAAATCAGCGATTACACTGGGCGTTGTGGTAGCGCTTCATTTAAAAATTTAGATAAATAAGTCGTTCTTTACTGTGGGACCAATCCTATCCGTTATCGCGCGCTCAGGAAATAGCGACAGTTTCAAAAACTACACTTAATTGACTTTCTAACGGTGTCAGTCCCTTTCAGTTACAACGGTTTGGTCACATATTCGTACCAACATGTATTTAGCAATATTTTTCTAATATTACTAGGTTGCATCGCTTTTAACTATGAAACGATTGACTGTGGGACTTAATTGAACTAACTTTGGACTGTCACCTGATAAATGTGATAAAGGAGAAAATTGGACTCCAAGAAATAACATTCTTCTTAATTTGACGTGATTGCCGGAACTCAGCGATTACACTGGGCGCTGTGGTAGCGCTTCATTTAAAAATTAAGCTAAAAAAAGTCGTTTTTTTACTGTGGGACCAATCCTAGCCGTTAGGGCGCGCTGAAGAAGTAGCAATAGTTTCAAAAACTACATTTCATTGACTTTCTAACGGTGTCAGTCCGTTTGAGTTACAATGTTTGGGTCACATATTTGTACGAACGTGTATTTAGCGATATTTATCTGATATTACTAGGTTGCATCGTTTTTAACAGTGAAACGATTGACTGTGGGACTTAATTGAACTGATTATGGACTGTGACCTTATAAATGTGAAAGTGAGACAATTGGACTCCAAGAAATAACATTCTTCTTAATTTGACATGATTGCCGGAACTCAGCGATTACACTGGGCTCTGTAGTAGGGCTTCATTTAAAAATTTAGATAAATAAGTAATTTCTTACTGTGGGATCATTCCTAGCTGTTATCCCGCGCTGAAGAAATAGAGACAGTTTCAAAAAGTACAATTCATTGACTTTCTAACAGTATCAATCCGTTTGAGTTACAATGGTTGAGGCACATATTCGTACCAACATGTATTTAGCGATATTTTTCTGATATTACTAGGTTGTATGGCTTTTAACAGTGAAACGATTGACTGTGGGATTTAATTGAAATGATTATGGACTGTCACCTGATAAATGTGATAAAGGAGACAATTGGACTCCAAGAAATAACATTCTTCTTAATTTGACATGATTGCCGAAACTTAGCGATTACACTGGGCTCTGTGGTAGCGCTTCATTTAAAAATTTAGATAAATAAGTCATTTCTTACTGTGGGACCAATCCTAGCTGTTATCCCGCTCTGAAGAAATAGAGACAGTTTCAAAAACTACATTTCATTGACTTTTTAACAGTATCAATCCGTTTGAGTTACAATGGTTGAGGCACATATTCGTACCAACATGTATTTAGCGATATTTTTTTGATATTACTAGGTTGTATGGCTTTTAACAGTGAAACGATTGACTGTGGGACTTAATTGAACTGATTATGGACTGTGACCTTATAAATGTGAAAGTGAGACAATTGGACTCCAAGAAATAACATTCTTCTTAATTTGAAATGATTGCCGGAACTCAGCGATTACACTGGGCTCTGTGGTGGCGCTTCATTTAAACATTTAGATAAATAAGTAATTTCTTACTGTGGGATCAATCCTACCTGTTATCCCGCGCTGAAGAAATAGAGACAGTTTCAAAAAGTACATTTCATTGACTTTCTAACAGTATCAATCCGTTTGAGTTACAATGGTTGAGGCACATATTCGTACCAACATGTATTTAGCGATATTTTTCTGATATTACTAGGTTGTATGGCTTTTAACAGTGAAACGATTGACTGTGGGACTTAATTGATCCAACTTTGGACTGTCACCTGATAAATGTGATAAAGGAGACAATTGGACTCCAAGAAATAACATTCTTCTTAATTTGACATGATTGCCGGAACTCAGCGATTACACTGGGCTGTGTGGTAGCGCTTCATTTAAAAATTTAGATAAATAAGTAATTTCTTACTGTGGGATCAATCCTAGCTGTTATCCCGCGCTGAAGAAATAGAGACAGTTTCAAAAAGTACATTTCATTGAATTTTTAACAGTATCAATCCGTTTGAGTTACAATGGTTGAGGCACATATTCGTACCAACATGTATTTAGCGATATTTTTCTGATATTACTAGGTTGTATGGCTTTTAACAGTGAAACGATTGACTGTGGGACTTAATTGAACTGATTATGGACTGTCACCTGATAAATGTGATAAAGGAGACAATTGGACTCCAAGAAATAACATTCTTCTTAATTTGACATGATTGCCGAAACTTAGCGATTACACTGGGCTCTGTGGTAGCGCTTCATTTAAAAATTTAGATAAATAAGTCATTTCTTACTGTGGGACCAATCCTAGATGTTATCCCGCGCTTAAGAAATAGAGACAGTTTCAAAAAGTACATTTCATTGACTTTCTAACAGTATCAATCCGTTTGAGTTACAATGGTTGAGGCACATATTCGTACAAACATGTATTTAGCGATATTTTTCTGATATTACTAGGTTGTATGGCTTTTAACAGTGAAACGATTGACTGTGGGACTTAATTGAACTGATTATGGACTGTGACCTTATAAATGTGAAAGTGAGACAATTGGACCCCAGAAAAAACATTCTTCTTAATTTGACGTGATTGCCGGAAATCAGCGATTACACTGGTCGTTGTGGTAGCGCTTCATTTAAAAATTAAGCTAAATAAGTCGTTCTTTACTGTGGGACCAATCCTATCCGTTATCGCGCGCTCAGGAAATAGCGACAGTTTCAAAAACTACACTTCATTGACTTTCTAACGGTGTCAATTTGCTTGAGTTTCAACGGTTGTGTCACATATTCGTACCAACATGTAATTAGCGATATTTTTTTGATATTACTAGGTTGTATGGCTTTTAACAGTGAAACGATTGACTGTGGGACTTAATTGAACTGATTATGGACTGTGACCTGATCAATGTAATAAATGAGACAAATGGACTCCAAGAAAAAACATTCTTCTTAATTTGACGTGATTGCCGAAAATCAGCGATTACACTGGGCGTTGTGGTAGCGCTTCATTTAAAAATTTAGATAAATAAGTCATTTCTTACTGTGGGACCAATCCTAGATGTTATCCCGTGCTGAAGAAATAGAGACAGTTTCAAAAACTACATTTCATTGACTTTCTTACGGTGTCAGTCCGTTTGAGTTTCAACGGTTGGGTCACATATTCGTACCAACATATATTTAGCGATATTTTTCTCATATTACTAGGTTGCATCGCTTTTAACAGTGAAACGATTGACTGTGGGACTAAATTGAACTAATTTTAGACTGAGACCTTATATATGTTATAAGTGAGACAAGTTGACTCCAAGAAAAAACATTCTTCTTAGTTTGACGTGATTACCGGAACTTACCGATTGCACTGAACGCTGTGGTAGCGCTTCAATTAAAAATTTAGATAAAAAAGTCATTTTTTACTGTGGGACCAATCCTAGCCGTTATCGCGCGCTGAAGAAATAGCGACAGTTTCAAAAATTACATTTCATTGTCTTTCTAACAGTATCAATCCGTTTGAGCTACAACGGTTAAAGTCACATATTCGAACCAACATGTATTTCGTGCTATTTTTCCTGTATTACTAGGTTGCATCGCTTTTAACAATGAAACGATTGACTGTGGGACTTGCTTGAACAAACTTTGGACTGTGACCTAATAAATGTGATAAATGAGAAAATTGGACTCCAAGAAATAACATTCTTCCTAACTTGACATGATTGCCGAAACTCAGCGATTACACTGGGCGCTGTGGTAGCGCTTCAATTAAAAATTAAGATAAAAAAGTCATTATTTTCTGCGGGACCAATCCTAGCCGTTATCGCGCGCTGAAGAAATAGCGGCAGTTTCAAAAACTACATTTCATTGAATTTGTAACGGTGTCAGTCCGTTTGAGTTACAACGGTTGGGTCACCTATTCGTACCAACATGTGTTTCGTGCTATTTTTCCGGTATTACTAGGTTGTATGGCTTTTAACAGTGAAACAATTGACTGTGGGACTTAATTGAACTGATTATGGACTGTGACCTTAAAAATGTTATAAGTAAGACAATTGGACTCCAAGGAATAACATTCTTCTTAATTTGACATGATTGCGGAACCTCAGCTATTACACTGGGCGCTGTTGTAGTGTTTCATTTAAGAATTAAGCTAAAGAAAGACATTTTTTACTGTGGGACCAATCCTAGCCGTTAGCGCGCGCTGAAAAAATAGCGACAGTCTCAAAAACTACATTTCATTGACATTCTAACGGTGTCAGTCCGTTTGACTTACAACGGTTGGGTCACATATTCGTATCAACATGTATTTAGCGAATTGTTTTTCTGATATTACTAGGTTGCATCGCTTTTAACCGTGAAACGATTGACTTTGGGACTTAATTGAACTGATTTTGGACTGTGATCTTATAAATGTTATAAGTGAGACAATTGGACTCCAAGAAATAACATTCTTCTTAATTTGACATGATTGCCGGAACTCAGCGATTACACTGGGCTGTGTGGTAGCGCTTCATTTAAAAATTTAGATAAATAAGTAATTTCTTACTGTGGGATCAATCCTAGCTGTTATCCCGCGCTGATGAAATAGAGACAGTTTCAAAAAGTACATTTCATTGACTTTTTAACAGTATCAATCCGTTTGAGTTACAATGGTTGAGGCACATATTCGTACCAACATGTATTTAGCGATATTTTTCTGATATTACTAGGTTGTATGGCTTTTAACAGTGAAACGATTGACTGTGGGACTTAATTGAACTGATTATGGACTGTCACCTGATAAATGTGATAAAGGAGACAATTGGACTCCAAGAAATAACATTCTTCTTAATTTGACATGATTGCCGAAACTTAGCGATTACACTGGGCTCTGTGGTAGCGCTTCATTTAAAAATTTAGATAAATAAGTCATTTCTTACTGTGGGACCAATCCTAGATGTTATCCCGCGCTTAAGAAATAGAGACAGTTTCAAAAGTACATTTCATTGACTTTCTAACAGTATCAATCCGTTTGAGTTACAATGGTTGAGGCACATATTCGTACAAACATGTATTTAGCGATATTTTTCTGATATTACTAGGTTGTATGGCTTTTAACAGTGAAACGATTGACTGTGGGACTTAATTGAACTGATTATGGACTGTGACCTTATAAATGTGAAAGTGAGACAATTGGACTCCAAGAAAAAACATTCTTCTTAATTTGACGTGATTGCCGGAAATCAGCGATTACACTGGTCGTTGTGGTAGCGCTTCATTTAAAAATTAAGCTAAATAAGTCGTTCTTTACTGTGGGACCAATCCTATCCGTTATCGCGCGCTCAGGAAATAGCGACAGTTTCAAAAACTACACTTCATTGACTTTCTAACGGTGTCAATTTGCTTGAGTTTCAACGGTTGTGTCACATATTCGTACCAACATGTATTTAGCGATATTTTTCTGATATTACTAGGTTGCATCGCTTTTAACCGTGAAACGATTGACTGTGGTACTTAATTGAACTGATTTTGGACTGTGATCTTATAAATGTTATAAGTGAGACAAGTGGACTCCAAGAAATAGCATTCTTCTTAATTTGAAATGATTGCCGAAACTCAGCGATTGCACTGGACGCTGTGGTAGCGCTTCAATTAAAAATTAAGATAAAAAAGGCATTTTATACTGCGGGACCAATCCTAGCCGTTATCGCGCGCTGAAGAAATAGCGATAGTTTCAAAAACTACATTTCATTGTCTTTCTAACAGTGTCAGTCCGTTTGAGTTACAACGGTTGGGTCACATATTCGTACCAACATATATTTAGCTATATTTTTTTGATATTACTAGGTCGCATCGCTTTTAACAATGAAACGATTGACTAGTATTGCCGGAACTCAGCGATGACATTTGGCGCTGGTATAGCGCTTCATTTAAGAATTTAGATAAATCTGTCATTCTTTACTGTGGGACCAATCCTTGCCGTTATCGCGCGCTGAAGAAATAGCGACAGTTTCAAAAAAAATATTTCATTGACTTTCTAACAGTATCAATCTGGTGGAGTTACAACGGTTGAGTCACATATTCGTACCAACATGTATTTCGTGATATTTTTCCGGTACTACTAGGTTGTATGGCTTTTAACAGTGAAACGATTGACTGTGGTACTTAATTGAACTGATTATGGACTGTCACCTGATAAATGTGATAAAGGAGACTATTGGACTCCAAGAAATAACATTCTTCTTAATTTGACATGATTGCGGAACCTCAGCGATTACACTGGGCGCTGTTGTAACGCTTCATTTAAGAATTAAGCTAAAGAAACTCATTTTTTTACTGTGGGACCAATCCTAGCCGTTAGCGCGCTCTGAAGAAATAGCGACAGTCTCAAAAACTACATTTCATTGACTTTCTAACGGTGTCAGTCCGTTTGAGTTACAACGGTTGGGTCACATATTCGTACCAACATGTATTTAGCGAATTGTTTTTCTGATATTACTAGGTTGCATCGCTTTTAACCGTGAAACGATTGACTGTGGTACTTAATTGAACTGATTTTGGACTGTGATCTTATAAATGTTTTAAGTGAGACAAGTGGACTCCAAGAGATAACCTTCTTCTTAATTTGAAATGATTGCCGGAAATCAGCGATTAAAGTGGGCGTTGTGGTAGCGCTTCATTTAAATATTTAGATAAATACGTCGTTCTTTACTGTGGGACCAATCCTATCCGTTTTCGCGCGCTGAAGAAATAGCGACAGTTTCAAAAACTACATTTCATTGACTTTCTAACTGTATCAATCCGTTTGAGTTACAACGGTTGAGTCACATATTCTTACCAACATGTATTTAGCGATATTTTTCCGGTATTACTAAGTTGTATGGCTTTTAACAGTGAAACGATTGACTGTGAGACTTAATTGAACTGATTATGGACTGTGACCTTATAAATGTAAAAGTGAGACAATTGGACTCCAAGAAATAACATTCTTCTTAATTTGAAATGATTGCCGGAAATCAGCGATTAAACTGGGCGTTGTGGTAGCGCTTCATTCAAAAATTTAGATAAATAACTCGTTCTTTACTGTGGGACCAATCCTATCCGTTATCGCGCGCTGAAGAAGTAGCGACAGTTATAAAAACTACATTTCATTGACTTTCTAACTGTATCAATCCGCTTGAGTTACAACGGTTAAGTCACATATTCGTACCAACATGTATTTAGCGATATTTTTCCGGTATTACTAAGTTGTATGGCTTTTAACAGTGAAACGATTGACTGTGAGACTTAATTGAACTGATTATGGACTGTGACCTTATAAATGTGAAGGTGAGACAATTGGACTCCAAGAAATAACATTCTTCTTAATTTGAAATGATTGCCGGAAATCAGCGATTAAGCTGGGCGTTGTGGTACCGCTTCATTTAAAAGTTTAGATAAATAACTCGTTCTTTACTGTGGGACCAATCCTATCCGTTATCGCGCGCTGAAGAAGTAGCGACAGTTTCAAAAACTACATTTCATTGACTTTCTAACTGTATCAATTTGTTTGAGTTACAACGGTTGAGTCACATATTCGTACCAACATGTATTTAGCGATATTTTTCCGGTATTACTAAGTTGTATGGCTTTTAACAGTGAAAGATTGACTGTGAGACTTAATTGAACTGATTATGGACTGTGACCTTATAAATGTGAAGGTGAGACAATTGTACTCCAAGAAATAAAATTCTTCTTAATTTGAAATGATTGCCGGAAATCAGCGATTAAACTGGGCATTGTGGTAGCGCTTCATTTAAAAATTTAGATAAATAAGTTGTTCTTTACTGTTGGACCAATCCTCTCCGTTATCGCGCGCTAAAGAAATAGCGACAGTTTCAAAAACTACATTTCATTGACTTTCTAACTGTATCAATCCGTTTGAGTTACAACGGTTTAGTCACATATTCGTACCAACATGTATTTAGCGATATTTTTCCGGTATTACTAAGTTGTATGGCTTTTAACAGTGAAACGATTGACTGTGAGACTTAATTGAACTGATTATGGACTGTGACCTTATAAATGTGAAGGTGAGACAATTGGACTCCAAGAAATAACATTCTTCTTAATTTGAAATGATTGCCGGAAATCAGCGATTAAGCTGGGCGTTGTGGTACCGCTTCATTTAAAAGTTTAGATAAATAACTCGTTCTTTACTGTGGGACCAATCCTATCCGTTATCGCGCGCTGAAGAAGTAGCGACAGTTTCAAAAACTACATTTCATTGACTTTCTAACTGTATCAATTTGTTTGAGTTACAACGGTTGAGTCACATATTCGTACCAACATGTATTTAGCGATATTTTTCCGGTATTACTAAGTTGTATGGCTTTTAACAGTGAAAGATTGACTGTGAGACTTAATTGAACTGATTATGGACTGTGACCTTATAAATGTGAAGGTGAGACAATTGTACTCCAAGAAATAAAATTCTTCTTAATTTGAAATGATTGCCGGAAATCAGCGATTAAACTGGGCATTGTGGTAGCGCTTCATTTAAAAATTTAGATAAATAAGTTGTTCTTTACTGTTGGACCAATCCTCTCCGTTATCGCGCGCTAAAGAAATAGCGACAGTTTCAAAAACTACATTTCATTGACTTTCTAACTGTATCAATCCGTTTGAGTTACAACGGTTTAGTCACATATTCGTACCAACATGTATTTAGCGATATTTTTCCGGTATTACTAAGTTGTATGGCTTTTAACAGTGAAATGATTGACTGTGAGACTTAATTGAACTGACTATGAACTGTGACATTATAAATGTGAAAGTGAGACAATTGGACTCCAAGAAATAACATTCTTCTTAATTTGAAATGATTGCCGGAAATCAGCGATTAAACTGGGCGTTGTGGTAGCGCTTCATTTAAAAATTTAGATAAATAACTCGTTCTTTAATGTGGGACCAATCCTATCCGTTATCGCGCGCTGAAGAAGTAGCGACAGCTTCAAAAACCACATTTCATTGACTTTCTAACAGTATCAATCCGTTTGAGTTACAACGGTTGAGTCACATATTCGCACCAACATGTATTTAGCGATATTTTTCTGGTATTACTAAGTTGTATGGCTTTTAACAGTAAAACGATTGACTGTGGGACTTAATTGAACTGATTATGGACTGTGACCTTATAAATGTGAAAGTGAGACAATTGGACTCCAAGAAATAACATTCTTCTTAATTTGAAATGATTGCCGGAAATCAGCGATTAAAGTGGGCGTTGTGGTAGCGCTTCATTTAAAAATTTAGATAAATCAGTCGTTCTTTACTGTGGGACCAATCTTATCCGTTATCGCGCGCTGAAGAAATAGCGACAGTTTCAAAAACTACATTTCATTGACTTTCTAACGGTGTCAATCCGTTTGAGTTACAACGGTTGGGTCACATATTCGTACCAACATGTATTTAGCGATAATTTGCAGATATTACTAGGTTGCATCGCTTTTAACTATGAAACAATTGACTGTTGGACTTAATTGAACTAACTTTGGACTGTGACCTTATAAATGTGAAAGTGAGACAATTGGACTCCAAGAAATAACATTCTTCTTACTTTGAAATGATTGCCGGAAATCAGCGATTAAACTGGGCGTTGTGGTAGCGCTTCATTTAAAAATTTAGATAAATAAGTTGTTCTTTACTGTTGGACCAATCCTCTCCGTTATCGCGCGCTGAAGAAATAGCGACAGTTTCAAAAACTACATTTCATTGACTTTCTAACTGTATCAATCCGTTTGAGTTACAAGGTTTAGTCACATATTCGTACCAACATGTATTTAGCGATACTTTTTCGGTATTACTAAGTTGTATGGCTTTTAACAGTGAAACGATTGACTGTGAGACTTAATTGAACTGATTATGGACTGTGACCTTATAAATGTGAAGGTGAGACAATTGTACTCCAAGAAATAACATTCTTCTTAATTTGAAATGATTGCCGGAAATCAGCGATTAAACTGGGCATTGTGGTAGCGCTTCATTTAAAAATTTAGATAAATAAGTTGTTCTTTACTGTTGGACCAATCCTCTCCGTTATCGCGCGCTAAAGAAATAGCGACAGTTTCAAAAACTACATTTCATTGACTTTCTAACTGTATCAATCCGTTTGAGTTACAACGGTTTAGTCACATATTCGTACCAACATGTATTTAGCGATATTTTTCCGGTATTACTAAGTTGTATGGCTTTTAACAGTGAAATGATTGACTGTGAGACTTAATTGAACTGACTATGAACTGTGACATTATAAATGTGAAAGTGAGACAATTGGACTCCAAGAAATAACATTCTTCTTAATTTGAAATGATTGCCGGAAATCAGCGATTAAACTGGGCGTTGTGGTAGCGCTTCATTTAAAAATTTAGATAAATAACTCGTTCTTTAATGTGGGACCAATCCTATCCGTTATCGCGCGCTGAAGAAGTAGCGACAGCTTCAAAAACCACATTTCATTGACTTTCTAACTGTATCAATCCGTTTGAGTTACAACGGTTGAGTCACATATTCGCACCAACATGTATTTAGCGATATTTTTCCGGTATTACTAAGTTGTATGGCTTTTAACAGTAAAACGATTGACTGTGGGACTTAATTGAACTGATTATGGACTGTGACCTTATAAATGTGAAAGTGAGACAATTGGACTCCAAGAAATAACATTCTTCTTAATTTGAAATGATTGCCGGAAATCAGCGATTAAAGTGGGCGTTGTGGTAGCGCTTCATTTAAAAATTTAGATAAATCAGTCGTTCTTTACTGTGGGACCAATCTTATCCGTTATCGCGCGCTGAAGAAATAGCGACAGTTTCAAAAACTACATTTCATTGACTTTCTAACGGTGTCAATCCGTTTGAGTTACAACGGTTGGGTCACATATTCGTACCAACATGTATTTAGCGATAATTTGCAGATATTACTAGGTTGCATCGCTTTTAACTATGAAACAATTGACTGTTGGACTTAATTGAACTAACTTTGGACTGTGACCTTATAAATGTGAAAGTGAGACAATTGGACTCCAAGAAATAACATTCTTCTTACTTTGAAATGATTGCCGGAAATCAGCGATTAAACTGGGCGTTGTGGTAGCGCTTCATTTAAAAATTTAGATAAATAAGTTGTTCTTTACTGTTGGACCAATCCTCTCCGTTATCGCGCGCTGAAGAAATAGCGACAGTTTCAAAAACTACATTTCATTGACTTTCTAACTGTATCAATCCGTTTGAGTTACAAGGTTTAGTCACATATTCGTACCAACATGTATTTAGCGATACTTTTTCGGTATTACTAAGTTTCCAAAACTTCGTAGCAACACAAGATTGCAAAGTATTTTCATAAAAATTACGACACGTTTTATTTTTAACATGTTTCGACTTTACCAAAGTCATCTTCAGAATATTATACAAAAGTTGATACATACACTCTTTATACAAAAATTTTTTCGAAAGTTATTTAAATATTTCCCAAAAGTACAATTTTATATGAATTATACACAAGCTAATCCATGTTGACAAATTAATATTAGATAAAGTAACAAAAGTTAGTTAAATAAAATTTATATACACAATTTGTTTAAGACAATTAAATATTTCCCAAAAGTACAATTTTTTAATTTTATTAAATGAATTTACACATGCTAAATCAATATCTAAGTAACAAAAACGATACTGAACAAGCGGCCAATACAAAACATAAAATTAAACGGATAAATTGATGATGCAATGCTTAATTTGTTTATTGAGGTCTAGTTTCAACCAAGAAATATGCATACCCTCTTTGAGTTTCCTCTGCCAATCAGTGTCTGCATGATCCAAAATAGAAAAACAATTTTCGTTACATAGTAATTTACAGTTAAGATTTGACTGCATATGCTTAAATATTTGTGAGTTTTTATCAGTTTTCAAATGTTCTTTAACTCTACTAGAAATGTGTCTGGTGTTTCACCCACATAGCTAGCATTACAACTAGCACAAACAAATTTATACACAAGTCCAGATTTAAAAGATTCAGGAACTCGGTCCTTGCAAGAAAAATAATCTTTAATTTTACATGACTTAAAAACGAGGCACACATTGATTTCTTTACACATCTTATTGACAAGTTGATTGACTTTTTCTTTTGGGAAATATTTAAATAACTTTCGAAAAAATTTTTGTATAAAGAGTGTATGTATCAACTTTTGTATAATATTCTGAAGATGACTTTGGTAAAGTCGAAACATGTTAAAAATATTACTAAGTTGTATGGCTTTTAACAGTGAAATGATTGACTGTTAGACTTAATTGAACTGACTATGAACTGTGACATTATAAATGTGAAAGTGAGACAATTGGACTCCAAGAAATAACATTCTTCTTAATTTGAAATGATTGCCGGAAATCAGCGATTAAACTGGGCGTTGTGGTAGCGCTTCATTTAAAAATTTAGATAAATAACTCGTTCTTTACTGTGGGACCAATCCTATCCGTTATCGCGCGCTGAAGAAGTAGCGACAGTTTCAAAAACTACATTTCATTGACTTTCTAACTGTATCAATCCGCTTGAGTTACAACGGTTAAGTCACATATTCGTACCAACATGTATTTAGCGATATTTTTCCGGTATTACTAAGTTGTATGGCTTTTAACAGTGAAACGATTGACTGTGAGACTTAATTGAACTGATTATGGACTGTGACCTTATAAATGTGAAGGTGAGACAATTGGACTCCAAGAAATAACATTCTTCTTAATTTGAAATGATTGCCGGAAATCAGCGATTAAGCTGGGCGTTGTGGTACCGCTTCATTTAAAAGTTTAGATAAATAACTCGTTCTTTACTGTGGGACCAATCCTATCCGTTATCGCGCGCTGAAGAAGTAGCGACAGTTTCAAAAACTACATTTCATTGACTTTCTAACTGTATCAATTTGTTTGAGTTACAACGGTTGAGTCACATATTCGTACCAACATGTATTTAGCGATATTTTTCCGGTATTACTAAGTTGTATGGCTTTTAACAGTGAAACGATTGACTGTGAGACTTAATTGAACTGATTATGGACTGTCACCTTATAAATGTGAAGGTGAGACAATTGTACTCCAAGAAATAACATTCTTCTTAATTTGAAATGATTGCCGGAAATCAGCGATTAAACTGGGCATTGTGGTAGCGCTTCATATAAAAATTTAGATAAATAAGTTGTTCTTTACTGTTGGACCAATCCTCTCCGTTATCGCGCGCTAAAGAAATAGCGACAGTTTCAAAAACTACATTTCATTGACTTTCTAACTGTATCAATCCGTTTGAGTTACAACGGTTTAGTCACATATTCGTACCAACATGTATTTAGCGATATTTTTCCGGTATTACTAAGTTGTATGGCTTTTAACAGTGAAATGATTGACTGTGAGACTTAATTGAACTGACTATGAACTGTGACCTTATAAATGTAAAAGTGAGACAATTGGACTCCAAGAAATAACATTCTTCTTAATTTGAAATGATTGCCGGAAATCAGCGATTAAACTGGGCGTTGTGGTAGCGCTTCATTTAAAAATTTAGATAAATAACTCGTTCTTTACTGTGGGACCAATCCTATCCGTTATCGCGCGCTGAAGAAGTAGCGACAGTTTCAAAAACTATATTTCATTGACTTTCTAACTGTATCATTCCGCTTGAGTTACAACGGTTAAGTCACATATTCGTACCAACATGTATTTAGCGATATTTTTCCGGTATTACTAAGTTGTATGGCTTTTAACAGTGAAACGATTGACTGTGAGACTTAATTGAACTGATTATGGACTGTGACCTTATAAATGTGAAGGTGAGACAATTGGACTCCAAGAAATAACATTCTTCTTAATTTGAAATGATTGCCGGAAATCAGCGATTAAGCTGGGCGTTGTGGTACCGCTTCATTTAAAAGTTTAGATAAATAACTCGTTCTTTACTGTGGGACCAATCCTATCCGTTATCGCGCGCTGAAGAAGTAGCGACAGTTTCAAAAACTACATTTCATTGACTTTCTAACTGTATCAATTTGTTTGAGTTACAACGGTTGAGTCACATATTCGTACCAACATGTATTTAGCGATATTTTTCCGGTATTACTAAGTTGTATGGCTTTTAACAGTGAAACGATTGACTGTGAGACTTAATTGAACTGATTATGGACTGTCACCTTATAAATGTGAAGGTGAGACAATTGTACTCCAAGAAATAACATTCTTCTTAATTTGAAATGATTGCCGGAAATCAGCGATTAAACTGGGCATTGTGGTAGCGCTTCATTTAAAAATTTAGATAAATAAGTTGTTCTTTACGGTTGGACCAATCCTCTCCGTTATCGCGCGCTAAAGAAATAGCGACAGTTTCAAAAACTACATTTCATTGACTTTCTAACTGTATCAATCCGTTTGAGTTACAACGGTTTAGTCACATATTCGTACCAACATGTATTTAGCGATATTTTTCCGGTATTACTAAGTTGTATGGCTTTTAACAGTGAAATGATTGACTGTGAGACTTAATTGAACTGACTATGAACTGTGACATTATAAATGTGAAAGTGAGACAATTGGACTCCAAGAAATAACATTCTTCTTAATTTGAAATGATTGCCGGAAATCAGCGATTAAACTGGGCGTTGTGGTAGCGCTTCATTTAAAAATTTAGATAAATAACTCGTTCTTTAATGTGGGACCAATCCTATCCGTTATCGCGCGCTGAAGAAGTAGCGACAGCTTCAAAAACCACATTTCATTGACTTTCTAACTGTATCAATCCGTTTGAGTTACAACGGTTGAGTCACATATTCGCACCAACATGTATTTAGCGATATTTTTCCGGTATTACTAAGTTGTATGGCTTTTAACAGTAAAACGATTGACTGTGGGACTTAATTGAACTGATTATGGACTGTGACCTTATAAATGTGAAAGTGAGACAATTGGACTCCAAGAAATAACATTCTTCCTAATTTGAAATGATTGCCGGAAATCAGCGATTAAAGTAGGCGTTGTGGTAGCGCTTCATTTAAAAATTTAGATAAATCAGTCGTTCTTTACTGTGGGACCAATCTTATCCGTTATCGCGCGCTGAAGAAATAGCGACAGTTTCAAAAACTACATTTCATTGACTTTCTAACGGTGTCAATCCGTTTGAGTTACAACGGTTGGGTCACATATTCGTACCAACATGTATTTAGCGATAATTTGCCGATATTACTAGGTTGCATCGCTTTTAACTATGAAACAATTGACTGTTGGACTTAATTGAACTAACTTTGGACTGTGACCTTATAAATGTGAAAGTGAGACAATTGGACTCCAAGAAATAACATTCTTCTTACTTTCAAATGATTGCCGGAAATCAGCGATTAAACTGGGCGTTGTGGTAGCGCTTCATTTAAAAATTTAGATAAATAAGTTGTTCTTTACTGTTGGACCAATCCTCTCCGTTATCGCGCGCTGAAGAAATAGCGACAGTTTCAAAAACTACATTTCATTGACTTTCTAACTGTATCAATCCGTTTGAGTTACAAGGTTTAGTCACATATTCGTACCAACATGTATTTAGCGATAATTTTCCGATATTACTAGGTTGCATCGCTTTTAACTATGAAACAATTGACTGTTGGACTTAATTGAACTAACTTTGGACTGTGACCTTATAAATGTGAAAGTGAGACAATTGGACTCCAAGAAATAACATTCTTCTTACTTTGAAATAATTGCCGGAAATCAGCGATTAAACTGGGCTTTGTGGTAGCGCTTCATTTAAAAATTTAGATAAATAAGTCGTTCTTTACTGTGGGACCAATCCTATCCGTTATTGCGCGCTGAAGAAATAGCGACAGTTTCAAAAACTACATTTCATTGACTTTCTAACGGTGTCAATCCGTTTGAGTTACAACGGTTGGGTCACATATTCGTACCAACATGTATTTAGCGATATTTTTCTGATATTACTAGGTTGTATGGCTTTTAACAGTGAAACGATTGACTGTGGGACTTAATTGAACTGATTATGGACTGTGACCCTATAAATGTGAAAGTGAGACAATTGGACTCCAAGAAATAACATTCTTCTTAATTTGAAAGGATTGCCGGAAATCAGCGATTAAAGTGGGCGTTGTGGTAGCGCTTCATTTAAAAATTTAGATAAATAAGTCGTTCTTTACTGTGGGACCAATCCTATCCGTTATCGCGCGCTGCAGAAATAGCGACAGTTTCAAAAACTACATTTCATTGACTTTCTAACGGTGTCAATCCGGTGGAGTTACAACGGTTGAGTCACATATTCGTACCAACATGTACGATTGACTGTGGTACTTAATTGAACTGATTATGGACTGTCACCTGATAAATGTGATAAAGGAGACAATTGGACTCCAAGAAATAACATTCTTCTTAATTTGACATGAATGCGGAACCTCAGCGATTACACTGGGCGCTGTTGTAGCGCTTCATTTAAGAATTAAGCTAAAGAAAGTCATTTTTTTACTGTGGGATCAATCCTAGCAGTTAGCGCGCGCTGAAGAAATAGCGACAGTCTCAAAAACTACGTTTCATTGACTTTCTAACGGTGTCAACACGTTTGAGTTACAACGGTTGGGTCACATATTCGTACCAACATGTATTTAGCAAATTGTTTTTCTGATATTACTAGGTTGCATCGCTTTTAACCTTGAAACGATTGACTGTGGTACTTAATTGAACTGATTTTGGACTGTGATCTTATAAATGTTATAAGTGAGACAAGTGGACTCCAAGAAATAGCATTTTTCTTAATTTGAAATGATTGCCGGAGCTCAGCGATTACACTGGCCGCTGTGGTAGCGCTTAATTTAAGAGTTTAGACAAATAAGTCATTCTTTACTGTGGGAAGAAATAGCGACAGTTTCAAAAACTACATTTCATTGACTTTCTAACGGTGTCAATCCGTTTGAGTTACAACGATTGGGTCACATATTCGTACCAACATGTATTTAGCGATATTTTTCTGATATTACTTGGTTGTATGGCTTTTAACAGTGAAACGATTGACTGTGGGTCTTAACTGAACTAACTTTGGACTGTGACCTGATAAATGTGATAAATGAGACAATTGGACTCCAAGAAATAACATTCTTCTTAATTTGACGCGATTGCCGGAACTTAGCGATTACACTGGGCGCTGGTATAGCGCTTCATTTAAGAATTTAGATAAATCTGTCATTCTTTACTGTGGGACCAATCCTTGCCGTTATCGTGCGCTGAAGAAATAGCGACTGTTTCAAAAACTACATTTCATTGACTTTCTAACGGTGTCAATCCGTGTGAGTTACAACGGTTGGGTCACATATTCGTACCAACATGTATTTAGCGATATTTTTCTGATATTACTAGGTTGTATGGCTTTTAACATTGAAACGATAGACTGTGGGACTTAATTGAACTGATTATGGACTGTGACTTTATAAACGTGAAAGTGAGACAATTGGACTCCAAGAGATAACCTTCTTCTTAATTTGAAATGATTGCCGGAAATCGGCGATTAAAGTGGGCGTTGTGGTAGCGCTTCATTTGAAAATTTAGATAAATAAGTTGTTCTTTACTGTTGGACCAATCCTCTCCGTTTTCGCGCGCTGAAGAAATAGCGACAGTTTCAAAAACTACAATTCATTGACTTTCTAACTGTATCAATCCGTTTGAGTTACAACGGTTTAGCCACATATTCGTACCAACATGTATTTAGCGATATTTTTCCGGTATTACTAAGTTGTATGGCTTTTAACAGTGAAATGATTGACTGTGAGACTTAATTGAACTGACTATGAACTGTGTCATTATAAATGTGAAAGTGAGACATTTGGACTCCAAGAAATAACATTCTTCTTAATTTGAAATGATTGCCGGAAATCAGCGATTAAACTGGGCGTTGTGGTAGCGCTTCATTTAAAAATTTAGATAAATAACTCGTTTTTTACTATGGGACCAATCCTATCCGTTATCGCGCGCTGAAGAAGTAGCGACAGTTTCAAAAACCACATTTCATTGACTTTCTAACTGTATCAATCCGTTTGAGTTACAACGGTTGAGTCACATATTCGCACCAACATGTATTTAGCGATATTTTTCCGGTATTACTAAGTTGTATGGCTTTTAACAGTGAATCGATTGACTGTGGGACTTAATTGAACTGATTATGGACTGTGACCTTATAAATGTGAAAGTGAGACAAGTGGACTCCAAGAAATAGCATTTTTCTTAATTTGAAATGATTGCCGAAGTTGAGCGATTACACTGGCCGCTGTGGTAGCGCTTCATTTAAGAGTTTAGACTAATAAGTCATTCTTTACTGTGGGACCAATCCTATCCGTTATCGCACACAGAAGAAATAGCGACAGTTTCAAAAACTACATTTCATTGACTTTCTAACGGTGTCAGTCCGTTTCAGTTACAACGGTTTGGTCACATATTCGTACCAACATGTATTTAGCGATATTTTTCTGATATTACTAGGTTGCATCGCTTTTAACTATGAAACGATTGACTGTTGGACTTAATTGAACTAACTTTGGACTGTGACCTTACAAATGTGAAAGTGAGACAATTGGACTCCAAGAAATAACATTCTTCTTAATTTGAAATGATTGCCGGAAATCAGCGATTAAACTGGGCGTTGTGGTAGCGCTTCATTTAAAAATTTAGATAAATAAGTCGTTTTTTACTGTGGGACCAATCCTATCCGTTATCGCGCGCTGAAAAAATAGCGACAGTTTCAAAAACTACATTTCATTGACTTTCAAACGGTGTCAACCCCGTTTGAATTACAACGGTTGGGTCACATATTCGTACCAACATGTATTTAGCGAATTGTTTTTCTGACATTACTAGGTTGCATCACTTTAAACAATGAAACGATTGACTGTGGGACTTAATTGAACTAACTTTGGACTGTGACCTGATAAATGTGATAAATGAGACAATTGGACTCCAAGAAATAACATCCTTCTTAATTTGACGTGATTGCCAGAACTTAGCGATTACACTGGGCGCTGTGGTAGCGCTTTATTTAAAAGTTTAGGTAAATAAGTCATTCTTTACTGTGGGACCAATCCTAGCCGTTATCGCGCGCAGAAGAAATAGCGACAGTTTCAAAAACTACATTTCATTGACTTTCTAACTGTATCAATCCGTTTGAGTTACAACGGTTTAGTCACATATTCGTACCAACATGTATTTAGCGATATTTTTCCGGTATTACTAAGTTGTATGGCTTTTAACAGTGAAATGATTGACTGTGAGACTTAATTGAACTGACTATGAACTGTGTCATTATAAATGTGAAAGTGAGACAAGTGGACTCCAAGAAATAACATTCTTCTTTATTTGAAATGATTGCCGGAAATCAGCGA
The DNA here is from genome assembly GCF_029227915.1 of Hydractinia symbiolongicarpus. Lineage (NCBI taxonomy): Eukaryota > Metazoa > Cnidaria > Hydrozoa > Anthoathecata > Hydractiniidae > Hydractinia > Hydractinia symbiolongicarpus. The sequence continues at coordinate 30,798,878 of NC_079881.1, forward strand.
TTAAACTGGGCGTTGTGGTAGCGCTTCATTTAAAAATTTAGATAAATAACTCGTTTTTTACTGTGGGACCAATCCTATCCGTTATCGCGCGCTGAAGAAGTAGCGACAGTTTCAAAAACCACATTTCATTGACTTTCTAACTGTATCAATCCGTTTGAGTTACAACGGTTGAGTCACATATTCGCACCAACATGTATTTAGCGATATTTTTCCGGTATTACTAAGTTGTATGGCTTTTAACAGTGAATCGATTGACTGTGGGACTTAATTGAACTGATTATGGACTGTGACCTTATAAATGTGAAAGTGAGACAAGTGGACTCCAAGAAATAGCATTTTTCTTAATTTGAAATGATTGCCGGAGTTCAGCGATTACACTGGCCGCTGTGGTAGCGCTTCATTTAAGAGTTTAGACTAATAAGTCATTCTTTACTGTGGGACCAATCCTATCCGTTATCGTGCGCAGAAGAAATAGCGACAGTTTCAAAAACTACATTTCATTGACTTTCTAACGGTGTCAGTCCGTTTCAGTTACAACGGTTTGGTCACATATTCGTACCAACATGTATTTAGCGATATTTTTCTGATATTATTAGGTTGCATCGCTTTTAACTATGAAACGATTGACTGTTGGACTTAATTGAACTAACTTTGGACTGTGACCTTACAAATGTGAAAGTGAGACAATTGGACTCCAAGAAATAACATTCTTCTTAATTTGAAATGATTGCCGGAAATCAGCGATTAAACTGGGCGTTGTGGTAGCGCTTCATTTAAAAATTTAGATAAATAAGTCGTTCTTTACTGTGGGACCAATCCTATCCGTTATCGCGCGCTGAAAAAATAGCGACAGTTTCAAAAACTACATTTCATTGACTTTCAAACGGTGTCAACCCCGTTTGAATTACAACGGTTGGGTCACATATTCGTACCAACATGTATTTAGCGAATTGTTTTTCTGACATTACTAGGTTGCATCACTTTAAACAATGAAACGATTGACTGTGGGACTTAATTGAACTAACTTTGGACTGTGACCTGATAAATGTGATAAATGAGACAATTGCACTCCAAGAAATAACATTCTTCTTATTTTAACGTGATTGCCAGAACTTAGCGATTACACTGGGCGCTGTGGTAGCGCTTCATTTAAGAATTTAGATAAATCTGTCATTCTTTACTGTGGGACCAATCCTTGCCGTTATCGTGCGCTGAAGAAATAGCGACAGTTTCAAAAACTACATTTCATTGACTTTCTAACTGTATCAATCCGTTTGAGTTACAACGGTTTAGTCACATATTCGTACCAACATGTATTTAGCGATATTTTTCCGGTATTACTAAGTTGTATGGCTTTTAACAGTGAAATGATTGACTGTGAGACTTAATTGAACTGACTATGAACTGTGTCATTATAAATGTGAAAGTGAGACAAGTGGACTCCAAGAAATAACATTCTTCTTAATTTGAAATGATTGCCGGAAATCAGCGATTAAACTGGGCGTTGTGGTAGCGCTTCATTTAAAAATTTAGATAAATAACTCGTTTTTTACTGTGGGACCAATCCTATCCGTTATCGCGCGCTGAAGAAGTAGCGACAGTTTCAAAAACCACATTTCATTGACTTTCTAACTGTATCAATCCGTTTGAGTTACAACGGTTGAGTCACATATTCGCACCAACATGTATTTAGCGATATTTTTCCGGTATTACTAAGTTGTATGGCTTTTAACAGTGAATCGATTGACTGTGGGACTTAATTGAACTGATTATGGACTGTGACCTTATAAATGTGAAAGTGAGACAAGTGGACTCCAAGAAATAGCATTTTTCTTAATTTGAAATGATTGCCGGAGTTCAGCGATTACACTGGCCGCTGTGGTAGCGCTTCATTTAAGAGTTTAGACTAATAAGTCATTCTTTACTGTGGGACCAATCCTATCCGTTATCGTGCGCAGAAGAAATAGCGACAGTTTCAAAAACTACATTTCATTGACTTTCTAACGGTGTCAGTCCGTTTCAGTTACAACGGTTTGGTCACATATTCGTACCAACATGTATTTAGCGATATTTTTCTGATATTATTAGGTTGCATCGCTTTTAACTATGAAACGATTGACTGTTGGACTTAATTGAACTAACTTTGGACTGTGACCTTACAAATGTGAAAGTGAGACAATTGGACTCCAAGAAATAACATTCTTGTTAATTTGAAATGATTGCCGGAAATCAGCGATTAAACTGGGCGTTGTGGTAGCGCTTCATTTAAAAATTTAGATAAATAAGTCGTTCTTTACTGTGGGACCAATCCTATCCGTTATCGCGCGCTGAAAAAATAGCGACAGTTTCAAAAACTACATTTCATTGACTTTCAAACGGTGTCAACCCCGTTTGAATTACAACGGTTGGGTCACATATTCGTACCAACATGTATTTAGCGAATTGTTTTTCTGACATTACTAGGTTGCATCACTTTAAACAATGAAACGATTGACTGTGGGACTTAATTGAACTAACTTTGGACTGTGACCTGATAAATGTGATAAATGAGACAATTGCACTCCAAGAAATAACATTCTTCTTATTTTAACGTGATTGCCAGAACTTAGCGATTACACTGGGCGCTGTGGTAGCGCTTCATTTAAGAATTTAGATAAATCTGTCATTCTTTACTGTGGGACCAATCCTTGCCGTTATCGTGCGCTGAAGAAATAGCGACAGTTTCAAAAACTACATTTCATTGACTTTCTAACGGTGTCAATCCGTGTGAGTTACAACGGTTGGGTCACATATTCGTACCAACATGTATTTAGCGATACTTTTCTGATATTACTAGGTTGTATGGCTTTTAACAGTGAAACGATAGACTGTGGGACTTAATTGAACTGATTATGGACTGTGACTTTATAAACGTGAAAGTGAGAAAATTGGACTCCAAGAGATAACCTTCTTCTTAATTTGAAATGATTGCCGGAAATCAGCGATTAAAGTGGGCGTTGTGGTAGCGCTTCATTTGAAAATTTAGATAAATAAGTTGTTCTTTACTGTTGGACCAATCCTCTCCGTTATCGCGCGCTGAAGAAATAGCGACAGTTTCAAAAACTACAATTCATTGACTTTCTAACTGTATCAATCCGTTTGAGTTACAACGGTTTAGTCACATATTCGTACCAACATGTATTTAGCGATATTTTTCCGGTATTACTAAGTTGTATGGCTTTTAACAGTGAAATGATTGACTGTGAGACTTAATTGAACTGACTATGAACTGTGTCATTATAAATGTGAAAGTGAGACATTTGGACTCCAAGAAATAACATTCTTCTTAATTTGAAATGATTGCCGGAAATCAGCGATTAAACTGGGCGTTGTGGTAGCGCTTCATTTAAAAATTTAGATAAATAACTCGTTTTTTACTGTGGGACCAATCCTATCCGTTATCGCGCGCTGAAGAAGTAGCGACAGTTTCAAAAACCACATTGCATTGAACTTCTAACTGTATCAATCCGTTTGAGTTACAACGGTTGAGTCACATATTTGCACCAACATGTATTTAGCGATATTTTTCCGGTATTACTAAGTTGTATGGCTTTTAACAGTGAATCGATTGACTGTGGGACTTAATTGAACTGATTATGGACTGTGACCTTATAAATGTGAAAGTGAGACAAGTGGACTCCAAGAAATAGCATTTTTCTTAATTTGAAATGATTGCCGAAGTTCAGCGATTACACTGGCCGCTGTGGTAGCGCTTCATTTAAGAGTTTAGACTAATAAGTCATTCTTTACTGTGGGACCAATCCTATCCGTTATCGCGCGCAGAAGAAATAGCGACAGTTTCAAAAACTACATTTCATTGACTTTCTAACGGTGTCAGTCCGTTTCAGTTACAACGGTTTGGTCACATATTCGTACCAACATTACAAATAACGAACGAATAACTATGAAACGATTGACTGTTGGACTTAATTGAACTAACTTTGGACTGTGACCTTACAAATGTGAAAGTGAGACAATTGGACTCCAAGAAATAACATTCTTCTTAATTTGAAATGATTGCCGGAAATCAGCGATTAAACTGGGCGTTGTGGTAGCGCTTCATTTAAAAATTTAGATAAATAAGTCGTTCTTTACTGTGGGACCAATCCTATCCGTTATCGCGCGCTGAAAAAATAGCGACAGTTTCAAAAAATACATTTCATTGACTTTCAAACGGTGTCAACCCCGTTTGAATTACAACGGTTGGGTCACATATTCGTACCAACATGTATTTAGCGAATTGTTTTTCTGACATTACTAGGTTGCATCACTTTAAACAATGAAACGATTGACTGTGGGACTTAATTGAACTAACTTTGGACTGTGACCTGATAAATGTGATAAATGAGACAATTGCACTCCAAGAAATAACATTCTTCTTATTTTAACGTGATTGCCAGAACTTAGCGATTACACTGGGCGCCGTGGTAGCGCTTTATTTAAAAGTTTAGGTAAATAAGTCATTCTTTACTGTGGGACCAATCCTAGCCGTTATTGCGCGCAGAAGAAATAGCGACAGTTTCAAAAACTACATTTCATTGACTTTCTAACAGTATCAATCCGTTTGAGCTACAACGGTTAAAGTCACATATGCGAACCAACATGTATTTCGTGCTATTTTTCCGGTATTACTAGGTTGTATGGCTTTTAGCAGTGAAACAATTGACTGTGGGACTTAATTGAACTGATTATGGACTGTGATCTTAAAAATGTTATAAGTGAGACAAGTGGACTCCAAGAAATAACATTCTTTTTAATTTGACATAATTGCCGGAACTCAGCGATTACATTGGGCGCTGGTATAGCGCTTCATTTAAAAATTTAGATAAATAAGTCGTTCTTTACTGTGGGACCAATCCTATCCGTTATCGCGCGCTGAAAAAATAGCGACAGTTTCAAAAACTACATTTCATTGACTTTCAAACGGTGTCAACCCCGTTTGAATTACAACGGTTGGGTCACATATTCGTACCAACATGTATTTAGCGAATTGTTTTTCTGACATTACTAGGTTGCATCACTTTAAACAATGAAACGATTGACTGTGGGACTAAATTGAACTAACTTTGGACTGTGACCTGATAAATGTGATAAATGAGACAATTGGACTCCAAGAAATAACATTCTTCTTAATTTGACGTGATTGCCAGAACTTAGCGATTACACTGGGCGCTGTGGTAGCGCTTTATTTAAAAGTTTAGGTAAATAAGTCATTCTTTACTGTGGGACCAATCCTAGCCGTTATCGCGCGCAGAAGAAATAGCGACAGTTTCAAAAACTACATTTCATTGACTTTCTAACTGTATCAATCCGTTTGAGTTACAACGGTTTAGTCACATATTTGTACCAACATGTATTTAGCGATATTTTTCCGGTATTACTAAGTTGTATGGCTTTTAACAGTGAAATGATTGACTGTGAGACTTAATTGAACTGACTATGAACTGTGTCATTATAAATGTGAAAGTGAGACAATTGGACTCCAAGAAATAACATTCTTCTTAATTTAAAATGATTGCCGGAAATCAGCGATTAAACTGGGCGTTGTGGTAGCGCTTCATTTAAAAATTTAGATAAATAACTCGTTTTTTACTGTGGGACCAATCCTATCCGTTATCGCGCGCTGAAGAAGTAGCGACAGTTTCAAAAACTACATTTCATTGACTTTCAAACGGTGTCAACCCCGTTTGAATTACAACGGTTGGGTCACATATTCGTACCAACATGTATTTAGCGAATTGTTTTTCTGACATTACTAGGTTGCATCACTTTAAACAATGAAACGATTGACTGTGGGACTAAATTGAACTAACTTTGGACTGTGACCTGATAAATGTGATAAATGAGACAATTGGACTCCAAGAAATAACATTCTTCTTAATTTGACGTGATTGCCAGAACTTAGCGATTACACTGGGCGCTGTGGTAGCGCTTTATTTAAAAGTTTAGGTAAATAAGTCATTCTTTACTGTGGGACCAATCCTAGCCGTTATCGCGCGCAGAAGAAATAGCGACAGTTTCAAAAACTACATTTCATTGACTTTCTAACTGTATCAATCCGTTTGAGTTACAACGGTTTAGTCACATATTTGTACCAACATGTATTTAGCGATATTTTTCCGGTATTACTAAGTTGTATGGCTTTTAACAGTGAAATGATTGACTGTGAGACTTAATTGAACTGACTATGAACTGTGTCATTATAAATGTGAAAGTGAGACAATTGGACTCCAAGAAATAACATTCTTCTTAATTTAAAATGATTGCCGGAAATCAGCGATTAAACTGGGCGTTGTGGTAGCGCTTCATTTAAAAATTTAGATAAATAACTCGTTTTTTACTGTGGGACCAATCCTATCCGTTATCGCGCGCTGAAGAAGTAGCGACAGTTTCAAAAACTACATTTCATTGACTTTCTAACTGTATCAAACCGTTTGAGTTACAACGGTTGAGTCACATATTCGCACCAACATGTATTTAGCGATATTTTTCCGGTATTACTAAGTTGTATGGCTTTTAACAGTGAATCGATTGACTGTGGGACTTAATTGAACTGATTATGGACTGTGACCTTATAAATGTGAAAGTGAGACAAGTGGACTCCAAGAAATAGCATTTTTCTTAATTTGAAATGATTGCCGGAGTTCAGCGATTACACTGGCCGCTGTGGTAGCGCTTCATTTAAGAGTTTGGACTAATAAGTCATTCTTTACTGTGGGACCAATCCTATCCGTTATCGCGCGCAGAAGAAATAGCGACAGTTTCAAAAACTACATTTCATTGACTTTCTAACGGTGTCAGTCCGTTTCAGTTACAACGGTTTGGTCACATATTCGTACCAACATGTATTTAGCGATATTTTTCTGATATTACTTGGTTGCATCGCTTTTAACTATGAAACGATTGACTGTTGGACTTAATTGAACTAACTTTGGACTGTGACCTTACAAATGTGAAAGTGAGACAATTGGACTCCAAGAAATAACATTCTTCTTAATTTGAAATGATTGCCGGAAATCAGCGATTAAACTGGGCGTTGTGGTAGCGCTTCATTTAAAAATTTAGATAAATGAGTCGTTCTTTACTGTGGGACCAATCCTATCCGTTATCGCGCGCTGAAAAAATAGCGACAGTTTCAAAAACTACATTTCATTGACTTTCAAACGGTGTCAACCCCGTTTGAATTACAACGGTTGGGTCACATATTCGTACCAACATGTATTTAGCGAATTGTTTTTCTGACATTACTAGGTTGCATCACTTTAAACAATGAAACGATTGACTGTGGGACTTAATTGAACTAACTTTGGACTGTGACCTGATAAATGTGATAAATGAGACAATTGGACTCCAAGAAATAACATTCTTCTTAATTTGACGTGATTGCCAGAACTTAGCGATTACACTGGGCGCTGTGGTAGCGCTTTATTTAAAAGTTTAGGTAAATAAGTCATTCTTTACTGTGGGACCAATCCTAGCCGTTATCGCGCGCAGAAGAAATAGCGACAGTTTCAAAAACTACATTTCATTGACTTTCTAACAGTATCAATCCGTTTGAGCTACAACGGTTAAAGTCACATATTCGAACCAACATGTATTTCGTGCTATTTTTCCGGTATTACTAGGTTGCATGGCTTTTAGCAGTGAAACAATTGACTGTGGGACTTAATTGAACTGATTATGGACTGTGACCTTAAAAATGTTATAAGTGAGACAAGTGGACTCCAAGAAATAACATTCTTTTTAATTTGACATGATTGCCGGAACTCAGCGATCACATTGGGCGCTGGTATAGCGCTTCATTTAAGAATTTAGATAAATCTGTCATTCTTTTCTGTGGGACCAATCCTTGCCGTTATCGCGCGCTGAAGAAATAGCGACAGTTTCAAAAACTACATTTCATTGACTTTCTAACAGTATTAATCTGGTGGAGTTACAACGGTTGAGTCACATATTCGTACCAACATGTATTTCGTGATATTTTTCCGGTACTACTAGGTTGTATGGCTTTTAACAGTGAAACGATTGACTGTGGTACTTAATTGAACTGATTATGGACTGTCACCTGATAAATGTGATAAACGAGACAATTGGACTCCAAGAAATAACATTCTTCTTAATTTGACATTATTGCGGAACCTCAGCGATTACACTGGGCGCTGTTGTAACGCTTCATTTAAGAATTAAGCTAAAGAAAGTCATTTTTTTACTGTGGGACCAATCCTAGCAGTTAGCGCGCGCTGAAGAAATAGCGACAGTCTCAAAAACCACATTTCATTGACTTTCTAACGGTGTCAGTCTGTTTGAGTTACAACGGTTGGGTCACATATTCGTACCAACATGTATTTAGCGAATTGTTTTTCTGATATTACTAGGTTGCATCGCTTTTAACCGTGAAATGATTGACAGTGGTACTTAATTGAACTGATTTTGGACTGTGATCTTATAAATGTTATAAGTCAGACAAGTGGACTCCAAGAAATAGCATTCTTCTTAATTTGAAATGATTGCCGGAGCTCAGCGATTACACTGGCTGCTGTGGTAGCGCTTCATTTAAAAGTTTAGGTAAATAAGTCATTCTTTACTGTGGGACCAATCCCAGCCGTTATCGCGCGCAGAAGAAATAGCGACAGATTCAAAAACTACATTTCATTGACTTTCTAACAGTTTGAGCTACAACGGTTAAAGTCACATATTCGAACCAACATGTATTTCGTGCTATTTTTCCGGTACTACTAGGTTGTATGGCTTTTAACAGTGAAACGATTGACTGTGGTACTTAATTGAACTGATTATGGACTGTCACCTGATAAATGTGATAAACGAGACAATTGGACTCCAAGAAATAACATTCTTCTTAATTTGACATTATTGCGGAACCTCAGCGATTACACTGGGCGCTGTTGTAACGCTTCATTTAAGAATTAAGCTAAAGAAAGTCATTTTTTTACTGTGGGACCAATCCTAGCAGTTAGCGCGCGCTGAAGAAATAGCGACAGTCTCAAAAACCACATTTCATTGACTTTCTAACGGTGTCAGTCTGTTTGAGTTACAACGGTTGGGTCACATATTCGTACCAACATGTATTTAGCGAATTGTTTTTCTGATATTACTAGGTTGCATCGCTTTTAACCGTGAAATGATTGACAGTGGTACTTAATTGAACTGATTTTGGACTGTGATCTTATAAATGTTATAAGTGAGACAAGTGGACTCCAAGAAATAGCATTCTTCTTAATTTGAAATGATTGCCGGAGCTCAGCGATTACACTGGCTGCTGTGGTAGCGCTTCATTTAAAAGTTTAGGTAAATAAGTCATTCTTTACTGTGGGACCAATCCCAGCCGTTATCGCGCGCAGAAGAAATAGCGACAGATTCAAAAACTACATTTCATTGACTTTCTAACAGTTTGAGCTACAACGGTTAAAGTCACATATTCGAACCAACATGTATTTCGTGCTATTTTTCCGGTATTGCTAGGTTGTATGGCTTTTAACAGTGAAACAATTGACTGTGGGACTTAATTGAACTGATTATGAACTGTGACCTTAAAAATGTTATAAGTGAGACAAGTGGACTCCAAGAAATAACATTCTTTTTAATTTGACATGATTGCCGGAACTCAGCGATTACATTGGGCGCTGGTATAGCGCTTCATTTAAGAATTTAGATAAATCTGTCATTCTTTACTGTGGGACCAATCCTTGCCGTTATCGCGCGCTGAAGAAATAGCGACAGTTTCAAAAACTACATTTCATTGACTTTCTAACAGTATCAATCTGGTGGAGTTACAACGGTTGAGGCACATATTCGTACCAACATGTATTTAGCGAATTGTTTTTCTGATATTACTAGGTTGCATCGCTTTTAACCGTGAAACGATTGACTGTGGTACTTAATTGAACTGATTTTTGGACTGTGATCTTATAAATGTTATAAGTGAGACAAGTGGACTCCAAGAAATAACATTCTTCTTAATTTGAAATGATTGTCGAAACTCAGCGATTACACTGGTCGCTGTGGTAGCGCTTCAATTAAAAATTAAGATAAAAAAGTCGTTCTTTAATGTGGGACCAATCCTATCCGTTATCGCGCGCTGAAGAAATAGCGACAGTTTCAAAAACTACATTTCATTGACTTTCTAACGGTGTCAATCCGTTTGAGTTACAACGGTTGGGTCACATATTCGTACCAACATGTATTTAGCGATAATTTTCCGATATTACTAGGTTGCATCGCTTTTAACTATGAAAAAATTGACTGTTGGACTTAATTGAATTAACTTTGGACTGTGACCTTATAAATGTGAAAGTGAGGCAATTGGACTCCAAGAAATAACATTCTTCTTACATTGAAATGATTGCCGGAAATCAGCGATTAAACTGGGCGTTGTGGTAGCGCTTCATTTAAAACTTTAGATAAAAAACTCGTTTTTTACTGTGGGACCAATCCTATCCGTTATCGCGCGCTAAAGAAGTAGCGACAGTTTCAAAAACCACATTTCATTGACTTTCTAACTGTATCAATCCGTTTGAGTTACAACGGTTGAGTCACATATTCGTACCAACATGTATTTAGCGATATTTTTCCGGTATTACTAAGTTGTATGGCTTTTAACAGTGAAACGATTGACTGTGAGACTTAATTGAACTGATTATGGACTGTGACCTTATAAATGTGAAAGTGAGACAATTGGACTCCAAGAATTAACATTCTTCTTCATTTGAAATTATTGCCGGAAATCAGCGATTAAAGTGGGCGTTGTGGTAGCGCTTCATTTAAAAATTTAGATAAATAACTCGTTCTTTACTGTCGGACCAATCTTATCCGTTATTGCGCGCTGAAGAAATAGCGACAGTTTCAAAAACTACGTTTCATTGACTTTCTAAGGTGTCAATCCGTTTGAGTTACAACGGTTGTGTCACATATTCGTACCAACATGTATTTAGCGATATTTTTTTGATATTACTAGGTTGCATGGCTTTTAACATTGAAACGATTGACTGTGGGACTTAATTGAACTGATTATGGACTGTGACCTTATAAATGTGAAAGTGGGAAAATTGGACTCCAATAAATAACATTCTTCTTAATATGAAATGATTGTCGAAACTCAGCGATTACACTGGTCGCTGTGGTAGCGCTTCAATTAAAAATTAAGATAAAAAAGTCGTTCTTTAATGTGGGACCAATCCTATCCGTTATCGCGCGCTGAAGAAATAGCGACAGTTTCAAAAACTACATTTCATTGACTTTCTAACGGTGTCAATCCGTTTGAGTTACAACGGTTGGGTCACATATTCGTACCAACATGTATTTAGCGATAATTTTCCGATATTACTAGGTTGCATCGCTTTTAACTATGAAACAATTGACTGTTGGACTTAATTGAACTAACTTTGGACTGTGACCTTATAAATGTGAAAGTGAGACAATTGGACTCCAAGAAATAACATTCTTCTTACTTTGAAATGATTGCCGGAAATCAGCGATTAAACTGGGCGTTGTGGTAGCGCTTCATTTAAAAATTTAGATAAATAAGTCGTTCTTTACTGTGGGACCAATCCTATCCGTTATCGCGCGCTGAAGAAATAGCGACAGTTTCAAAAACTACATTTCATTGACTTTCTAACGGTGTCAATCCGTTTGAGTTACAACGGTTGGGTCACATATTCGTACCAACTTGTATTTAGCGATAATTTTCCGATATTACTAGGTTGCATCGCTTTTAACTATAAAACAATTGACTGTTGGACTTAATTGAACTAACTTTGGACTGTGACCTTATAAATGTGAAAGTGAGACAATTGGACTCCAAGAAATAACATTCTTCTTACTTTGAAATGATTGCCGGAAATCAGCGATTAAACTGGGCGTTGTGGTAGCGCTTCATTTAAAAATTTAGATAAATAAGTCGTTCTTTACTGTGGGACCAATCCTATCCGTTATCGCTCGCTGAAGAAATAGCGACAGTTTCAAAAACTACATGTCATTAACTTTCTAACGGTGTCAATCCGTTTGATTTACAACGGTTGGGTCACATATTCGTACCAACATGTATTTAGCGATATTTTTCTGATATTACTAGGTTGTATGGCTTTTAACAGTGAAACGATTGACTGTGGGACTTAATTGAACTGATTATGGACTGTGACCTTATAAATGTGAAAGTGAGACAATTGGACTCCAAGAAATAGCATTCTTCTTAATTTGAAATGATTGCCGGAAATCAGCGATTAAAGTGGGCGTTGTGGTAGCGCTTCATTTAAAAATTTAGATAAATAAGTCGTTCTTTACTGTGGGATCAATCCTATCCGTTATCGCGCGCTGCAGAAATAGCGACTGTTTCAAAAACTACATTTCATTCAATTTCTAACGGTGTCAATCCGGTGGAGTTACAACGGTTGAGTCACATATTCGTACCAACATGTATTTTGTGATATTTTTCCGGTACTACTAGGTTGTATGGCTTTTAACAGTGAAACGATTGACTGTGGTACTTAATTGAACTGATTATGGACTGTCACCTGATAAATGTGATAAAGGAGACAATTGGACTCCAAGAAATAACATTCTTCTTAATCTGACATGATTGCGGAACCTCAGTGATTACACTGGGCGCTGTTGTAGCGCTTCATTTAAGAATTAAGCTAAAGAAAGTCATTTTTTTACTGTGGGACCAATCCTAGCAGTTAGCGCGCGCTGAAGAAATAGCGACAGTCTCAAAAACTACATTTCATTGACTTTCTAACGGTGTCAATCCGTTTGAGTTACAACGGTTGGGTCACATATTCGTACCAACATGTATTTAGCGATAATTTTCCGATATTACTAGGTTGCATCGCTTTTAACTATGAAACAATTGACTGTTGGACTTAATTGAACTAACTTTGGACTGTGACCTTACAAATGTGAAAGTGAGACAATTGGACTCCAAGAAATAACATTCTTCTTAATTTGAAATGATTGCCGGAAATCAGCGATTAAACTGGACGTTGTGGTAGCGCTTCATTTAAAAATTTAGATAAATAAGTCGTTCTTTACTGTAGGACCAATCCTATCCGTTATCGCACGCTGAAGAAATAGCGACAGTTTCAAAAACTACATTTCATTGACTTTCTAACGGTGTCAATCCGTTTGAGTTACAACGGTTGGGTCACATATTCGTACCAACATGTATTTAGCGATATTTTTCTGATATTACTAGGTTGTATGGCTTTTAACAGTGAAACGATTGAATGTGGGACTTAATTGAACTGATTATGGACTGTGACCTTATAAATGTGAAAGTGAGACAATTGGACTCCAATAAATAACATTCTTCTTAATATGAAATGATTGTCGAAACTCAGCGATTACACTGGTCGCTGTAGTAGCGCTTTATTTAAAAATTTAGATAAATCAGTCGTTCTTTACTGTGGGACCATTCTTATCCGTTATCGCGCGCTGAAGAAATAGCGACAGTTTCAAAAACTACGTTTCATTGACTTTCTAAGGGTGTCATTCCGTTTGAGTTACAACGGTTGTGTCACATATTCGTACCAACATGTATTTAGCGATATTTTTCCGATATTACTAGGTTGCATCGCTTTTAACTATGAAACAATTGACTGTTGGACTTAATTGAACTAACTTTGGACTGTGACCTTACAAATGTGAAAGTGAGACAATTGGACTCCAAGAAATAACATTCTTCTTAATTTGAAATGATTGCCGGAAATCAGCGATTAAACTGGACGTTGTGGTAGCGCTTCATTTAAAAATTTAGATAAATAAGTCGTTCTTTACTGTAGGACCAATCCTATCCGTTATCGCACGCTGAAGAAATAGCGACAGTTTCAAAAACTACATTTCATTGACTTTCTAACGGTGTCAATCCGTTTGAGTTACAACGGTTGGGTCACATATTCGTACCAACATGTATTTAGCGATATTTTTCTGATATTACTAGGTTGTATGGCTTTTAACAGTGAAACGATTGAATGTGGGACTTAATTGAACTGATTATGGACTGTGACCTTATAAATGTGAAAGTGAGACAATTGGACTCCAATAAATAACATTCTTCTTAATATGAAATGATTGTCGAAACTCAGCGATTACACTGGTCGCTGTAGTAGCGCTTTATTTAAAAATTTAGATAAATCAGTCGTTCTTTACTGTGGGACCATTCTTATCCGTTATCGCGCGCTGAAGAAATAGCGACAGTTTCAAAAACTACGTTTCATTGACTTTCTAAGGGTGTCATTCCGTTTGAGTTACAACGGTTGTGTCACATATTCGTACCAACATGTATTTAGCGATATTTTTCTGATATTACTAGGTTGTATGGCTTTTAACATTGAAACCATTGACTGTGGGACTTAATTGAACTGATTATGGACTGTGACCTTATAAATGTGAAAGTGGGACAATTGGACTCCAATAAATGACATTCTTCTTAATATGAAATGATTGTCGAAACTCAGCGATTACACTGGTCGCTGTGGTAGCGCTTCAATTAAAAATTAAGATAAAAAAGTCGTTCTTTAATGTGGGACCAATCCTATCCGTTATCGCGCGCTGAAGAAATAGCAACAGTTTCAAAAACTACATTTCATTGACTTTCTAACGGTGTCAATCCGTTTGAGTTACAACGGTTTGGTCACATATTCGTACCAACATGTATTTAGCGATAATTTTCCGATATTACTAGGTTGCATCGCTTTTAACTATGAAAAAATTGACTGTTGGACTTAATTGAATTAACTTTGGACTGTGACCTTATAAATGTGAAAGTGAGACAATTGGACTCCAAGAAATAACATTCTTCTTACTTTGAAATGATTGCCGGAAATCAGCGATTAAACTGGGCGTTGTGGTAGCGCTTCATTTAAAAATTTAGATAAATAACTCGTTTTTTACTGTGGGACCAATCCTATCCGTTATCGCGCGTTAAAGAAGTAGCGACAGTTTCAAAAACCACATTTCATTGACTTTCTAACTGTATCAATCCGTTTGAGTTACAACAGTTGAGTCACATATTCGCACCAACATGTATTTAGCGATATTTTTCCGGTATTACTAAGTTGTATGGCTTTTAACAGTGAATCGAGTGACTGTGGGACTTAATTGAACTGATTATGGACTGTGACCTTATAAATGTGAAAGTGAGACAATTGGACTCCAAGAATTAACATTCTTCTTCATTTGAAATTATTGCCGGAAATCAGCGATTAAAGTGGGCGTTGTGGTAGCGCTTCATTTAAAAATTTAGATAAATCAGTCGTTCTTTACTGTGGGACCAATCTTATCCGTTATTGCGCGCTGAAGAATAAGCGACAGTTTCAAAAACTACGTTTCATTGACTTTCTAAGGTGTCAATCCGTTTGAGTTACAACGGTTGTGTCACATATTCGTACCAACATGTATTTAGCGATATTTTTCTGATATTACTAGGTTGTATGGCTTTTAACATTGAAACGATTGACTGTGGGACTTAATTGAACTGATTACGGACTGTGACCTTATAAATGTGAAAGTGGGACAATTGGACTCCAATACATAACATTCTTCTTAATATGAAATGATTGTCGAAACTCAGCGATTACACTGGTCGCTGTGGTAGCGCTTCAATTAAAAATTAAGATAAAAAAGTCGTTCTTTAATGTGGGACCAATCCTATCCGTTATCGCGCGCTGAAGAAATAGCGACAGTTTCAAAAACTACATTTCATTGACTTTCTAACGGTGTCAATCCGTTTGAGTTACAACGGTTGGGTCACATATTCGTACCAACATGTATTTAGCGATAATTTTCCGATATTACTAGGTTGCATCGCTTTTAACTATGAAACAATTGACTGTTGGACTTAATTGAACTAACTTTGGACTGTGACCTTATAAATGTGAAAGTGAGACAATTGGACTCCAAGAAATAACATTCTTCTTACTTTGAAATGATTGCCGGAAATCAGCGATTAAACTGGGCGTTGTGGTAGCGCTTCATTTAAAAATTTAGATAAATAAGTCGTTCTTTACTGTGGGACCAATCCTATCCGTTATCGCGCGCTGAAGAAATAGCGACAGTTTCATAAACTACATGTCATTGACTTTCTAACGGTGTCAATCCGTTTGATTTACAACGGTTGGGTCACATATTCGTACCAACATGTATTTAGCGATATTTTTCTGATATTACTAGGTTGTATGGCTTTTAACAGTGAAACGATTGACTGTGGGACTTAATTGAACTGATTATGGACTGTGACCTTATAAATGTGAAAGTGAGACAATTGGACTCCAAGAAATAGCATTCTTCTTAATTTGAAATGATTGCCGGAAATCAGCGATTAAAGTGGGCGTTGTGGTAGCGCTTCATTTAAAAATTTAGATAAATAAGTCGTTCTTTACTGTGGGATCAATCCTATCCGTTATCGCGCGCTGCAGAAATAGCGACTGTTTCAAAAACTACATTTCATTCAATTTCTAACGGTTTCAATCCGGTGGAGTTACAACGGTTGGGTCACATATTCGTACCAACATGTATTTTGTGATATTTTTCCGGTACTACTAGGTTGTATGGCTTTTAACAGTGAAACGATTGACTGTGGTACTTAATTGAACTGATTATGGACTGTCACCTGATAAATGTGATAAAGGAGACAATTGGACTCCAAGAAATAACATTCTTCTTAATTTGACATGATTGCGGAACCTCAGTGATTACACTGGGCGCTGTTGTAGCGCTTCATTTAAGAATTAAGCTAAAGAAAGTCATTTTTTTACTGTGGGACCAATCCTAGCAGTTAGCGCGCGCTGAAGAAATAGCGACAGTCTCAAAAACTACATTTCATTGACTTTCTAACGGTGTCAGTCCGTTTGAGTTACAACGGTTGGGTCACATATTCGTACCAACATGTATTTAGCAATATTTTTCTGATATTACTAGGTTGTATGGCTTTTAACATTGAAACGATTGACTGTGGGACTTAATTGAACTGATTATGGACTGTGACCTTATAAATGTGAAGGTAAGACAATTGGACTCCAAGAAATAACATTCTTCTTAATTTGAAATGATTGCCGGAAATCAGCGATTAAACTGGGCGTTGTGGTAGCGCTTCAATTGAAAATTTAGATAAATAAGTTGTTCTTTACTGTTGGACCAATCCTCTTCGTTATTGCGCGCTGAAGAAATAGCGACAATTTCAAAAACTACATTTCATTGACTTTCTACCTGTATCAATCCGTTTGAGTTACAACGGTTTAGTCACATATTCGTACCAACATGTATTTAGCGATATTTTTCCGGTATTACTAAGTTGTATGGCTTTTAACAGTGAAATGATTGACTGTGAGATTTAATTGAACTGACTATGAACTGTGTCATTATAAATGTGAAAGTGAGACAATTGGACTCCAATAAATAACATTCTTCTTAATATGAAATGATTGTCGAAACTCAGCGATTACACTGGTCGCTGTAGTAGCGCTTTATTTAAAAATTTAGATAAATCAGTCGTTCTTTACTGTGGGACCAATCTTATCCGTTATCGCGCGCTGAAGAAATAGCGACAGTTTCAAAAACTACGTTTCATTGACTTTCTAAGGGTGTCATTCCGTTTGAGTTACAACGGTTGTGTCACATATTCGTACCAACATGTATTTAGCGATATTTTTCTGATATTACTAGGTTGTATGGCTTTTAACATTGAAACGATTGACTGTGGGACTTAATTGAACTGATTATGGACTGTGACCTTATAAATGTGAAAGTGGGACAATTGGACTCCAATAAATAACATTCTTCTTAATATGAAATGATTGTCGAAACTCAGCGATTACACTGGACGCTGTGGTAGCGCTTCAATTAAAAATTAAGATAAAAAACTCGTTTTTTACTGTGGGACCAATCCTATCCGTTATCGCGCGCTAAAGAAGTAGCGACAGTTTCAAAAACCACATTTCATTGACTTTCTAACTGTATCAATCCGTTTGAGTTACAACGGTTGAGTCACATATTCGTACCAACATGTATTTAGCGATATTTTTCCGGTATTACTAAGTTGTATGGCTTTTAACAGTGAAACGATTGACTGTGAGACTTAATTGAACTGATTATGGACTGTGACCTTATAAATGTGAAAGTGAGACAATTGGACTCCAAGAATTAACATTCTTCTTCATTTGAAATTATTGCCGGAAATCAGCGATTAAAGTGGGCGTTGTGGTAGCGCTTCATTTAAAAATTTAGATAAATAACTCGTTCTTTACTGTGGGACCAATCTTATCCGTTATTGCGCGCTGAAGAAATAGCGACAGTTTCAAAAACTACGTTTCATTGACTTTCTAAGGTGTCAATCCGTTTGAGTTACAACGGTTGTGTCACATATTCGTACCAACATGTATTTAGCGATATTTTTCTGATATTACTAGGTTGTATGGCTTTTAACATTGAAACGATTGACTGTGGGACTTAATTGAACTGATTATGGACTGTGACCTTATAAATGTGAAAGTGGGAAAATTGGACTCCAATAAATAACATTCTTCTTAATATGAAATGATAGTCGAAACTCAGCGATTACACTGGTCGCTGTGGTAGCGCTTCAATTAAAAATTAAGATAAAAAAGTCGTTCTTTAATGTGGGACCAATCCTATCCGTTATCGCGCGCTGAAGAAATAGCGACAGTTTCAAAAACTACATTTCATTGACTTTCTAACGGTGTCAATCCGTTTGAGTTACAACGGTTGGGTCACATATTCGTACCAACATGTATTTAGCGATAATTTTCCGATATTACTAGGTTGCATCGCTTTTAACTATAAAACAATTGACTGTTGGACTTAATTGAACTAACTTTGGACTGTGACCTTATAAATGTGAAAGTGAGACAATTGGACTCCAAGAAATAACATTCTTCTTACTTTGAAATGATTGCCGGAAATCAGCGATTAAACTGGGCGTTGTGGTAGCGCTTCATTTAAAAATTTAGATAAATAAGTCGTTCTTTACTGTGGGACCAATCCTATCCGTTATCGCGCGCTGAAGAAATAGCGACAGTTTCAAAAACTACATTTCATTGACTTTCTAACGGTGTCAATCCGTTTGAGTTACAACGGTTGGGTCACATATTCGTACCAACTTGTATTTAGCGATAATTTTCCGATATTACTAGGTTGCATCGCTTTTAACTATAAAACAATTGACTGTTGGACTTAATTGAACTAACTTTGGACTGTGACCTTATAAATGTGAAAGTGAGACAATTGGACTCCAAGAAATAACATTCTTCTTACTTTGAAATGATTGCCGGAAATCAGCGATTAAACTGGGCGTTGTGGTAGCGCTTCATTTAAAAATTTAGATAAATAAGTCGTTCTTTACTGTGGGACCAATCCTATCCGTTATCGCTCGCTGAAGAAATAGCGACAGTTTCAAAAACTACATGTCATTGACTTTCTAACGGTGTCAATCCGTTTGATTTACAACGGTTGGGTCACATATTCGTACCAACATGTATTTAGCGATATTTTTCTGATATTACTAGGTTGTATGGCTTTTAACAGTGAAACGATTGACTGTGGAACTTAATTGAACTGATTATGGACTGTGACCTTATAAATGTGAAAGTGAGACAATTGGACTCCAAGAAATAGCATTCTTCTTAATTTGAAATGATTGCCGGAAATCAGCGATTAAAGTGGGCGTTGTGGTAGCGCTTCATTTAAAAATTTAGATAAATAAGTCGTTCTTTACTGTGGGATCAATCCTATCCGTTATCGCGCGCTGCAGAAATAGCGACTGTTTCAAAAACTACATTTCATTCAATTTCTAACGGTGTCAATCCGGTGGAGTTACAACGGTTGAGTCACATATTCGTACCAACATGTATTTTGTGATATTTTTCCGGTACTACTAGGTTGTATGGCTTTTAACAGTGAAACGATTGACTGTGGTACTTAATTGAACTGATTATGGACTGTCACCTGATAAATGTGATAAAGGAGACAATTGGACTCCAAGAAATAACATTCTTCTTAATCTGACATGATTGCGGAACCTCAGTGATTACACTGGGCGCTGTTGTAGCGCTTCATTTAAGAATTAAGCTAAAGAAAGTCATTTTTTTACTGTGGGACCAATCCTAGCAGTTAGCGCGCGCTGAAGAAATAGCGACAGTCTCAAAAACTACATTTCATTGACTTTCTAACGGTGTCAATCCGTTTGAGTTACAACGGTTGGGTCACATATTCGTACCAACATGTATTTAGCGATAATTTTCCGATATTACTAGGTTGCATCGCTTTTAACTATGAAACAATTGACTGTTGGACTTAATTGAACTAACTTTGGACTGTGACCTTACAAATGTGAAAGTGAGAGAATTGGACTCCAAGAAATAACATTCTTCTTAATTTGAAATGATTGCCGGAAATCAGCGATTAAACTGGACGTTGTGGTAGCGCTTCATTTAAAAATTTAGATAAATAAGTCGTTCTTTACTGTAGGACCAATCCTATACGTTATCGCGCGCTGAAGAAATAGCGACAGTTTCAAAAACTACATTTCATTGACTTTCTAACGGTGTCAATCCGTTTGAGTTACAACGGTTGGGTCACATATTCGTACCAACATGTATTTAGCGATATTTTTCTGATATTACTAGGTTGTATGGCTTTTAACAGTGAAACGATTGATTGTGGGACTTAATTGAACTGATTATGGACTGTGACCTTATAAATGTGAAAGTGAGACAATTGGACTCCAATAAATAACATTCTTCTTAATATGAAATGATTGTCGAAACTCAGCGATTACACTGGTCGCTGTAGTAGCGCTTTATTTAAAAATTTAGATAAATCAGTCGTTCTTTACTGTGGGACCATTCTTATCCGTTATCGCGCGCTGAAGAAATAGCGACAGTTTCAAAAACTACGTTTCATTGACTTTCTAAGGGTGTCATTCCGTTTGAGTTACAACGGTTGTGTCACATATTCGTACCAACATGTATTTAGCGATATTTTTCTGATATTACTAGGTTGTATGGCTTTTAACATTGAAACGATTGACTGTGGGACTTAATTGAACTGATTATGGACTGTGACCTTATAAATGTGAAAGTGGGACAATTGGACTCCAATAAATAACATTCTTCTTATTATGAAATGATTGTCGAAACTCAGCGATTACACTGGTCGCTGTGGTAGCGCTTCAATTAAAAATTAAGATAAAAAAGTTGTTCTTTAATGTGGGACCAATCCTATCCGTTATCGCGCGCTGAAGAAATAGCAACAGTTTCAAAAACTACATTTCATTGACTTTCTAACGGTGTCAATCCGTTTGAGTTACAACGGTTGGGTCACATATTCGTACCAACATGTATTTAGCGATAATTTTCCGATATTACTAGGTTGCATCGCTTTTAACTATGAAAAAATTGACTGTTGGACTTAATTGAATTAACTTTGGACTGTGACCTTATAAATGTGAAAGTGAGACAATTGGACTCCAAGAAATAACATTCTTCTTACTTTGAAATGATTGCCGGAAATCAGCGATTAAACTGGGCGTTGTGGTAGCGCTTCATTTAAAAATTTAGATAAATAACTCGTTTTTTACTGTGGGACCAATCCTATCCGTTATCGCGCGCTAAAGAAGTAGCGACAGTTTCAAAAACCACATTTCATTGACTTTCTAACTGTATCAATCCGTTTGAGTTACAACAGTTGAGTCACATATTCGCACCAACATGTATTTAGCGATATTTTTCCGGTATTAGTAAGTTGTATGGCTTTTAACAGTGAATCGATTGACTGTGGGACTTAATTGAACTGATTATGGACTGTGACCTTATAAATGTGAAAGTGAGACAATTGGACTCCAAGAATTAACATTCTTCTTCATTTGAAATTATTGCCGGAAATCAGCGATTAAAGTGGGCGTTGTGGTAGCGCTTCATTTAAAAAATTAGATAAATCAGTCGTTCTTTACTGTGGGACCAATCTTATCCGTTATTGCGCGCTGAAGAAAAAGCGACAGTTTCAAAAACTACGTTTCATTGACTTTCTAAGGTGTCAATCCGTTTGAGTTACAACGGTTGTGTCACATATTCGTACCAACATGTATTTAGCGATATTTTTCTGATATTACTAGGTTGTATGGCTTTTAACATTGAAACGATTGACTGTGGGACTTAATTGAACTGATTACGGACTGTGACCTTATAAATGTGAAAGTGGGACAATTGGACTCCAATAAATAACATTCTTCTTAATATGAAATGATTGTCGAAACTCAGCGATTACACTGGTCGCTGTGGTAGCGCTTCAATTAAAAATTAAGATAAAAAAGTCGTTCTTTAATGTGGGACCAATCCTATCCGTTATCGCGCGCTGAAGAAATAGCGACAGTTTCAAAAACTACATTTCATTGACTTTCTAACGGTGTCAATCCGTTTGAGTTACAACGGTTGGGTCACATATTCGTACCAACATGTATTTAGCGATAATTTTCCGATATTACTAGGTTGCATCGCTTTTAACTATGAAACAATTGACTGTTGGACTTAATTGAACTAACTTTGGACTGTGACCTTATAAATGTGAAAGTGAGACAATTGGACTCCAAGAAATAACATTCTTCTTACTTTGAAATGATTGCCGGAAATCAGCGATTAAACTGGGCGTTGTGGTAGCGCTTCATTTAAAAATTTAGATAAATAAGTCGTTCTTTACTGTGGGACCAATCCTATCCGTTATCGTGCGCTGAAGAAATAGCGACAGTTTCAAAAACTACATTTCATTGACTTTCTAACGGTGTCAATCCGTTTGAGTTACAACGGTTGGGTCACATATTCGTACCAACTTGTATTTAGCGATAATTTTCCGATATTACTAGGTTGCATCGCTTTTAACTATGAAACAATTGACTGTTGGACTTAATTGAACTAACTTTGGACTGTGACCTTATAAATGTGAAAGTGAGACAATTGGACTCCAAGAAATAACATTCTTCTTACTTTGAAATGATTGCCGGAAATCAGCGATTAAACTGGGCGTTGTGGTAGCGTTCATTTAAAAATTTAGATAAATAAGTCGTTCTTTACTGTGGGACCAATTCTATCCGTTATCGCGCGCTGAAGAAATAGCGACAGTTTCAAAAACTACATGTCATTGACTTTCTAACGGTGTCAATCCGTTTGATATACAACGGTTGGGTCACATATTCGTACCAACATGTATTTAGCGATATTTTTCTGATATTACTAGGTTGTATGGCTTTTAACAGTGAAACGATTGACTGTGGGACTTAATTGAACTGATTATGGACTGTGACCTTATAAATGTGAAAGTGAGACAATTGGACTCCAAGAAATAGCATTCTTCTTAATTTGAAATGATTGCCGGAAATCAGCGATTAAAGTGGGCGTTGTGGTAGCGCTTCATTTAAAAATTTAGATAAATAAGTCGTTCTTTACTGTGGGATCAATCCTATCCGTTATCGCGCGCTGCAAAAATAGCGACTGTTTCAAAAACTACATTTCATTCAATTTCTAATGGTGTCAATCCGGTGGAGTTACAACGGTTGAGTCACATATTCGTACCAACATGTATTTTGTGATATTTTTCCGGTACTACTAGGTTGTGTGGCTTTTAACAGTGAAACGATTGACTGTGGTACTTAATTGAACTGATTATGGACTGTCACCTGATAAATGTGATAAAGGAGACAATTGGACTCCAAGAAATAACATTCTTCTTAATTTGACATGATTGCGGAACCTCAGTGATTACACTGGGCGCTGTTGTAGCGCTTCATTTAAGAATTAAGCTAAAGAAAGTCATTTTTTTACTGTGGGACCAATCCTAGCAGTTAGCGCGCGCTGAAGAAATAGCGACAGTCTCAAAAACTACATTTCATTGACTTTCTAACGGTGTCAGTCCGTTTGAGTTACAACGGTTGGGTCACATATTCGTACCAACATGTATTTAGCGAATTGTATTTCTGATATTACTAGGTTGCATCGCTTTTAACCGTGAAACGATTGACTGTGGTACTTAATTGAACTGATTTTGGACTGTGATCTTATAAATGTTATAAGTGAGACAAGTGGACTCCAAGAAATATCATTTTTCTTAATTTGAAATGATTGCCGGAGCTCAGCGATTACACTGGCCGCTGTGGTAGCGCTTCATTTAAGAGGTTAGACAAATAAGTCATTCTTTACTGTGGTACCAATCCTATCCGTTATCGCGCGCTGAAGAAATAGCGACAGTTTCAAAAACTACATTTCATTGACTTTCTAACGGTGTCAGTCCGTTTCAGTTACAACGGTTTGGTCACATATTCGTACCAACATGTTTTTAGCGATATTTTTCTGATATTACTAGGTTGCATCGCTTTTAACTATGAAACGATTGACTGTTGGACTTAATTGAACTAACTTTGGACTGTGACCTTACAAATGTGAAAGTGAGACAATTGGACTCCAAGAAATAACATTCTTCTTAATTTGAAATGATTGCCGGAAATCAGCGATTAAACTGGACGTTGTGGTAGCGCTTCATTTAAAAATTTAGATAAATAAGTCGTTCTTTACTGTAGGACCAATCCTATCCGTTATCGCGCGCTGACGAAATAGCGACAGTTTCAAAAACTACATGTCATTGACTTTCTAACGGTGTCAATCCGTTTGAGTTACAACGGTTGGGTCACATATTCGTACCAACATGTATTTAGCGATATTTTTCTGATATTACTAGGTTGTATGGCTTTTAACAGTGAAACGATTGACTGTGGGACTTAATTGAACTGATTATGGACTGTGACCTTATAAATGTGAAAGTGAGACAATTGGACTCCAAGAAATAGCATTCTTCTTAATTTGAAATGATTGCCGGAAATCAGCGATTAAAGTGGGCGTTGTGGTAGCGCTTCATTTAAAAATTTAGATAAATAAGTCGTTCTTTACTGTAGGACCAATCCTATCCGTTATCGCGCGCTGAAGAAATAGCGACAGTTTCAAAAATTACATTTCATTGACTTTCTAACGGTGTCAATCCGTTTGAGTTACAACGGTTGGGTCACATATTCGTACCAACATGTATTTAGCGATAATTTTCCGATATTACTAGGTTGCATCGCTTTTAACTATGAAACAATTGACTGTTGGACTTAATTGAACTAACTTTGGACTGTGACCTTATAAATGTGAAAGTGAGACAATTGGACTCCAAGAAATAACATTCTTCTTACTTTGAAATGATTGCCGGAAATCAGCGATTAAACTGGGCGTTGTGGTAGCGCTTCATTTAAAAATTTAGATAAATAAGTCGTTCTTTACTGTGGGACCAATCCTATCCGTTATTGCGCGCTGAAGAAATAGCGACAGTTTCAAAAACTACATGTCATTGACTTTCTAACGGTGTCAATCCGTTTGAGTTACAACGGTTGGGTCACATATTCGTACCAACATGTATTTAGCGATATTTTTCTGATATTACTAGGTTGTATGGCTTTTAACAGTGAAACGATTGACTGTGGGACTTAATTGAACTGATTATGGACTGTGACCTTATAAATGTGAAAGTGAGACAATTGGACTCCAAGAAATAGCATTCTTCTTAATTTGAAATGATTGCCGGAAAACAGCGATTAAAGTGGGCGTTGTGGTAGCGCTTCATTTAAAAATTTAGATAAATAAGTCGTTCTTTACTGTGGGATCAATCCTATCAGTTATCGCGCGCTGCAGAAATAGCGACTGTTTCAAAAACTACATTTCATTGACTTTCTAACGGTGTCAATCCTGTGGAGTTACAACGGTTGAGTCACATATTCGTACCAACATGTATTTCGTGATATTTTTCCGGTACTACTAGGTTGTATGGCTTTTAACAGTGAAACGATTGACTGTGGTACTTAATTGAACTGATTATGGACTGTCACCTGATAAATGTGATAAAGGAGACAATTGGACTCCAAGAAATAACATTCTTCTTAATTTGACATGATTGCGGAACCTCAGTGATTACACTGGGCGCTGTTGTAGCGCTTCATTTAAGAATTAAGCTAAAGAAAGTCATTTTTTTACTGTGGGACCAATCCTAGCAGTTAGCGCGCGCTGAAGAAATAGCGACAGTCTCAAAAACTACATTTCATTGACTTTCTAACGGTGTCAGTCCGTTTGAGTTACAACGGTTGGGTCACATATTCGTACCAACATGTATTTAGCGAATTGTATTTCTGATATTACTAGGTTGCATCGCTTTTAACCGTGAAACGATTGACTGTGGTACTTAATTGAACTGATTTTGGACTGTGATCTTATAAATGTTATAAGTGAGACAAGTGGACTCCAAGAAATATCATTTTCTTTAATTTGAAATGATTGCCGGAGCTCAGCGATTACACTGGCCGCTGTGGTAGCGCTTCATTTAAGAGGTTAGACAAATAAGTCATTCTTTACTGTGGTACCAATCCTATCCGTTATCGCGCGCTGAAGAAATAGCGACAGTTTCAAAAACTACATTTCATTGACTTTCTAACGGTGTCAGTCCGTTTCAGTTACAACGGTTTGGTCACATATTCGTACCAACATGTTTTTAGCGATATTTTTCTGATATTACTAGGTTGCATCGCTTTTAACTATGAAACGATTGACTGTTGGACTTAATTGAACTAACTTTGGACTGTGACCTTACAAATGTGAAAGTGAGACAATTGGACTCCAAGAAATAACATTCTTCTTAATTTGAAATGATTGCCGGAAATCAGCGATTAAACTGGACGTTGTGGTAGCGCTTCATTTAAAAATTTAGATAAATAAGTCGTTCTTTACTGTAGGACCAATCCTATCCGTTATCGCGCGCTGACGAAATAGCGACAGTTTCAAAAACTACATGTCATTGACTTTCTAACGGTGTCAATCCGTTTGAGTTACAACGGTTGGGTCACATATTCGTACCAACATGTATTTAGCGATATTTTTCTGATATTACTAGGTTGTATGGCTTTTAACAGTGAAACGATTGACTGTGGGACTTAATTGAACTGATTATGGACTGTGACCTTATAAATGTGAAAGTGAGACAATTGGACTCCAAGAAATAGCATTCTTCTTAATTTGAAACGATTGCCGGAAAACAGCGATTAAAGTGGGCGTTGTGGTAGCGCTTCATTTAAAAATTTAGATAAATAAGTCGTTCTTTACTGTGGGATCAATCCTATCAGTTATCGCGCGCTGCAGAAATAGCGACTGTTTCAAAAACTACATTTCATTGACTTTCTAACGGTGTCAATCCGGTGGAGTTACAACGGTTGAGTCACATATTCGTACCAACATGTATTTCGTGATATTTTTCCGGTACTACTAGGTTGTATGGCTTTTAACAGTGAAACGATTGACTGTGGTACTTAATTGAACTGATTATGGACTGTCACCTGATAAATGTGATAAAGGAGACAATTGGACTCCAAGAAATAACATTCTTCTTAATTTGACATGATTGCGGAACCTCAGTGATTACACTGGGCGCTGTTGTAGCGCTTCATTTAAGAATTAAGCTAAAGAAAGTCATTTTTTTACTGTGGGACCAATCCTAGCAGTTAGCGCGCGCTGAAGAAATAGCGACAGTCTCAAAAACTACATTTCATTGACTTTCTAACGGTGTCAGTCCGTTTGAGTTACAACGGTTGGGTCACATATTCGTACCAACATGTATTTAGCGAATTGTATTTCTGATATTACTAGGTTGCATCGCTTTTAACCGTGAAACGATTGACTGTGGTACTTAATTGAACTGATTTTGGACTGTGATCTTATAAATGTTATAAGTGAGACAAGTGGACTCCAAGAAATATCATTTTTCTTAATTTGAAATGATTGCCGGAGCTCAGCGATTACACTGGCCGCTGTGGTAGCGCTTCATTTAAGAGGTTAGACAAATAAGTCATTCTTTACTGTGGTACCAATCCTATCCGTTATCGCGCGCTGAAGAAATAGCGACAGTTTCAAAAACTACATTTCATTGACTTTCTAACGGTGTCAGTCCGTTTCAGTTACAACGGTTTGGTCACATATTCGTACCAACATGTTTTTAGCGATATTTTTCTGATATTACTAGGTTGCATCGCTTTTAACTATGAAACGATTGACTGTTGGACTTAATTGAACTAACTTTGGACTGTGACCTTACAAATGTGAAAGTGAGACAATTGGACTCCAAGAAATAACATTCTTCTTAATTTGAAATGATTGCCGGAAATCAGCGATTAAACTGGACGTTGTGGTAGCGCTTCATTTAAAAATTTAGATAAATAAGTCGTTCTTTACTGTAGGACCAATCCTATCCGTTATCGCGCGCTGACGAAATAGCGACAGTTTCAAAAACTACATGTCATTGACTTTCTAACGGTGTCAATCCGTTTGAGTTACAACGGTTGGGTCACATATTCGTACCAACATGTATTTAGCGATATTTTTCTGATATTACTAGGTTGTATGGCTTTTAACAGTGAAACGATTGACTGTGGGACTTAATTGAACTGATTATGGACTGTGACCTTATAAATGTGAAAGTGAGACAATTGGACTCCAAGAAATAGCATTCTTCTTAATTTGAAATGATTGCCGGAAATCAGCGATTAAAGTGGGCGTTGTGGTAGCGCTTCATTTAAAAATTTAGATAAATAAGTCGTTCTTTACTGTAGGACCAATCCTATCCGTTATCGCGCGCTGAAGAAATAGCGACAGTTTCAAAAATTACATTTCATTGACTTTCTAACGGTGTCAATCCGTTTGAGTTACAACGGTTGGGTCACATATTCGTACCAACATGTATTTAGCAATAATTTTCCGATATTACTAGGTTGCATCGCTTTTAACTATGAAACAATTGACTGTTGGACTTAATTGAACTAACTTTGGACTGTGACCTTATAAATGTGAAAGTGAGACAATTGGACTCCAAGAAATAACATTCTTCTTACTTTGAAATGATTGCCGGAAATCAGCGATTAAACTGGGCGTTGTGGTAGCGCTTCATTTAAAAATTTAGATAAATAAGTCGTTCTTTACTGTGGGACCAATCCTATCCGTTATCGCGCGCTGAAGAAATAGCGACAGTTTCAAAAACTACATGTCATTGACTTTCTAACGGTGTCAATCCGTTTGAGTTACAACGGTTGGGTCACATATTCGTACCAACATGTATTTAGCGATATTTTTCTGATATTACTAGGTTGTATGGCTTTTAACAGTGAAACGATTGACTGTGGGACTTAATTGAACTGATTATGGACTGTCACCTGATAAATGTGATAAAGGAGACAATTGGACTCCAAGAAATAACATTCTTCTTAATTTGACATGATTGCGGAACCTCAGTGATTACACTGGGCGCTGTTGTAGCGCTTCATTTAAGAATTAGGCTAAAGAAAGTCATTTTTTTACTGTGGGACCAATCCTAGCAGTTAGCGCGCGCTAAAGAAATAGCGACAGTCTCAAAAACTACATTTCATTGACTTTCTAACGGTGTCAGTCCGTTTGAGTTACAACGGTTGGGTCACATATTCGTACCAACATGTATTTAGCGAATTGTATTTCTGATATTACTAGGTTGCATCGCTTTTAACCGTGAAACGATTGACTGTGGTACTTAATTGAACTGATTTTGGACTGTGATCTTATAAATGTTATAAGTGAGACAAGTGGACTCCAAGAAATATCATTTTTCTTAATTTGAAATGATTGCCGGAGCTCAGCGATTACACTGGCCGCTGTGGTAGCGCTTCATTTAAGAGTTTAGACAAATAAGTCATTCTTTACTGTGGGACCAATCCTATCCGTTATCGCGCGCTAAAGAAATAGCGACAGTTTCAAAAACTACATTTCATTGACTTTCTAACGGTGTCAGTCCGTTTCAGTTACAACGGTTTGGTCACATATTCGTACCAACATGTTTTTAGCGATATTTTTCTGATATTACTAGGTTGCATCTCTTTTAACTATGAAACAATTGACTGTTGGACTTAATTGAACTAACTTTGGACTGTGACCTTATAAATGTGAAAGTGAGACAATTGGACTCCAAGAAATAGCATTCTTCTTAATTTGAAATGATTGCCGGAAATCAGCGATTAAACTGGGCGTTGTGGTAGCGCTTCATTTAAAAATTTAGATAAATAAGTCGTTCTTTACTGTAGGACCAATCCTATCCGTTATCGCGCGCTGAAGAAATAGCGACAGTTTCAAAAACTACATTTCATTGACTTTCTAACGGTGTCAATCCGTTTGAGTTACAACGGTTGGGTCACATATTCGTACCAACATGTATTTAGCGATAATTTTCCGATATTACTAGGTTGCATCGCTTTTAACTATGAAACAATTGACTGTTGGACTTAATTGAACTAACTTTGGACTGTGACCTGATAAATGTGAAAGTGAGACAATTGGACTCCAAGAAATAACATTCTTCTTACTTTGAAATGATTGCCGGAAATCAGCGATTAAATTGGGCGTTGTGGTAGCGCTTCATTTAAAAATTTAGATAAATAAGTCGTTCTTTACTGTGGGACCAATCCTATCCGTTATCGCGCGCTGAAGAAATAGCGACAGTTTCAAAAACTACATGTCATTGACTTTCTAACGGTGTCAATCCGTTTGAGTTACAACGGTTGGGTCACATATTCGTACCAACATGTATTTAGCGATATTTTTCTGATATTACTAGGTTGTATGGCTTTTAACAGTGAAACGATTGACTGTGGGACTTAATTGAACTGATTATGGACTGTGACCTTATAAATGTGAAAGTGAGACAATTGGACTCCAAGAAATAGCATTCTTCTTAATTTGAAATGATTGCCGGAAATCAGCGATTAAAGTGGGCGTTGTGGTAGCGCTTCATTTAAAAATTTAGATAAATAAGTCGTTCTTTACTGTGGGACCAATCCTATCCGTTATCGCGCGCTGAAGAAATAGCGACAGTTTCAAAAACTACATGTCATTGACTTTCTAACGGTGTCAATCCGTTTGAGTTACAACGGTTGGGTCACATATTCGTACCAACATGTATTTAGCGATATTTTTCTGATATTACTAGGTTGTATGGCTTTTAACAGTGAAACGATTGACTGTGGGACTTAATTGAACTGATTATGGACTGTGACCTTATAAATGTGAAAGTGAGACAATTGGACTCCAAGAAATAGCATTCTTCTTAATTTGAAATGATTGCCGGAAATCAGCGATTAAAGTGGGCGTTGTGGTAGCGCTTCATTTAAAAATTTAGATAAATAAGTCGTTCTTTACTGTGGGATCAATCCTATCCGTTATCGCGCGCTGCAGAAATAGCGACTGTTTCAAAAACTACATTTCATTGACTTTCTAACGGTGTCAATCCGGTGGAGTTACAACGGTTGAGTCACATATTCGTACCAACATGTATTTCGTGATATTTTTCCGGTACTACTAGGTTGTATGGCTTTTAACAGTGAAACGATTGACTGTGGTACTTAATTGAACTGATTATGGACTGTCACCTGATAAATGTGATAAAGGAGACAATTGGACTCCAAGAAATAACATTCTTCTTAATTTGACATGATTGCGGAACCTCAGTGATTACACTGGGCGCTGTTGTAGCGCTTCATTTAAGAATTAGGCTAAAGAAAGTCATTTTTTTACTGTGGGACCAATCCTAGCAGTTAGCGCGTGCTAAAGAAATAGCGACAGTCTCAAAAACTACATTTCATTGACTTTCTAACGGTGTCAGTCCGTTTGAGTTACAACGGTTGGGTCACATATTCGTACCAACATGTATTTAGCGAATTGTATTTCTGATATTACTAGGTTGCATCGCTTTTAACCGTGAAACGATTGACTGTGGTACTTAATTGAACTGATTTTGGACTGTGATCTTATAAATGTTATAAGTGAGACAAGTGGACTCCAAGAAATATCATTTTTCTTAATTTGAAATGATTGCCGGAGCTCAGCGATTACACTGGCCGCTGTGGTAGCGCTTCATTTAAGAGTTTAGACAAATAAGTCATTCTTTACTGTGGGACCAATCCTATCCGTTATCGCGCGCTGAAGAAATAGCGACAGTCTCAAAAACTACATTTCATTGACTTTCTAACGCTGTCAGTCCGTTTCAGTTACAACGGTTTGGTCACATATTCGTACCAACATGTTTTTAGCGATATTTTTTTGATATTACTAGGTTGCATCGCTTTTAACTATGAAACGATTGACTGTTGGACTTAATTGAACTAACTTTGGACTGTGACCTTACAAATGTGAAAGTGAGACAATTGGACTCCAAGAAATAACATTCTTCTTAATTTGAAATGATTGCCGGAAATCAGCGATTAAACTGGACGTTGTGGTAGCGCTTCATTTAAAAATTTAGATAAATAAGTCGTTCTTTACTGTAGGACCAATCCTATCCGTTATCGCGCGCTGAAGAAATAGCGACAGTTTCAAAAACTACATTTCATTGACTTTCTAACGGTGTCAATCCGTTTGAGTTACAACGGTTGGGTCACATATTCGTACCAACATGTATTTAGCGATAATTTTCCGATATTACTAGGTTGCATCGCTTTTAACTATGAAACAATTGACTGTTGGACTTAATTGAACTAACTTTGGACTGTGACCTTATAAATGTGAAAGTGAGACAATTGGACTCCAAGAAATAGCATTCTTCTTAATTTGAAATGATTGCCGGAAATCAGCGATTAAACTGGGCGTTGTGGTAGCGCTTCATTTAAAAATTTAGATAAATAAGTCGTTCTTTACTGTAGGACCAATCCTATCCGTTATCGCGCGCTGAAGAAATAGCGACAGTTTCAAAAACTACATTTCATTGACTTTCTAACGGTGTCAATCCGTTTGAGTTACAACGGTTGGGTCACATATTCGTACCAACATGTATTTAGCGATAATTTTCCGATATTACTAGGTTGCATCGCTTTTAACTATGAAACAATTGACTGTTGGACTTAATTGAACTAACTTTGGACTGTGACCTTATAAATGTGAAAGTGAGACAATTGGACTCCAAGAAATAACATTCTTCTTACTTTGAAATGATTGCCAGAAATCAGCGATTAAACTGGGCGTTGTGGTAGCGCTTCATTTAAAAATTTAGATAAATAAGTCGTTCTTTACTGTGGGACCAATCCTATCCGTTATCGCGCGCTGAAGAAATAGCGACAGTTTCAAGAACTAATGTCATTGACTTTCTAACGGTGTCAATCCGTTTGAGTTACAACGGTTGTGTCACATATTCGTACCAACATGTATTTAGCGATATTTTTCTGATATTACTAGGTTGTATGGCTTTTAACAGTGAAACGATTGACTGTGGGACTTAATTGAACTGATTATGGACTGTGACCTTATCAATGTGAAAGTGAGACAATTGGACTCCAAGAAATAGCATTCTTCTTAATTTGAAATGATTGCCGGAAATCAGCGATTAAAGTGGGCGTTGTGGTAGCGCTTCATTTAAAAATTTAGATAAATAAGTCGTTCTTTACTGTAGGACCAATCCTATCCGTTATCGCGCGCTGAAGAAATAGCGACAGTTTCAAAAATTACATTTCATTGACTTTCTAACGGTGTCAATCCGTTTGAGTTACAACGGGTGGGTCACATATTCGTACCAACATGTATTTAGCGATAATTTTCCGATATTACTAGGTTGCATCGCTTTTAACTATGAAACAATTGACTGTTGGACTTAATTGAACTAAATTTGGACTGTGACCTTATAAATGTGAAAGTGAGACAATTGGACTCCAAGAAATAACATTCTTCTTACTTTGAAATGATTGCCGGAAATCAGCGATTAAACTGGGCGTTGTGGTAGCGCTTCATTTAAAAATATAGATAAATAAGTCGTTCTTTAATGTGGGACCAATCCTATCCGTTATCGCGCGCTGAAGAAATAGCAACAGTTTCAAAAACTACATGTCATTGACTTTCTAATGGTGTCAGTCCGTTTGAGTTACAACGGTTGGGTCACATATTCGTACCAACATGTATTTAGCGATATTTTTCTGATATTAATAGGTTGTATGGCTTTTAACAGTGAAACGATTGACTGTGGGACTTAATTGAACTGATTATGGACTGTGACCTTATAAATGTGAAAGTGAGACAATTGGACTCCAAGAAATAGCATTCTTCTTAATTTGAAATGATTGCCGGAAATCAGCGATTAAAGTGGGCGTTGTGGTAGCGCTTTATTTAAAAATTTAGATAAATAAGTCGTTTTTACTGTGGGATCAATCCTATCCGTTATCGCACGCTGCAGAAATAGCGACTGTTTCAAAAACTACATTTCATTGACTTTCTAACGGTGTCAATCCGGTGGAGTTACAACGGTTGAGTCACATATTCGTACCAACATGTATTTCGTGATATTTTTCCGGTACTACTAGGTTGTATGGCTTTTAACAGTGAAACGATTGACTGTGGTACTTAATTGAACTGATTATGGACTGTCACCTGATAAATGTGATAAAGGAGACAATTGGACTCCAAGAAGTAACATTCTTCTTAATTTGACATGATTGCGGAACCTCAGTGATTACACTGGGCGCTGTTGTAGCGCTTCATTTAAGAATTAAGCTAAAGAAAGTCATTTTTTTACTGTGGGACCAATCCTAGCAGTTAGCGCGCGCTGAAGAAATAGCGACAGTCTCAAAAACTACATTTCATTGACTTTCTAACGGTGTCAGTCCGTTTGAGTTACAACGGTTGGGTCACATATTCGTACCAACATGTATTTAGCGAATTGTATTTCTGATATTACTAGGTTGCATCGCTTTTAACCGTGAAACGATTGACTGTGGTACTTAATTGAACTGATTTTGGACTGTGATCTTATAAATGTTATAAGTGAGACAAGTGGACTCCAAGAAATATCATTTTTCTTAATTTGAAATGATTGCCGGAGCTCAGCGATTACACTGGCCGCTGTGGTAGCGCTTCATTTAAGAGTTTAGACAAATAAGTCATTCTTTACTGTGGGACCAATCCTATCCGTTATCGCGCGCTGAAGAAATAGCGACAGTTTCAAAAACTACATTTCATTGACTTTCTAACGGTGTCAGTCCGTTTCAGTTACAACGGTTTGGTCACATATTCGTACCAACATGTATTTAGCGATATTTTTCTGATATTACTAGGTTGCATCGCTTTTAACTATGAAACGATTGACTGTTGGACTTAATTGAACTAACTTTGGACTGTGACCTTACAAATGTGAAAGTGAGACAATTGGACTCCAAGAAATAACATTCTTCTTAATTTGAAATGATTGCCAGAAATCAGCGATTAAACTGGACGTTGTGGTAGCGCTTCATTTAAAAATTTAGATAAATAAGTCGTTCTTTACTGTAGGACCAATCCTATCCGTTATCGCACGCTGAAGAAATAGCGACAGTTTCAAAAACTACATTTCATTGACTTTCTAACGGTGTCAATCCGTTTGAGTTACAACGGTTGGGTCAAATATTCGTACCAACATGTATTTAGCGATATTTTTCTGATATTACTAGGTTGTATGGCTTTTAACAGTGAAACGATTGACTGTGCGACTTAATTGAACTAACTTTGGACTGTGACCTGATAAATGTGATAAATGAGACAATTGGACTCCAAGAAATAACATTCTTCTTAATTTGGCGCGATTGCCGGAACTTAGCGATTACACTGGGCGCTGTGGTAGCGCTTTATTTAAAAGTTTAGGTAAATAAGTCATTCTTTACAGTGGGACCAATCCTAGCCGTTATCGCGCGCAGAAGAAATAGCGACAGTTTCAAAAACTACATTTCATTGACTTTCTAACAGTATCAATCCATTTGAGCTACAACGGTTAAAGTCACATATTCGAACCAACATGTATTTCGTGCTATTTTTCCGGTATTACTAGGTTGTATGGCTTTTAACAGTGAAACAATTGACTGTGGGACTTAATTGAACTGATTATGGACTGTGACCTTAAAAATGTTATAAGTGAGACAATTGGACTCCAAGAAATAACATTCTTTTTAATTTGACTTGATCGCCGGAACTCAGCGATTACATTGGGCGCTGGTATAGCGCTTCATTTAAGAAGTTAGATAAATCTGTCATTCTTTACTGTGGGACCAATCCTTGCCGTTATCGCGCTGAAGAAATAGCGACAGTTTCAGAAACTAAATTTCATTGACTTTCTAACAGTATCAATCCGCTGGAGTTACAACGGTTGAGTCACATATTCGTAACAACATGTATTTCGTGATATTTTTCCGGTACTACTAGGTTGTATGGCTTTTAACAGTGAAACGATTGACTGTGGTACTTAATTAAACTGATTATGGACTGTCACCTGATAAATGTGATAAAGGAGATAATTGGACTCCAAGAAGTAACATTCTTCGTACTTTGACATGATTGCGGAACCTCAGCGATTACACTGGCCGCTGTGGTAGCGCTTCATTTAAGAGTTTAGACAAATAAGTCATTCTTTACTGTGGGACCAATCCTATCCGTTATCGCGCGCTGAAGAAATAGCGACAGTTTCAAAAACTACATTTCATTGACTTTCTAACGGTGTCAGTCCGTTTCAGTTACAACGGTTTGGTCACATATTCGTACCAACATGTATTTAGCGATATTTTTCTGATATTACTAGGTTGCATCGCTTTTAACTATGAAACGATTGACTGTTGGACTTAATTGAACTAACTTTGGACTGTGACCTTACAAATGTGAAAGTGAGACAATTGGACTCCAAGAAATAACATTCTTCTTAATTTGAAATGATTGCCGGAAATCAGCGATTAAACTGGACGTTGTGGTAGCGCTTCATTTAAAAATTTAGATAAATAAGTCGTTCTTTACTGTAGGACCAATCCTATCTGTTATCGCGCGCTGAAGAAATAGCGACAGTTTCAAAAACTACATTTCATTGACTTTCTAACGGTGTCAATCCGCTGGAGTTACAACGGTTGAGTCACATATTCGTACCAACATGTATTTCGTGATATTTTTCCGGTACTACTAGGTTGTATGGCTTTTAACAGTGAAACGATTGACTGTGGTACTTAATTAAACTGATTATGGACTGTCACCTGATAAATGTGACAAAGGAGATAATTGGACTCCAAGAAGTAACATTCTTCGTACTTTGACATGATTGCGGAACCTCAGCGATTACACTGGGCGCTGTTGTAGCGCTTCAATTAAAAATTTAGATAAATAAGTCGTTCTTTACTGTAGGACCAATCCTATCCGTTATCGCGCGCTGAAGAAATAGCGACAGTTTCAAAAATTACATTTCATTGACTTTCTAACGGTGTCAATCCGTTTGAGTTACAACGGGTGGGTCACATATTCGTACCAACATGTATTTAGCGATAATTTTCCGATATTACTAGGTTGCATCGCTTTTAACTATGAAACAATTGACTGTTGGACTTAATTGAACTAAATTTGGACTGTGACCTTATAAATGTGAAAGTGAGACAATTGGACTCCAAGAAATAACATTCTTCTTACTTTGAAATGATTGCCGGAAATCAGCGATTAAACTGGGCGTTGTGGTAGCGCTTCATTTAAAAATATAGATAAATAAGTCGTTCTTTAATGTGGGACCAATCCTATCCGTTATCGCGCGCTGAAGAAATAGCAACAGTTTCAAAAACTACATGTCATTGACTTTCTAACGGTGTCAGTCCGTTTGAGTTACAACGGTTGGGTCACATATTCGTACCAACATGTATTTAGCGATATTTTTCTGATATTAATAGGTTGTATGGCTTTTAACAGTGAAACGATTGACTGTGGGACTTAATTGAACTGATTATGGACTGTGACCTTATAAATGTGAAAGTGAGACAATTGGACTCCAAGAAATAGCATTCTTCTTAATTTGAAATGATTGCCGGAAATCAGCGATTAAAGTGGGCGTTGTGGTAGCGCTTTATTTAAAAATTTAGATAAATAAGTCGTTTTTTACTGTGGGATCAATCCTATCCGTTATCGCACGCTGCAGAAATAGCGACTGTTTCAAAAACTACATTTCATTGACTTTCTAACGGTGTCAATCCGGTGGAGTTACAACGGTTGAGTCACATATTCGTACCAACATGTATTTCGTGATATTTTTCCGGTACTACTAGGTTGTATGGCTTTTAACAGTGAAACGATTGACTGTGGTACTTAATTGAACTGATTATGGACTGTCACCTGATAAATGTGATAAAGGAGACAATTGGACTCCAAGAAGTAACATTCTTCTTAATTTGACATGATTGCGGAACCTCAGTGATTACACTGGGCGCTGTTGTAGCGCTTCATTTAAGAATTAAGCTAAAGAAAGTCATTTTTTTACTGTGGGACCAATCCTAGCAGTTAGCGCGCGCTGAAGAAATAGCGACAGTCTCAAAAACTACATTTCATTGACTTTCTAACGGTGTCAGTCCGTTTGAGTTACAACGGTTGGGTCACATATTCGTACCAACATGTATTTAGCGAATTGTATTTCTGATATTACTAGGTTGCATCGCTTTTAACCGTGAAACGATTGACTGTGGTACTTAATTGAACTGATTTTGGACTGTGATCTTATAAATGTTATAAGTGAGACAAGTGGACTCCAAGAAATATCATTTTTCTTAATTTGAAATGATTGCCGGAGCTCAGCGATTACACTGGCCGCTGTGGTAGCGCTTCATTTAAGAGTTTAGACAAATAAGTCATTCTTTACTGTGGGACCAATCCTATCCGTTATCGCGCGCTGAAGAAATAGCGACAGTTTCAAAAACTACATTTCATTGACTTTCTAACGGTGTCAGTCCGTTTCAGTTACAACGGTTTGGTCACATATTCGTACCAACATGTATTTAGCGATATTTTTCTGATATTACTAGGTTGCATCGCTTTTAACTATGAAACGATTGACTGTTGGACTTAATTGAACTAACTTTGGACTGTGACCTTACAAATGTGAAAGTGAGACAATTGGACTCCAAGAAATAACATTCTTCTTAATTTGAAATGATTGCCAGAAATCAGCGATTAAACTGGACGTTGTGGTAGCGCTTCATTTAAAAATTTAGATAAATAAGTCGTTCTTTACTGTAGGACCAATCCTATCCGTTATCGCACGCTGAAGAAATAGCGACAGTTTCAAAAACTACATTTCATTGACTTTCTAACGGTGTCAATCCGTTTGAGTTACAACGGTTGGGTCAAATATTCGTACCAACATGTATTTAGCGATATTTTTCTGATATTACTAGGTTGTATGGCTTTTAACAGTGAAACGATTGACTGTGCGACTTAATTGAACTAACTTTGGACTGTGACCTGATAAATGTGATAAATGAGACAATTGGACTCCAAGAAATAACATTCTTCTTAATTTGGCGCGATTGCCGGAACTTAGCGATTACACTGGGCGCTGTGGTAGCGCTTTATTTAAAAGTTTAGGTAAATAAGTCATTCTTTACTGTGGGACCAATCCTAGCCGTTATCGCGCGCAGAAGAAATAGCGACAGTTTCAAAAACTACATTTCATTGACTTTCTAACAGTATCAATCCATTTGAGCTACAACGGTTAAAGTCACATATTCGAACCAACATGTATTTCGTGCTATTTTTCCGGTATTACTAGGTTGTATGGCTTTTAACAGTGAAACAATTGACTGTGGGACTTAATTGAACTGATTATGGACTGTGACCTTAAAAATGTTATAAGTGAGACAATTGGACTCCAAGAAATAACATTCTTTTTAATTTGACTTGATCGCCGGAACTCAGCGATTACATTGGGCGCTGGTATAGCGCTTCATTTAAGAAGTTAGATAAATCTGTCATTCTTTACTGTGGGACCAATCCTTGCCGTTATCGCGCTGAAGAAATAGCGACAGTTTCAGAAACTAAATTTCATTGACTTTCTAACAGTATCAATCCGCTGGAGTTACAACGGTTGAGTCACATATTCGTAACAACATGTATTTCGTGATATTTTTCCGGTACTACTAGGTTGTATGGCTTTTAACAGTGAAACGATTGACTGTGGTACTTAATTAAACTGATTATGGACTGTCACCTGATAAATGTGATAAAGGAGATAATTGG
This sequence comes from Hydractinia symbiolongicarpus, assembly GCF_029227915.1. NCBI lineage: Eukaryota > Metazoa > Cnidaria > Hydrozoa > Anthoathecata > Hydractiniidae > Hydractinia > Hydractinia symbiolongicarpus. Next base: position 30,839,050 of record NC_079881.1, read on the forward strand.
ACTCCAAGAAGTAACATTCTTCGTACTTTGACATGATTGCGGAACCTCAGCGATTACACTGGCCGCTGTGGTAGCGCTTCATTTAAGAGTTTAGACAAATAAGTCATTCTTTACTGTGGGACCAATCCTATCCGTTATCGCGCGCTGAAGAAATAGCGACAGTTTCAAAAACTACATTTCATTGACTTTCTAACGGTGTCAGTCCGTTTCAGTTACAACGGTTTGGTCACATATTCGTACCAACATGTATTTAGCGATATTTTTCTGATATTACTAGGTTGCATCGCTTTTAACTATGAAACGATTGACTGTTGGACTTAATTGAACTAACTTTGGACTGTGACCTTACAAATGTGAAAGTGAGACAATTGGACTCCAAGAAATAACATTCTTCTTAATTTGAAATGATTGCCGGAAATCAGCGATTAAACTGGACGTTGTGGTAGCGCTTCATTTAAAAATTTAGATAAATAAGTCGTTCTTTACTGTAGGACCAATCCTATCTGTTATCGCGCGCTGAAGAAATAGCGACAGTTTCAAAAACTACATTTCATTGACTTTCTAACGGTGTCAATCCGCTGGAGTTACAACGGTTGAGTCACATATTCGTACCAACATGTATTTCGTGATATTTTTCCGGTACTACTAGGTTGTATGGCTTTTAACAGTGAAACGATTGACTGTGGTACTTAATTAAACTGATTATGGACTGTCACCTGATAAATGTGACAAAGGAGATAATTGGACTCCAAGAAGTAACATTCTTCGTACTTTGACATGATTGCGGAACCTCAGCGATTACACTGGGCGCTGTTGTAGCGCTTCATTTAAGAATTAAGCTAAAGAAAGTCATTTTTTTACTGTGGGACCAATCCTAGCCGTTAGCGCGCGCTGAAGAAATATTGACAGTTTCATAAACTAAATTTCATTGACTTTCAAACGGTGTCAACCCCGTTTGAATTACAACGGTTGGGTCACATATTCGTACCAACATGTATTTAGCGATTTGCTTTTCTGACATTACTAGGTTGCATCACTTTAAACAATGAAACGAATGACTGTGGGACTTAATTGAACTAACTTTGGACTGTGACCTGATAAATGTGATAAATGAGACAATTGGACTCCAAGAAATAACATTCTTCTTTATTTGACGTGATTGCCAGAACTTACCGATTACACTGGCCGCTGTGGTAGCGCTTTATTTAAAAGCTTAGGTAAATAAGTCATTCTTTACTGTATGACCAATCCTAGCCGTTATCGCGCGCAGAAGAAATAGCGACAGTTTTTAAAAACTACATTTCATTGACTTTCTAACAGTATCAATCCGTTTGGGCTACAACGGTTAAGGTCACATATTCGAACCAACATGTATTTCGTGCTATTTTTCCGGTATTACTAGGTTGTATGGCTTTTAACAGTGAAACAATTGACTGTGGGACTTAATTGAACTGATTATGGACTCTGACCTTAAAAATGTTATAAGTGAGACAAATGGACTCCAAGAAATAACATTCTTTTTAATTTGACATGATTGCCGGAACTCAGCGATTACATTGGGCGCTGGTATAGCGCTTGATTTAAGAATTTAGATAAATCTGTCATTCTTTACTGTGCGACCAATCCTTGCCGTTATCGCGCGCTGAAGAAATAGCGACAGTTTCAAAAACTACATTTCATTGACTTTCTAACAGTATCAATCTGGTGGAGTTACAACGGTTAAGTCACATAATCGTACCAACATGTATTTCGTGATATTTTTCCGGTACTACTAGGTTGTATGGCTTTTAACAGTGAAACGATTGACTGTGGTACTTAATTGAACTGATTTTGGACTGTGATCTTATAAATGTTATAAGTGAGACAAGTGGACTCCAAGAAATAGCATTCTTTTTAATTTGAAATGGTTGCCGGAGCTCAGCGATTACACTGGGCGCTGTGGTAGCGCTTCATTGAAAAATTTAGATTAATAAGTCATTTTTTACTGTGGGACCAATCCTAGTAGTTATCGCGCGCTGAAGAAATAGCGACCGTTTCAAAAACTACATTTCATTGACTTTCTAACGGTGTCAATCCGTGTGGGTTACAACGGTTGGGTCACATATTCCTACCAACATGTATTTAGCGATATTTTTCTGATATTACTAGGTTGTATGGCTTTTAACAGTGAAACGATGGACTGTGGGACTTAATTGAACTGAATATTGACTGTGACCTTATAAACGTGAAAGTGAGACAATTGGACCCCAAGAAATAACATTCTTCTTAATATGAAATGATTGCCAAAAATCAGCGATTAAAGTGGGCATTGTGGTATCGTTTCAATTAAAAATTTAGATAAATAAGTCGTTTTTTACTGTGGGAACAATCCTATCCGTTATCGTGCGCTGAAGAAATAGCGACAGTTTCAAAAACTACATTTCATTGACTTTCTAACGGTGTCAATCCGTTTAAATTACAACGGTTGGGTCACATATTCGTACCAAAATGTATTTAGCGATATTTTTCTGATATTACTAGGTTGTATGGCTTTTAACAGTGAAACGATTGACTGTGGGACTTAATTGAAGTGATTATGGACTGTGACCTTATAATGTGAAAGTGAAACAATTGGACTCCAAGAGATAACCTTCTTCTTAATTTGAAATGATTGCCGGAAATCAGCGACTAAAGTGGGAGTTGTGGTAGCGCTTCATTTAAAAATTTAGATAAATACGTCGTTCTTTACTGTGGGACCAATCCTATCCGTTATCGCGCGCCGAAGAAATAGCGACAGTTTCAAAAACTACATTTCATTGACTTTCTAACTGTATCAATCCGTTTGAGTTACAACGGTTGAGTCACATATTCTTACCAACATGTATTTAGCGATATTTTTCCGGTATTACTAAGTTGTATGGCTTTTAATAGTGAAACGATTGACTGTGGGACTTAATTGAACTGAATATGGACTGTGACCTTATAAATGTGAAAGTGAGACAATTGGACTCCAAGAAATAACATTCTTCTTAATTTGAAATGATTGCCGGAAATCATTGATTAAATTGGGCGTTGTCGTAGCGCTTCATTTAAAAATTTAGATAAATAACTCGTTCTTTACTGTGGGACCAATCCTATCCGTTATCGCGCGCAGAAGAAGTAGCGACAGTTTCAAAAACTACATTTCATTGACTTTCTAACTGTATCAATCCGCTTGAGTTACAACGGTTTAGTCACATATTCGTGCCAACATGTATTTAGCGATATTTCTCCGGTATTACTAAGTTGTATGGCTTTTAACAGTGAAACGATTGACTGTGAGACTTAATTGAACTGACTATGAACTGTGATCTTATAAATGTTATAAGTGAGACAATTGGACTCCAAGAAATAACAATCTTCTTAATTTGAAATGATTGTCGGAGATCAGCGACTAAACTGGGCGTTGTGGTAGCGCTTTATTTAAAAATTTATATAAATAAGTTGTTCTTTACTGTTGGACCAATCCTATCCGTCATCGGGCACTGAAGAAATAGCAACAGTTTCAAAAACTACATTTCATTGAATTTCTAACTGTATCAATCCGTTTGAGTTACAACGGCTTAGTCACATATTCGTACCAACATGTATTTAGCGATATTTTTCCGGTATTACTAAGTTGTATGGCTTTTAACAGTGAAACGATTGACTGTGAGACTTAATTGAACTTATTATGGACTGTGACCTTATAAATGTGAAGGTGAGAAAATTGCACTCCAAGAAATAACATTCTTCTTAATATGAAATGATTGTCGAAACTCAGCGATTACACTGGTCGCTGTGATAGCGTTTCAATTAAAAATTAAGATAAAAAAGTCGTTCTTTAATGTGGGACCAATCCTATCCGTTATCACGCGCTGAAGAAATAGCGACAGTTTCAAAAACTACATTTCATTGACTTTCTAACGGTGTCAATCCGTTTGAGTTGCAGCGGTTGGGTCACATATTCGTACCAACATGTATTTAGCGATAATTTTCCGATATTACTAGGTTGCATCGCTTTTAACTATGAAACATTTGACTGATGGACTTAATTGAACTAACTTTGGACTGTGACCTTATAAATGTGAAAGTGAGACAATTGGACTCCAAGAAATAACATTCTTCTTAATTTGAAATGATTGCCGGAAATCAGCGATTAAACTGGGCGTTGTGGTAGCGCTTCATTTAAAAATTTAGATAAATAACTCGTTCTTTACTGTGGGACCAATCCTATCCGTTATCGCGCGCTGAAAAAGTAGCGAGAGTTTCAAAAATTACATTTCATTGACTTTCTAAGTGTATCAATCCGTTTGAGTTACAACGGTTGAGTCACATATTCGTACCAACATGTATTTAGCAATATTTTTCCGGTATTACTAAGTTGTATGGCTTTTAACAGTGAAACGATTGACTGTGAGACTTAATTGAACTGATTATGGACTGTGACCTTATAAATGTGAAAGTGAGAAAATTGGACTCCAAGAAATAACATTCTTCTTAATATGAAATGATTGTCGAAACTCAGCGATTACACTGGTCGCTGTGGTAGCGCTTCAATTAAAAATTAAGATAAAAAAGTCGTTCTTTAATGTGGGACCAATCCTATCCGTTATCACGCGCTGAAGAAATAGCGACAGTTTCAAAAACTACATTTCATTGACTTTCTAACGGTGTCAATCCGTTTGAGTTACAACGGTTGGGTCACATATTCGTACCAACATGTATTTAGCGATAATTTTCCGATATTACTAGGTTGCATCGCTTTTAACTATGAAACAATTGACTGTTGGACTTAATTGAACTAACTTTGGACTGTGACCTTATAAATGTGAAAGTGAGACAATTGGATTCCAAGAAATAACATTCTTCTTAATTTGAAATGATTGCCGGAAATCAGCGATTAAACTGGGCGTTGTGGTAGCGCTTCATTTAAAAATTTAGATAAATAACGCGTTCTTTACTGTGGGACCAATCCTATCCCTTATCGCGCGCTGAAAAAGTAGCGACAGTTTCAAAAACTACATTTCATTGACTTTCTAACTGTATCAATCCGTTGGAGTTACAACAGTTTAGTCACATATTCGTACCAACATGTATTTAGCGATATTTTTCCGGTATTACTAAATTGTATGGCTTTTAACAGTGAAATGATTGACTGTGAGACTTAATTGAACTGACCATGGACTGTGACCTTATAAATGTGAAAGTGAGACAATTGACTCCAAGAAATAACAATCTTCTTAATTTGAAATGATTGTCGAAACTCAGCGATTACACTGGTCGCTGTGGTAGCGCTTCAATTAAAAATTAAGATAAAAAAGTCGTTCTTTAATGTGGGACCAATCCTATCCGTTATCACGCGCTGAAGAAATAGCGACAGTTTCAAAAACTACATTTCATTGACTTTCTAACGGTGTCAATCCGTTTGAGTTACAACGGTTGGGTCACATATTCGTACCAACATGTATTTAGCGATAATTTTCCGATATTACTAGGTTGCATCGCTTTTAACTATGAAACATTTGACTGTTGGACTTAATTGAACTAACTTTGGACTGTGACCTTATAAATGTGAAAGTGAGACAATTGGACTCCAAGAAATAACATTCTTCTTAATTTGAAATGATTGCCGGAAATCAGCGATTAAACTGGGCGTTGTGGTAGCGCTTCATTTGAAAATTTAGATAAATAACTCGTTCTTTACTGTGGGACCAATCCTATCCGTTATCGCGCGCTGAAAAAGTAGCGACAGTTTCAAAAACTACATTTCATTGACTTTCTAAGTGCATCAATCCGTTTGAGTTACAACGGTTGAGTCACATATTCGTACCAATATGTATTTAGCGATATTTTTCCGGTATTACTAAGTTGTATGGCTTTTAACAGTGAAACGATTGACTGTGAGACTTAATTGAACTGATTATGGACTGTGACCTTATAAATGTGAAGGTGAGAAAATTGGACTCCAAGAAATAACATTCTTCTTAATATGAAATGATTGTCGAAACTCAGCGATTACACTGGTCGCTGTGGTAGCGCTTCAATTAAAAATTAAGATAAAAAAGTCGTTCTTTAATGTGGGACCAATCCTATCCGTTATCACGCGCTGAAGAAATAGCGACAGTTTCAAAAACTACATTTCATTGACTTTCTAACGGTGTCAATCCGTTTGAGTTACAACGGTTGGGTCACATATTCCCACCAACATGTATTTAGCGATAATTTTCCGATATTACTAGGTTGCATCGCGTTTAACTATGAAACATTTGACTGTTGGACTTCATTGAACTAACTTTGGACTGTGACCTTATAAATGTGAAAGTGAGACAATTGGACTCCAAGAAGTAACATTCTTCTTAATTTGAAATGATTGCCGGAAATCAGCGATTAAACTGGGCGTTGTGGTAGCGCTTCATTTAAAAATTTAAATAAATAACTCGTTCTTTACTGTGGGACCAATCCTATCCGTTATCGCGTGCTGAAGTAGTAGCGAGAGTTTCAAAAACTACATTTCATTGACTTTCTAACTGTATCAATCCGTTTGAGTTACAACGGTTGAGTCACATATTCGTACCAACATGTATTTAGCGATATTTTTCCGGTATTACTAAGTTGTATGGCTTTTAACAGTGAAACGATTGACTGTGAGACTTAATTGAACTGATTATGGACTGTGACCTTATAAATGTGAAAGTGAGACAATTGGACTCCAAGAAATAACATTCTTCTTAATATGAAATGATTGTCGAAACTCAGCGATTACACTGGTCGCTGTGGTAGCGCTTCAATTAAAAATTAAGATAAAAAAGTCGTTCTTTAATGTGGGACCAATCCTATCCGTTATCGCGCGCTGAAGAAATAGCGACAGTTTCAAAAACTACATTTCATTGACTTTCTAACGGTGTCAATCCGTTTGAGTTACAACGGTTGGGTCACATATTCCCACCAACATGTATTTAGCGATAATTTTCCGATATTACTAGGTTGCATCGCTTTTAACTATGAAACATTTGACTGTTGGACTTCATTGAACTAACTTTGGACTGTGACCTTATAAATGTGAAAGTGAGACAATTGGACTCCAAGAAATAACATTCTTCTTAATTTGAAATGATTGCCGGAAATCAGCGATTAAACTGGGCGTTGTGGTAGCGCTTCATTTAAAAATTTAAATAAATAACTCGTTCTTTACTGTGGGACCAATCCTATCCGTTATCGCGTGCTGAAGTAGTAGCGACAGTTTCAAAAACTACATTTCATTGACTTTCTAACTGTATCAATCCGTTTGAGTTACAACGGTTGAGTCACATATTCGTACCAACATGTATTTAGCGATATTTTTCCGGTATTACTAAGTTGTATGGCTTTTAACAGTGAAACGATTGACTGTGAGACTTAATTGAACTGATTATGGACTGTGACCTTATAAATGTGAAAGTGAGACAATTGGACTCCAAGAAATAACATTCTTCTTAATATGAAATGATTGTCGAAACTCAGCGATTACACTGGTCGCTGTGGTAGCGCTTCAATTAAAAATTAAGATGAAAAAGTCGTTCTTTAATGTGGGACCAATCCTATCCGTTATCGCGCGCTGAAGAAATAGCGACAGTTTCAAAAACTACATTTCATTGACTTTCTAACGGTGTCAATCCGTTTGAGTTACAACGGTTGGGTCACATTTTCGTACCAACATGTATTTAGCGATAATTTTCCGATATTACTAGGTTGCATCGCTTTTAACAATGAAACAATTGACTGTTGGACTTAATTGAACTAACTTTGGACTGTGACCTTATAAATGTGAAAGTGAGACAATTGGACTCCAAGAAATAACATTCTTCTTAATTTGAAATGATTGCCGGAAATCAGCGATTAAACTGGGCGTTGTGGTAGCGCATCATTTAAAAATTTAGATAAATAACTCGTTCTTTACTGTGGGAACAATCCTATCCGTTATCGCGCGCTGAAAAAGTAGCGACAGTTTCAAAAACTACATTTCATTGACTTTCTAAGTGTATCAATCCGTTTGAGTTACAACGGTTGAGTCACATATTCGTACCAACATGTATTTAGCGATATTTTTCCGGTATTACTAAGTTGAACTAATTATGGACTGTGACCTTATAAATGCAAAGGTGAGAAAATTGGACTCCAAGAAATAACATTCTTCTTAATATGAAATGATTGTCGAAAATCAGCGATTACACTGGTCGCTGTGGTAGCGCTTAAATTAAAAATTAAGATAAAAAAGTCGTTCTTTAATGTGGGACCAATCCTATCCGTTATCGCGCGCTGAAGAAATAGCGACAGTTTCAAAAACTATATTTCATTGACTTTCTAACGGTGTCAATCCGTTTGAGTTACAACGGTTGGGTCACATATTCGTACCAACATGTATTTAGCGATAATTTTCCGATATTACTAGGTTGCATGGCTTTTAACTATGAAACATTTGACTGTTGGACTTAATTGAACTAACTTTGGACTGTGACCTTATAAATGTGAAAGTGAGACAATTGGTCTCCAAGAAATAACATTCTTCTTAATTTGAAATGATTGCCGGAAATCAGCGATTAAACTGGGCGTTGTGGTAGCGCTTCATTTAAAAATTTAGATAAATAACTCGTTCTTTACTGTGGGACCAATCCTATCCGTTATCGCGCGTCATTTCATATTAAGAAGAATGTTATTTCTTGGAGTCCAATTGTCTAACTTTCACATTTATAAGGTCACAGTCCATAATCAGTTCAATTAAGTCTCACAGTCAATCGTTTCACTGTTAAAAGCCATACAACTTAGTAATACCGGAAAAATATCGCTAAATACATGTTGGTACGAATATGTGACTCAACCGTTGTAACTCAAACGGATTGATACAGTTAGAAAGTCAATGAAATGTAGTTTTTGAAACTGTCGCTACTTCCTCAGCGCGCGATAACGGATAGGATTGGTCCCACAGTAAAGAACGAGTTATTTATCTAAATTTTTAAATGAAGCGCTACCACAACGCCCAGTTTAATCGCTGATTTCCGGCAATCATTTCAAATTAAGAAGAATGTTATTTCTTGGAGTCCAATTGTCTCACTTTCACATTTATAAGGTCACAGTCCAAAGTTAGTTCAATTAAGTCCAACAGTCAAATGTTTCATAGTTAAAAGCGATGCAACCTAGTAATATCGGAAAATTATCGCTAAATACATGTTGGTGGGAATATGTGACCCAACCGTTGTAACTCAAACGGATTCACACCGTTAGAAAGTCAATGAAATGTAGTTTTTGAAACTGTCGCTATTTCTTCAGCGCGCGATAACGGATAGGATTGGTCCCACATTAAAGAACGACTTTTTTATCTTAATTTTTAATTGAAGCGCTACCACAGCGACCAGTGTAATCGCTGAGTTTCGACAATCATTTCATATTAAGAAGAATGTTATTTCTTGGAGTCCAATTTTCTCACCTTCACATTTACAAGGTCACATTCCATAATCAGTTCAATTAAGTCTCACAGTCAATCGTTTCACTGTTAAAAGCCATACAACTTAGTAATACCGGAAAAATATCGCTAAATACATGTTGGTACGAATATGTGACTCAACCGTTGTAACTCAAACGGATTGATACAGTTAGAAAGTCAATGAAATGTAGTTTTTGAAACTGTCGCTACTTCTTCAGCGCGCGATAACGGATAGGATTGGTCCCACAGTAAAGAACGAGTTATTTATTTAAATTTTTAAATGAAGCGCTACCACAACGCCCAGTTTAATCGCTGATTTCCGGCAATCATTTCAAATTAAGAAGAATGTTATTTCTTGGAGTCCAATTGTCTCACTTTCACATTTATAAGGTCACAGTCCATAGTCAGTTCAATTAAGTCTCACAGTCAATCATTTCACTGTTAAAAGCCATACAACTTAGTAATACCGGAAAAATATCGCTAAATACATGTTGGTACGAATATGTGACTAAGCCGTTGTAACTCAAACGGATTGATACAGTTAGAAAGTCAATGAAATAAAGTTTTTGAAACTGTCGCTACTTCTTCAGCGCGCGATAACGGATAGGATTGGTCCCAAAGTAAAGAACGAGTTATTTATCTAAATTTTTAAATGAAGCGCTACCACAACGCCCAGTTTAATCGCTGATTTCCGGCAATCATTTCAAATTAAGAAGAATGTTATTTCTTGGAGTCCAATTGTCTCACCTTCACATTTATAAGGTCACAGTCCATAATCAGTTCAATTAAGTCTCACAGTCAATCGTTACACAGTTAAAAGCCATACAACTTAGTAATACCGGAAAAATATCGCTAAATACATGTTGGTACAAATATGTGACTCAACCGTTGTAACTCAAACGGATTGATACAGTTGGAAAGTCAATGAAATGAAGTTTTTGAAACTGTCGCTACTTCTTCAGCGCGCGATAACGGATAGGATTGGTCCCACAGTAAAGAACGAGTTATTTATCTAAATTTTTAAATAAAGCGCTACCACATCGCCCAGTTTAATCGCTGATTTCCGGCAATCATTTCAAATTAAGAAGAATGTTATTTCTTGGAGTCCAATTGTCTCACTTTCACATTTATAAGGTCACAGTTTAAAGTTAGTTCAATTAAGTCCAACAGTCAAATGTTTCATAGTTAAAAGCGATGCAACCTAGTAATATCGGAAAATTATCGCTAAATACATGTTGGTGGGAATATGTGACCCAACCGTTGTAACTCAAACGGATTGACACCGTTAGAAAGTCAATGAAATGTAGTTTGTGAAACTGTCGCTATTTCTTCAGCGCGCGATAACGGATAGGATTGGTCCCATTTTAAAGAACGACTTTTTTATCTTAATTTTTAATTGAAGCGCTACCACAGCGACCAGTGTAATCGCTGAGTTTCGACAATCATTTCATATTAAGAAGAATGTTATTTCTTGGAGTCCAATTTTCTCACCTTTACATTTACAAGGTCACATTCCATAATCAGTTCAATTAAGTCTCACAGTGAATCGTTTCACTGTTAAAAGCCATACAACTTAGTAATACCGGAAAAATATCGCTAAATACATGTTGGTACGAATATGTGACTCAACCGTTGTAACTCAAACGGATTGATACACTTAGAAAGTCAATGAAATGTAGTTTTTGAAACTGTCGCTACTTCTTCAGCGCGCGATAACGGATAGGATTGGTCCCAAAGTAAAGAACGAGTTATTTATCTAAATTTTTAAATGAAGCGCTACCACAACGCCCAGTTTAATCGCTGATTTCCGGCAATCATTTCAAATTAAGAAGAATGTTATTTCTTGGAGTCCAATTGTCTCACCTTCACATTTATAAGGTCACAGTCCATAATCAGTTCAATTAAGTCTCACAGTCAATCGTTACACAGTTAAAAGCCATACAACTTAGTAATACCGGAAAAATATCGCTAAATACATGTTGGTACAAATATGTGACTCAACCGTTGTAACTCAAACGGATTGATACAGTTGGAAAGTCAATGAAATGAAGTTTTTGAAACTGTCGCTACTTCTTCAGCGCGCGATAACGGATAGGATTGGTCCCACAGTAAAGAACGAGTTATTTATCTAAATTTTTAAATAAAGCGCTACCACATCGCCCAGTTTAATCGCTGATTTCCGGCAATCATTTCAAATTAAGAAGAATGTTATTTCTTGGAGTCCAATTGTCTCACTTTCACATTTATAAGGTCACAGTTTAAAGTTAGTTCAATTAAGTCCAACAGTCAAATGTTTCATAGTTAAAAGCGATGCAACCTAGTAATATCGGAAAATTATCGCTAAATACATGTTGGTGGGAATATGTGACCCAACCGTTGTAACTCAAACGGATTGACACCGTTAGAAAGTCAATGAAATGTAGTTTTTGAAACTGTCGCTATTTCTTCAGCGCGCGATAACGGATAGGATTGGTCCCATTTTAAAGAACGACTTTTTTATCTTAATTTTTAATTGAAGCGCTACCACAGCGACCAGTGTAATCGCTGAGTTTCGACAATCATTTCATATTAAGAAGAATGTTATTTCTTGGAGTCCAATTTTCTCACCTTCACATTTACAAGGTCACATTCCATAATCAGTTCAATTAAGTCTCACAGTGAATCGTTTCACTGTTAAAAGCCATACAACTTAGTAATACCGGAAAAATATCGCTAAATACATGTTGGTACGAATATGTGACTCAACCGTTGTAACTCAAACGGATTGATACACTTAGAAAGTCAATGAAATGTAGTTTTTGAAACTGTCGCTACTTTTTCAGCGCGCGATAACGGATAGGATTGGTCCCACAGTAAAGAACGAGTTATTTATCTAAATTTTTAAATGAAGCGCTACCACAACGCCCAGTTTAATCGCTGATTTCCCGCAATCATTTCAAATTAAGAAGAATGTTATTTCTTGGAATCCAATTGTCTCACTTTCACATTTATAAGGTCACAGTCCAAAGTTCGTTCAATTAAGTCCAACAGTCAATTGTTTCATAGTTAAAAGCGATGCAACCTAGTAATATCGGAAAATTATCGCTAAATACATGTTGGTACGAATATGTGACCCAACCGTTGTAACTCAAATGGATTGACACCGTTAGAAAGTCAATGAAATGTAGTTTTTGAAACTGTCGCTATTTCTTCAGCGCGTGATAACGGATAGGATTGGTCCCACATTAAAGAACGACTTTTTTATCTTAATTTTTAATTGAAGCGCTACCACAGCGACCAGTGTAATCGCTGAGTTTCGACAATCATTTCATATTAAGAAGAATGTTATTTCTTGGAGTCCAATTTTCTCACCTTCACATTTATAAGGTCACAGTCCATAATCAGTTCAATTAAGTCTCACAGTCAATCGTTTCACTGTTAAAAGCCATACAACTTAGTAATACCGGAAAAATATCGCTAAATACATGTTGGTACGAATATGTGTCTCAACCGTTGTAACTCAAACGGATTGATACACTTAGAAAGTCAATGAAATGTAGTTTTTGAAACTGTCGCTACTTTTTCAGCGCGCGATAACGGATAGGATTGGTCCCACAGCAAAGGACGAGTTATTTATCTAAATTTTTAAATAAAGCGCTACCACAACGCCCAGTTTAATCGCTGATTTCCGGCAATCATTTCAAATTAAGAAGAATGTTATTTCTTGGAGTCCAATTGTCTCACTTTCACATTTAGAAGGTCACAGTCCAAAGTTAGTTCAATTAAGTCCAACAGTCAAGTGTTTCATAGTTAAAAGCGATGCAACCTAGTAATATCGGAAAATTATCGCTAAATACATGTTGGTACGAATATGTGACCCAACCGTTGTAACTCAAACGGATTGACACCGTTAGAAAGTCAATGAAATGTAGTTTTTGAAACTGTCGCTATTTCTTCAGCGCGTGATAACGGATAGGATTGGTCCCACATTAAAGAACAACTTTTCTATCTTAATTTTTAATTGAAGCGCTACCACAGCGACCAGTGTAATCGCTGAGTTTCGACAATCATTTCATATTAAGAAGAATGTTATTTCTTGGAGTCCAATTTTCTCACCTTCACATTTATAAGGTCACATTCCATAATCAGTTCAATTAAGGCTCACAGTCAATCGTTTCACTGTTAAAAGCCATACAACTTAGTAATACCGGAAAAATATCGCTAAATACATGTTGGTACGAATATGTGACTCAACCGTTGTAACTCAAACGGATTGATACACTTAGAAAGTCAATGAAATGTAGTTTTTGAAACTGTCGCTACTTTTTCAGCTCGCGATAACAGATAGGATTGGTCCCACAGTAAAGAACGAGTTATTTTTCTAAATTTTTAAATGAAGCGCTACCACAACGCCCAGTTTAATCGCTGATTTCCGGCAATCATTTCAAATTAAGAAGAATGTTATTTCTTGGAATCCAATTTTCTCACTTTCACATTTATAAGGTCACAGTCCAAAGTTAGTTCAATTAAGTCCAACAGTCAAATGTTTCATAGTTAAAAGCGATGCAACCTAGTAATATCGGAAAATTATCGCTAAATACATGTTGGTACGAATATGTGACCCAACCATTGTAAATCAAACGGATTGACACCGTTAGAAAGTCAATGAAATGTAGTTTTTGAAACTGTCGCTATTTCTTCAGCGCGTGATAACGGATAGGATTGGTCCCACAGTAAAGAACGAGTTATTTATCTAAATTTTTATATGAAGCGCTACCACAATCCGATGTTTATCTGATATTACTAGGTTGCATCGCTTTTAACAGTGAAACGATTGACTGTGGGACTTAATTGAACTAACTTTGGTCTGTGACTTGATAATTGTGATAAGTGAAAAAAATTGGACTCCAAGAAATAACATTCTTCTTAATTTGACATGATTGCCGGAACTCATCGATTACACTGGGCGCTGTGGTAGCGCTTCATTTAAAAATTTAGATTAATAAGTCATTTTTTACTGGGGGACCAATCCTAGCCGTTATCGCGCTGAAGTAATAGAGAAAGTTTCCAAAACTACATTTCATTGACTTTCTAACGGTGTCATTCCGTTTGAGTTACAACGGTTGGGTCAAATATTCGTACCAACATGTATTTAGCGAAATTTATCTGATATTACTAGGTTGCATCGCTTTTAACAGTGAAACGATTGACTGTGGCACTTAACTGAACTAACTTTGGACTGTGACCTGATAAATGTGTTAAATGAGAAAATTGGACTCCAAGAAATAACATTCTTCTTAATTTGACATGATTGCCGGAACTCAGTGATTACACTGGGCGCTGTGGTAGCGCTTCTTTTAAAAATTTAGATTAATAAGTCATTTCTTACTGTGGGACCAATCCTAGCCGTTATCGCGCGCTGAAGAAATAGCGACAGTTTCAAAAACTACAATTCATTGACTTTCTAACGGTGTCAGTTCGTTTGAGTTACAAAGGTTGGGTCACTTATTCGTACCAACATGAATTTAGCGATATTTTTTTTGATATTACTAGGTTGCATCGCTTTTAACAATGAAACGATTATCTGTGGGACTTAATTGAACTAACTTTGGACTATGACCTAATGAGTGTGATAAATGAGAAAATTGGACTCCAAGAAATAACATTCTTCTTAATTTGACATGATTGCCGGAACTAGGTGATTACACTAGGCGATGTGGTAGTGCTTCATTTAAAAATTTAGATTAATAAGTCAATATTTACTGTGGGACCAATCCTAGCCGTTATCGCGCGCTAAAGAAATAGCGATAGTTTCAAAAACTACATTTTATTGACTTTGTAGCGGTGTCAGTCCGTTTGAGTTATAACGGTTGGGTCACATATTCGTATCAACATGTATTTAGCGATATTTATCTGATGTTACTAGGTTGCATCGCTTTTAACAGTGAAACGATTGACTGTGGGACTTAACTGAACTAACTTTGGACTGTGACCTTATAAATGTGATAAATGAGAAAATTGGACTCCAAGAAATAACATTCTTCTTAATTTGACATGATTGCCGTAACTCAGCGATTACACTGGGTGCTGTGGTAGCGCTTCTTTTAAAAATTTAGATTAATAAGTCATTTTTTACTGTGGGACCAATCCTAGCCGTTATCGCGCGCTGAAGAAATAGCGACAGTTTCAAAAACTACATTTCATTGACTTTCTAACGGTGTCAGTCCGTTTGAGTTACAAAGGTTGGGTCACTTATTCGTACCAACATGTATTTAGCGATATTTTTCTGATATTACAAGGTTGCATCGCTTTTAACAATGAAAGGATTGACTGTGGGACTTAATTGAACTAACTTTGGACTGTGAACTGATAAATGTGATAAATGAAAAAAAATGGACTCCATGAAATAACATTCTTCTTAATTTGACGTAATTGCTGGAACTCAGCGATTACACTGGTCGCTGTGGTAGCGCTTCATTTAAAAATTTAGATTAATAAGTCATTTTTTACTGGGGGACCAATCCTAGCCGTTATCGCGCGCTGAAGACATAGCGACAGTTTCAAAAACTACATTTCATTGACTTTCTAACGGTGTCAGTCCGTTTAAGTTGCAACGGTTGGGTCACCAATTCGTACCAACATGAATTTAGCGATATTTTTCTGATATTACTAGGTTGCATCGCTTTTAACAATGAAACGATTATCTGTGGGACTTAATTGAACTAACTTTGGACTATGACCTTATGAGTGTGATAAATGAGAAAATTGGACTCCAAGAAATAACATTCTTCTTAATTTGACATGATTGCCGGAACTAGGCGATTACACTAGGCGATGTGGTAGTGCTTCATTTAAAAATTTAGATTAATAAGTCAATATTTACTGTGGGACCAATCCTAGCCGTTATCGCGCGCTAAAGAAATAGCGATAGTTTCAAAAACTACATTTTATTGACTTTGTAGCGGTGTCAGTCCGTTTGAGTTATAACGGTTGGGTCACATATTCGTATCAACATGTATTTAGCGATATTTATCTGATGTTACTAGGTTGCATCGCTTTTAACAGTGAAACGATTGACTGTGGGACTTAACTGAACTAACTTTGGACTGTGACCTGATAAATGTGATAAATGAGAAAATTGGACTCCAAGAAATAACATTCTTCTTAATTTGACATGATTGCCGGAACTCAGCGATTACACTGGGTGCTGTGGTAGCGCTTCTTTTAAAAATTTAGATTAATAAGTCATTTTTTACTGTGGGACCAATCCTAGCCGTTATCGCGCGCAGAAGAAATAGCGACAGTTTTAAAAACTACATTTCATTGACTTTCTAACTGTATCAATCCGTTTAAGTTGCAACGGTTGGGTCACCAATTCGTACCAACATGAATTTAGCGATATTTTTCTGATATTACTAGGTTGCATCGCGTTAAACAATGAAACAATTGACTGTGGGACTTAGTTGAACTAACTTGTACTGCGACCTGATAAATATGATAAATGAGACAATTGGACTCCAAGAAATAACATTCTTCTTAATTTGACGTGATTGCCGAAACTCAGCGATTTTACTGGGCGCTGTGGTAGCGCTTCATTTAAGAATTTAAGTCATTCTTTACTGTGGGACCAATCCTATCCGTTATCGCGCGCAGAACAAATAGCGATAGTTTCAAAAACTACATTTCATTGACTTTGTAGCGGTGTCAGTCCGTTTGAGTTTCAACAGTTGGGTCACATATTCGTACCAACATGTATTTAGCGATATTTATCTGATATTACTAGGTTGCATCGCTCTTAACAGTGAAACGATTGACTGTGGGACTTAACTGAACTAACTTTAGATTGTGACCTGATAAATGTGATAAATGTGATAAATGAGAAAATTGGACTCCAAGAAATAACATTCTTCTTAATTTGACATGATTGCCGGATCTCCGCGATTGCACTTGGCGCTGTGGTAGCGCTTTTTTTAAAAATTTAGATTAATGAGTCATTTCTTACTGTGGGACCAATCCTAGCCGTTAGCGCGCGCTGAAGTAATAGAGACAGTTTCAAATACTACATTTCACTGACTTTCTAACGGTGTCAGTCAGTTTGAGTTTCAACGGTTGTGTTACATATTCGTACCAACATGTGTTTTGCGATGTTTATCTGATATTACTAGGTTGCATCGCTTTTAACAGTGAAACGATTGACTGTGGGACTTAATTGAACAAACTTTGGTCTGTGACTTGATAATTGTGATAAGTGAAAAAAATTGGACTCCAAGAAATAACATTCTTCTTAATTTGACATGATTGCCGGAACTCAGTGATTACACTGGGCGCTGTGGTAGCGCTTCATTTAAAAATTTAGATTAATAAGTAATTTCTTACTGTGGGACCAATCCTAGCCGTTATCGCGCGCTAAAGAAATAGCGATAGTTTCAAAAACTACATTTTATTGACTTTGTAGCGGTGTCAGTCCGTTTGAGTTATAACGGTTGGGTCACATATTCGTATCAACATGTATTTAGCGATATTTATCTGATGTTACTAGGTTGCATCGCTTTTAACAGTGAAACGATTGACTGTGGGACTTAACTGAACTAACTTTGGACTGTGACCTTATAAATGTGATAAATGAGAAAATTGGACTCCAAGAAATAACATTCTTCTTAATTTGACATGATTGCCGTAACTCAGCGATTACACTGGGTGCTGTGGTAGCGCTTCTTTTAAAAATTTAGATTAATAAGTCATTTTTTACTGTGGGACCAATCCTAGCCGTTATCGCGCGCTGAAGAAATAGCGACAGTTTCAAAAACTACATTTCATTGACTTTCTAACGGTGTCAGTCCGTTTGAGTTACAAAGGTTGGGTCACTTATTCGTACCAACATGTATTTAGCGATATTTTTCTGATATTACAAGGTTGCATCGCTTTTAACAATGAAAGGATTGACTGTGGGACTTAATTGAACTAACTTTGGACTGTGAACTGATAAATGTGATAAATGAAAAAAAATGGACTCCATGAAATAACATTCTTCTTAATTTGACGTAATTGCTGGAACTCAGCGATTACACTGGTCGCTGTGGTAGCGCTTCATTTAAAAATTTAGATTAATAAGTCATTTTTTACTGGGGGACCAATCCTAGCCGTTATCGCGCGCTGAAGACATAGCGACAGTTTCAAAAACTACATTTCATTGACTTTCTAACGGTGTCAGTCCGTTTAAGTTGCAACGGTTGGGTCACCAATTCGTACCAACATGAATTTAGCGATATTTTTCTGATATTACTAGGTTGCATCGCTTTTAACAATGAAACGATTATCTGTGGGACTTAATTGAACTAACTTTGGACTATGACCTTATGAGTGTGATAAATGAGAAAATTGGACTCCAAGAAATAACATTCTTCTTAATTTGACATGATTGCCGGAACTAGGCGATTACACTAGGCGATGTGGTAGTGCTTCATTTAAAAATTTAGATTAATAAGTCAATATTTACTGTGGGACCAATCCTAGCCGTTATCGCGCGCTAAAGAAATAGCGATAGTTTCAAAAACTACATTTTATTGACTTTGTAGCGGTGTCAGTCCGTTTGAGTTATAACGGTTGGGTCACATATTCGTATCAACATGTATTTAGCGATATTTATCTGATGTTACTAGGTTGCATCGCTTTTAACAGTGAAACGATTGACTGTGGGACTTAACTGAACTAACTTTGGACTGTGACCTGATAAATGTGATAAATGAGAAAATTGGACTCCAAGAAATAACATTCTTCTTAATTTGACATGATTGCCGGAACTCAGCGATTACACTGGGTGCTGTGGTAGCGCTTCTTTTAAAAATTTAGATTAATAAGTCATTTTTTACTGTGGGACCAATCCTAGCCGTTATCGCGCGCAGAAGAAATAGCGACAGTTTTAAAAACTACATTTCATTGACTTTCTAACTGTATCAATCCGTTTAAGTTGCAACGGTTGGGTCACCAATTCGTACCAACATGAATTTAGCGATATTTTTCTGATATTACTAGGTTGCATCGCGTTAAACAATGAAACAATTGACTGTGGGACTTAGTTGAACTAACTTGTACTGCGACCTGATAAATATGATAAATGAGACAATTGGACTCCAAGAAATAACATTCTTCTTAATTTGACGTGATTGCCGAAACTCAGCGATTTTACTGGGCGCTGTGGTAGCGCTTCATTTAAGAATTTAAGTCATTCTTTACTGTGGGACCAATCCTATCCGTTATCGCGCGCAGAACAAATAGCGATAGTTTCAAAAACTACATTTCATTGACTTTGTAGCGGTGTCAGTCCGTTTGAGTTTCAACAGTTGGGTCACATATTCGTACCAACATGTATTTAGCGATATTTATCTGATATTACTAGGTTGCATCGCTCTTAACAGTGAAACGATTGACTGTGGGACTTAACTGAACTAACTTTAGATTGTGACCTGATAAATGTGATAAATGTGATAAATGAGAAAATTGGACTCCAAGAAATAACATTCTTCTTAATTTGACATGATTGCCGGATCTCCGCGATTGCACTTGGCGCTGTGGTAGCGCTTTTTTTAAAAATTTAGATTAATGAGTCATTTCTTACTGTGGGACCAATCCTAGCCGTTAGCGCGCGCTGAAGTAATAGAGACAGTTTCAAATACTACATTTCACTGACTTTCTAACGGTGTCAGTCAGTTTGAGTTTCAACGGTTGTGTTACATATTCGTACCAACATGTGTTTTGCGATGTTTATCTGATATTACTAGGTTGCATCGCTTTTAACAGTGAAACGATTGACTGTGGGACTTAATTGAACAAACTTTGGTCTGTGACTTGATAATTGTGATAAGTGAAAAAAATTGGACTCCAAGAAATAACATTCTTCTTAATTTGACATGATTGCCGGAACTCAGTGATTACACTGGGCGCTGTGGTAGCGCTTCATTTAAAAATTTAGATTAATAAGTAATTTCTTACTGTGGGACCAATCCTAGCCGTTATCGCGCGCTAAAGAAATAGCGATAGTTTCAAAAACTACATTTCATTGACTTTGTAGCGGTGTCAGTCCGTTTGAGTTTTAACGGTTGGGTCACATATTCGTACCAACATGTATTTAGCGATATTTATCTGATATTACTAGGTTGCATCGCTTTTAACAGTGAAACGATTGACTGTGGGACTTTTTCTGAACTAACTTTGGACTGTGACCTGATAAATGTGATAAATAAGAAAATTGGACTCCAAGAAATAACATTCTTCTTTATTTGACATGATTGCCGGAACTCAGCGATTATACTGGGTGCTGTGGTAGCACTTCTTTTAATAATTTAGATTAATGAGTCATTTCTTACTGTGGAAACAATCCTAGCCGTTATCGCGCGCTGAAGAAATAGCGACAGTTTCCAAAACTACATTTCATTGACTTTCTAACCGTGTCAGTCCGTTTGTGTTACAACGGTTGGGTCACATATTAGTACCAACATGTACTTAGCGATATTTTTTTTGACATTACTAGGTTGCATCGCTTTTAACAATGAAACGATTGACTGTGGGACTTATTTGAACTAACTTTGGACTGTGACCTAATAAGTGTGATAAATGAGTAAATTGGAATCCAAAAATAACATTCTTCCTAATTGGACATGATTGCCGGAACTCAGCTATTACACTGGGCGCTGTGGTAGCACTTCATTTAAGAATTAAGCTAAAAAAAGTCATTTTTTTACTGTGGGACCAATCCTAGCCGTTAGCGCGCGCTGAAGAAATAGAGACAGTTTCAAATACTACATTTCACTGACTTTCTAACGGTGTCAGTCCGTTTGAGTTTCAACGGTTGGGTCACATATTCGTACCAACATGTATTTAGCGATATTTTTCTGATATTACTAGGTTGCATCGCTTTAAACAATGAAACGATTGACTGTGTCACTTAGTTAAACTAACTTTGGACTACGACCTGAAAAATATGATAAATGAGACAAATGGACTCCAAGAAATAACATTCTTCTTAATTTGACATGATTGCCGGAACTCAGCGATTACACTGGGCGCTGTGGTAGCGCTTCATTTAAAAATTTAGATTAATAAGTCATTTTTTACTGTGGGACCAATCCTAGCCGTTATCGCGCGCAGAAGAAATAGCGACATTTTCAAAACCTACATTTCATTGACTTTCTAACGGTGTCAGTCCGTTTGAGTTACAACGGTGGGATCACCTATTCGTACCAACATGTATTTAGCAATATTTTTCTGATATTACTAGGCTGCATCGCTTTTAACTATGAAACGATTGACTGTGGGACTTAATTGAAATAACTTTGGACTGTCACCTGATAAATGTGATAAAGGAGACAATTGTACTCCAAGAAATAACATTCTTCTTAATTTGACATGATTGCCGGAACTCCGCGATTGCACTTGGCGCTGTGGTAGCGCTTTTTTTAAAAATTTAGATTAATGAGTCATTTCTTACTGTGGGACCAATCCTAGCCGTTAGCGCGCGCTGAAGTAATAGAGACAGTTTCAAATACTACATTTCACTGACTTTCTAACGGTGTCAGTCCGTTTGAGTTTCAACGGTTGTGTCACATATTCGTACCAACATGTATTTTGCGATGTTTATCTGATATTACTAGGTTGCATCGCTTTTAACAGTGAAACGATTGACTGTGGGACTTAATTGAACAAACTTTGGTCTGTGACTTGATAATTGTGATAAGTGAAAAAAATTGGACTCCAAGAAATAACATTCTTCTTAATTTGACATGATTGCCGGAACTCAGTGATTACACTGGGCGCTGTGGTAGCGCTTCATTTAAAAATTTAGATTAATAAGTAATTTCTTATTGTGGGACAAATCCTAGCCGTTATCGCGCGCTAAAGAAATAGCCATAGTTTCATTTAAAAATTTAGATTAATAAGTCAATATTTACTGTGGGACCAATCCTAGCCGTTATCGCGCGCTAAAGAAATAGCGATAGTTTCAAAATCTACATTTTATTGACTTTGTAGCGGTGTCAGTCCGTTTGAGTTATAACGGTTGTGTCACATATTCGTATCAACATGTATTTAGCGATATTTATCTGATGTTACTAGGTTGCATCGCTTTTAACAGTGAAACGATTGACTGTGGGACTTAACTGAACTAACTTTGGACTGTGACCTGATAAATGTGATAAATGAGAAAATTGGACTCCAAGAAATAACATTCTTCTTAATTTGACATGATTGCCGGAACTCAGCGATTACACTGGGTGCTGTGGTAGCGCTTCTTTTAAAAATTTAGATTAATAAGTCATTTTTTACTGTGGGACCAATCCTAGCCGTTATCGCGCGCAGAAGAAATAGCGACAGTTTCAAAAACTACATTTCATTGACTTTCTAACTGTATCAATCCGTTTAAGTTGCAACGGTTGGGTCACCAATTCGTACCAACATGAATTTAGCGATATTTTTCTGATATTACTAGGTTGCATCGCGTTAAACAATGAAACAATTGACTGTGGGACTTAGTTGAACTAACTTGTACTGCGACCTGATAAATATGATAAATGAGACAATTGGACTCCAAGAAATAACATTCTTCTTAATTTGACGTGATTGCCGAAACTCAGCGATTTTACTGGGCGCTGTGGTAGCGCTTCATTTAAGAATTTAAGTCATTCTTTACTGTGGGACCAATCCTATCCGTTATCGCGCGCAGAACAAATAGCGATAGTTTCAAAAACTACATTTCATTGACTTTGTAGCGGTGTCAGTCCGTTTGAGTTTCAACAGTTGGGTCACATATTCGTACCAACATGTATTTAGCGATATTTATCTGATATTACTAGGTTGCATCGCTCTTAACAGTGAAACGATTGACTGTGGGACTTAACTGAACTAACTTTAGATTGTGACCTGATAAATGTGATAAATGTGATAAATGAGAAAATTAGACTCCAAGAAATAACATTCTTCTTAATTTGACATGATTGCCGGATCTCCGCGATTGCACTTGGCGCTGTGGTAGCGCTTTTTTTAAAAATTTAGATTAATGAGTCATTTCTTACTGTGGGACCAATCCTAGCCGTTAGCGCGCGCTGAAGTAATAGAGACAGTTTCAAATACTACATTTCACTGACTTTCTAACGGTGTCAGTCCGTTTGAGTTTCAACGGTTGTGTCACATATTCGTACCAACATGTATTTTGCGATGTTTATCTGATATTACTAGGTTGCATCGCTTTTAACAGTGAAACGATTGACTGTGGGACTTAATTGAACAAACTTTGGTCTGTGACTTGATAATTGTGATAAGTGAAAAAAATTGGACTCCAAGAAATAACATTCTTCTTAATTTGACATGATTGCCGGAACTCAGCGATTACACTGGGTGCTGTGGTAGCGCTTCTTTTAAAAATTTAGATTAATAAGTCATTTTTTACTGTGGGACCAATCCTAGCCGTTATCGCGCGCAGAAGAAATAGCGACAGTTTCAAAAACTACATTTCATTGACTTTCTAACTGTATCAATCCGTTTAAGTTGCAACGGTTGGGTCACCAATTCGTACCAACATGAATTTAGCGATATTTTTCTGATATTACTAGGTTGCATCGCGTTAAACAATGAAACAATTGACTGTGGGACTTAGTTGAACTAACTTGTACTGCGACCTGATAAATATGATAAATGAGACAATTGGACTCCAAGAAATAACATTCTTCTTAATTTGACGTGATTGCCGAAACTCAGCGATTTTACTGGGCGCTGTGGTAGCGCTTCATTTAAGAATTTAAGTCATTCTTTACTGTGGGACCAATCCTATCCGTTATCGCGCGCAGAACAAATAGCGATAGTTTCAAAAACTACATTTCATTGACTTTGTAGCGGTGTCAGTCCGTTTGAGTTTCAACAGTTGGGTCACATATTCGTACCAACATGTATTTAGCGATATTTATCTGATATTACTAGGTTGCATCGCTCTTAACAGTGAAACGATTGACTGTGGGACTTAACTGAACTAACTTTAGATTGTGACCTGATAAATGTGATAAATGTGATAAATGAGAAAATTAGACTCCAAGAAATAACATTCTTCTTAATTTGACATGATTGCCGGATCTCCGCGATTGCACTTGGCGCTGTGGTAGCGCTTTTTTTAAAAATTTAGATTAATGAGTCATTTCTTACTGTGGGACCAATCCTAGCCGTTAGCGCGCGCTGAAGTAATAGAGACAGTTTCAAATACTACATTTCACTGACTTTCTAACGGTGTCAGTCCGTTTGAGTTTCAACGGTTGTGTCACATATTCGTACCAACATGTATTTTGCGATGTTTATCTGATATTACTAGGTTGCATCGCTTTTAACAGTGAAACGATTGACTGTGGGACTTAATTGAACAAACTTTGGTCTGTGACTTGATAATTGTGATAAGTGAAAAAAATTGGACTCCAAGAAATAACATTCTTCTTAATTTGACATGATTGCCGGAACTCAGTGATTACACTGGGCGCTGTGGTAGCGCTTCATTTAAAAATTTAGATTAATAAGTAATTTCTTACTGTGGGACCAATCCTAGCCGTTATCGCGCGCTAAAGAAATAGCGATAGTTTCAAAAACTACATTTCATTGACTTTGTAGCGGTGTCAGTCCGTTTGAGTTTTAACGGTTGGGTCACATATTCGTACCAACATGTATTTAGCGATATTTATCTGATATTACTAGGTTGCATCGCTTTTAACAGTGAAACGATTGACTGTGGGACTTTTTCTGAACTAACTTTGGACTGTGACCTGATAAATGTGATAAAGAAGAAAATTGGACTCCAAGAAATAACATTCTTCTTTATTTGACATGATTGCCGGAACTCAGCGATTATACTGGGTGCTGTGGTAGCACTTCTTTTAATAATTTAGATTAATGAGTCATTTCTTACTGTGGAAACAATCCTAGCCGTTATCGCGCGCTGAAGAAATAGCGACAGTTTCCAAAACTACATTTCATTGACTTTCTAACCGTGTCAGTCCGTTTGTGTTACAACGGTTGGGTCACATATTAGTACCAACATGTACTTAACGATATTTTTTTTGACATTACTAGGTTGCATCGCTTTTAACAATGAAACGATTGACTGTGGGACTTATTTGAACTAACTTTGGACTGTGACCTAATAAGTGTGATAAATGAGTAAATTGGAATCCAAAAATAACATTCTTCCTAATTGGACATGATTGCCGGAACTCAGCTATTACACTGGGCGCTGTGGTAGCACTTCATTTAAGAATTAAGCTAAAAAAAGTCATTTTTTTACTGTGGGACCAATCCTAGCCGTTAGCGCGCGCTGAAGAAATAGAGACAGTTTCAAATACTACATTTCACTGACTTTCTAACGGTGTCAGTCCGTTTGAGTTTCAACGGTTGGGTCACATATTCGTACCAACATGTATTTAGCGATATTTTTCTGATATTACTAGGTTGCATCGCTTTAAACAAGGAAACGATTGACTGTGTCACTTAGTTAAACTAACTTTGGACTGCGACCTGAAAAATATGATAAATGAGACAAATGGACTCCAAGAAATAACATTCTTCTTAATTTGACATGATTGCCGGAACTCAGCGATTACACTGGGCGCTGTGGTAGCGCTTCATTTAAAAATTTAGATTAATAAGTCATTTTTTACTGTGGGACCAATCCTAGCCGTTATCGCGCGCAGAAGAAATAGCGACATTTTCAAAACCTACATTTCATTGACTTTCTAACGGTGTCAGTCCGTTTGAGTTACAACGGTGGGATCACCCATTCGTACCAACATGTATTTAGCAATATTTTTCTGATATTACTAGGCTGCATCGCTTTTAACTATGAAACGATTGACTGTGGGACTTAATTGAAATAACTTTGGACTGTCACCTGATAAATGTGATAAAGGAGACAATTGTACTCCAAGAAATAACATTCTTCTTAATTTGACATGATTGCCGGAACTCCGCGATTGCACTTGGCGCTGTGGTAGCGCTTTTTTTAAAAATTTAGATTAATGAGTCATTTCTTACTGTGGGACCAATCCTAGCCGTTAGCGCGCGCTGAAGTAATAGAGACAGTTTCAAATACTACATTTCACTGACTTTCTAACGGTGTCAGTCCGTTTGAGTTTCAACGGTTGTGTCACATATTCGTACCAACATGTATTTTGCGATGTTTATCTGATATTACTAGGTTGCATCGCTTTTAACAGTGAAACGATTGACTGTGGGACTTAATTGAACAAACTTTGGTCTGTGACTTGATAATTGTGATAAGTGAAAAAAATTGGACTCCAAGAAATAACATTCTTCTTAATTTGACATGATTGCCGGAACTCAGTGATTACACTGGGCGCTGTGGTAGCGCTTCATTTAAAAATTTAGATTAATAAGTAATTTCTTACTGTGGGACCAATCCTAGCCGTTATCGCGCGCTAAAGAAATAGCGATAGTTTCAAAAACTACATTTCATTGACTTTGTAGCGGTGTCAGTCCGTTTGAGTTTTAACGGTTGGGTCACATATTCGTACCAACATGTATTTAGCGATATTTATCTGATATTACTAGGTTGCATCGCTTTTAACAGTGAAACGATTGACTGTGGGACTTTTTCTGAACTAACTTTGGACTGTGACCTGATAAATGTGATAAATGAGAAAATTGGACTCCAAGAAATAACATTCTTCTTTATTTGACATGATTGCCGGAACTCAGCGATTATACTGGGTGCTGTGGTAGCACTTCTTTTAATAATTTAGATTTATGAGTCATTTCTTACTGTGGAAACAATCCTAGCCGTTATCGCGCGCTGAAGAAATAGCGACAGTTTCCAAAACTACATTTCATTGACTTTCTAACCGTGTCAGTCCGTTTGTGTTACAACGGTTGGGTCACATATTAGTACCAACATGTACTTAGCGATATTTTTTTTGACATTACTAGGTTGCATCGCTTTTAACAATGAAACGATTGACTGTGGGACTTATTTGAACTAACTTTGGACTGTGACCTAATAAGTGTGATAAATGAGTAAATTGGAATCCAAAAATAACATTCTTCCTAATTGGACATGATTGCTGGAACTCAGCGATTACACTGGGCGCTGTGGTAGCACTTCATTTCAAAATTTAGATTAATGAGTCATTTCTTACTGTGGGACCAATCCTAGCCGTTATTGCCCGCTGAAGAAATAGAGACAGTTTCAAATACTACATTTCACTGACTTTCTAACGGTGTCAGTCCGTTTGAGTTACAACTGTTGGGTCACATATTCGTACCAACATGTATTTAGCGATATTTTTCTGATATTACTAGGTTGCATCGCTTTAAACAATGAAACGATTGACTGTGTCACTTAGTTAAACTAACTTTGGACTGCGACCTGAAAAATATGATAAATGAGACAAATGGACTCCAAGAAATAACATTCTTCTTAATTTGACATGATTGCCGGAACTCAGCGATTACACTGGGCGCTGTGGTAGCGCTTCATTTAAAAATTTAGATTAATAAGTCATTTTTTACTGTGGGACCAATCCTAGCCGTTATCGCGCGCAGAAGAAATAGCGACATTTTCAAAACCTACATTTCATTGACTTTCTAACGGTGTCAGTCCGTTTGAGTTACAACGGTGGGATCACCTATTCGTACCAACATGTATTTAGCAATATTTTTCTGATATTACTAGGCTGCATCGCTTTTAACTATGAAACGATTGACTGTGGGACTTAATTGAAATAACTTTGGACTGTCACCTGATAAATGTGATAAAGGAGACAATTGTACTCCAAGAAATAACATTCTCCTTAATTTGACATGATTGCCGGAACTCAGCGATTATACTGGGTGCTGTGGTAGCACTTCTTTTAATAATTTAGATTAATGAGTCATTTCTTACTGTGGAACCAATCCTAGCCGTTATCGCGCGCTGAAGAAATAGCGACAGTTTCCAAAACTACACTTCATTGACTTTCTAACCGTGTCAGTCCGTTTGTGTTACAACGGTTGGGTCACATATTAGTACCAACATGTACTTAGCGATATTTTTTTTGACATTACTAGGTTGCATCGCTTTTAACAATGAAACGATTGACTGTGGGACTTATTTGAACTAACTTTGGACTGTGACCTAATAAGTGTGATAAATGAGTAAATTGGAATCCAAGAAATAACATTCTTCCTAATTGGACATGATTGCCGGAACTCAGCGATTACACTGGGCGCTGTGGTAGCGCTTCATTTAAGAATTAAGCTAAAAAAAGTCATTTTTTTGCTGTGGGACCAATCCTAGCCGTTAGCGAGCGCTGAAGAAATAGAGACAGTTTCAAATACTACATTTCACTGACTTTCTAACGGTGTCAGTCCGTTTGAGTTACAACGGTGGGATCACCTATTCGTACCAACATGTATTTAGCGATATTTTTCTGATATTACTAGGCTGCATCGCTTTTAACTATGAAACGATTGACTGTGGGACTTAATTGAAATAACTTTGGACTGTCACCTGATAAATGTGATAAGGGAGACAATTGTACTCCAAGAAATAACATTCTCCTTAATTTGACACGATTGCCGAAACTCAGCGATTACACTGGGCGCTGTGGTAGCGCTTCATTTAAGAATTAAGCTAAAAAAGTCATTTTTTTACTGTGGGACCAATTCTAGCCGTTAGCGCACGCTGAAGAATTAGAGAGAGTTTCAAATACTAAATGTCACTGACTTTTTAACGGTGTTAGTCCGTTTTAGTTTCAACGGTTGGGTCACATATTCGTACCAACATGTATTTAGCGGTATTTTTCTCATATTACTAAGTTGCATCGCTTTTAACAGTGAAACGATTGACTGTGGGACTAAATTGAACTGATTTTGGACTGTGTCCTGATAAATGAAATAAATGAGACAATTGGACTCCAAGAAATAACATTCTCCTTAATTTGACATGATTGCCGAAACTCAACGATTACACTGGGCGCTGTGGTAGCGCTTCATTTAAGAATTAAGCTAAAAAAGGTTATTTTTTTACTGTGGGACCAATTCTAGCCGTAAGCGCGCGCTGAAGAAATAGAGACAGTTTCAAATACTACATTTCACTGAATTTCTAACGGTGTCAGTCCGTTTGAGTTTCAACGGTTGGGTCACATATTCGTACCAACATGTATTTAGCGATATTTTTCTCATATTACTAGGTTGCATCGCTTTTAACAGTGAAACGATTGACTGTGGGACTAAATTGAACTGACTTTGGACTGTGACCTATAAATGGGATAAATGAGACAATTGGACTCCAAGAAATAACATTCTTCTTAATTAGACGTGATTGCCGGAACTCAGCGATTACACTGGGCGCTGTGGTAGCGCTTCATTTAAAAATTTAGATTAATAAGTCAATTTTTACTGTGGGACCAATCCTAGCCGTTATCGCGCGCTGAAGAAATTGCGACAGTTTCAAAAACTACATTTCATTGACTTTCAAACGGTGCTAGTTCGTTTAAGTTGCAACGGTTGGATCACCAATGCGTACCAACATGTATTTAGCGATATTTTTCTGATATTACTAGGTTGGATCGCCTTAAACAATGAAACGATTGACTGTGGGACTTAGTTGAACTAACTTTGGACTGCAAACTGATAAATATGATAAATGAGACAATTGGACTCCAAGAAATAACATTCTTCTTAATTTGACATGATTGCCGGAACTTAGCGATTACACTGGGCGCTGTGGTAGCGCTTCATTTAAAAATTTAGATTAATAAGTCATTTTTTACTGGGGGACCAATCCTAGCCGTTATCGCGCGCTGAAGAAATAGCGACAGTTTCAAAAACTACATTTCATTGACTTTGTAGCGGTGTCAGTCTGTTTGAGTTACAACGGTTGGGTCACATATTAGTACAAACATGTACTTAGCGATATTTTTTTTGATATTACTAGGTTGCATCGCTTTTAACAATGAAACGATTGACTGTGGGACTTAATTGAACTAACTTTGGACTGTGACCTAATAAGTGTGATAAATGAGTAAATTGGAATCCAAGAACTAACATTCTCCTTAATTTGACATGATTGCCGAAACTCAGCGATTATACTGGGCGCTGTGGTAGCGCTTCTTTTCAAAATTTAGATTAATGAGTCATTTCTTACTGTGGGACCAATCCTAGCCGTTATTGCCCGCTGAAGAAATTGCGACAGTTTCAAAAAATACATTTCACTGACTTTCTAACGGTGTCAGTCCGTTTGAGTTACAACTGTTGCGTCACATATTCGTACCAACATGAATTTGCCAATATTTTTTTTGATATTACTAGGTTGCATCGCTTTTAACAATGAAACGATTGACTGTGGGACTTAATTGAACTAACTTTGGACTGTGACCTAATAAGTGTGATAAATAAGTAAATTGGAATCCAAGAAATAACATTCTTCCTAATTGGACATGATTGCCGGTACTCAGCGATTATACTGGGCGCTGTGGTAGCGCTTTATTTAAAAATTTAGATTAATAAGTCATTTTTTACTGTGGGACCAATCCTAGCCGTTATCGCGCGCTGAAGAAATTGCGACAGTTTCAAAAACTACATTTCATTGACTTTCAAACGGTGCTAGTTCGTTTAAGTTGCAACGGTTGGATCACCAATGCGTACCAACATGTATTTAGCGATATTTTTCTGATATTACTAGGTTGGATCGCCTTAAACAATGAAACGATTGACTGTGGGACTTAGTTGAACTAACTTTGGACTGCAAACTGATAAATATGATAAATGAGACAATTGGACTCCAAGAAATAACATTCTTCTTAATTTGACATGATTGCCGGAACTTAGCGATTACACTGGGCGCTGTGGTAGCGCTTCATTTAAAAATTTAGATTAATAAGTCATTTTTTACTGGGGGACCAATCCTAGCCGTTATCGCGCGCTGAAGAAATAGCGACAGTTTCAAAAACTACATTTCATTGACTTTGTAGCGGTGTCAGTCTGTTTGAGTTACAACGGTTGGGTCACATATTAGTACAAACATGTACTTAGCGATATTTTTTTTGATATTACTAGGTTGCATCGCTTTTAACAATGAAACGATTGACTGTGGGACTTAATTGAACTAACTTTGGACTGTGACCTAATAAGTGTGATAAATGAGTAAATTGGAATCCAAGAACTAACATTCTCCTTAATTTGACATGATTGCCGAAACTCAGCGATTATACTGGGCGCTGTGGTAGCGCTTCTTTTCAAAATTTAGATTAATGAGTCATTTCTTACTGTGGGACCAATCCTAGCCGTTATTGCCCGCTGAAGAAATTGCGACAGTTTCAAAAAATACATTTCACTGACTTTCTAACGGTGTCAGTCCGTTTGAGTTACAACTGTTGCGTCACATATTCGTACCAACATGAATTTGCCAATATTTTTTTTGATATTACTAGGTTGCATCGCTTTTAACAATGAAACGATTGACTGTGGGACTTAATTGAACTAACTTTGGACTGTGACCTAATAAGTGTGATAAATAAGTAAATTGGAATCCAAGAAATAACATTCTTCCTAATTGGACATGATTGCCGGTACTCAGCGATTATACTGGGCGCTGTGGTAGCGCTTTATTTAAAAATTTAGATTAATAAGTCATTTTTTACTGTGGGACCAATCCTAGCCGTTATCGCGCGCTGAAAAAATAGCGACAGTTTCAAAAACTACATTTCATTGACTTTGTAGCGGTGTCAGTCCGTTTGAGTTACAACGGTTGGGTCACATATTAGTACCAACATGTACTTAGCGATATTTTTTTTGATATTACTAGGTTGCATCGCTTTTAACAATGAAACGATTGACTGTGGGACTTAATTGAACTAACTTTTGACTGTGACCTAATAAGTGTGATAAATGAGTAAATTGGAATCCAAGAACCAACATTCTCCTTAATTTGACATGATTGCCGAAACTCAGCGAATACACTGGGCGCTGTGGTAGCGCTTCATTTAAGAATTAAGCTAAAAAAAGTTATTTTTTACTGTGGGACCAATCCTAACCGTAAGCGCGCGCTGAAGAAATAGAGACAGTTCTAAATACTACATTTCACCGACTTTCTAACGGTGCCAGTCCGTTTGAGTTTCAACGGTTGGGTCACATACTCGTACCAACATGTATTTAGCGATATTTTTCTCATATTACTAGGTTGCATCGCTTTTAACAGTGAAACGATTGACTGTGGGACTTAATTGAACTGATTTTGGACTGTGACCTGATAAATGGGATAAATGAGACAATTGGACTCCAAGAAATAACATTCTTCTTAATTAGACGTGATTGCTGGAACTCAGCGATTACACTGGGCGCTGTGGTAGCGCTTCAATTAAAAATTTAGATAAATAACTCATTCTTTACTGTGGGACTAATCCTAGCCGTTATCGCGCGCTAAAGAAATAGCGATAGTTTCAAAAACTACATTTCATTGACTTTGTAGCGGTGTCAGTCCGTTTGAGTTTTAACGGTTGGGTCACATATTCTTACCAACATGTATTTAGCGATATTTATCTCATATTACTAGATTGCATCGCTTTTAACAGTGAAACGATTGACTGTGGGACTTACCAGAACTAACTTTGGACTGTGACCTGATAAATGTGATAAATGAGAAAATTGGACTCCAAGAAATAACATTCTTCTTAATTTGACATGATTGCCGGAACTCAGCGATTACACTGGGCGCTGTGGTAGCGCTTCATTTTAAAATTTAGATTAGTAAGTCATTTTTTACTGTGGGACCAATCCTAGCCGTTATCGCGCTCTGAAGAAATAGCGACAGTTTTAAAAACTACATTTCATTGACTTTCTAACGGTGTCAGTCCGTTTGAGTTACAACAGTTGGATCACCTATTCGTACCAACATGTATTTAGCGATATTTTTCTGATATTACTAGGTTGCAGCGCTTTTAACTATGAAACGATTGACTGTGGGACTTAATTGAACTAAATTTGGACTGTCACCTGATAAATGTGATAAAGGAGACCATTGGACCCCAAGAAATAACATTCTCCTTAATTTGACATGATTGCCGAAACTCAGCGATTATACTGGGCGCTGTGGTAGCGCTTCCTTTAAAAATTTAGATTAATGAGTCATTTCTTACTGTAGGACCAACCCTAGCCGTTATCGCGCGCTGAAGAAATGGCGACAGTTTCAAAAACTACATTTCATTGACTTTCTAACGGTGTCAGTCCGTTTGAGTTACAACTGTTGCGTCACATATTCGTTCCGACATGAATGTGCCGATATTTTTTTTGATATTACTAGGTTGCATCGCTTTTAACAATGAAACGATTATCTGTGGGAATTAATTGAACTAACTTTGGACAGTGACCTAATGAGTGTGTTAAATGAGAAAATTGGACACCAAGAAATAACATTTTTCTTAATTTGACATGATTGCCGGAATTCAGCGATTACACTAGGCGCTGTGGTAGTGCTTCATTTAAAAATTTAGATTAATAAGTCAATTTTTACTGTGGGAACAATCCTAGCCGTTATCGCGCGCTAAAGAAATAGCGATAGTTTCAAAAACTACATTTCATTGACTTTGTAGCGGTGTCAGTCCGTTTGAGTTTTAACGGTTGGGTCACATATTCGTACCAACATGTATTTAGCGATATTTATCTGATATTACTAGGTTGCATCGCTTTCAACAGTGAAACCATTGACTGTGGGACTTAACTGAACTAACTTTGGACTGTGACCTGATAAATGTGATAAATGAGAAAATTGGACTCCAAGAAATAACATTCTTCTTAATTTGACATGATTGCCGGAAGTCAGCGATTACACTGGGTGCTGTGGTAGCACTTCTTTTAAAAATTTAGATTAATGAGTCATTTCTTACTGTGGGACCAATCCTAGCCGTTATCGCGCGCTGAAGAAATGGCGACAGTTTCAAAAACTACATTTCATTGACTTTCTTACAGTGTCAGTCCGTTTGAGTTACAATGGTTGGGTCACATATTAGTACCAACATGTACTTAGCGATATTTTTTTTGACATTACTAGGTTGCATCGCTTTTAACAATGAAACGATTGACTGTGGGACTTAATTGAACTAAGTTTGGACTGTGACCTAATAAGTGTAATAAATGAGTAAATTGGAATCCAAGAAATAACATTCTTCCTAATTGGACATGATTGCCGAAACTCAGCGATTACACTGGGCGCTGTGGTAGCGCTTCATTTAAAAATTTAGATTAATAAGTCATTTTTTACTATGGGACCAATACTAGCCGTTATCGCGCGCTGAAAAAATAACAACAGTTTCAAAAACTACATTTCATTGACTTTCTTAAGTGCGCGCTAACGGTTAGGATTGGTCCCACAGTAAAAAAATGACTGTTTTTAGCTTAATTCTTAAATGAAGCGCTACCACAGCGCCCAGTGTAATCGCTGAGTTTCGGCTATCATGTCAAATTAAAGAGAATGTTATTTTTTGGAGTGCAATTGTCTCCTTTATCACATTTATCAGGTAAAAGTCCAAAGTTAGTTCAATTAATTCCCACAGTCAATCGTTTCATAGTTAAAAGCGATGCAACCTAGTAATATCAGAAAAATATCGCTAAATACATGTTGGTACGAATAGATGATCCAACAGTTGTAACTCAAACGGACTGACACCGTTAGAATGTCAATGAAATGTAGTTTTTGAAACTATCGCTATTTCTTTAGCGCGCGATAACGGCTAGGATTGGTCCCACAGTAAAAATTGACTTATTAATCTAAATTTTTAAATGAAGCACTACCACAGCGCCTAGTGTAATCGCTGAATTCCGGCAATCATGTCAAATTAAGAAAAATGTTATTTCTTGGTGTCCAATTTTCTCATTTATCACACTCATTAGGTCACAGTCCAAAGTTAGTTCAATTAATTCCCACAGATAATCGTTTCATTGTTTAAAGCGATGCAACCTAGTAATATCAAAAAAAATATCGGCACATTCATGTCGGAACGAATATGTGACGCAACATTTGTAACTCAAACGGACTGACACCGTTAGAAAGTCAATGAAATGTAGTTTTTAAAACTGTCGCTATTTCTTCAGAGCGCGATAACGGCTAGGATTGGTCCCACAGTAAAAAATGACTTACTAATCTAAATTTTAAAATGAAGCGCTACCACAGCGCCCAGTGTAATCGCTGAGTTCCGGCAATCATGTCAAATTAAGAAGAATGTTATTTCTTGGAGTCAAATTTTCTCATTTATCACATTTATCAGGTCACAGTCCAAAGTTAGTTCAGTTAAGTCCCACAGTCAATCGTTTCACTGTTAAAAGCGATGCAACCTAGTAATATGAGATAAATATCGCTAAATACATGTTGGTACGAATATGTGACCCAACCGTTAAAACTCAAACGGACTGATACCGCTACAAAGTCAATGAAATGTAGTTTTGGAAACTATCGCTATTTCTTTAGCGCGCGATAACGGCTAGGATTAGTCCCACAGTAAAGAATGAGTTATTTATCTAAATTTTTAAATGAAGCGCTACCACAGCGCCCAGTGTAATCGCTGAGTTTCGGCTATCATGTCAAATTAAGGAGAATGTTATTTCTTGGAGTCCAATTATCTCCTTTATCACATTTATCAGGTGAAAGTCCAAAGTTAGTTCAATTAAGTCCCACGGTCAATCGTTTTATAGTTAAAAGCGATGCAACCTAGTAATATCAGAAAAATATCGCTAAATACATGTTGGTACGAATAGATGATCCAACAGTTGTAACTCAAACGGACTGACACCGTTAGAATGTCAATGAAATGTAGTTTTTGAAACTATCGCTATTTCTTTAGCGCGCGATAACGGCTAGGATTGGTTCCACAGTAAAAATTGACTTATTAATCTAAATTTTTAAATGAAGCAATACCACAGCGCCTAGTGTAATCGCTGAATTCCGGCAATCATGTGAAATTAAGAAAAATGTTATTTCTTGGTGTCCAATTTTCTCATTTATCACACTCATTAGGTCACAGTCCAAAGTTAGTTCAATTAATTCCCACAGATAATCGTTTCATTGTTAAAAGCGATGCAACCTAGTAATATCAAAAAAAATATCGGCACATTCATGTCGGAACGAATATGTGTTGCAACAGTTGTAACTCAAACGGACTGACACCGTTAGAAAGTCAATGAAATGTAGTTTTTGAAACTGTCGCTATTTCTTCAGCGCGCGATAACGGCTAGGGTTGGTCCCACAGTAAGAAATGACTCATTAATCTAAATTTTTAAAGGAAGCGCTACCACAGCGCCCAGTATAATCGCTGAGTTTCGGCAATCATGTCAAATTAAGGAGAATGTTATTTCTTGGGGTCCAATTGTCTCCTTTATCACATTTATCAGGTGACAGTCCAAAGTTAGTTCAATTAAGTCCCACAGTCAATCGTTTCATAGTTAAAAGCGATGCAACCTAGTAATATCAGAAAAATATCGCTAAATACATGTTGGTACGAATAGGTGATCCAACCGTTGTAACTCAAACGGACTGACACCGTTAGAAAGTCAATGAAATGTGGTTTTTAAAAATGTCGCTATTTCTTCAGAGCGCGATAACGGCTAGGATTGGTCCCCCAGTAAAAAATGACTTATTAATCTAAATGTTTAAATGAAGCGCTACTACAGCGCCCAGTGTAATCGCTGAGTTCCGGCAATCATGTCAAATTAAGAAGAATGTTATTTCTTGGAGTCCAATTTTCTCATTTATCACATTTATCAGGTCACAGTCCAAAGTTAGTTCGGTTAAGTCCCACAGTCAATCGTTTCACTGTTAAAAGCGATGCAACCTAGTAATATGAGATAAATATCGCTAAATACATGTTGGTACGAATATGTGACCCAACCGTTAAAACTCAAACGGACTGACACCGCTACAAAGTCAATGAAATGTAGTTTTTGAAACTATCGCTATTTCTTTAGCGCGCGATAACGGCTAGGATTAGTCCCACAGTAAAGAATGAGTTATTTATCTAA
The DNA here is from genome assembly GCF_029227915.1 of Hydractinia symbiolongicarpus. NCBI lineage: Eukaryota > Metazoa > Cnidaria > Hydrozoa > Anthoathecata > Hydractiniidae > Hydractinia > Hydractinia symbiolongicarpus. The sequence continues at coordinate 30,876,509 of NC_079881.1, forward strand.
ATTTTTAAATAAAGCGCTACCACAGCGCCCAGTGTAATCGCTGAGTTCCAGCAATCACGTCTAATTAAGAAGAATGTTATTTCTTGGAGTCCAATTGTCTCATTTATCCCATTTATCAGGTCACAGTCCAAAATCAGTTCAATTAAGTCCCACAGTCAATCGTTTCACTGTTAAAAGCGATGCAACCTAGTAATATGAGATAAATATCGCTAAATACATGTTGGTACGAATATGTGACCCAACCGTTAAAACTCAAACGGACTGACACCGCTACAAAGTCAATGAAATGTAGTTTTTGAAACTATCGCTATTTCTTTAGCGCGCGATAACGGCTAGGATTAGTCCCACAGTAAAGAATGTGTTATTTATCTAAATTTTTAAATAAAGCGCTACCACAGCGCCCAGTGTAATCGCTGAGTTCCAGCAATCACGTCTAATTAAGAAGAATGTTATTTCTTGGAGTCCAATTGTCTCATTTATCCCATTTATCAGGTCACAGTCCAAAATCAGTTCAATTAAGTCCCACAGTCAATCGTTTCACTGTTAAAAGCGATGCAACCTAGTAATATGAGAAAAATATCGCTAAATACATGTTGGTACGAGTATGTGACCCAACCGTTGAAACTCAAACGGACTGGCACCGTTAGAAAGTCGGTGAAATGTAGTATTTAAAACTGTCTCTATTTCTTCAGCGCGCGCTTACGGCTAGGATTGGTCCCACAGTATAAAATAACTTTTTTTAGCTTAATTCATAAATGAAGCGCTACCACAGCGCCCAGTGTAATCGCTGAGTTCCAGCAATCACGTCTAATTAAGAAGAATGTTATTTCTTGGAGTCCAATTGTCTCATTTCACCCATTTATCAGGTCACAGTCCAAAATCAGTTCAATTAAGTCCCACAGTTAATCGTTTCACTGTTAAAAGCGATGCAACCTAGTAATATGAGAGAAAAATCTCTCAATATACATGTTGGTAGGAGTATGTGACCCAACCGTTGAAACTCAAACGGACTGGCACCGTTAGAAAGTCGGTGAAATGTACTATTTAAAACTGTCTCTATTTCTTCAGCGCGCGATAACGGCTAGGATTGGTCCCACAGTAAAAAATGACTTACTAATCTAAGTTTTTAAATGAAGCGCTACCAAAGCGCCCAGTGTAATCGCTGAGTTCCGGCAATCATGTAAAATTAGGAAGAATGTTGGTTCTTGGATTCCAATTTACTCATTTATCACACTTATTAGGTCACAGTCCAAAGTTAGTTCAATTAAGTCCCACAGTCAATCGTTTCATTGTTAAAAGCGATGCAACCTAGTAATATCAAAAAAAATATCGCTAAATACATGTTTGTACGAATATGTGTTGCAACAGTTGTAACTCAAACGGACTGACACCGTTAGAAAGTCAATGAAATGTAGTTTTTGAAACTGTCGCTATTTCTTCAGCGCGCGATAACGGCTAGGGTTGGTCCCACAGTAAGAAATGACTCATTAATCTAAATTTTTAAAGGAAGCGCTACCACAGCGCCCAGTATAATCGCTGAGTTTCGGCAATCATGTCAAATTAAGGAGAATGTTATTTCTTGGGGTCCAATTGTCTCCTTTATCACATTTATCAGGTGACAGTCCAAAGTTAGTTCAATTAAGTCCCACAGTCAATCGTTTCATAGTTAAAAGCGATGCAACCTAGTAATATCAGAAAAATATCGCTAAATACATGTTGGTACGAATAGGTGATCCAACCGTTGTAACTCAAACGGACTGACACCGTTAGAAAGTCAATGAAATGTGGTTTTTAAAAATGTCGCTATTTCTTCAGAGCGCGATAACGGCTAGGATTGGTCCCCCAGTAAAAAATGACTTATTAATCTAAATGTTTAAATGAAGCGCTACTACAGCGCCCAGTGTAATCGCTGAGTTCCGGCAATCATGTCAAATTAAGAAGAATGTTATTTCTTGGAGTCCAATTTTCTCATTTATCACATTTATCAGGTCACAGTCCAAAGTTAGTTCGGTTAAGTCCCACAGTCAATCGTTTCACTGTTAAAAGCGATGCAACCTAGTAATATGAGATAAATATCGCTAAATACATGTTGGTACGAATATGTGACCCAACCGTTAAAACTCAAACGGACTGACACCGCTACAAAGTCAATGAAATGTAGTTTTTGAAACTATCGCTATTTCTTTAGCGCGCGATAACGGCTAGGATTAGTCCCACAGTAAAGAATGAGTTATTTATCTAAATTTTTAAATAAAGCGCTACCACAGCGCCCAGTGTAATCGCTGAGTTCCAGCAATCACGTCTAATTAAGAAGAATGTTATTTCTTGGAGTCCAATTGTCTCATTTATCCCATTTATCAGGTCACAGTCCAAAATCAGTTCAATTAAGTCCCACAGTCAATCGTTTCACTGTTAAAAGCGATGCAACCTAGTAATATGAGATAAATATCGCTAAATACATGTTGGTACGAATATGTGACCCAACCGTTAAAACTCAAACGGACTGACACCGCTACAAAGTCAATGAAATGTAGTTTTTGAAACTATCGCTATTTCTTTAGCGCGCGATAACGGCTAGGATTAGTCCCACAGTAAAGAATGTGTTATTTATCTAAATTTTTAAATAAAGCGCTACCACAGCGCCCAGTGTAATCGCTGAGTTCCAGCAATCACGTCTAATTAAGAAGAATGTTATTTCTTGGAGTCCAATTGTCTCATTTATCCCATTTATCAGGTCACAGTCCAAAATCAGTTCAATTAAGTCCCACAGTCAATCGTTTCACTGTTAAAAGCGATGCAACCTAGTAATATGAGAAAAATATCGCTAAATACATGTTGGTACGAGTATGTGACCCAACCGTTGAAACTCAAACGGACTGGCACCGTTAGAAAGTCGGTGAAATGTAGTATTTAAAACTGTCTCTATTTCTTCAGCGCGCGCTTACGGCTAGGATTGGTCCCACAGTATAAAATAACTTTTTTTAGCTTAATTCATAAATGAAGCGCTACCACAGCGCCCAGTGTAATCGCTGAGTTCCAGCAATCACGTCTAATTAAGAAGAATGTTATTTCTTGGAGTCCAATTGTCTCATTTCACCCATTTATCAGGTCACAGTCCAAAATCAGTTCAATTAAGTCCCACAGTTAATCGTTTCACTGTTAAAAGCGATGCAACCTAGTAATATGAGAGAAAAATCTCTCAATATACATGTTGGTAGGAGTATGTGACCCAACCGTTGAAACTCAAACGGACTGGCACCGTTAGAAAGTCGGTGAAATGTACTATTTAAAACTGTCTCTATTTCTTCAGCGCGCGATAACGGCTAGGATTGGTCCCACAGTAAAAAATGACTTACTAATCTAAGTTTTTAAATGAAGCGCTACCAAAGCGCCCAGTGTAATCGCTGAGTTCCGGCAATCATGTAAAATTAGGAAGAATGTTGGTTCTTGGATTCCAATTTACTCATTTATCACACTTATTAGGTCACAGTCCAAAGTTAGTTCAATTAAGTCCCACAGTCAATCGTTTCATTGTTAAAAGCGATGCAACCTAGTAATATCAAAAAAAATATCGCTAAGTACATGTTGGTACTAATATGTGACCCAACCGTTGTAACTCAAACGGACTGACACCGCTACAAAGTCAATGAAATGTAGTTTTTGAAACTGTCGCTATTTCTTCAGCGCGCGATAACGGCTAGGATTGGTCCCCCAGTAAAAAATGACTTATTAATCTAAATTTTTAAATGAAGCGCTACCACAGCGCCCAGTGTAATCGCTAAGTTCCGGCAATCATGTCAAATTAAGAAGAATGTTATTTCTTGGAGTCCAATTGTCTCATTTACCCCATTTATCAGGTCACAGTCCAAAATCAGTTCAATTTAGTCCCACAGTCAATAGTTTCACTGTTGAAAGCGATGCAACCTAGTAATATGAGAAAAAAATGGCTACATACATGTTGGTACGAATATGTGACCCAACCGTTGAAACTCAAACGGACTAACACCGTTAGAAAGTCAGTGAAATGTAGTATTTGAAACTTTCTCTATTTCTTCAGCGCGCGCTAACGGCTAGGATTGGTCCCACAGTAAAAAAATGACTTTTTTTAGTTTAATTCTCAAATGAAGCGCTACCACAGCGCCCAGTGTAATCGCTGAGTTCCGACAATCATGTCAAATTAAGAAGAATGTTATTTCTTGGAGTCCAATTGTCTCATTTACCCCATTTATCAGGTCATAGTCCAAAATCAGTTCAATTTAGTCCCACAGTCAATCGTTTCATTGTTAAAAGCGATGCAACCTAGTAATATCAAAAAAAATATTGGCAAATTCATGTTGGTACGAATATGTGACGCAACAGTTGTAACTCAAACGGACTGACACGGTTAGAAAGTCAATGAAATGTAGTTTTTGAAACTGTCGCAATTTCTTCAGCGGGCAATAACGGCTAGGATTGGTCCCACAGTAAGAAATGACTCATTAATCTAAATTTTTAAAAGAAGCGCTACCACAGCGCCCAGTATAATCGCTGAGTTTCGGCAATCATGTCAAATTAAGGAGAACGTTATTTCTTGGAGTCCAATTGTCTCCTTTATCACATTTATCAGGTGACAGTCCAAAGTTAGTTCAATTAAGTCCCACAGTCAATCGTTTCATAGTTAAAAGCGATGCAACCTAGTAATATCCGAAAAATATGGCTAAATTCATGTTGGTACGAATATGTGACGCAACCGTTGTAACTCAAACGGACTGACACCGTTAGAAAGTCAATGAAATGTAGTTTTTGAAACTGTCGCCATTTCTTCAGCGCGCGATAACGGCTAGGATTGGTCCCACAGTAAGAAATTACTTATTAATCTAAATTTTTAAATGAAGCGCTACCACAGCGCCTAGTGTAATCGCTGAATTCCGGCAATCATGTCAAATTAAGAAAAATGTTATTTCTTGGTGTCCAATTTTCTCATTTATCACACTCATTAGGTCAAAGTCCAAAGTTAGTTCAATTAATTCCCACAGATAATCGTTTCATTGTTAAAAGCGATGCAACCTAGTAATATCAAAAAAAATATCGGCACATTCATGTCGGAACGAATATGTGTTGCAACAGTTGTAACTCAAACGGACTGACACCGTTAGAAAGTCAATGAAATGTAGTTTTTGAAACTGTCGCTATTTCTTCAGCGCGCGATAACGGCTAGGGTTGGTCCCACAGTAAGAAATGACTCATTAATCTAAATTTTTAAAGGAAGCGCTACCACAGCGCCCAGTGTAATCGCTGAGTTCCGGCAATCATGTCAAATTAAGAAGAATGTTATTTCTTGGAGTCCAATTTTCTCATTTATCACATTTATCAGGTCACAGTCCAAAGTTAGTTCAGTTAAGTCCCACAGTCAATCGTTTCACTGTTAAAAGGGATGCAACCTAGTAATATGAGATAAATATCGCTAAATACATGTTGGTACGAATATGTGACCCAACCGTTAAAACTCAAACGGACTGACACCGCTACAAAGTCAATGAAATGTAGTTTTTGAAACTATCGCTATTTCTTTAGCGCGCGATAACGGCTAGGATTAGTCCCACAGTAAAGAATGAGTTATTTATCTAAATTTTTAAATAAAGCGCTACCACAGCGCCCAGTGTAATCGCTGAGTTCCAGCAATCACGTCTAATTAAGAAGAATGATATTTCTTGGAGTCCAATTGTCTCATTTATCCCATTTATCAGGTCACAGTCCAAAATCAGTTCGATTAAGTCCCACAGTCAATCGTTTCACTGTTAAAAGCGATGCAACCTAGTAATATGAGATAAATATCGCTAAATACATGTTGGTACGAATATGTGACCCAACCGTTAAAACTCAAACGGATTGACACCGCTACAAAGTCAATGAAATGTAGTTTTTGAAACTATCGCTATTTCTTTAGCGCGCGATAACGGCTAGGATTAGTCCCACAGTAAAGAATGAGTTATTTATCTAAATTTTTAAATAAAGCGCTACCACAGCGCCCAGTGTAATCGCTGAGTTCCAGCAATCACGTCTAATTAAGAAGAATGTTATTTCTTGGAGTCCAATTGTCTCATTTATCCCATTTATCAGGTCACAGTCCAAAATCAGTTCAATTAAGTCCCACAGTCAATCGTTTCACTGTTAAAAGCGATGCAACCTAGTAATATGAGAAAAATATCGCTAAATACATGTTGGTACGAGTATGTGACCCAACCGTTGAAACTCAAACGGACTGGCACCGTTAGAAAGTCGGTGAAATGTAGTATTTAAAACTGTCTCTATTTCTTCAGCGCGCGCTTACGGCTAGGATTGGTCCCACAGTATAAAATAACTTTTTTTAGCTTAATTCATAAATGAAGCGCTACCACAGCGCCCAGTGTAATCGCTGAGTTCCAGCAATCACGTCTAATTAAGAAGAATGTTATTTCTTGGAGTCCAATTGTCTCATTTCACCCATTTATCAGGTCACAGTCCAAAATCAGTTCAATTAAGTCCCACAGTTAATCGTTTCACTGTTAAAAGCGATGCAACCTAGTAATATGAGAGAAAAATCTCTCAATATACATGTTGGTACGAGTATGTGACCCAACCGTTGAAACTCAAACGGACTGGCACCGTTAGAAAGTCGGTGAAATGTACTATTTAAAACTGTCTCTATTTCTTCAGCGCGCGATAACGGCTAGGATTGGTCCCACAGTAAAAAATGACTTACTAATCTAAGTTTTTAAATGAAGCGCTACCAAAGCGCCCAGTGTAATCGCTGAGTTCCGGCAATCATGTAAAATTAGGAAGAATGTTGGTTCTTGGATTCCAATTTACTCATTTATCACACTTATTAGGTCACAGTCCAAAGTTAGTTCAATTAAGTCCCACAGTCAATCGTTTCATTGTTAAAAGCGATGCAACCTAGTAATATCAAAAAAAATATCGCTAAGTACATGTTGGTACTAATATGTGACCCAACCGTTGTAACTCAAACGGACTGACACCGCTACAAAGTCAATGAAATGTAGTTTTTGAAACTGTCGCTATTTCTTCAGCGCGCGATAACGGCTAGGATTGGTCCCCCAGTAAAAAATGACTTATTAATCTAAATTTTTATATGAAGCGCTACCACAGCGCCCAGTGTAATCGCTAAGTTCCGGCAATCATGTCAAATTAAGAAGAATGTTATTTCTTGGAGTCCAATTGTCTCATTTACCCCATTTATCAGGTCACAGTCCAAAATCAGTTCAATTTAGTCCCACAGTCAATCGTTTCACTGTTGAAAGCGATGCAACCTAGTAATATGAGAAAAAAATCGCTACATACATGTTGGTACGAATATGTGACCCAACCGTTGAAACTCAAACGGACTAACACCGTTAGAAAGTCAGTGAAATGTAGTATTTGAAACTTTCTCTATTTCTTCAGCGCGCGCTAACGGCTAGGATTGGTCCCACAGTAAAAAAATGACTTTTTTTAGTTTAATTCTCAAATGAAGCGCTACCACAGCGCCCAGTGTAATCGCTGAGTTCCGACAATCATGTCAAATTAAGAAGAATGTTATTTCTTGGAGTCCAATTGTCTCATTTACCCCATTTATCAGGTCATAGTCCAAAATCAGTTCAATTTAGTCCCACAGTCAATCGTTTCATTGTTAAAAGCGATGCAACCTAGTAATATCAAAAAAAATATTGGCAAATTCATGTTGGTACGAATATGTGACGCAACAGTTGTAACTCAAACGGACTGACACGGTTAGAAAGTCAATGAAATGTAGTTTTTGAAACTGTCGCAATTTCTTCAGCGGGCAATAACGGCTAGGATTGGTCCCACAGTAAGAAATGACTCATTAATCTAAATTTTTAAAAGAAGCGCTACCACAGCGCCCAGTATAATCGCTGAGTTTCGGCAATCATGTCAAATTAAGGAGAACGTTATTTCTTGGAGTCCAATTGTCTCCTTTATCACATTTATCAGGTGACAGTCCAAAGTTAGTTCAATTAAGTCCCACAGTCAATCGTTTCATAGTTAAAAGCGATGCAACCTAGTAATATCCGAAAAATATCGCTAAATTCATGTTGGTACGAATATGTGACACAACCGTTGAAACTCAATCGGACTGACACCGTTAGAAAGTCAATGAAATGTAGTTTTTGAAACTGTCGCCATTTCTTCAGCGCGCGATAACGGCTAGGATTGGTCCCACAGTAAGAAATGACTCATTAATCTAAATTTTTAAAAAAAGCGCTACCACAGCGCCAAGTGCAATCGCGGAGTTCCGGCAATCATGTCAAATTAAGAAGAATGTTATTTCTTGGAGTCCAATTTTCTCATTTATCACACTCATTAGGTAATAGTTCAAAGTTAGTTCAATTAAGTCCCACAGATAATCGTTTCATTGTTAAAAGCGATGCAACCTAGTAATATCAGAAAAATATCGCTAAATACATGTTGGTACGAATAAGTGACCCAACCTTTGTAACTCAAACGGACTGACACCGTTAGAAAGTCAATGAAATATAGTTTTTGAAACTGTCGCTATTTCTTCAGCGCGCGATAACGGCTAGGATTGGTCCCACAGTAAATATTGACTTATTAATCTAAATTTTTAAATGAAGCACTACCACATCGCCTAGTGTAATCGCCTAGCTCCGGCAATCATGTCAAATTAAGAAGAATGTTATTTCTTGGAGTCCAATTTTCTCATTTATCACACTCATTAGGTAATAGTTCAAAGTTAGTTCAATTAAGTCCCACAGATAATCGTTTCATTGGTAAAAGCGATGCAACCTAGTAATATCAAAAGAAATATCGCTAAATTCATGTTGGTACGAATATGTGACGCAACCGTTGTAACTCAAACGGACTGACACCGTTAGAAAGTCAATGAAATGTAGTTTTTGAAACTGTCGCCATTTCTTCAGCGCGCGATAACGGCTAGGATTGGTCCCACAGTAAGAAATGACTTATTAATCTAAATTTTTAAAAGAAGCGCTACCACAGCGCCCAGTGTAATCACTGAGTTCCGGCAATCATGTCAAATTAAGAAAAATGTTATTTCTTGGAGTCCAATTTTCTCATTTAACACATTTATCAGGTCACAGTCCAAAGTTAGTTCAGTTAAGTTCCACAGTCAATCGTTTCACTGTTAAAAGCGATGCAACCTAGTAATATCAGATAAATATCGCTAAATACATGTTGGTACAAATATTTGACCCAACCGTTGTAACTCAAACGGACTGACACCGTTTGAAAGTCAATGGAATGTAGTTTTGGAAACTTTCTCTATTACTTCAGCGCGATAACGGCTAGGATTGGTCCCCCAGTAAAAAATGACTTATTAATCTAAATTTTTAAATGAAGCGCTACCACAGCGCCCAGTGTAATCGCTGAGTTCCGGCAATCATGTCAAATTAAGAAGAATGTTATTTCTTGGAGTCCAATTTTGTTCACTTATCACAATTATCAAGTCACAGACCAAAGTTAGTTCAATTAAGTCCCACAGTCAATCGTTTCACTGTTAAAAGCGATGCAACCTAGTAATATCAGATAAACATCGCGAAATACATGTTGGTACGAATATGTGACACAACCGTTGAAACTCAAACGGACTGACACCGTTAGAAAGTCAGTGAAATGTAGTATTTGAAACTGTCTCTATTACTTCAGCGCGCGCTAACGGCTAGGATTGGTCCCACAGTAAGAAATGACTCAATAATCTAAATTTTTAAAAAAAGCGCTACCACAGCGCCAAGTGCAATCGCTGAGTTCCGGCAATCATGTCAAATTAAGAAGAATGTTATATCTTGGAGTCCAATTTTTTCATTTATCACATTTATCACATTTATCAGGTCACAATCCAAAGTTAGTTCAGTTAAGTCCCACAGTCAATCGTTTCACTGTTAAAAGCGATGCAACCTAGTAATATCATTTAAATATCGCTAAATACATGTTGGTACGAATATGTGACCCAACCGTTGTAACTCAAACGGACTGACACCGCTACAAAGTCAATGAAATGTAGTTTTTGAAACTATCGCTATTTGTTCAGCGCGCAATAACGGATAGGATTGGTCCCACAGTAAAGAATGACTTATTTATCTAAATTCTTAAATGAAGCGCTACCACAGCGCCCAGTATAATCGCTGAGTTCCGGCAATCACGTCAAATTAAGAAGAATGTTATTTCTTGGAGTCCAATTGTCTCATTTATCATATTTATCAGGTCGCAGTCCAAAGTTAGTTCAACTAAGTCCCACAGTCAATTGTTTCATTGTTTAACGCGATGCAACCTAGTAATATCAGAAAAATATTGCTAAATTCATGTTGGTACGAATTGGTGAACCAACCGTTGCAACTTAAACGGACTGACACCGTTAGAAAGTCAATGAAATGTAGTATTTGAAACTGTCTCTATTACTTCAGCGCACGCTAACGGCAGGATTTGTCCCACTGTAAAAAATGACTGTTTTATCTTAATTTTTAATTGAAGCGCTACCACAGCGCCTAGTGTAATCGCTGAGTTTCGGCAGTCATGTCAAATTAAGAAGAATGTTATTTCTTGGAGTACAATTTTCTCACTTATAACATTTATATGGTCACAGTCCAAAATCAGTTCAATTATGTGCCACAGTCAATCATTTCACTGTTAAAAGCGATGGAACTTAGTAATATGAGAAAAAAATCGCTAAATACATGTTGGTACGAATATGTGACGCAACCGTCGTAACTGAAGCGGATTGATACCGTTAGAAAGTCAATGAAATGTTGTTTTGAAACTGTCGCTATTTCTTCAGCGCGCGATAATGGCTAGGATTGGTCCCACAGTAAAAAATGACTTATTAATCTAAATTTGTAAATGTAGCGCTACCACAGCACTCAGTATAATCGCTGAGTTCCGGCAATCACGTCAAATTAAGAAAAATGTTATTTCTTGGAGTCCAATTGTCTCATTTATCATATTTATCAGGCCGCAGTCCAAAGTTAGTTCAATTAAGTCCCACAGTCAATCCTTTCATTGTTAAAAGCAATGCAACCTAGTAATATCAGAAAAATATCGCTAAATACATGTTGGTACGAATAGGTGACCCAACCTTTGTAACTCAAACGGACTGAGACCGTTAGAAAGTCAATGAAATGTAGTTTTTGAAACTGTCGCTATTCCTTCAGCGCACGATAACGGCTAGGATTGGTCCCACAGTAAAAAATGACTTATTAATCTAAATTTTTCAATGAAGCGCTACCACAGCGCCCAGTGTAAACGCTGAGTTCCGGCAATCATGTCAAATTAAGAAGAATGTTATTTCTTGGTGTCCAATTGTCTCACTTTCACATTTGTAAAGGTCACAATCCATAATCAGTTCAATTAAGTTCCACAGACAATCGTTTCACTGCTAAAAGCGATGCAACCTAGTAATATCAGATAAATATCGCTAAATACATGTTGCTACGAATAGGTGACCCAACCGTTGTAACTCAAACGGACTGACACCGTTAGAAAGTCAATGAAATGTAGTTTTTGAAACGGTCGCTATTTCTTCAGCGCGCGATAACTACTAGGATTGGTCCCACAGTAAAAAATGACTTATTAATCTAAATTTTTCAATGAAGCGCTACCACAGCGCCCAGTGTAATCGCTGAGTTCCAGCAATCATGTTAAATTAAGAAAAATGTTATTTCTTGGAATCCAATTTTTTTCATTTATCACACTTATCAGGTCATAGTCCAAAGTTAGTTCAATTAAGTCCCACAGACAGTCGTTTCACTGCTAAAAGCGATGCAACCTAGTAATATCAGACAAATATCGCTAAATACATGTTGGTACGAATATGTGAAACAACCATTGAAACTCAAACGGACTGACACTGTTAGAAATTCAGTGAAATGTAGTATTTGAAACTGTATCTATTACTTCAGCGCGCGATAACGGCTAGGATTGGTCCCACAGTAAAAAATGACTTACTAATCTAAGTTTTTAAATGAAGCGCTACCACAGCGCCCAGTGTAATCGCTGAGTTCCGGCAATCATGTCCAATTAGGAAGAATGTTAGTCCTTGGATTCAAATTTACTCATTTATCACACTTATTAGGTCACAGTCCAAAGTTAGTTCAATTAAGTCCCACAGTCAATCGTTTCATTGTTAAAAGCGATGCAACCTAGTAATATCAAAAAAAATATCGCTAAGTACATGTTGGTACTAATATGTGACCCAACCGTTGTAACTCAAACGGACTGACACCGCTACAAAGTCAATGAAATGTAGTTTTTGAAACTGTCGCTATTTCTTCAGCGCGCGCTAACGGCTAGGATTGGTCCCACAGTAAAAAAATGACTTTTTTTAGCTTAATTCTTAAATGAAGCGCTACCACAGCGCCCAGTGTAATCGCTGAGTTCCGGCAATCATGTCAAATTAAGAAGAATGCTATCTCTTGGAGTCCAATTGTCTCATTTATCATATTTATCAGGCTGCAGTCCAAAGTTAGTTCAATTAAGTCCCACAGTCAATCGTTTCCTTGTTAAAAGCGATGCAACCTAGTAATATCAGAAAAATATCGCTAAATACATGTTGGTACGAATAAGTGACCCAACCTTTGTAACTCAAACGGACTGACACCGTTAGAAAGTCAATGAAATATAGTTTTTGAAACTGTCGCTATTTCTTCAGCGCGCGATAACGGCTAGGATTGGTCCCACAGTAAATATTGACTTATTAATCTAAATTTTTAAATGAAGCACTACCACATCGCCTAGTGTAATCGCCTAGTTCCGGCAATCATGTCAAATTAAGAAGAATGTTATTTCTTGGAGTCCAATTTTCTCATTTATCACACTCATTAGGTAATAGTTCAAAGTTAGTTCAATTAAGTCCCACAGATAATCGTTTCATTGTTAAAAGCGATGCAACCTAGTAATATCAAAAGAAATATCGCTAAATTCATGTTGGTACGAATATGTGACGCAACCGTTGTAACTCAAACGGACTGACACCGTTAGAAAGTCAATGAAATGTAGTTTTTGAAACTGTCGCCATTTCTTCAGCGCGCGATAACGGCTAGGATTGGTCCCACAGTAAGAAATGACTTATTAATCTAAATTTTTAAAAGAAGCGCTACCACAGCGCCCAGTGTAATCACTGAGTTCCGGCAATCATGTCAAATTAAGAAAAATGTTATTTCTTGGAGTCCAATTTTCTCATTTAACACATTTATCAGGTCACAGTCCAAAGTTAGTTCAGTTAAGTTCCACAGTCAATCGTTTCACTGTTAAAAGCGATGCAACCTAGTAATATCAGATAAATATCGCTAAATACATGTTGGTACAAATATTTGACCCAACCGTTGTAACTCAAACGGACTGACACCGTTTGAAAGTCAATGGAATGTAGTTTTGGAAACTTTCTCTATTACTTCAGCGCGATAACGGCTAGGATTGGTCCCCCAGTAAAAAATGACTTATTAATCTAAATTTTTATATGAAGCGCTACCACAGCGCCCAGTGTAATCGCTGAGTTCCGGCAATCATGTCAAATTAAGAAGAATGTTATTTCTTGGAGTCCAATTTTGTTCACTTATCACAATTATCAAGTCACAGACCAAAGTTAGTTCAATTAAGTCCCACAGTCAATCGTTTCACTGTTAAAAGCGATGCAACCTAGTAATATCAGATAAACATCGCGAAATACATGTTGGTACGAATATGTGACACAACCGTTGAAACTCAAACGGACTGACACCGTTAGAAAGTCAGTGAAATGTAGTATTTGAAACTGTCTCTATTACTTCAGCGCGCGCTAACGGCTAGGATTGGTCCCACAGTAAGAAATGACTCAATAATCTAAATTTTTAAAAAAAGCGCTACCACAGCGCCAAGTGCAATCGCTGAGTTCCGGCAATCATGTCAAATTAAGAAGAATGTTATTTCTTGGAGTCCAATTTTTTCATTTATCACATTTATCACATTTATCAGGTCACAATCCAAAGTTAGTTCAGTTAAGTCCCACAGTCAATCGTTTCACTGTTAAAAGCGATGCAACCTAGTAATATCATTTAAATATCGCTAAATACATGTTGGTACGAATATGTGACCCAACCGTTGTAACTCAAACGGACTGACACCGCTACAAAGTCAATGAAATGTAGTTTTTGAAACTATCGCTATTTGTTCAGCGCGCAATAACGGATAGGATTGGTCCCACAGTAAAGAATGACTTATTTATCTAAATTCTTAAATGAAGCGCTACCACAGCGCCCAGTATAATCGCTGAGTTCCGGCAATCACGTCAAATTAAGAAGAATGTTATTTCTTGGAGTCCAATTGTCTCATTTATCATATTTATCAGGTCGCAGTCCAAAGTTAGTTCAACTAAGTCCCACAGTCAATTGTTTCATTGTTTAACGCGATGCAACCTAGTAATATCAGAAAAATATTGCTAAATTCATGTTGGTACGAATTGGTGAACCAACCGTTGCAACTTAAACGGACTGACACCGTTAGAAAGTCAATGAAATGTAGTATTTGAAACTGTCTCTATTACTTCAGCGCACGCTAACGGCAGGATTTGTCCCACTGTAAAAAATGACTGTTTTATCTTAATTTTTAATTGAAGCGCTACCACAGCGCCTAGTGTAATCGCTGAGTTTCGGCAGTCATGTCAAATTAAGAAGAATGTTATTTCTTGGAGTACAATTTTCTCACTTATAACATTTATATGGTCACAGTCCAAAATCAGTTCAATTATGTGCCACAGTCAATCATTTCACTGTTAAAAGCGATGGAACTTAGTAATATGAGAAAAAAATCGCTAAATACATGTTGGTACGAATATGTGACGCAACCGTCGTAACTGAAGCGGATTGATACCGTTAGAAAGTCAATGAAATGTTGTTTTGAAACTGTCGCTATTTCTTCAGCGCGCGATAATGGCTAGGATTGGTCCCACAGTAAAAAATGACTTATTAATCTAAATTTGTAAATGTAGCGCTACCACAGCACTCAGTATAATCGCTGAGTTCCGGCAATCACGTCAAATTAAGAAAAATGTTATTTCTTGGAGTCCAATTGTCTCATTTATCATATTTATCAGGCCGCAGTCCAAAGTTAGTTCAATTAAGTCCCACAGTCAATCCTTTCATTGTTAAAAGCAATGCAACCTAGTAATATCAGAAAAATATCGCTAAATACATGTTGGTACGAATAGGTGACCCAACCTTTGTAACTCAAACGGACTGAGACCGTTAGAAAGTCAATGAAATGTAGTTTTTGAAACTGTCGCTATTCCTTCAGCGCACGATAACGGCTAGGATTGGTCCCACAGTAAAAAATGACTTATTAATCTAAATTTTTCAATGAAGCGCTACCACAGCGCCCAGTGTAAACGCTGAGTTCCGGCAATCATGTCAAATTAAGAAGAATGTTATTTCTTGGTGTCCAATTGTCTCACTTTCACATTTGTAAAGGTCACAATCCATAATCAGTTCAATTAAGTTCCACAGACAATCGTTTCACTGCTAAAAGCGATGCAACCTAGTAATATCAGACAAATATCGCTGAATACATGTTGGTACGAATATGTGACCAACCGTTATAACTCAAACGGACTGACACCGTTAGAAAGTCAGTGAAATGTAGTATTTGAAACTGTCTCTATTACTTCAGCGCACGCTAACGGCTAGGATTGG
The DNA here is from genome assembly GCF_029227915.1 of Hydractinia symbiolongicarpus. NCBI lineage: Eukaryota > Metazoa > Cnidaria > Hydrozoa > Anthoathecata > Hydractiniidae > Hydractinia > Hydractinia symbiolongicarpus. Next base: position 30,892,180 of record NC_079881.1, read on the forward strand.
TCCCACTGTAAAAAATGACTGTTTTATCTTAATTTTTAATTGAAGCGCTACCACAGCGCCTAGTGTAATCGCTGAGTTTCGGCAGTCATGTCAAATTAAGAAGAATGTTATTTCTTAGAGTCCAATTGTCTCACTTATAACATTTATATGGTCACAGTCCAAAATCAGTTCAATTATGTGCCACAGTCAATCATTTCACTGTTAAAAGCGATGCAACTTAGTAATATGAGAAAAATATCGCTAATTACATGTTGGTACGAATATGTGACGCAACCGTCGTAACTGAAGCGGATTGATACCGTTAGAAAGTCAATGAAATGTTGTTTTGAAACTGTCGCTATTTCTTCAGCGCGCGATAACGGCTAGGATTGGTCCCACAGTAAAAAATGACTTATTAATCTAAATTTTTAAATGAAGCGCTACCACAGCGCTCAGTATAATCGCTGAGTTCCGGCAATCACGTCAAATTAAGAAAAATGTTATTTCTTGGAGTCCAATTGTCTCATTTATCATATTTATCAGGCCGCAGTCCAAAGTTAGTTCAATTAAGTCCCACAGTCAATCGTTTCCTTGTTAAAAGCGATGCAACCTAGTAATATCAGAAAAATATCGCTAAATACATGTTGGTACGAATATGTGACCAACCGTTATAACTCAAACGGACTGACACCGTTAGAAAGTCAGTGAAATGTAGTATTTGAAACTGTCTCTATTACTTCAGCGCACGCTAACGGCTAGGATTGGTCCCACTGTAAAAAATGACTGTTTTATCTTAATTTTTAATTGAAGCGCTACCACAGCGCCTAGTGTAATCGCTGAGTTTCGGCAGTCATGTCAAATTAAGAAGAATGTTATTTCTTAGAGTCCAATTGTCTCACTTATAACATTTATATGGTCACAGTCCAAAATCAGTTCAATTATGTGCCACAGTCAATCATTTCACTGTTAAAAGCGATGCAACTTAGTAATATGAGAAAAATATCGCTAATTACATGTTGGTACGAATATGTGACGCAACCGTCGTAACTGAAGCGGATTGATACCGTTAGAAAGTCAATGAAATGTTGTTTTGAAACTGTCGCTATTTCTTCAGCGCGCGATAACGGCTAGGATTGGTCCCACAGTAAAAAATGAATTATTAATCTAAATTTTTAAATGAAGCGCTACCACAGCGCTCAGTATAATCGCTGAGTTCCGGCAATCACGTCAAATTAAGAAAAATGTTATTTCTTGGAGTCCAATTGTTTCATTTATCATATTTATCAGGCCGCAGTCCAAAGTTAGTTCAATTAAGTCCCACAGTCAATCGTTTCCTTGTTAAAAGCGATGCAACCTAGTAATATCAGAAAAATATCGCTAAATACATGTTGCTACGAATAGGTGACCCAACCGTTGTAACTCAAACGGACTGACACCGTTAGAAAGTCAATGAAATGTAGTTTTTGAAACGGTCGCTATTTCTTCAGCGCGCGATAACTACTAGGATTGGTCCCACAGTAAAAAATGACTTATTAATCTAAATTTTTCAATGAAGCGCTACCACAGCGCCCAGTGTAATCGCTGAGTTCCAGCAATCATGTTAAATTAAGAAAAATGTTATTTCTTGGAATCCAATTTTTTTCATTTATCACACTTATCAGGTCATAGTCCAAAGTTAGTTCAATTAAGTCCCACAGACAGTCGTTTCACTGCTAAAAGCGATGCAACCTAGTAATATCAGACAAATATCGCTAAATACATGTTGGTACGAATATGTGAAACAACCATTGAAACTCAAACGGACTGACACTGTTAGAAATTCAGTGAAATGTAGTATTTGAAACTGTATCTATTACTTCAGCGCGCGATAACGGCTAGGATTGGTCCCACAGTAAAAAATGACTTACTAATCTAAGTTTTTAAATGAAGCGCTACCACAGCGCCCAGTGTAATCGCTGAGTTCCGGCAATCATGTCCAATTAGGAAGAATGTTAGTCCTTGGATTCAAATTTACTCATTTATCACACTTATTAGGTCACAGTCCAAAGTTAGTTCAATTAAGTCCCACAGTCAATCGTTTCATTGTTAAAAGCGATGCAACCTAGTAATATCAAAAAAAATATCGCTAAGTACATGTTGGTACTAATATGTGACCCAACCGTTGTAACTCAAACGGACTGACACCGCTACAAAGTCAATGAAATGTAGTTTTTGAAACTGTCGCTATTTCTTCAGCGCGCGCTAACGGCTAGGATTGGTCCCACAGTAAAAAAATGACTTTTTTTAGCTTAATTCTTAAATGAAGCGCTACCACAGCGCCCAGTGTAATCGCTGAGTTCCGGCAATCATGTCAAATTAAGAAGAATGCTATCTCTTGGAGTCCAATTGTCTCATTTATCATATTTATCAGGCTGCAGTCCAAAGTTAGTTCAATTAAGTCCCACAGTCAATCGTTTCCTTGTTAAAAGCGATGCAACCTAGTAATATCAGAAAAATATCGCTAAATACATGTTGGTACGAATAAGTGACCCAACCTTTGTAACTCAAACGGACTGACACCGTTAGAAAGTCAATGAAATATAGTTTTTGAAACTGTCGCTATTTCTTCAGCGCGCGATAACGGCTAGGATTGGTCCCACAGTAAATATTGACTTATTAATCTAAATTTTTAAATGAAGCACTACCACATCGCCTAGTGTAATCGCCTAGTTCCGGCAATCATGTCAAATTAAGAAGAATGTTATTTCTTGGAGTCCAATTTTCTCATTTATCACACTCATTAGGTAATAGTTCAAAGTTAGTTCAATTAAGTCCCACAGATAATCGTTTCATTGTTAAAAGCGATGCAACCTAGTAATATCAAAAGAAATATCGCTAAATTCATGTTGGTACGAATATGTGACGCAACCGTTGTAACTCAAACGGACTGACACCGTTAGAAAGTCAATGAAATGTAGTTTTTGAAACTGTCGCCATTTCTTCAGCGCGCGATAACGGCTAGGATTGGTCCCACAGTAAGAAATGACTTATTAATCTAAATTTTTAAAAGAAGCGCTACCACAGCGCCCAGTGTAATCACTGAGTTCCGGCAATCATGTCAAATTAAGAAAAATGTTATTTCTTGGAGTCCAATTTTCTCATTTAACACATTTATCAGGTCACAGTCCAAAGTTAGTTCAGTTAAGTTCCACAGTCAATCGTTTCACTGTTAAAAGCGATGCAACCTAGTAATATCAGATAAATATCGCTAAATACATGTTGGTACAAATATTTGACCCAACCGTTGTAACTCAAACGGACTGACACCGTTTGAAAGTCAATGGAATGTAGTTTTGGAAACTTTCTCTATTACTTCAGCACGATAACGGCTAGGATTGGTCCCACAGTAAAAAATGACTTATTAATCTAAATTTTTAAATGAAGCGCTACCACAGCGCCCAGTGTAATCGCTGAGTTCCGGCAATCATGTCAAATTAAGAAGAATGTTATTTCTTGGAGTCCAATTTTTTTCACTTATCACAATTATCAAGTCACAGACCAAAGTTAGTTCAATTAAGTCCCACAGTCAATCGTTTCATTGTTAAAAGCGATGCAACCTAGTAATATCAAAAAAAATATCGCTAAGTACATGTTGGTACTAATATGTGACCCAACCGTTGTAACTCAAACGGACTGACACCGCTACAAAGTCAATGAAATGTAGTTTTTGAAACTGTCGCTATTTCTTCAGCGCGCGCTAACGGCTAGGATTGGTCTCACAGTAAAAAAATGACTTTTTTTTAGCTTAATTCTTAAATGAAGCGCTACCACAGCGCCCAGTGTAATCGCTGAGTTCCGGCAATCATGTCAAATTAAGAAGAATGCTATCTCTTGGAGTCCAATTGTCTCATTTATCATATTTATCAGGCTGCAGTCCAAAGTTAGTTCAATTAAGTCCCACAGTCAATCGTTTCCTTGTTAAAAGCGATGCAACCTAGTAATATCAGAAAAATATCGCTAAATACATGTTGGTACGAATAAGTGACCCAACCTTTGTAACTCAAACGGACTGACACCGTTAGAAAGTCAATGAAATATAGTTTTTGAAACTGTCGCTATTTCTTCAGCGCGCGATAACGGCTAGGATTGGTCCCACAGTAAATATTGACTTATTAATCTAAATTTTTAAATGAAGCACTACCACATCGCCTAGTGTAATCGCCTAGTTCCGGCAATCATGTCAAATTAAGAAGAATGTTATTTCTTGGAGTCCAATTTTCTCATTTATCACACTCATTAGGTAATAGTTCAAAGTTAGTTCAATTAAGTCCCACAGATAATCGTTTCATTGTTAAAAGCGATGCAACCTAGTAATATCAAAAGAAATATCGCTAAATTCATGTTGGTACGAATATGTGACGCAACCGTTGTAACTCAAACGGACTGACACCGTTAGAAAGTCAATGAAATGTAGTTTTTGAAACTGTCGCCATTTCTTCAGCGCGCGATAACGGCTAGGATTGGTCCCACAGTAAGAAATGACTTATTAATCTAAATTTTTAAAAGAAGCGCTACCACAGCGCCCAGTGTAATCACTGAGTTCCGGCAATCATGTCAAATTAAGAAAAATGTTATTTCTTGGAGTCCAATTTTCTCATTTAACACATTTATCAGGTCACAGTCCAAAGTTAGTTCAGTTAAGTTCCACAGTCAATCGTTTCACTGTTAAAAGCGATGCAACCTAGTAATATCAGATAAATATCGCTAAATACATGTTGGTACAAATATTTCACCCAACCGTTGTAACTCAAACGGACTGACACCGTTTGAAAGTCAATGGAATGTAGTTTTGGAAACTTTCTCTATTACTTCAGCGCGATAACGGCTAGGATTGGTCCCCCAGTAAAAAATGACTTATTAATCTAAATTTTTAAATGAAGCGCTACCACAGCGCCCAGTGTAATCGCTGAGTTCCGGCAATCATGTCAAATTAAGAAGAATGTTATTTCTTGGAGTCCAATTTTTTTCACTTATCACAATTATCAAGTCACAGACCAAAGTTAGTTCAATTAAGTCCCACAGTCAATCGTTTCACTGTTAAAAGCGATGCAACCTAGTAATATCAGATAAACATCGCGAAATACATGTTGGTACGAATATGTGACACAACCGTTGAAACTCAAACGGACTGACACCGTTAGAAAGTCAGTGAAATGTAGTATTTGAAACTGTCTCTATTACTTCAGCGCGCGCTAACGGCTAGGATTGGTCCCACAGTAAGAAATGACTCATTAATCTAAATTTTTAAAAAAAGCGCTACCACAGCGCCAAGTGCAATCGCTGAGTTCCGGCAATCATGTCAAATTAAGAAGAATGTTATTTCTTGGAGTCCAATTTTTTCATTTATCACATTTATCACATTTATCAGGTCACAATCCAAAGTTAGTTCAGTTAAGTCCCACAGTCAATCGTTTCACTGTTAAAAGCGATGCAACCTAGTAATATCATTTAAATATCGCTAAATACATGTTGGTACGAATATGTGACCCAACCGTTGTAACTCAAACGGACTGACACCGCTACAAAGTCAATGAAATGTAGTTTTTGAAACTATCGCTATTTGTTCAGCGCGCAATAACGGATAGGATTGGTCCCACAGTAAAGAATGACTTATTTATCTAAATTCTTAAATGAAGCGCTACCACAGCGCCCAGTATAATCGCTGAGTTCCGGCAATCACGTCAAATTAAGAAGAATGTTATTTCTTGGAGTCCAATTGTCTCATTTATCATATTTATCAGGTCGCAGTCCAAAGTTAGTTCAACTAAGTCCCACAGTCAATTGTTTCATTGTTTAACGCGATGCAACCTAGTAATATCAGAAAAATATTGCTAAATTCATGTTGGTACGAATTGGTGAACCAACCGTTGCAACTTAAACGGACTGACACCGTTAGAAAGTCAATGAAATGTAGTATTTGAAACTGTCTCTATTACTTCAGCGCACGCTAACGGCTAGGATTTGTCCCACTGTAAAAAATGACTGTTTTATCTTAATTTTTAATTGAAGCGCTACCACAGCGCCTAGTGTAATCGCTGAGTTTCGGCAGTCATGTCAAATTAAGAAGAATGTTATTTCTTGGAGTACAATTTTCTCACTTATAACATTTATATGGTCACAGTCCAAAATCAGTTCAATTATGTGCCACAGTCAATCATTTCACTGTTAAAAGCGATGGAACTTAGTAATATGAGAAAAATATCGCTAAATACATGTTGGTACGAATATGTGACGCAACCGTCGTAACTGAAGCGGATTGATACCGTTAGAAAGTCAATGAAATGTTGTTTTGAAACTGTCGCTATTTCTTCAGCGCGCGATAATGGCTAGGATTGGTCCCACAGTAAAAAATGACTTATTAATCTAAATTTGTAAATGTAGCGCTACCACAGCACTCAGTATAATCGCTGAGTTCCGGCAATCACGTCAAATTAAGAAAAATGTTATTTCTTGGAGTCCAATTGTCTCATTTATCATATTTATCAGGCCGCAGTCCAAAGTTAGTTCAATTAAGTCCCACAGTCAATCCTTTCATTGTTAAAATCAATGCAACCTAGTAATATCAGAAAAATATCGCTAAATACATGTTGGTACGAATAGGTGACCCAACCTTTGTAACTCAAACGGACTGAGACCGTTAGAAAGTCAATGAAATGTAGTTTTTAAAACTGTCGCTATTCCTTCAGCGCACGATAACGGCTAGGATTGGTCCCACAGTAAAAAATGACTTATTAATCTAAATTTTTCAATGAAGCGCTACCACAGCGCCCAGTGTAATCGCTGAGTTCCGGCAATCTTGTCAAATTAAGAAGAATGTTATTTCTTGGTGTAAAATTGTCTCACTTTCACATTTGTAAAGGTCACAATCCATAATCAGTTCAATTAAGTTCCACAGACAATCGTTTCACTGCTAAAAGCGATGCAACCTAGTAATATCAGACAAATATCGCTGAATACATGTTGGTACGAATATGTGACCAACCGTTATAACTCAAACGGACTGACACCGTTAGAAAGTCAGTGAAATGTAGTATTTGAAACTGTCTCTATTACTTCAGCGCACGCTAACGGCTAGGATTGGTCCCACTGTAAAAAATGACTGTTTTATCTTAATTTTTAATTGAAGCGCTACCACAGCGCCTAGTGTAATCGCTGAGTTTCGGCAGTCATGTCAAATTAAGAAGAATGTTATTTCTTAGAGTCCAATTGTCTCACTTATAACATTTATATGGTCACAGTCCAAAATCAGTTCAATTATGTGCCACAGTCAATCATTTCACTGTTAAAAGCGATGCAACTTAGTAATATAAGAAAAATATCGCTAATTACATGTTGGTACGAATATGTGACGCAACCGTCGTAACTGAAGCGGATTGATACCGTTAGAAAGTCAATGAAATGTTGTTTTGAAACTGTCGCTATTTCTTCAGCGCGCGATAACGGCTAGGATTGGTCCCACAGTAAAAAATGACTTATTAATTTAAATTTTTAAATGAAGCGCTACCACAGCGCTCAGTATAATCGCTGAGTTCCGGCAATCACGTCAAATTAAGAAAAATGTTATTTCTTGGAGTCCAATTGTCTCATTTATCATATTTATCAGGCCGCAGTCCAAAGTTAGTTCAATTAAGTTCCACAGACAATCGTTTCACTGCTAAAAGCGATGCAACCTAGTAATATCAGACAAATATCGCTGAATACATGTTGGTACGAATATGTGACCAACCGTTATAACTCAAACGGACTGACACCGTTAGAAAGTCAGTGAAATGTAGTATTTGAAACTGTCTCTATTACTTCAGCGCACGCTAACGGCTAGGATTGGTCCCACTGTAAAAAATGACTGTTTTATCTTAATTTTTAATTGAAGCGCTACCACAGCGCCTAGTGTAATCGCTGAGTTTCGGCAGTCATGTCAAATTAAGAAGAATGTTATTTCTTAGAGTCCAATTGTCTCACTTATAACATTTATATGGTCACAGTCCAAAATCAGTTCAATTATGTGCCACAGTCAATCATTTCACTGTTAAAAGCGATGCAACTTAGTAATATAAGAAAAATATCGCTAATTACATGTTGGTACGAATATGTGACGCAACCGTCGTAACTGAAGCGGATTGATACCGTTAGAAAGTCAATGAAATGTTGTTTTGAAACTGTCGCTATTTCTTCAGCGCGCGATAACGGCTAGGATTGGTCCCACAGTAAAAAATGACTTATTAATTTAAATTTTTAAATGAAGCGCTACCACAGCGCTCAGTATAATCGCTGAGTTCCGGCAATCACGTCAAATTAAGAAAAATGTTATTTCTTGGAGTCCAATTGTCTCATTTATCATATTTATCAGGCCGCAGTCCAAAGTTAGTTCAATTAAGTCCCACAGTCAATCGTTTCCTTGTTAAAAGCGATGCAACCTAGTAATATCAGAAAAATATCGCTAAATACATGTTGGTACGAATATGTGACCAACCGTTATAACTCAAACGGACTGACACCGTTAGAAAGTCAGTGAAATGTAGTATTTGAAACTGTCTCTATTACTTCAGCGCACGCTAACGGCTAGGATTGGTCCCACTGTAAAAAATGACTGTTTTATCTTAATTTTTAATTGAAGCGCTACCACAGCGCCTAGTGTAATCGCTGAGTTTCGGCAGTCATGTCAAATTAAGAAGAATGTTATTTCTTAGAGTCCAATTGTCTCATTTATCATATTTATCAGGCCGCAGTCCAAAGTTAGTTCAATTAAGTCCCACAGTCAATCGTTTCCTTGTTAAAAGCGATGCAACCTAGTAATATCAGAAAAATATCGCTAAATACATGTTGCTACGAATAGGTGACCCAACCGTTGTAACTCAAACGGACTGACACCGTTAGAAAGTCAATGAAATGTAGTTTTTGAAACGGTCGCTATTTCTTCAGCGCGCGATAACTACTAGGATTAGTCCCACAGTAAAAAATGACTTATTAATCTAAATTTTTCAATGAAGCGCTACCACAGCGCCCAGTGTAATCGCTGAGTTCCAGCAATCATGTTAAATTAAGAAGAATGTTATTTCTTGGAATCCAATTTTTTTCATTTATCACACTTATCAGGTCATAGTCCAAAGTTAGTTCAATTAAGTCCCACAGACAGTCGTTTCACTGCTAAAAGCGATGCAACCTAGTAATATCAGACAAATATCGCTAAATACATGTTGGTACGAATATGTGAAACAACCATTGAAACTCAAACGGACTGACACTGTTAGAAATTCAGTGAAATGTAGTATTTGAAACTGTATCTATTACTTCAGCGCGCGATAACGGCTAGGATTGGTCCCACAGTAAAAAATGACTTACTAATCTAAGTTTTTAAATGAAGCGCTACCACAGCGCCCAGTGTAATCGCTGAGTTCCGGCAATCATGTCCAATTAGGAAGAATGTTAGTTCTTGGATTCAAATTTACTCATTTATCACACTTATTAGGTCACAGTCCAAAGTTAGTTCAATTAAGTCCCACAGTCAATCGTTTCATTGTTAAAAGCGATGCAACCTAGTAATATCAAAAAAAATATCGCTAAGTACATGTTGGTACTAATATGTGACCCAACCGTTGTAACTCAAACGGACTGACACCGCTACAAAGTCAATGAAATGTAGTTTTTGAAACTGTCGCTATTTCTTCAGCGCGCGCTAACGGCTAGGATTGGTCCCACAGTAAAAAAATGACTTTTTTTAGCTTAATTCTTAAATGAAGCGCTACCACAGCGCCCAGTGTAATCGCTGAGTTCCGGCAATCATGTCAAATTAAGAAGAATGCTATCTCTTGGAGTCCAATTGTCTCATTTATCATATTTATCAGGCTGCAGTCCAAAGTTAGTTCAATTAAGTCCCACAGTCAATCGTTTCCTTGTTAAAAGCGATGCAACCTAGTAATATCAGAAAAATATCGCTAAATACATGTTGCTACGAATAGGTGACCCAACCGTTGTAACTCAAACGGACTGACACCGTTAGAAAGTCAATGAAATGTAGTTTTTGAAACGGTCGCCATTTCTTCAGCGCGCGATAACTACTAGGATTGGTCCCACAGTAAAAAATGACTTATTAATCTAAATTTTTCAATGAAGCGCTACCACAGCGCCCAGTGTAATCGCTGAGTTCCAGCAATCATGTTAAATTAAGAAGAATGTTATTTCTTGGAATCCAATTTTTTTCATTTATCACACTTATCAGGTCATAGTCCAAAGTTAGTTCAATTAAGTCCCACAGACAGTCGTTTCACTGCTAAAAGCGATGCAACCTAGTAATATCAGACAAATATCGCTAAATACATGTTGGTACGAATATGTGAAACAACCATTGAAACTCAAACGGACTGACACTGTTAGAAATTCAGTGAAATGTAGTATTTGAAACTGTATCTATTACTTCAGCGCGCGATAACGGCTAGGATTGGTCCCACAGTAAAAAATGACTTACTTATCTAAGTTTTTAAATGAAGCGCTACCACAGCGCCCAGTGTAATCGCTGAGTTCCGGCAATCATGTCCAATTAGGAAGAATGTTAGTTCTTGGATTCAAATTTACTCATTTATCACACTTATTAGATCACAGTCCAAAGTTAGTTCAATTAAGTCCCACAGTCAATCGTTTCATTGTTAAAAGCGATGCAACCTAGTAATATCAAAAAAAATATCGCTAAGTACATGTTGGTACTAATATGTGACCCAACCGTTGTAACTCAAACGGACTGACACCGCTACAAAGTCAATGAAATGTAGTTTTTGAAACTGTCGCTATTTCTTCAGCGCGCGCTAACGGCTAGGATTGGTCCCACAGTAAAAAAATGACTTTTTTTAGCTTAATTCTTAAATGAAGCGCTACCACAGCGCCCAGTGTAATCGCTGAGTTCCGGCAATCATGTCAAATTAAGAAGAATGCTATCTCTTGGAGTCCAATTGTCTCATTTATCATATTTATCAGGTCGCAGTCCAAAGCTAGTTCAACTAAGTCCCACAGTCAATCGTTTCATTGTTTAAAGCGATCCAACCTAGTAATATCAGAAAAATATCGCTAAATACATGTTGGTACGAATTGGTGATCCAACCGTTGCAACTTAAACGGACTAACACCGTTAGAAAGTCAATGAAATGTAGTTTTTGAAACTGTCGCATTTTTTTCAGCGCGCGATAACGACTAGGATTGGTCCCACTGTAAAAAATGACTTATTAATCTAAATTTTTAAATGAAGCGCTACCACAGCGCCCAGTGTGATCGCTGAGTTCCGGCAATCATGTCCAACTAGGAAGAATGTTATTTCTTGGAGTCCAATTTACTCATTTATCACACTTATTAGGTCACATTCCAAAGTTAGTTCAGTTAAGTCCCACAGTCAATCGTTTCACTGTTAAAAGCGATGCAACCTAGTAAAAGCAGATAAACATCGCTAAATACATGTTGGTACGAATATGTGACCCAACCGTTATAACTCAAACGGACTGACACCGCTACAAAGGCAATGAAATGAAGTTTTTGAAACTATCGCTATTTCTTTAGCGCGCAATAACGGCTAGTATTGGTCCCACAGTAAAAATTGACTTATTAATCTTAATTTTAAAATGAAGCGCTACCACAGCGCCCAGTGTAATCGCTGAGTTCCGGCAATCACGTCTAATTAAGAAGAATGTTATTTCTTGGAGTCCAATTGTCTCATTTATCCCATTTATAGGTCACAGTCCAAAATCAGTTCAATTTAGTCTCACAGTCAATCGTTTCATTGTTAAAAGCGATGTAACCTAGTAATATGAGAAAAATATCGCTAAATACATGTTGGTACGAATATGTGACCCAACCGTTGAAACTCAAACGGACTGACACCGTTAGAAAGTCAGTAAAATGTGGTATTTGAAACTGTCTCTATTTCTTCAGCGCGCGCTTACGGCTAGAATTGGTCCCACAGTAAAAAAAATAACTTTTTTTAGCTTAATTCTTAAATGAAGGGCTACCACAGCGCCCAGTGTAATCGTTGAGTTTCGGCAATCATGTCAAATTAAGGAGAATGTTATTTCTGGGAGTCCAATTGTCTCATTTATCCCATTTATCAGGTCACAGTTCAAAGTTAGTTCAATTAAGTCCCACATTCAATCTTTTCACTGTTAAAAGCAATGCAACCTAGTAATATCAGATAAATATCGCTAAATACATGTTGGTACGAATTGGTGATCCAACCTTTGCAACTTAAACGGACTAACACCGTTAGAAAGTCAATGAAATGTAGTTTTTGAAACTGTCGCATTTTTTTCAGCGCGCGATAACGACTAGGATTGGTCCCACTGTAAAAAATGACTTATTAATCTAAATTTTTAAATGAAGCGCTACCACAGCGCCCAGTGTGATCGCTGAGTTCCGGCAATCATGTCCAACTAGGAAGAATGTTATTTCTTGGAGTCCAATTTACTCATTTATCACACTTATTAGGTCACATTCCAAAGTTAGTTCAGTTAAGTCCCACAGTCAATCGTTTCACTGTTAAAAGCGATGCAACCTAGTAAAAGCAGATAAACATCGCTAAATACATGTTGGTACGAATATGTGACCCAACCGTTATAACTCAAACGGACTGACACCGCTACAAAGGCAATGAAATGAAGTTTTTGAAACTATCGCTATTTCTTTAGCGCGCAATAACGGCTAGGATTGGTCCCACAGTAAAAATTGACTTATTAATCTTAATTTTAAAAAGAAGCGCTACCACAGCGCCCAGTGTAATCGCTGAGTTCCGGCAATCACGTCTAATTAAGAAGAATGTTATTTCTTGGAGTCCAATTGTCTCATTTATCCCATTTATAGGTCACAGTCCAAAATCAGTTCAATTTAGTCTCACAGTCAATCGTTTCATTGTTAAAAGCGATGTAACCTAGTAATATGAGAAAAATATCGCTAAATACATGTTGGTACGAATATGTGACCCAACCGTTGAAACTCAAACGGACTGACACCGTTAGAAAGTCAGTGAAATGTGGTATTTGAAACTGTCTCTATTTCTTCAGCGCGCGCTTACGGCTAGAATTGGTCCCACAGTAAAAAAAATAACTTTTTTTAGCTTAATTCTTAAATGAAGGGCTACCACAGCGCCCAGTGTAATCGTTGAGTTTCGGCAATCATGTCAAATTAAGGAGAATGTTATTTCTGGGAGTCCAATTGTCTCATTTATCCCATTTATCAGGTCACAGTTCAAAGTTAGTTCAATTAAGTCCCACATTCAATCTTTTCACTGTTAAAAGCAATGCAACCTAGTAATATCAGATAAATATCGCTAAATACATGTTGGTATGAATAGGGGAGCCAACCTTTGTAACTCAAACGGACTGACACCGTTAGAAAGTCAATGAAATGTAGTTTTTGAAACTGTCGCTATTCCTTCAGCGCGCGATAACGGCTAGGATTGGTCCCACAGTAAAAAATGACTTATTAATCTAAATTTTTCAATGAAGCGCTACCAAAGCGCCCAGTGTAATCGCAGCGTTCCGCAATCATGTCAAATTAAGAAGAATGTTATTTCTTGGAGTCCAATTGTCTCACTTTCACATTTGTAAAGGTCACAATCCATAATCAGTTCAATTAAGTCCCACAGACAATCGTTTCACTGCTAAAAGCGATGCAACCTAGTAATATCAGACAAATATCGCTGAATACATGTTGGTACGAATATGTGACCAACCATTATAACTCAAACGGACTGACACCGTTAGAAAGTCAGTGAAATGTAGTATTTGAAACTGTCTCTATTACTTCAGCGCACGCTAACGGCTAGAATTTGTCCCACTGTAAAAAATGACTGTTTTATCTTAATTTTTAATTGAAGCGCTACCACAGCGCCTAGTGTAATCGCTGAGTTTCGGCAGTCATGTCAAATTAAGAAGAATGTTATCTCTTGGAGTCCAATTGTCTCACTTATAACATTTATATGGTCACAGTCCAAAATCAGTTCAATTATGTGCCACAGTCAATCATTTCACTGTTAAAAGCGATGCAACTTCGTAATATGAGAAAAATATCGCTAAATACATGTTGGTACGAATATGTGACGCAACCGTCGTAACTGAAGCTGATTGATACCGTTAGAAAGTCAATGAAATGTTGTTTTGAAACTGTCGCTATTTCTTCAGCGCGCGATAACGGCTAGGATTGGTCCCACAGTAAAAAATGACTTATTAATCTAAATTTGTAAATGAAGCGCTACCACAGCGCTCAGTATAATCGCTGAGTTCCGGCAATCACGTCAAATTAAGAAAAATGTTATTTCTTGTAGTCCAATTGTCTCATTTATCATATTTATCAGGCCGCAGTCCAAAGTTAGTTCAATTAAGTCCCACAGTCAATCCTTTCATTGTTAAAAGCGATGCAACCTAGTAATATTAGAAAAATATCGCTAAATACATGTTGGTACGAATAGGTGACCCAACCTTTGTAACTCAAACGGACTGACACCGTTAGAAAGTCAATGAAATGTAGTTTTTGAAACTATCGCTATTTCTTTAGCGCGCAATAACGGCTAGGATTGGTCCCACAGTAAAAATTGACTTATTAATCTTAATTTTAAAATGAAGCGCTACCACAGCGCCCAGTGTAATCGCTGAGTTCCGGCAATCACGTCTAATTAAGAAGAATGTTATTTCTTGGAGTCCAATTGTCTCATTTATCCCATTTATAGGTCACAGTCCAAAATCAGTTCAATTTAGTCTCACAGTCAATCGTTTCATTGTTAAAAGCGATGTAACCTAGTAATATGAGAAAAATATCGCTAAATACATGTTGGTACGAATATGTGACCCAACCGTTGAAACTCAAACGGACTGACACCGTTAGAAAGTCAGTGAAATGTGGTATTTGAAACTGTCTCTATTTCTTCAGCGCGCGCTTACGGCTAGAATTGGTCCCACAGTAAAAAAAATAACTTTTTTTAGCTTAATTCTTAAATGAAGGGCTACCACAGCGCCCAGTGTAATCGTTGAGTTTCGGCAATCATGTCAAATTAAGGAGAATGTTATTTCTGGGAGTCCAATTGTCTCATTTATCCCATTTATCAGGTCACAGTTCAAAGTTAGTTCAATTAAGTCCCACATTCAATCTTTTCACTGTTAAAAGCAATGCAACCTAGTAATATCAGATAAATATCGCTAAATACATGTTGGTATGAATAGGGGAGCCAACCTTTGTAACTCAAACGGACTGACACCGTTAGAAAGTCAATGAAATGTAGTTTTTGAAACTGTCGCTATTCCTTCAGCGCGCGATAACGGCTAGGATTGGTCCCACTGTAAAAAATGACTTATTAATCTAAATTTTTAAATGAAGCGCTACCACAGCGCCCAGTGTGATCGCTGAGTTCCGGCAATCATGTCCAACTAGGAAGAATGTTATTTCTTGGAGTCCAATTTACTCATTTATCACACTTATTAGGTCACATTCCAAAGTTAGTTCAGTTAAGTCCCACAGTCAATCGTTTCACTGTTAAAAGCGATGCAACCTAGTAAAAGCAGATAAACATCGCTAAATACATGTTGGTACGAATATGTGACCCAACCGTTATAACTCAAACGGACTGACACCGCTACAAAGGCAATGAAATGAAGTTTTTGAAACTATCGCTATTTCTTTAGCGCGCAATAACGGCTAGGATTGGTCCCACAGTAAAAATTGACTTATTAATCTTAATTTTAAAAAGAAGCGCTACCACAGCGCCCAGTGTAATCGCTGAGTTCCGGCAATCACGTCTAATTAAGAAGAATGTTATTTCTTGGAGTCCAATTGTCTCATTTATCCCATTTATAGGTCACAGTCCAAAATCAGTTCAATTTAGTCTCACAGTCAATCGTTTCATTGTTAAAAGCGATGTAACCTAGTAATATGAGAAAAATATCGCTAAATACATGTTGGTACGAATATGTGACCCAACCGTTGAAACTCAAACGGACTGACACCGTTAGAAAGTCAGTGAAATGTGGTATTTGAAACTGTCTCTATTTCTTCAGCGCGCGCTTACGGCTAGAATTGGTCCCACAGTAAAAAAAATAACTTTTTTTAGCTTAATTCTTAAATGAAGGGCTACCACAGCGCCCAGTGTAATCGTTGAGTTTCGGCAATCATGTCAAATTAAGGAGAATGTTATTTCTGGGAGTCCAATTGTCTCATTTATCCCATTTATCAGGTCACAGTTCAAAGTTAGTTCAATTAAGTCCCACATTCAATCTTTTCACTGTTAAAAGCAATGCAACCTAGTAATATCAGATAAATATCGCTAAATACATGTTGGTATGAATAGGGGAGCCAACCTTTGTAACTCAAACGGACTGACACCGTTAGAAAGTCAATGAAATGTAGTTTTTGAAACTGTCGCTATTCCTTCAGCGCGCGATAACGGCTAGGATTGGTCCCACAGTAAAAAATGACTTATTAATCTAAATTTTTCAATGAAGCGCTACCAAAGCGCCCAGTGTAATCGCAGCGTTCCGCAATCATGTCAAATTAAGAAGAATGTTATTTCTTGGAGTCCAATTGTCTCACTTTCACATTTGTAAAGGTCACAATCCATAATCAGTTCAATTAAGTCCCACAGACAATCGTTTCACTGCTAAAAGCGATGCAACCTAGTAATATCAGACAAATATCGCTGAATACATGTTGGTACGAATATGTGACCAACCATTATAACTCAAACGGACTGACACCGTTAGAAAGTCAGTGAAATGTAGTATTTGAAACTGTCTCTATTACTTCAGCGCACGCTAACGGCTAGAATTTGTCCCACTGTAAAAAATGACTGTTTTATCTTAATTTTTAATTGAAGCGCTACCACAGCGCCTAGTGTAATCGCTGAGTTTCGGCAGTCATGTCAAATTAAGAAGAATGTTATCTCTTGGAGTCCAATTGTCTCACTTATAACATTTATATGGTCACAGTCCAAAATCAGTTCAATTATGTGCCACAGTCAATCATTTCACTGTTAAAAGCGATGCAACTTCGTAATATGAGAAAAATATCGCTAAATACATGTTGGTACGAATATGTGACGCAACCGTCGTAACTGAAGCTGATTGATACCGTTAGAAAGTCAATGAAATGTTGTTTTGAAACTGTCGCTATTTCTTCAGCGCGCGATAACGGCTAGGATTGGTCCCACAGTAAAAAATGACTTATTAATCTAAATTTGTAAATGAAGCGCTACCACAGCGCTCAGTATAATCGCTGAGTTCCGGCAATCACGTCAAATTAAGAAAAATGTTATTTCTTGTAGTCCAATTGTCTCATTTATCATATTTATCAGGCCGCAGTCCAAAGTTAGTTCAATTAAGTCCCACAGTCAATCCTTTCATTGTTAAAAGCGATGCAACCTAGTAATATTAGAAAAATATCGCTAAATACATGTTGGTACGAATAGGTGACCCAACCTTTGTAACTCAAACGGACTGACACCGTTAGAAAGTCAATGAAATGTAGTTTTTGAAACTATCGCTATTTCTTTAGCGCGCAATAACGGCTAGGATTGGTCCCACAGTAAAAATTGACTTATTAATCTTAATTTTAAAATGAAGCGCTACCACAGCGCCCAGTGTAATCGCTGAGTTCCGGCAATCACGTCTAATTAAGAAGAATGTTATTTCTTGGAGTCCAATTGTCTCATTTATCCCATTTATAGGTCACAGTCCAAAATCAGTTCAATTTAGTCTCACAGTCAATCGTTTCATTGTTAAAAGCGATGTAACCTAGTAATATGAGAAAAATATCGCTAAATACATGTTGGTACGAATATGTGACCCAACCGTTGAAACTCAAACGGACTGACACCGTTAGAAAGTCAGTGAAATGTGGTATTTGAAACTGTCTCTATTTCTTCAGCGCGCGCTTACGGCTAGAATTGGTCCCACAGTAAAAAAAATAACTTTTTTTAGCTTAATTCTTAAATGAAGGGCTACCACAGCGCCCAGTGTAATCGTTGAGTTTCGGCAATCATGTCAAATTAAGGAGAATGTTATTTCTGGGAGTCCAATTGTCTCATTTATCCCATTTATCAGGTCACAGTTCAAAGTTAGTTCAATTAAGTCCCACATTCAATCTTTTCACTGTTAAAAGCAATGCAACCTAGTAATATCAGATAAATATCGCTAAATACATGTTGGTATGAATAGGGGAGCCAACCTTTGTAACTCAAACGGACTGACACCGTTAGAAAGTCAATGAAATGTAGTTTTTGAAACTGTCGCTATTCCTTCAGCGCGCGATAACGGCTAGGATTGGTCCCACAGTAAAAAATGACTTATTAATCTAAATTTTTCAATGAAGCGCTACCAAAGCGCCCAGTGTAATCGCTGCGTTCCGCAATCATGTCAAATTAAGAAGAATGTTATTTCTTGGAGTCCAATTGTCTCACTTTCACATTTGTAAAGGTCACAATCCATAATCAGTTCAATTAAGTCCCACAGACAATCATTTCACTGCTAAAAGCGATGCAACCTAGTAATATCAGACAAATATCGCTGAATACATGTTGGTACGAATATGTGACCAACCATTATAACTCAAACGGACTGACACCGTTAGAAAGTCAGTGAAATGTAGTATTTGAAACTGTCTCTATTACTTCAGCGCACGCTAACGGCTAGAATTTGTCATACTGTAAAAAATGACTGTTTTATCTTAATTTTTAATTGAAGCGCTACCACAGCGCCTAGTGTAATCGCTGAGTTTCGGCAGTCATGTCAAATTAAGAAGAATGTTATCTCTTGGAGTCCAATTGTCTCACTTATAACATTTATATGGTCACAGTCCAAAATCAGTTCAATTATGTGCCACAGTCAATCATTTCACTGTTAAAAGCGATGCAACTTCGTAATATGAGAAAAATATCGCTAAATACATGTTGGTACGAATATGTGACGCAACCGTCGTAACTGAAGCTGATTGATACCGTTAGAAAGTCAATGAAATGTTGTTTTGAAACTGTCGCTATTTCTTCAGCGCGCGATAACGGCTAGGATTGGTCCCACAGTAAAAAATGACTTATTAATCTAAATTTGTTAATGAAGCGCTACCACAGCGCTCAGTATAATCGCTGAGTTCCGGCAATCACGTCAAATTAAGAAAAATGTTATTTCTTGTAGTCCAATTGTCTCATTTATGATATTTATCAGGCCGCAGTCCAAAGTTAGTTCAATTAAGTCCCACAGTCAATCCTTTCATTGTTAAAAGCGATGCAACCTAGTAATTTTAGAAAAATATCGCTAAATACATGTTGGTACGAATAGGTGACCCAACCTTTGTAACTCAAACGGACTGACACCGTTAGAAAGTCAATGAAATGTAGTTTTTGAAACTGTCGCTATTCCTTCAGCGCGCGATAACGGCTAGGATTGGTCCCACAGTAAAGAATGACTTATTTGTCTAAACTCTTAAATGAAGCGCTACCACAGCGGCCAGTGTAATCGCTGAGGTTCCGCAATCATGTCAAAGTACGAAGAATGTTACTTCTTGGAGTCCAATTATCTCCTTTATCACATTTATCAGGTGACAGTCCATAATCAGTTTAATTAAGTACCACAGTCAATCGTTTCACTGTTAAAAGCCATACAACCTAGTAGTACCGGAAAAATATCACGAAATACATGTTGGTACGAATATGTGACTCAACCGTTATAACTCAAACGGACTGACACCGTTAGAAAGTCAGTGAAATGTAGTATTTGAAACTGTCTCTATTTCTTCAGCGCGCGATAACGGCTAGGATTGGTCCCACAGTAAAAAATGACTTATTAATCTAAATTTTTAAATGAAGCGCTACCACAGCGCTCAGTATAATCGCTGAGTTCCGGCAATCACGTCAAATTAAGAAAAATGTTATTTCTTGGAGTCCAATTGTCTCATTTATCATATTTATCATGCCGCAGTCCAAAGTTAGTTCAATTAAGTCCCACAGTCAATCGTTTCCTTGTTAAAAGCGATGCAACCTAGTAATATCAGAAAAATATCGCTAAATACATGTTGGTACGAATAGGTGACCCAACCGTTGTAACTCAAACGGACTGACACCGTTAGAAAGTCAATGAAATGTAGTTTTTGAAGCTGTCGCTATTTCTTCAGCGCGCGATAACGGATAGGATTGGTCCCACAGTAAAGAATGACTTATTTATCTTAATTTTAAAATGAAGCGCTACCACAGCGCCCAGTGTAATCGCTGAGTTCCGGCAATCACGTCTAATTAAGAAGAATGTTATTTCTTGGAGTCCAATTGTCTCATTTATCCCATTTATAGGTCACAGTCCAAAATCAGTTCAATTTAGTCCCACAGTCAGTCGTTTCACTGTTAAAAGCGATGTAACCTAGTAATATGAGAAAAATATCGCTAAATACATGTTGGTACGAATATGTGACCCAACCGTTGAAACTCAAGCGGACTGACACCGTTAGAAAGTCAGTGAAATGTGGTATTTGAAACTGTCTCTATTTCTTCAGCGCGCGCTTACGGCTAGAATTGGTCCCACAGTAAAAAAATAACTTTTTTTAGCTTAATTCTTAAATGAAGGGCTACCACAGCGCCCAGTGTAATTGTTGAGTTTCGGCAATCATGTCAAATTAAGGAGAATGTTATTTCTTGGAGTCCAATTGTCTCCTTTATTCCATTTATCAGGACACAGTCCAAAGTTAGTTCAAATAAGTCCCACAGTCAATCGTTTCATTGTTAAAAGCGATGCAACCTAGTAATATCAGAAAAATATCGCTAAATACATAATGGTACGAATATGTGACCCAACCGATGAAACTCAAACGGACTGACACCGTTAGAAAGTCAATGAAATTTAGTTTTGGAAACTGTCTCTATTTCTTCAGCGCGCGCTAACGGCTAGGATTGGTTCCACAGTAAAAAAATGACTTTTTTTAGCTTAATTCTTAAATGAAGCGCTACCACAGCGCCAAGTGTAATCGCTGAGTTTAGGCAATCATGTCAAATTAAGGAGAATGTTATTTCTTGGAGTACAATTGTCTCCTTTATCACATTTATCAGGTGACAGTCCAAAGTTAGTTCAATTAAGTCCCACAGTCAATCGTTTCATAGTTAAAAGCGATGCAACCTAGTAATATCAGAAAAATATCGCTAAATACATGTTGGTACGAATAGGTGATCCCACCGTTGTAACTCAAACGGACTGACACCGTTAGAAAGTCAATGAAATGTAGTTTTTGAAACTGTCGCTATTTCTTCTGCGCCCGATAACGGCTAGGATTGATCCCACAGTAAAAAATGACTTATTAATCTAAATTTTTAAATGAAGCGCTACCACAGCGCCCAGTGTAATCGCTGAATTCCGGCAATCATGTCCAATTAGGAAAAATGTTATTTCTTGGATTCCAATTTACTCATTTATCACACTTATTAGGTTACAGTCCAAAGTTAGTTCAAATAAGTCCCACAGTCAATCGTTTCATTGTTAAAAGCGATGCAACCTAGTAATATCAGAAAAATTTCGCTAAATACATAATGGTACGAATATGTGACCCAACCGTTGAAACTCAAACGGACTGACACCGTTAGAAAGTCAATGAAATTTAGTTTTGGAAACTGTCTCTATTTCTTCAGCGCGCGTTAACGGCTGGGATTGGTCCCACAGTAAAAAAATGACTTTTTTTAGCTTAATTCTTAAATGAAGCGCTACCACAGCGCCCAGTGTAATCGCTGAGTTTCGGCAATCATGTCAAACTCGACGTAATTAAGGAAGGGATCCGCAAAATACACGGTTTTTGCGATATTGAAAAGTGCATCTTTGAAAGTCGCAGAAATTCACTTTTAGTGTGTCCTGGGCCTTGGAAGTGATATTATATCTGGTCTGGCATCTTTCGACTTCCAAATTAAGGCCTGGTTTTCACCGAAATACGTTTGTTGCTTTTTATATAGCTTGTTGAAGAAGGTATACTTTTTACCTGTTTTTGGTAGATCGCACGCTTATATTATAATGCAATGATGCGATTTTTATGAAATAAGATGTCTTGTATGGCTAGTTAATAGAATCAAACGAGTCTATAGATTTTCAATGTTTATATAACGAGATATCTTACGAAAACATCATCTATTTCCTTCACCAGTGGTTCAAAAAGCACTCAAATTTGATAACCATAGCAGTAAAATTCATAGACTCTTTTGAAATGGACGCAGGGATTATCGCACTTCCCCAATATGTTAATATTTCCACATCTTTATATGCAAATAAGCATGCGAAACGTTGGAAAAGGCCACTGCATAAGCTAGTTCAGGCTACGTAGCCAAAATCAAAACAAAAATAGGAGAGGAAAGCTCAACGTGCAAAAGAAAGACCAGAACAGACGCTCGCTTGAGAACCAATCAAAAAATGCCACGTCATTGGACTCGACGGAAAATGGCGGGATCTTCGTGAATCTCTCTGGTTTGTTGTTAGGAAGTAAGTAAGTGTAGGTAAGTAATATCTTTTCTTTTTTATAATGTACAGGTGGTGTAAAAACTATATACCCAAAAACAACCATTATATATGGCTTTCTGGTTGTGCACATAAATATAGTTACAAAACTGATTATTTGATATGCTTAAAACATATAAATATGAGTTGATGAGACGCAAACGCAGGGTTTTCTTTTGCAGATTTGGGTTTATTGTATATTTTAAGCTATTATTATACCCCAAACATTGGAATCAGTTTGGTAGCCTTTTTCCAGTTTGCTAAAAGGATAACGACTAGAAGGATAATGAAAAGTCTTCGTTTTAAGTTTAGCTATAAAAAAGCTTTGCAGTCAGGTCATCACTGAAAAGTCAAATAAACAGATAGTGGTCTAGGGTTGAAAGATTAGATGCTTAAAAGATTACTTAAAAGTGTTTTCATCATGAGAAAAAATATAGCCAGTTATAGCTAAGACATTTTTATTATTACTAGACAATATATTTTTTGTTTGTTTTGAATTTTGCAGATAAGTTTTTAAAGCCTTGGGGAGTCATTATATTTTCGAATTATGATTAATGATGCACAAGGGTGCTGATAAGCAATAGTTCTTACTGAAGTTTGCCTGTTGGAGTGTTGCCAAAAGTTTTGCCGGAATCTATATAGCTAGCTAGAGTCTCGCACGCAGACAGTATATATATACATAAACCATTATTATTCACTGCAAGCGTCACTTTTTTGCCAGCAACTGTTCTGCGGCTTATCGGCATCCTCATTATGATGCATAAACAAGCTTGTGGGGTGTGGTGGTCAAACCTGGGAAGGAAATGAGAATATGTTTTTTGTTTGTTTTATAGTTAAATATCTTAACAGTTATGTTGTTGGATCCTTTGACATGTGGTTTTTCAAAAGGATATTTTTTCGAAGTTATTTTGAAGGACCAACATAAACTTGGAAAAAACGTCTCGCAGTCTGATACATCAACAGTTTATCATGAACACTTGAGTGGTTTCATTGAGAAGTTCAAAGATGCTGTTGGCTTTGTTGATTACAGCTATGAACATTACAAAAAAAATGCTATCAAACTGAAAGAAGCTATTTTCAACATTGGAAAAACATCCACAGAAAACAAAATTTTGTTTTTAAAAACATTCTCATTTGAAGCATGGGAGAAACTGTGTATCAAAGAAAAGAGAAAACATTCTTTCATAAATTGTAAGGGATGTATTTGCGATGAAAAATACCGCATACCACTTGCCTTATTTCCAATTAAGTCTAGACCATTGAGAAGAAAAGCGACAGATGCTTGGTTATTCAAACCAAAAAAGAAAATTTTGTTAGAGATAACTGATGACACTGTTGCTTCTTTGGATCAGAATTTCAAAAAAGACCACTCCATCACTTTTAAAAAAGCCTTTACACTCTCAAAAAAGGTCAAAGAGAAGGCAAGAAAGGCTGAAATTTGCAAAAATATCAAGTTGGATATAGAGAATCAGTGGAAGGAAACTTCTGTTGCAAGGTATATTCAACAGCATATTATATTGAAAATTAAAATGTAATTTCTAGCATTTTTTTATTCAATTTGCTTGAGAAAAAACTTTTGAAATAGCTCAATATTTTTCAGATGAAACCATTACTTCCATCGCATCTGCAAAAATGTTTTTTGCAGAATCATTTTCGTTTTTTCAATGAATTTGATAATTGAATTCATTTAGATTATATGGCACAACAACTTCAAAGAAACAACATGATAGATTAAGAATAGCTAGGTCATTTGAGAGCTATCACAGTGCATTAGAAAGATCAAACAATACTTTGAATGAAATTGCTGCTGGGTTAAAGCGACCACATGACCACTTGGGTAGACGTATTAACTATAGTTGGGATTCAGCTGGCTGTCTCAAAAAAGTTAGCAGTTTACCTGATGGTCATCCAATCAATTATACCCAGCTTGCAAATGAATTCAACTTATTGAATGCACAAGGAGAAAAACCAAAAAACTCTGGACAGGTAGTTAAAACATTGCTGGATGAAAGTGGTTGTGACTTGGATCGCTTCACACCATTTAGTATGAAAATTAGAGTTAGAAAGATCAAGAGGAGGTATAAGTTGTGGTGCAGTGTAGTCTTCATAGTATTGAACCTTATAAGACAGTCCATATAGTCTGTAGAATAAGTAAAGAAGTTATGGGTTTTTCCAACCTTTTGCATTTATATTATGAGATAATTCCTATGAATAAAAACTCAAATTCTTGTTTTCATTCATTTTAGGCTGATTGGTACAAATATCTCAATACCAACAGAAGAAAGAAGTGCGGAGGTTGAAGCTCAATTGAAAGAGCAGGTTGCTAAGGTAATGCTGTTAATAATAGTTAATAACTCGCTTAAACGTACATAAAACATCGGTGAATGTATTCTACTTTTATTTATTTTATTATGGTATAGGGTGTATATTCGATTGGAGAGGCATTGGTGCCGCAAGAATTTGACAGTCTGTCACTTGTTAATAATGAAATTAGAAATGAAAAGATTGTAGTTGAAGGTATTTGATTATATACCTTTAGTGGATAAATTTTGGCGAATTTTGGTGAAATACCCGCCAAAATTTTGATAACTGACTATTCGCTAAATTAAATACTTGCCAAATTTAACATAATTTACCGTTCGCCAAATTTGAAAAAAAATTGTTTTGTTTTTTAAATTATATAAGAAAAGAAATTATATTCACAACAAGTTTTATAAATACAAGTATTTTTTTACAACAAATCTTGTGTTTATATATACATTTATTCTTATTTTTTATAAAAGATTTCAAGACGTAAAAATTTATTTCTTGGTGTCATTAAATCCCTGCCAAAATAAACATATTTTTGTATTTGCCAAATTAAATCCTCGCCAAATATTCCATTTTGGTCATTCGCCAAATTAAATACTTGCCAAAATTTATCCACTTAGGTAATTTATTTTTTTGTATTTACCTTACTGTATTTTGCAAATATACACAACACAAAATCCCATTGTTGATATGGTTCAGATGCAATTGTATACTTGATTGTATTATCAACATTTTACTTGCGAGTAACTTTATCTATGCTTCTATTTTTTGTAGGACGAAAGAAAAACATGGATGTCGTACGACAAGCATTGACAAAAAAGCATGCGCCATATCTTCGACTACATCCAGATTCGTTTTATGAAAACATGGACAACAGAACATTGGAATTGGAATATAAAAGATTAGGTCAGTATTGTATTTTCTGTTGCCTGTAGCAAACGCATCCTTTAAACCAAAAGAACAGCAAGCCTTGTGTATATATTTTAGGCCAAAGTTGACGTAGGCTAACATTCTATGATAATCTTATTACGTGGGCTGACATTCTATGATTATTTTTTTAGGTATTGTTTATGATGAAAACGATTCATCAATGTCCGTGAAAAACCTTAAAATTTTACAACGACAACGACATATTGGTAATTGGCACGATACATCATCGATTTCGAACCATTCCCATCTTCTGGTTATCGTCTTTTGTTTATACGACAAAGCGATATTTTATTCGAACGAAGAATACTTCGATAAAACAGGTAAGATTGAGAATATAATATTAATACTGTACGTTTGTTGTCTTAAAAATAAAATATCGAATTCAAAACGTGACTTCTTCTTGTGCCCACTCCCTTGATATTGCAAAATATTTATTGCCAAATCAGAGATGATGATCTCGCTCACCAGTTCCTTTTTCTACTCATGTACTAGCACAATCTTTCGCAAAATAGCGGGTAGGCAATTCGGTAGTTTATATCGCGCACGGAAATGCCGTATGGTATCGCAGACCCCATCGGGTAAATAATTTTCAAGAATATGTACAAAAACACTTCGAGCAAGAATACCTTCCCGAATCAACCTTGGCCTAAAAACTTAGCTGACATTCTGCTGAAAGGCAACCGCGCTGCGCGTTTTAGTGTCTTGACACAGCATACGTAAAAAAAGGCTCTGGGGACGAGGTTGCGTCACCTCCGGCAAGGCTCGCTGAGTTTTAAAGATCTCGGAAATTACCAACTCAGAGGAGACAAGAAATATGACCCGCTAATCAGATTATTGAGTTATATCGATATAGTGTCAATTAGGTTATGTCCCAGAGAGGAATTTCCGTATCCGTATAGTTCCCAGCGGTCGAGGTTGATAATTCACGGTTTTTTTTCCTGATAGTTTCAACTAACTTGGCGAGCGATAAAATCTAACTTGGCTACCTCGCAGTATAAAAATTCATGATATTTCACAAAGTTAGTTCCCGGGGTTCCTGGTTCTTTCACCTAATTGACCCGAATCTCGGCTATATTCAGTTCGCAATTGAGGCACTTCAGAACAGAAATATTTACGAAATTAGGTTTTTTGTTCTACCTTTTGTTAAGGAACTTAGGGATAAGGATCATTTTTAGTATCGACTTTAATTAATTAATTGAGTTTGACATAATTAGGAAATTCAGGAAAGGTCTATTTAAACGAAAAACGCAATTTGATTGTTTAAGGCATTGCGGAAGGTGGAGAACGGCTTTCATCCAGCGCTTTTCGCTGGCAATTATGATGAAAAACTTTATAATACGTTATATCTTATTGCAGGGTTGCATGTTGATATACAAAGCACGATCGAAATTCCCGAAGTCCATATGCTAGCGAGATGTCCATCTAGCGACCAACAAATCATGTATAGCGAGGACCGTTTGGAAGAAATAAACTGTTTGAAAAATGTCACAGTTGTCAATGACGTAGAACTTAATGACATTATGCGAATATTCAAAGGTGAGGAAAATGATACAAATCTTTTCATATATTTCACTACAGGAAAACACAAATTGAACTATCATATACAAAATAATATAATTATATATAATAATGAACAAATCTTTGCCATTATAGGTGATTCTCCTGCATGCCAGTTTGAAGCTGGTCATAAAAAAGGTGGTCATTATTTTTGCTGGGCTTGTGGACTATTTGCAGAAAGGTCAAATGACTTAGATCATGTATTCAATCTAAAACACACATCACTTCAAGAAAAAATCGACCACATAATGGCAACAACACATGGCCGAAGAGTGATTGGGAACAAAATCCTTCATTACACTGAAAACATGTCGAAAGAAGATATTGTTACTGATTTACACGAACGTGACGTCAAACTGCGATTTGAATCCAAAAAAGTAGATTATTTGAAATTGCTTGATCGTACATTGCAGGGTGCACAACGTGCTCCAGCTTTGATGTACCAAACAACAAGTTCTTCTTTGAAAGAGCTAAACTTAGCCAATTATGAAGTTCTTCCATGCGAACCACTGCATGATATTAGTGGACATATTAAAAATCTTTTGCATGAACTCCCGTATCATCTAAACAAAAGTGAACGGAAGCTGTTAGAGCAAACGATAAACGCGTCATTTAGTGGAAAAGAAGCCAAACGTGGTGCAGACTACAGATTATGTTTAATTGACTGTACACAATATTTGTATGGAAAGATCGATCAAAATGTAATTGATCTTTTGTCAACTGCTTGTGAGATACAAGATATTCTGTACAGACCCGATCATTGTCGTGCACCAACATCCATTCTGCGTTTACACAATGTGACATTCCTCCATGGAATAAAATTGAGAAAAATTATTACCTGTCCAAAGTCATTGACAAAACGAAAGTTATATGGGCAGTATTTCCATTCATTGATAGCTCATGCACCAGAGCAATACCGGCTGTTTTCCGGTCCAACAACAAACACTGAAAATGAAGAAAGAATTTTCAATTTTTTGAAAACAGTATCCACATTAACATCGAACCACCACCCAGCTAATGTTATTTTGAATGCTTTTTTGAGATTGCAAGTCAAGGAAAGCACATCAAGTACCATTATTGAGGCTGGTGTGTCAAAGAAAATTGGAAAGCACAGTAAAAACTTAAAGGAACCAACCAACACTTTGATACCATATCATTTCATTGAAAAGAAACCATGGTTATACCAATCCCACTTAGAAAGAATCGCAGATTATTTGTTGATTCCAGAATTTTGGAAGGAAAGCGACAGTGGTATACAATTCCTGGACACTGAAAAAAATTTTGACACCCTGAAAAGTATTCACCACTTCAGAGAGTATACGATCAAAACAGAAAAAGAATATTTGGCTACCTGTTGGAAAAAGTGCTTAGAAAACCCAGGCAGAATACCCGCATTTAAAGTAAAAATCTGCGTCAATGACGAAATATTTATACAACAGCTAGATACTATCAGCTTTGCCCAAACTATGAGGCAAGAAGATAAAATACTTACCAATGAAAAAGATTCAAATCAAATTCTTGAGTCAGTGAGTTTAGAATCTTTCATGGATGTTTCCAAAGGTGAGGAAATTGATACCACTGATCTTGCTAAAGGATCAGTTTTCCATCTAACAGGATCATCCATTATTGTTCCAAATGAAGAAATGCCTGAAATTGCTCCTGTAACCAGCACACCAATTCAAAAATCTGTGACTGATTTCAGCAACATTTCAACTCGACAGTCTGAGGAGACTACTCCAACAGTTTCAACATACGCAGCGAAGAAATGCACCATTGCTGTAAAAAAAAAGACAGAAGAAATTAGTAAAACTGGGCGTATGCTGGAAAAATTACTAGGTCAATGTGACCTGGTTACAAAATATGACAGCACAAGAAAAAACTTTAAGCAGCATCCTAACACATACCGAAACGAGTTACGTAAATTGTCAGCACAAATCGAAGTAAAACTGTCTATAGAAAAAGAAAACTTAAAACAAAAGCTGCGGGAAACTGAACTACACCTTCTTAATTCACAGAAAGGCATTAATATTGTGAATGAAAAAAATAAAGAACAACAAAAATATAATTTAAATTTGAAAAAACTAGCCATCATCAAACAGTTGGAGAACCATTTTTAAACTAATTTCAATGCGAAGAACGAATGACTTCTATTTCCAATTTTATTGATTTGTACAAAGTTTTTTCAGGTTCACTTTTTGAACGGCATATTTTAAACATAGTGGGTCCTGGTATGAGACATAGGGGGCAATTATATAGACCAGTGGCGCAAGTGCTTAAATATTTTTCAATTGTTATTACGAAACAAGGGTGTCGATAAGACCTAGAAGTTCTTCTATCAGTGGAACACTGCCAGGCAGATTTTAGACTATTTTTTTCGCTGCACTTGATAAGTGCTGTGGTAGTTCTCACATAGCCTGCACTAAAAGTATGGCAAATATCAACTTCATTTTGAAAACGCTGTACCCGTCTGCAACACTCTGGCCACCTTAAATAATGTCATGAATGACTGCTCCTGTGAATTTGATAACTTCTTTAACTTTGAGAATAATAAACGAAGCTACTTTAATTTCTTGTTTTTTTATTGCAGGTTTATATTATGAATTCATTTAGGGGCCGTCGACAAACAGTTTTCGTCTCCGTTAACGGCTAATTGGCTGTTAGGGGGTACAGCGTTTTCCAAATGAAGTTGATATTTGCCATACTTTTAGTGCAGGCTATGTGAGAACTACCACAGCACTTATCAAGTGCAGCGAAAAAAATAGTCTAAAATCTGCAGTTGATGTGTTAATTTTGCATTTCTGAAACGGCAATGTTTGATGTTGAATCAAAATGCTAGCTAGATATATTTCTCCTGTATTGTTTTATATTGGTGGTTCTCATATTTTATGTGACAAAAATATATTTAGCTAGCTAGCTATACAAGTTACGAGAATTTTAAAAGTGATTCCATAAGATGCTACAAAATATTTCCAACGCCACTTGTTAGGATGGTTTTTTGGTATGAAAATGTTTGTATACAAAACTAGCTAAAATTACCAGCAAATATTTAAAAAATGACAATTTTACTGAGGATTAAAAAGGAAGTACACTGAATACGTACCTTTCCACAATATGGCGCTTCTATCCTTTTCACAGTCAAAGCTCCAACAGATCTTCACACGAGGCTTCATCTTTAAAATAGCGGACCTCGCTATCGTGGTTTCACGCGCAATAATATAAATATTCTGGATCACGGCAAAATTAGTGTGTATACCACTAGGCCACGCATTAAGACGATTACGTCATTTGATTGCCGTATTTATTTTTATTTATTTTATTATTATTGAAAACCCGGGGCAGCGAAAAACCTGAAATTGCTTCCTTAATTGCGTCGAGGAATGTTATTTCTTGGAGTCCAATTTTCTCATTTATCACATTTATTAGGTCACAGTCCAAAGTTCGTTCAATTAAGTCCCACAGTCAATCGTTTCAATGTTAAAAGCGATGCAACCTAGTAATATCAAAAAAAATATCGCTAAATATATGTTGGTACGAATATTTGACCCAACCGTTGTAACTAAAACGCACTGACACCAATAAAAAGTCAATAAGATGTAGTTTTTGAAACTGTCGCTCTTTCTTCAGCACGCAATAACGGCTAGGATTGGTCCCACAGTAAAAAATGACTTATTAATGTAAATTTTTAAAAGAAGCGCTACACAGCGCCCAGTGTAAACGCTGAGTTCCGCAATCATGTCAAATTAAGAAGAATGTTATTTCTTGGAGTCCAATTGTCTCATTTATCACATTTATCAGGTCACAGTCCAAGGTTAGTTCAATTAAGTCCCACAGTCAATCGTTTCATTGTTAAAAGCGATGCAACCTAGTAATATCAAAACAAATATCGCTAAATACATGTTGGTACGAATATTTGACCCAACCGTTGTAACTAAAACGGACTGACACCGTAAGAAAGTCAATGAAATGTAGTTTTTGAAACTGTCGATATTACTTCAGCGCGCGATAACGGATAGGATTGGTCCCCCAGTAAAGAATGAGTTATTTATCTAAATTTTTAAATGAAGCGCTACACAGCGCCCAGTGTAAACGCTGAGTTCCGCAATCATGTCAAATTAAGAAGAATGTTATTTCTTGGAGTCCAATTGTCTCATTTATCACATTTATCAGGTCACAGTCCAAGGTTAGTTCAATTAAGTCCCACAGTCAATCGTTTCATTGTTAAAAGCGATGCAACCTAGTAATATCAAAACAAATATCGCTAAATACATGTTGGTACGAATATTTGACCCAACCGTTGTAACTAAAACGGACTGACACCGTAAGAAAGTCAATGAAATGTAGTTTTTGAAACTGTCGATATTACTTCAGCGCGCGATAACGGATAGGATTGGTCCCCCAGTAAAGAATGAGTTATTTATCTAAATTTTTAAATGAAGCGCTACACCAGCGTCCAGTGTAATCGCTGAGTTCTGGCAATCACGTCAAATTAAGAAGAATGTTATTTCTTGGAGTCCAATTGTCTCATTTATCAAATTTACCAGGTTACAGTCTGAAGTTAGTTCAATTAAGTCCCACAGTCAATCGTTTCATTGTTTAAAGCGATGCAACCTAGTAATATCAAAAAAAATATCGCTAAATACATGTTGGTACGAATATTTGACCCAACCGTTGTAACTCAAACGGACTGACACCGTTAGAAAGTCAATAAAATGTAGTTTTTGAAACTGTCGATATTTCTTCATTGCGCGTTGAGGGCTAGGATTGGTCCCGCAGTAAAAAATGAGTTATTAATCTAAATTTTTAAATGAAGTGCTACCACAGCGCCCAGTGTTATCACTGAGTTCCGGCAATCATTTAAAATTGAGAAGAATGTTATTTCCTGGAGTCCAATTTTCTCATTTATCACATTTATTAGGTCACAGTCCAAAATTAGTTCAATTAAGTCCCACAGTCAATCGTTTCATTGTTAAAAGCGATGCTACCTAGTAATATCAAAACAAATATCGCTAAATACATGTTGGTACGAATATTTGACCCAACCGTTGTAACTAAAACGGACTGACACCGTTCGAAAGTCAATGAAATGTAGTTTTTGAAACTGTCGATATTACTTCTGCGCGCGATAACGGATAGGATTGGTCCCACAGTAAAGAAAGAGTTATTTATCTAAATTTTTAAATGAAGCGCTACACCAGCGTCCAGTGTAATCGCTGAGTTCCGGCAATCACGTCAAATTAAGAAGAATGTTATTTCTTGGAGTCCAATTGTCTCATTTATCAAATTTACCAGGTTACAGTCTAAAGTTAGTTCAATTAAGTCCCACAGTCAATTGTTTCATTGTTTAAAGCGATGCAACCTAGTAATATCAAAAAAAATATCGCTAAATACATGTTGGTACGAATATTTGACCAAACCGTTGTAACTCAAACGGACTGACACCGTTAGAAAGTCAATGAAATGTAGTTTTTGAAACTGTCGATATTACTTCAGCGCGCGATAACGGATAGGATTGGTCCCACAGTAAAGAATGAGTTATTTATCTAAATTTTTAAATGAAGCTCTACACCAGCGTCCAGTGTAATCGCTGAGTTCCGGCAATCACGTCAAATTAAGAAGAATGTTATTTCTTGGAGTCCAATTGTCTCATTTATCAAATTTACTAGGTTACAGGCTAAAGTTAGTTCAATTAAGTCCCACAGTCAATCGTTTCATTGTTTAAAGCGATGCAACCTAGTAACATGAGAAAAATATCGCTAAATACATGTTGGTACGAATATGTGACCCAACCGTTGAAAATCAAACGGACTGACATCGTTAGAAAGTCAGTGAAATGTAGCATTAGCAACTGTCTCTATTTCTTCAGCGCGCGATGACGGCTAGGATTGGTCCCGCAGTAAAAAATGAGTTAATAATCGAAATTTTTAAATGAAGTGCTACCACAGCGCCCAGTGTTATCGCTGAGTTCCGGCAATCATTTAAAATTGAGAAGAATGTTATTTCTTGGAGTCCAATTGTCTCATTTATCACATTTATTAGGTCACAGTCCAAAGTTAGTTCAATTAAGTCCCACAGTCAATCGTTTCATTGTTAAGAGCGATGCAACCTAGCAATATCAAAACAAATATCGCTAAATACATGTTGGTACGAATATTTGACCCAACCGTTGTAACTAAAACGGACTGACACCGTTAGAAAGTCAATGAAATGTAGTTTTTGAAACTGTCGATATTACTTCAGCGCGCGATAACGGATAAGATTGGTCCCACAGTAAAGAATGAGTTATTTATCTAAATTTTTAAATGAAGCGCTACACCAGCGTCCAGTGTAATCGCTGAGTTCCGGCAATTACGTCAAATTAAGAAGAATGTTATTTCTTGGTGTCCAATTGTCTCATTTATCAAATTTACCAGGTTACAGTCTAAAGTTAGTTCAATTATGTCCCACAGTCAATCGTTTCATTGTTTAAAGCGATGCAACCTAGTAATATCAAAAAAAATATCGCTAAATACATGTTGGTACAAATATTTGACCCAACCGTTGTAACTCAAACGGACTGACACCGTTAGAAAGTCAATAAAATGTAGTTTTTGAAACTGTCGATATTTCTTCAGCGCGCGATGACGGCTAGGATTGGTCCCGCACTAAAAAATGAGTTATTAATCTAAATTTTTAAATGAAGTGCTACCACAGCGCCCAGTGTTATCGCTGAGTTCCGGCAATCATGTAAAATTGAGAAGAATGTTATTTCTTGGAGTCCAATTTTCTCATTTGTCACATTTATTAGGTCACAGTCCAAAGTTAGTTCAATTAAGTCCCACAGTCAATCGTTTCATTGTTAAAAGTGATGCAACCTAGTAATATCAAAACAAATATCGCTAAATACATGTTGGTACGAATATTTGACCCAACCGTTGTAACTAAAACGGACTGACACCGTTAGAAAGTCAATGAAATGTAGTTTTGAAACTGTCGATATTACTTCAGTGTGCGATAACGGATAGGATTGGTCCCACAGTAAAGAATGAGTTATTTATCTAAATTTTTAAATGAAGCTCTACACCAGCGTCCAGTGTATTCGCTGAGTTCCGGCAATCACGTCAAATTAAGAAGAATGTTATTTCTTGGAGTCCAATTGTCTCATTTATCAAATTTACCAGGTTACAGTCTAAAGTTAGTTCAATTAAGTCCCACAGTCAATCGTTTCATTGTTTAAAGCGATGCAACCTAGTATTATCAGAAATATACGGCTAAATACATATTGGTACGAATATGTGACCCAACCGTTGAAACTCAAACGGACTGACATCGTTAGAAAGTCAGTGAAATGTAGCATTTGAAACCGTCTCTATTTCTTCAGCGCGCGCTAACGGCTAGGATTGGTCCCACAGTAAAAAAATGACTTTTTTTAGCTTAATTCTTAAATCATGCGCTACCACATTTTCTCATTTATCACATTTATCAGGTCACAGTCCAAAGTTAGTTCAATTAAGTCCCACAGTCAATCGTTTCATTGTTTAAAGCGATGCAACCTAGTAATATCAAAAAAAAAGATCGCTAAATACATGTTGGTACGAATATGTGACCCAACCGTTGAAACTCAAACGGACTGACATCGTTAGAAAGTCAGTGAAATGTAGCATTTGCAACTGTCGATATTTCTTCAGCGCGCGATGACGGCTAGGATTGGTCCCGCAGTAAAAAATGAGTTAATAATCTAAATTTTTAAATGAAGTGCTACCACAGCGCCCAGTGTTATCGCTGAGTTCCGGCAATCATTTAAAATTGAGAAGAATGTTATTTCTTGGAGTCCAATTGTCTCATTTATCACATTTATTAGGTCACAGTCCAAAGTTAGTTCAATTAAGTCCCACAGTCAATCGTTTCATTGTTAAAAGCG
Source organism: Hydractinia symbiolongicarpus (assembly GCF_029227915.1). NCBI lineage: Eukaryota > Metazoa > Cnidaria > Hydrozoa > Anthoathecata > Hydractiniidae > Hydractinia > Hydractinia symbiolongicarpus. The sequence continues at coordinate 30,927,355 of NC_079881.1, forward strand.
ATGCAACCTAGCAATATCAAAACAAATATCGCTAAATACATGTTGGTACGAATATTTGACCCAACCGTTGTAACTAAAACGGACTGACACCGTTAGAAAGTCAATGAAATGTAGTTTTTGAAACTGTCGATAATACTTCAGCGCGCGATAACGGATAGGATTGGTCCCACAGTAAAGAATGAGTTATTTATCTAAATTTTTAAATGAAGCGCTACACCAGCGTCCAGTGTAATCGCTGAGTTCCGGCAATTACGTCAAATTAAGAAGAATGTTATTTCTTGGAGTCCAATTGTCTCATTTATCAAATTTACCAGGTTACAGTCTAAAGTTAGTTCAATTATGTCCCACAGTCAATCGTTTCATTGTTTAAAGCGATGCAACCTAGTAATATCAAAAAAAATATCGCTAAATACATGTTGGTACAAATATTTGACCCAACCGTTGTAACTCAAACGGACTGACACCGTTAGAAAGTCAATAAAATGTAGTTTTTGAAACTGTCGATATTTCTTCAGCGCGCGATGACGGCTAGGATTGGTCCCGCACTAAAAAATGAGTTATTAATCTAAATTTTTAAATGAAGTGCTACCACAGCGCCCAGTGTTATCGCTGAGTTCCGGCAATCATGTAAAATTGAGAAGAATGTTATTTCTTGGAGTCCAATTTTCTCATTTATCACATTTATTGGGTCACAGTCCAAAGTTAGTTCAATTAAGTCCCACAGTCAATCGTTTCATTGTTAAAAGCGATGCAACCTTATAATATCAAAACAAATATCGCTAAATACATGTTGGTACGAATATTTGACCCAACCGTTGTAACTAAAACGGACTGACACCGTTAGAAAGTCAATGAAATGTAGTTTTTGAAACTGTCGATATTACTTCAGCGTGCGATAACGGATAGGATTGGTCCCACAGTAAAGAATGAGTTATTTATCTAAATTTTTAAATGAAGCTCTACACCAGCGTCCAGTGTAATCGCTGAGTTCCGGCAATCACGTCAAATTAAGAAGAATGTTATTTCTTGGAGTCCAATTGTCTCATTTATCAAATTTACCAGGTTACAGTCTAAAGTTAGTTCAATTAAGTCCCACAGTCAATCGTTTCATTGTTTAAAGCGATGCAACCTAGTATTATCAGAAATATACGGCTAAATACATATTGGTAGGAATATGTGACCCACCGGTTGTAACTCAAACGGAGTGACACCATTAAAAAGTCAATAAGATGTAGTTTTTGAAACTGTCGCTATTTCTTCAGCGCGCAATAACGGCTAGGATTGGTCCCACAGTAAAAAATGACTTATTAATGTAAATTTTTTAAAGAAGCGCTACCACAGCGCCCAGTGTAAACGCTGAGTTCCGGCAATCATGTCAAATTAAGAAGAATTTTATTTCTTGGAGTCCAATTGTCTCATTTATCACATTTATCAGGTCACAGTCCAAAGTTAGTTCAATTAAGTCAAACAGTCATTCGTTTCATTGTTAAAAGCGATGCAACCTAGTAATATCAAAACAAATATCGCTAAATACATGTTGGTACGAATATGTGACCCAACCGTTCTAACTCAAACGGACTGACACCGTTAGAAAGTCAATGAAATGTAGTTTTTGAAACTGTCGATATTTCTTCAGCGCGCGCTAACGGCTAGGATTGGTCCCACAGTAAAATAATGACTTTTTCTAGCTTAAATCTTAAATGAAGCGCTACCACATTTTCTCATTTATCACATTTATCAGGTCACAGTCCAAAGTTAGTTCAATTAAGTCCCACAGTCAATCGTTTTATTGTTTAAAGCGATGCAACCTAGTAATATCAAAAAAAAGATCGCTAAATACATGTTGGTACGAATATTTGACCCAACCGTTGTTACTCAAACGGACTGACACCCTTAGAAAGTCAATGAAATATAGTTTTTGAAACTCTCGATATTTCTTCAGCGCGCGATAACAGATAGGATTGGTCCCACAGTAAAAAATGACTTATTAATGTAAATTTTTAAAAGAAGCGCTACCACAGCGCCCAGTGTAAACGCTGAGTTCCGGCAATCATGTCAAATTAAGAGGAATTATATTTCTTGGAGTCCAATTGTCTCATTTATCACATTTATCAGGTCACAGTCCAAAGTTAGTTGAATTAAGTCCCACAGTCAATCGTTTCATTGTTAAAAGCGATGCAACCTAGTAATATCTGAAAAATATCGCTAAATACATATTGGTACGAATATGTGACCCAACCGTTCTAACTCAAACGGACTGACACCGTTAGAAAGTCAATGAAATGTAGTTTTTGAAACTGTCGATATTTCTTCAGCGCGCGATAACAGATAGGATTGGTCCCACAGTAAAAAATGACTTATTAATCTAAATTTTTAAATGAAGTGCTACCACAGCGCCAATGTGTTATCGCTGAGTTCCGGCAATCATGCTAAATTGAGAAGAATGTTATTTCTTGGAGTCAAATTTCCTCATTTATCACATTTATCAGGTCACAGTCCAAAGTTAGTTCAATTAAGTCCCACAGTCAATCGTTTCATTGTTTAAAGCGATGCAACCTAGTAATATCAAAAAAAAATCGCTAAATACATGTTGGTACGAATATTTGACCCAACCGTTGTAATTCAAACGGACTGACACCATTAAAAAGTCAATCAAATGTAGTTTTTGAAACTGTCGCTGTTTCTTCAGCGCGCGCTAACGGTTAGGCTTGGTCCCACAGTAAAAACATGACTTTTTTTAGCTTAATTCTTAAATGAAGCTCTACCACAGCGCCCAGTGTAATCGTTGAAGTTCGGCAATCATGACAAATTAAGAAGAATGTTACTTCATGGAGTCCAATTGTCACATTTGTCACAACTATCAGGTCACAGTTCAAAGTTAGTTCAATTAAGTCCCACAGTCATTCGTTTCATTGTTAAAAGCGATGCAACCTAGTAATATCAAAACAAATATCGCTAAATACATGTTGGTACGAATATGTGACCCAACCGTTGTAACTCAAACGGACTGACACCGTTAGAAAGTCAATGAAATGTAGTTTTTGAAACTGTTGCTATTTCTTCAGCGCGCGATAACGGCTGGGATTGGTCCCACAGTGAAAAAATGACTTTTTTTATCTTAATTCTTAAATGAAGCGGTACCACAGCGCCCAGTGTAATCGCTGAGTTTCGGCAATCATGTCAAATTAGGAAGAATGTTATTTCTCGGAGTCCAATTGTCTCATTTATCACATTTATCAGGTCACAGTACAAAGTTAGTTCAATTAAGTCCCACAGTCAATCGTTTCATTGTTAAAAGCGATGCAACCTAGTAATATCAAAACAAATATCGCTAAATACATGTTGGTACGAATATGTGACCCAACCGTTGTAAATCAAACGGACTGACACCGTTAGAAAGTCAATAAAATGTAGTTTTTGAAACTGTTGTTATTTCTTCAGCGCGCGATAACGGCTAGGATTGGTCCCACAGTAAAAAAATGACTTTTTTATTATCTTAATTATTAAATGAAGCGGTACCACAGCGCACAGTGTAGTCGCTGAGTTTCGGCAATCATGTCAAATTAAGAAGAATGTTATTTCTTGGAGTCCAATTGTCTCATTTATCACATTTATCAGGTCACAGTCCAAAGTTAGCTCAATTAAGTCCCACAGTCAATCGTTCCATTGTTAAAAGCGATGCAACCTAGTAATATCAGAAAAATATCGCTAAATACATATTGGTACGAATATGTGACCCACCGGTTGTAACTCAAACGGAGTGACACCATTAAAAAGTCAATAAGATGTAATTTTTGAAACTGTCGCTATTTCTTCAGCGCGCAAAAACGGCTAGGATTGGTCCCACAGTAAAAAATGACTTAATAATGTAAATTTTTAAAAGAAGCGCTACCACAGCGCCCAGTGTAAACGCTGAGTTCCGGCAATCATGTCAAATTAAGAAGAATTTTATTTCTTGGAGTCCAATTGTCTCATTTATCAAATTTATAAGGTCACAGTCTAAAGTTAGTTCAATTAAGTCCCACAGTCAATCGTTTCATTGTTTAAAGCGATGCAACCTAGTAATATCAGAAAAATACCGCTAAATGCATGTTGGTACGAATATGTGACCCAACCGTTGTAACTCAAACGGACTGACACCATTAGAAAGTCAATGAAATGTAGTTTATGAAACTGTTGATATTTCTTTAGCGCGCAATAACGGCTAGGATTGGTCCCACAGTAAAAAATGACTTATTTATCTAAACTTTTAAATGAAGCGCTACCACAGCGCCCAGTGTAATCGCTGAGTTCCGGCAATCACGTCAAATTACGAAGAATGTTATTTGATGGAGTCCAATTGTCTCACTTATAGTGTTTATAAGGTCACAGTCCAAAATCAGTTCAATTTAGTCCCACAGTCAATCGTTTCATTGTTAAAAGCGATGCAACCTAGTAACATGAGAAAAATATCGCTAAATACATGTTGGTACGAATATTTGACCAAACCGTTGTAACTCAAACAGACTGACACCGTTAGAAAGTCAATGAAATGTAGTTTTTGAAACTGTCGATATTACTTCAGCGCGCGATAACGGATAGGATTGGTCCCACAGTAAAGAATGAGTTATTTATCTAAATTTTTAAATGAAGCTCTACACCAGCGTCCAGTGTAATCGCTGAGTTCCGGCAATCACGTCAAATTAAGAAGAATGTTATTTCTTGGAGTCCAATTGTCTCATTTATCAAATTTACCAGGTTACAGTCTAAAGTTAGTTCAATTAAGTCCCACAGTCAATCGTTTCATTGTTTAAAGCGATGCAACCTAGTAATATCAGAAATATACCGCTAAATACATGTTGGTACGAATATGTGACCCAACAGTTGAAACTCAAACGGACTGACATCGTTAGAAAGTCAGTGAAATGTAGCATTTGCAACTGTCTCTATTTCTTCAGCGCGCGATGACGGTTAGGATTGGTCCCGCAGTAAAAAATGAGTTAATAATCTAAATTTTTAAATGAAGTGCTACCACAGCGCCCAGTGTTATCGCTGAGTTCCGGCAATCATTTAAAATTGAGAAGAATGTTATTTCTTGGAGTCCAATTGTCTCATTTATCACATTTATTAGGTCACAGTCCAAAGTTAGTTCAATTAAGTCCCAAAGTCAATCGTTTCATTGTTAAAAGCGATGCAACCTAGCAATATCAAAACAAATATCGCTAAATACATGTTGGTACGAATAATTGACCCAACCGTTGTAACTAAAACGGACTGACACCGTTAGAAAGTCAATGAAATGTAGTTTTTGAAACTGTCGATATTATTTCAACGCGCGATAACGGATAGGATTGGTCCCACAGTAAAGAATGAGTTATTTATCTAAATTTTTAAATGAAGCGCTACACCAGCGTCCAGTGTAATCGCTGAGTTCCGGCAATTACGTCAAATTAAGAAGAATGTTATTTCTTGGAGTCCAAATGTCTCATTTATCAAATTTACCAGGTTACAGTCTAAAGTTAGTTCAATTATGTCCCACAGTCAATCGTTTCATTGTTTAAAGCGATGCAACCTAGTAATATCAAAAAAGATATCGCTAAATACATGTTGGTACAAATATTTGACCCAACCGTTGTAACTCAAACGGACTGACACCGTTAGAAAGTCAATAAAATGTAGTTTTTGAAACTGTCGATATTTCTTCAGCGCGCGATGACGGCTAGGATTGGTCCCGCACTAAAAAATGAGTTATTAATCTAAATTTTTAAATGAAGTGCTACCACAGCGCCCAGTGTTATCGCTGAGTTCCGGCAATCATGTAAAATTGAGAAGAATGTTATTTCTTGGAGTCCAATTTTCTCATTTATCACATTTATTAGGTCACAGTCCAAAGTTAGTTCAATTAAGTCCCACAGTCAATCGTTTCATTGTTAAAAGCGATGCAACCTAGTAATATCAAAACAAATATCGCTAAATACATGTTGGTACGAATATGTGACCCAACCGTTGAAACTCAAACGGACTGACATCGTTAGAAAGTCAGTGAAATGTAGCATTTGAAACCGTCTCTATTTCTTCAGCGCGCGCTAACGGCTAGGATTGGTCCCACAGTAAAAAAATGACTTTTTTTAGCTTAATTCTTAAATGATGCGCTACCACATTTTCTCATTTATCACATTTATCAGGTCACAGTCCAAAGTTAGTTCAATTAAGTCCCACAGTCATTTGTTTCATTGTTAAAAGCGATGAAACCTAGTAATATAAAAACAAATATCGCTAAATACATGTAGGTACGAATATGTGACCCAACCGTTCTAACTCAAACGGACTGACACCGTTAGAAAGTCAATGAAATGTAGTTTTTGAAACTGTCGATATATCTTCAGCGCGCGATAACAGATAGGATTGGTCCCACAGTAAAGAATGACTTATTAATCTAAATTTTTAAATGAAGTGCTACCACAGCGCCAATGTGTTATCGCTGAGTTCCGGCAATCATGCCAAATTGAGAAGAATGTTATTTCTTGGAGTCAAATTTTCTCATTTATCACATTTATCAGGTCACAGTCCAAAGTTAGTTCAATTAAGTCCCACAGTCAATCGTTTCATTGTTTAAAGCGATGCAACCTAGTAATATCAAAAAAAAATCGCTAAATACATGTTGGTACGAATATTTGACCCAACCGTTGTAATTCAAACGGACTGACACCATTAAAAAGTCAATCAAATGTAGTTTTTGAAACTGTCGCTATTTCTTCAGCGCGCGCTAACGGCTAGGATTGGTCCCACAGTAAAAAAATGACTTTTTTTATCTTAAATCTTAAATGAAGCGCTACCACATTTTCTCATTTATCACATTTATCAGGTCACAGTCCAAAGTTAGTTCAATTAAGTCCCACAGTCAATCGTTTTATTGTTTTAAGCGATGCAACCTAGTAATATCAGAAAACAGATCGCTAAATACATGTTAGTACGAATAGTTGACCCAACCGTTGTAACTCAAACGGACTGACACCGTTAGAAAGTCAATGAAATATAGTTTTTGAAACTCTCGATATTTCTTTAGCGCGCGATAACAGATAGGATTGGTCCCACAGTAAAAAATGACTTATTAATGTAAATTTTTAAAAGAAGCGCTACCACAACGCCCAGTGTAAACGCTGAGTTCCGGCAATCATGTCAAATTAAGAAGAATTTTATTTCTTGGAGTCCAATTGTCTCATTTATCACATTTATCAGGTCACAGTCCAAAGTTAGTTCAATTAAGTCCCACAGTCAATCGTTTCATTGTTAAAAGCGATGCAACCTAGTAATATCAGAAAAATATCGCTAAATACATATTGGTACGAATATGTGACCCACCGGTTGTAACTCAAACGGAGTGACACCATTAAAAAGTCAATAAGATGTAGTTTTTGAAACTGTCGCTATTCCTTCAGCGCGCAATAACGGCTAGGATTGGTCCCACAGTAAAAAATGACTTATTTATCTAAACTTTTAAATGAAGCGCTACCACAGCGCCCCGTGTAATCGCTGAGTTCCGGCAATCTCGTCAAATTACGAAGAATGTTATTTGTTGGAGTCCAGTTGGCTCACTTATAGTGTTTATAAGGTCACAGTCCAAAATCAGTTCAATTTAGTCCCACAGTCAATCGTTTCATTGTTAAAAGCGATGCAACCTAGTAACATGAAAAAAATATCGCTAAATACATGTTGATACGAATATGTGACCCAACCTTTGAAACTCAAACGAACTGACATCGTTAGAAAGTCAGTGAAATGTAGCATTTGAAACTGTCTCTATTTCTTCAGCGCGCGCTAACGGTTAGGCTTAGTCCCACAGTAAAAACATGACTTTTTTTAGCTTAATTCTTAAATGAAGCGCTACCACAGCGCCCAGTGTAATCGCTGAAGTTCGGCAATCATGACAAATTAAGAAGAATGTTACTTCATGGAGTCCAATTGTCTCATTTGTCACAATTATCAGGTCACAGTCCAAAGTTAGTTCAATTAAGTCCCACAGTCAATCGTTTCATTGTTAAAAGCGATGCAACCTAGTAATATCAAAACAAATATCGCTAAATACATGTTGGTACGAATATGTGACCCAACCGTTGTAAATCAAACGGACTGACACCGTTAGAAAGTCAATAAAATGTAGTTTTTGAAACTGTTGTTATTTCCTCTGCGCGCGATAACGGCTAGGATTGGTCCCACAGTAAAAAAATGACTTTTTTATTATCTTAATTATTAAATGAAGCGGTACCACAGCGCACAGTGTAATCGCTGAGTTTCGGCAATCATGTCAAATTAAGAAGAATGTTATTTCTTGGAGTCCAATTGTCTCATTTATCACATTTATCAGGTCACAGTCCAAAGTTAGTTCAATTAAGTCCCACAGTCAATCGTTTCATTGTTAAAAGCGATGCAACCTAGTAATATCAGAAAAATATCAATAAATACATATTGGTACGAATATGTGACCCACCGGTTGTAACTCAAACGGAGTGACACCATTAAAAAGTCAATAAGATGTAGTTTTTGAAACTGTCGCTATTTTTTCAGCGCGCAATAACGGCTAGGATTGGTCCCACAGTAAAAAATGACTTATTAATGTAAATTTTTTAAAGAAGCGCTACCACAGCGCCCAGTGTAAACGCTGAGTTCCGGCAATCATGTCAAATTAAGAAGAATTTTATTTCTTGGAGTCCAATTGTCTCATTTATCACATTTATCAGGTCACAGTCCAAAGTTAGTTCAATTAAGTCCCACAGTCATTCGTTTCATTGTTAAAAGCGATGCAACCTAGTAATATCAAAACAAATATCGCTAAATACATGTTGGTACGAATATGTGACCCAACCGTTCTAACTCAAACGGACTGACACCGTTAGAAAGTCAATGAAATGTAGTTTTTGAGACTGTCGATATTTCTTCAGCGCGCGATAACAGATAGGATTGGTCCCACAGTAAAGAATGACTTATTAATCTAAATTTTTAAATGAAGTGCTACCACAGCGCCAATGTGTTATCGCTGAGTTCCGGCAATCATGCCAAATTGAGAAGAATGTTATTTCTTGGAGTCAAATTTCCTCATTTATCACATTTATCAGGTCACAGTCCAAAGTTAGTTCAATTAAGTCCCACAGTCAATCGTTTCATTGTTTAAAGCGATGCAACCTAGTAATATCAAAAAAAAATCGCTAAATACATGTTGGTACGAATATTTGACCCAACCGTTGTAATTCAAACGGACTGACACCATTAAAAAGTCAATCAAATGTAGTATTTGAAACTGTCGCTATTTCTTCAGCGCGCGCTAACGGCTAGGATTGGTCCCACAGTAAAAAAATGACTTTTTTTAGCTTAAATCTTAAATGAAGCGCTACCACATTTTCTCATTTATCACATTTATCAGGTCACAGTCCAAAGTTGGTTCAGTTAAGTCCCACAGTCAATCGTTTTATTGTTTAAAGCGATGCAACCTAGTAATATCAAAAAAAAGATCGCTAAATACATGTTGGTACGAATATTTGACCCAACCGTTGTAACTCAAACGGACTGACACCGTTAGAAAGTCAATGAAATATAGTTTTTGAAACTCTCGATATTTCTTCAGCGCGCGATAACAGATAGGATTGGTCCCACAGTAAAAAATGACTTATTAATGTAAATTTTTAAAAGAAGCGCTACCACAGCGCCCAGTGTAAACGCTGAGTTTCGGCAATCATGTCAAATTAAGAAGAATGTTATTTCTTGGAGTCCAATTGTCTCATTTATCACATTTATCAGGTCACAGTCCAAAGTTAGCTCAATTAAGTCCCACAGTCAATCGTTTCATTGTTAAAAGCGATGCAACCTAGTAATATCAGAAAAATATCGCTAAATACATATTGGTACGAATATGTGACCCACCGGTTGTAACTCAAACGGAGTGACACCATTAAAAAGTCAATAAGATGTAATTTTTGAAACTGTCGCTATTTCTTCAGCGCGCAATAACGGCTAGGATTGGTCCCACAGTAAAAATTGACTTATTAATGTAAATTTTTAAAAGAAGCGCTACCACAGCGCCCAGTGTAAACGCTGAGTTCCGGCAATCATGTCAAATTGAGAAGAATGTTATTTCTTGGAGTCCAATTTTCTCATTTATCACATTTATTAGGTCACAGTCCAAAGTTAGTTCAATTAAGTCCCACAGTCAATCGTTTCATTGTTAAAAGCGATGCAACCTAGTAATATCAAAACAAATATCGCTAAATACATTTTGGTACGAATATTTGATCCAACCGTTGTAACTAAAACGGACTGACACCAATAAAAAGTCAATAAGATGTAGTTTTTGAAACTGTCGCTATTTCTTCAGCGCGCGATAACGGCTAGGATTGGTCCCACAGTAAAAAATGACTTATCAATGTAAATTTTTAAAAGAAGTGCTACACTGCGCCCAGTGTAAACGCTGAAATCCGGCAATCATGTTATATTAAGAAGAATGTTATTTCTTGGAGTCCAATTTTCTCATTTATCACATTTATCAGGTCACAGTCCAAGGTTAGTTCAATTAAGTCCCACAGTCATTCGTTTCATTGTTAAAAGCGATGCAACCTAGTAATATCAAAAAAATATCGTTAAATACATGTTGGTACTAATATCTGACTCAACCGTTGTAACTCAAACGGACTGACACCGTTAGAAAGTCAATAAAATGTAGTTTTTGAAACTGTCGATATTTCTTCAGCGCGAGATGACGGCTAGGATTGGTCCCGCAGTAAAAAATGAGTTATTAATCTAAATTTTTAAATGAGGTGCTACCACAGCGCCCAGTGTTATCGCTGAGTTCCGGCAATCATGTAAAATTGAGAAGAATGTTATTTCTTGGAGTCCTCCAATTTTCTCATTTATCACATTTAATAGGTCACAGTCCAAAGTTAGTTCAATTAAGTCCCACAGTCAAGCGATGCAAGCTAGTAATATCAAAAAAAATATCGCTAAATACATGTTGGTACGAATATTTGACCCAACCGTTGTAACTAAAACGGACTGACACCGTTAGAAAGTCAGTGAAGTGTAGCCTTTGAAACTGTCTCTATTTCTTCAGCGCGCGCTAACGGCTAGGATTGATCCCACAGTAAAAAATTGACTTTTTTTAGCTTAATTCTTAAATGACGCGCTACCACAGCGCCAGTGTAATCGCTAAATCTCGGCAATCATGTCAAATTAAGGATAATGTTATTTCTTGGAGTCCAATTGTCTCAATTATCACATTTATCAGGTCACAGTCCAAGATTAGTTCAATTAAGTCCCACAGTCATTCGTTTCATTGTTAAAAGCGATGCAACCTAGTAATATCAAAAAAATGTCGCTAAATAAATGTTGGTACGAATATGTGACCAACCGTTCTAACTCAAACGGACTGACACCGTTAGAAAGTCAATGAAATGTAGTTTTTGAAACTGTCGATATTTCTTCAGCGCGCGATAACAGATAGGATTGGTCCCACAGTAAAGAATGACTTATTTATCTAAATTTTTAAATCAAGTGCTACCACAGCGCCCAGTGTAATCGCTGAAGTTCGGCAGTCATGTCAAATTAAGAAGAATGTTATTTCTTGCAGTCCAATTGTCTCATTTATCACATTTATCATGTCACAGTCCAAAGTTAGTTCAATTAAGTCCCACAGTCATTCGTTTCATTGTTAAAATCGATGCAACCTAGTAATATCAAAACAAATATCGCTAAATACATGTTGGTACGAATATGTGACCCAACCGTTGTAACTCAAACGGACTGACGCCGTTAGAAAGTCAATGAAATGTAGTTTTTGAAACTGTTGTTATTTCTTCAGCGCGCGATAACGGCTCGGATTGGTCCCACAGTAAAGAAATGACTTTTTTATTATCTTAATTATTAAATGAAGCGGTACCACAGCGCCCAGTGTAATCGCTGAGTTTCGGCAATCATGTCAAATTAAGAAGAATGTTATTTCTTGGAGTCCAGCTGTCTCATTTATCACATTTATCAGGTCACAGTCCAAAGTTAGTTCAATTAAGTCCCACAGTCAATCGTTTCATTGTTAAAAGCGATGCAACCTAGTAATATCAGAAAAATATCGCTAAATACATATTGGTACGAATATGTGACCCACCGGTTGTAACTCAAACGGAGTGACACCATTAAAAAGTCAATAAGATGTAGTTTTTGAAACTGTCGCTATTTCTTCAGCGCGCAATAACGGCTAGGATTGGTCCCACAGTAAAAAATAACTTATTAATGTAAATTTTTAAAAGAAGCGCTACCACAACGCCCAGTGTAAACGCTGAGTTCCGGCAATCATGTCAAATTAAGAAGAATTTTATTTCATGGAGTCCAATTGTCTCATTTATCAAATTTATCAGGTCACAGTCTAAAGTTAGTTCAATTAAGTCCAACAGTCAATCGTTTCATTGTTTAAAGCGATGCAACCTAGTAATATCAGAAAAATACCGCTAAATACATGTTGGTACGAATATGTGACCAAACCGTTCTAACTCAAATGGACTGACACAGTCAGAAAGTCAATGAAATGTAGTTTTTGAAACTGTCGATATTTCTTCAGCGCGCGATAACAGATAGGATTGGTCCCACAGTAAAGAATGACTTATTTATCTAAATTTTTAAATAAAGCGCTACACCAGCGTACAGTGTAATCGCTGAAGTTCGGCAATCATGTCAAATTAAGAAGAATGTTACTTCTTGGAGTCCAATTGCCTCATTTATTACATTTATCATGTCACAGTCCAAAGTTAGTTCAATTAAGTCCCACAGTCATTCGTTTCATTGTTAAAAGCGATGCAACCTAGTAATATCAAAACAAATATCGCTAAATACATGTTGGTACGAATATGTGACCCAACCGTTGTAACTCAAACGGACTGACAGCGTTAGAAAGTCAATGAAATGTAGTTTTTGAAACTGTCTATATTTCTTCAGCGCGCGATAACGGCTAGGATTGGTTCCACAGTAAAAAATGACTTATTAATCTAAATTTTTAAATGAAGTGCTACCACAGCGCCCAGTGTTATCGCTGAGTTCCGGCAATCATGCCAAATTGAGAAGAATGTTATTTCTTGGAGTCAAATTTTCTCATTTATCACATTTATTAGGTCACAGTCCAAAGTTGTTCAATTAAGTCCCACAGTCAATTGTTTCATTGTTAAAAGCGATGCAACCTAGTAATATCAAAAAAAATATCGCTAATTACATGTTGGTACGAATATTTGACCCAACCGTTGTAACTCAAACGGAGTGACACCGTTAGAAAATCAATGAAATGTAGTTTTTGAAACTGTTGCTATTTCTTCAGCGCGCGATAACGGCCAGGATTGGTCCCACAGTAAAAAAATGACTTTTTTATCTTAATTCTTAAATGAGGCGCTACCACAGCGCCCAGTGTAATCGCTGAGTTCCGGCAATCATGCCAAATTGAGAAGAATGTTATTTCTTGGAGTCAAATTTTCTCATTTATCACATTTATTAGGTCACAGTCCAAAGTTAGTTCCATTAAGTCCCACAGTCAATTGTTTCATTGGTAAAAGCGATGCAACCTAGTAATATCAAAAAAAAGATCGCTAAATACATGTTGGTACGAATATTTGACCCAACCGTTGTAACTCAAATGGACTGACACCATTAAGAAATCAATCAAATGTAGTTTTTCAAACTGTAGCTATTTCTTCAGCGCGCAATAACGGCTAGGATTGGTCCCACAGTGAAAAAATGACTTTTTTTAGCTTAATTCTTAAATGAGGCGCTACCACAGCGCCCAGTGTAATCGCTGAAGTTCGGCAATCATGTCAAATTAAGAAGAATGTTATATCTTGGAGTCCAATTGTCTCATTTATCACATTTATCAGGTCACAGTCCAAGGTCAGTTCAATTAAGTCCCATAGTCATTCGTTTTATTGTTAAAAGCGATGCAACCTAGTAATATCAAAAAAAATGTCGCTAAATATATGTTGGTACGAATATGTGACCCAACCGTTCTAACTCAAACGGACTGACACCGCTAGAAAGTCAATGAAATGCAGTTTTTGAAACTGTCGATATTTCTTCAGCGCGCGATAACAGATAGGATTGGTCCCACAGTAAAGAATGACTTATTTATCTAAATTTTTAAATAAAGCGCTAAACCAGCGTACAGTGTAATCGCTGAAGTTCGGCAATCATGTCAAATTAAGAAGAATGTTATTTCTTGGAGTCCAATTGTCTCATTTATCACATTTATCAGGTCACAGTCCAAAGTTAGTTCAATTAAGTCCCACAGTCATTCGTTTCATTGTTAAAAGCGATGCAACCTAGTAATATCAAAACAAATATCGCTAAATACATGTTGGTACGAATATGTGACCCAACCGTTCTAACTCAAACGGACTGACACCGTTAGAAAGTCAATGAAATGTAGTTATTGAAACTGTCGATATTTCTACAGCGCGCGATAATAGATAGGGTTGGTCTCACAGTAAAGAATGACTTATAAATCTAAATTTTTAAATGAAGTGCTACCACAGCGCCCAGTGTAATCGCTAAAGTTCGGCAATCATGTCAAATTAAGAAGCATGTTACTTCTTGGAGTCCAGTTGTCTCATTTAACACATTTATCAGGTCACAGTCCAAAGTTAGTTCAATTAATTCCCACAGTCATTCGTTTCATTGTTAAAAGCGATGCAACCTAGTAATATCAGAAAAATACCGCTAAATACATGTTGGTATGAATATGTGACCCAACCGTTCTAACTCAAACGGACTGACACCGTCAGAAAGTCAATGAAATGTAGTTTTTGAAACTGTCGATATTTCTTCAGCGCGCGATAACAGATAGGATTGGTCCCACAGTAAAGAATGACTAATTTATCTAAATTTTTAAATAAAGCGCTACACCAGCGTACAGTGTAATCGCTGAAGTTCGGCAATCATGTCAAATTAAGAAGAATGTTACTTCTTGGAGTCCAATTGCCTCATTTATTACATTTATCATGTCACAGTCCAAAGTTAGTTCAATTAAGTCCCACAGTCATTCGTTTCATTGTTAAAAGCGATGCAACCTAGTAATATCAAAACAAATATCGCTAAATACATGTTGGTACGAATATGTGACCCAACCGTTGTAACTCAAACGGACTGACAGCGTTAGAAAGTCAATGAAATGTAGTTTTTGAAACTGTCTATATTTCTTCAGCGCGCGATAACGGCTAGGATTGGTTCCACAGTAAAAAATGACTTATTAATCTAAATTTTTAAATGAAGTGCTACCACAGCGCCCAGTGTTATCGCTGAGCTCCGGCAATCATGCCAAATTGAGAAGAATGTTATTTCTTGGAGTCAAATTTTCTCATTTATCACATTTATTAGGTCACAGTCCAAAGTTGTTCAATTAAGTCCCACAGTCAATTGTTTCATTGTTAAAAGCGATGCAACCTAGTAATATCAAAAAAAATATCGCTAATTACATGTTGGTACGAATATTTGACCCAACCGTTGTAACTCAAACGGAGTGACACCGTTAGAAAGTCAATGAAATGTAGTTTTTGAAACTGTTGCTATTTCTTCAGCGCGCGATAACGGCCAGGATTGGTCCCACAGTAAAAAAATGACTTTTTTATCTTAATTCTTAAATGAAGCGCTACCACAGCGCCCAGTGTAATCGCTGAGTTCCGGCAATCATGCCAAATTGAGAAGAATGTTATTTCTTGGAGTCAAATTTTCTCATTTATCACATTTATTAGGTCACAGTCCAAAGTTAGTTCAATTAAGTCCCACAGTCAATTGTTTCATTGGTAAAAGCGATGCAACCTAGTAATATCAAAAAAAAGATCGCTAAATACATGTTGGTACGAATATTTGACCCAACCGTTGTAACTCAAATGGACTGACACCATTAAGAAATCAATCAAATGTAGTTTTTCAAACTGTAGCTATTTCTTCAGCGCGCGATAACGGCTAGGATTGGTCCCACAGTAAAAAAATGACTTTTTTTAGCTTAATTCTTAAATGAGGCGCTACCACAGCGCCCAGTGTAATCGCTGAAGTTCGGCAATCATGTCAAATTAAGAAGAATGTTATATCTTGGAGTCCAATTGTCTCATTTATCACATTTATCAGGTCACAGTCCAAGGTCAGTTCAATTAAGTCCCATAGTCATTCGTTTTATTGTTAAAAGCGATGCAACCTAGTAATATCAAAAAAAATGTCGCTAAATATATGTTGGTACGAATATGTGACCCAACCGTTCTAACTCAAACGGACTGACACCGCTAGAAAGTCAATGAAATGTAGTTTTTGAAACTGTCGATATTTCTTCAGCGCGCGATAACAGATAGGATTGGTCCCACAGTAAAGAATGACTTATTTATCTAAATTTTTAAATAAAGCGCTAAACCAGCGTACAGTGTAATCGCTGAAGTTCGGCAATCATGTCAAATTAAGAAGAATGTTATTTCTTGGAGTCCAATTGTCTCATTTATCACATTTATCAGGTCACAGTCCAAAGTTAGTTCAATTAAGTCCCACAGTCATTCGTTTCATTGTTAAAAGCGATGCAACCTAGTAATATCAAAACAAATATCGCTAAATACATGTTGGTACGAATATGTGACCCAACCGTTCTAACTCAAACGGACTGACACCGTTAGAAAGTCAATGAAATGTAGTTATTGAAACTGTCGATATTTCTACAGCGCGCGATAATAGATAGGGTTGGTCTCACAGTAAAGAATGACTTATAAATCTAAATTTTTAAATGAAGTGCTACCACAGCGCCCAGTGTAATCGCTAAAGTTCGGCAATCATGTCAAATTAAGAAGAATGTTACTTCTTGGAGTCCAGTTGTCTCATTTATCACATTTATTAGGTCACAGTCCAAAGTTAGTTCAATTAAGTCCCACAGTCAATTGTTTCATTGGTAAAAGCGATGCAACCTAGTAATATCAAAAAAAAGATCGCTAAATACATGTTGGTACGAATATTTGACCCAACCGTTGTAACTCAAATGGACTGACACCATTAAGAAATCAATCAAATGTAGTTTTTCAAACTGTAGCTATTTCTTCAGCGCGCAATAACGGCTAGGATTGGTCCCACAGTAAAAAAATGACTTTTTTTAGCTTAATTCTTAAATGAGGCGCTACCACAGCGCCCAGTGTAATCGCTGAAGTTCGGCAATCATGTCAAATTAAGAAGAATGTTATATCTTGGAGTCCAATTGTCTCATTTATCACATTTATCAGGTCACACTCCAAGGTCAGTTCAATTAAGTCCCATAGTCATTCGTTTTATTGTTAAAAGCGATGCAACCTAGTAATATCAAAAAAAATGTCGCTAAATATATGTTGGTACGAATATGTGACCCAACCGTTCTAACTCAAACGGACTGACACCGCTAGAATGTCAATGAAATGTAGTTTTTGAAACTGTCGATATTTCTTCAGCGCGCGATAACAGATAGGATTGGTCCCACAGTAAAGAATGACTTATTTATCTAAATTTTTAAATAAAGCGCTAAACCAGCGTACAGTGTAATCGCTGAAGTTCGGCAATCATGTCAAATTAAGAAGAATGTTATTTCTTGGAGTCCAATTGTCTCATTTATCACATTTATCAGGTCACAGTCCAAAGTTAGTTCAATTAAGTCCCACAGTCATTCGTTTCATTGTTAAAAGCGATGCAACCTAGTAATATCAAAACAAATATCGCTAAATACATGTTGGTACGAATATGTGACCCAACCGTTCTAACTCAAACGGACTGACACCGTTAGAAAGTCAATGAAATGTAGTTATTGAAACTGTCGATATTTCTACAGCGCGCGATAATAGATAGGGTTGGTCTCACAGTAAAGAATGACTTATAAATCTAAATTTTTAAATGAAGTGCTACCACAGCGCCCAGTGTAATCGCTGAAGTTCGGCAATCATGTCAAATTAAGAAGAATGTTATTTCTTGGAGCCCAATTGTCTCATTTATCACATTTATCAGGTCACAGTCCAAAGTTAGTTCAATTAAGTCCCACAGTCATTGGTTTCATTGTTAAAAGCGATGCAACCTAGTAATATAAAAACAAATATCGCTAAATACATGTTGGTACGAATATTTGACCCAACCGTTGTAACTCAAACGGACTGACACCGTTAGAAAGTCAATGAAATGTAGTTTTAGAAACTGTCGACATTTCTTCAGCGCGCGATAACAGATAGGATTGGTCCCACAGTAAAAAATGACTTATTAATCAAAATTTTTAAATGAAGTGCTACCACAGCGCCCAGTGTAATCGCTGAAGTTCGGCAATCATGTCAAATTAAGAAGAATGTTATTTCTTGGAGTCCAATTGTCTCATTTATCACATTTATCAGGTCACAGTCCAAGGTTAGTTCAATTAAGTCCCATAGTCATTCGTTTAATTGTTAAAAGCGATGCAACCTAGTAATATCAAAAAAAATGTCGCTAAATACATGTTGGTACGAATATGTGACCCAACCGTTCTAACTCAAACGGACTGACACCGTTAGAAAGTCAATGAAATGTAGTTGTTGAAACTGTCGATATTTCTTCAGCGCGCGATAACAGATAGGATTGGTCCCACAGTAAAGAATGACTTATTTATCTAAATTTTTAAATGAAGCGCTAAACCAGCGTACAGTGTAATCGCTAAAGTTCAGCAATCATGTCAAATTAAGAAGAATGTTATTTCTTGGAGTCCAATTGTCTCATTTATCACATTTATCAAGTCACAGTCCAAAGTTAGTTCAATTAAGTCCCACAGTCATTCGTTTCATTGTTAAAAGCGATGCAACCTAGTAATATCAAAACAAATATCGCTAAATACATGTTCGTACGAATATGTGACCCAACCGTTCTAACTCAAACGGACTAACACTGTTAGAAAGTCAATGAAATATAGTTCTTGAAACTGTCGATATTTCTACAGCGCGCGATAACAGATAGGATTGGTCCCACAGTAAAGAATGACTTATAAATCTAAATTTTTAAATGAAGTGCTACCACAGCGCCCAGTGTAAACGCTGAAGTTCGGCAATCATGTCAAATTAAGAAGAATGTTATTTCTTGGAGTCCAATTGTCTCATTTATCACATTTATCAGGCCACAGTCCAAAGTTAGTTCAATTAAGTCCCACAGTCATTGGTTTCATTGTTAAAAGCGATGCAACCTAGTAATATCAAAACAAATATCGCTAAATACATGTTGGTACGAATATGTGACCCAACCGTTGAAACTCAAACGGACTGACACCGTTAGAAAGTCAATGAAATGTAGTTTTTGAAACTGTCTATATTTCTGCAGCGCGCGATAAAGGCTAGGATTGGTCCCACAGTAAAAAATGACTTATTAATCTAAATTTTTAAATGAAGTGCTACCACAGCGCCCAGTGTTATCGCTGAGTTCCGGCAATCATGCCAAATTGAGAAGAATGTTTTTTCTTGGAGTCAAATTTTGTCATTTATCACATTTATTAGGTCACAGTCCAAAGTTAGTTCAATTAAGACCCACAGTCAATCGTTTCATTGTTAAAGGCGATGCAACCTAGTAATATCAAAAAAAAGATCGCTAAATACATGTTGCTACGAATATTTGACCCAACCGTTGTAACTCAAACGGACTGACACCGTTAGAAAGTCAATGAAATGTAGTTTTAGAAACTGTCGATATTTCTTCAGCGCGCGATAACAGATAGGATTGGTCCCACAGTAAAAAATGACTTATTAATCTAAATTTTTAAATGAAGTGCTACCACAGCGCCCAGTGTAATCGCTGAAGTTCGGCAATCATGTCAAATTAAGAAGAATGTTATTTCTTGGAGTCCAATTGTCTCATTTATCACATTTATCAGGTCACAGTCCAAGGTTAGTTCAATTAAGTCCCATAGTCATTCGTTTAATTGTTAAAAGCGATGCAACCTAGTAATATCAAAAAAATGTCGCTAAATACATGTTGGTACGAATATGTGACCCAACCGTTCTAACTCAAACGGACTGACACCGTTAGAAAGTCAATGAAATGTAGTTGTTGAAACTGTCGATATTTCTTCAGCGCGCGATAACAGATAGGATTGGTCCCACAGTAAAGAATGACTTATTTATCTAAATTTTTAAATGAAGCGCTAAACCAGCGTACAGTGTAATCGCTAAAGTTCAGCAATCATGTCAAATTAAGAAGAATGTTATTTGTTGGAGTCCAATTGTCTCATTTATCACATTTATTAGGTCACAGTCCAAAGTTAGTTCAATTAAGTCCCACAGTCAATCGTTTCATTGTTAAAGGCGATGCAACCTAGTAATATCAAAAAAAAGATCGCTAAACACATGTTGCTACGAATATTTGACCCAACCGTTGTAACTCAAACGGACTGACACCGTTAGAAAGTCAATGAAATGTAGTTTTAGAAACTGTCGATATTTCTTCAGCGCGCGATAACAGATAGGATTGGTCCCACAGTAAAAAATGACTTATTAATCTAAATTTTTAAATGAAGTGCTACCACAGCGCCCAGTGTAATCGCTGAAGTTCGGCAATCATGTCAAATTAAGAAGAATGTTATTTCTTGGAGTCCAATTGTCTCATTTATCACATTTATCAGGTCACAGTCCAAGGTTAGTTCAATTAAGTCCCATAGTCATTCGTTTAATTGTTAAAAGCGATGCAACCTAGTAATATCAAAAAAAATGTCGCTAAATACATGTTGGTACGAATATGTGACCCAACCGTTCTAACTCAAACGGACTGACACCGTTAGAAAGTCAATGAAATGTAGTTGTTGAAACTGTCGATATTTCTTCAGCGCGCGATAACAGATAGGATTGGTCCCACAGTAAAGAATGACTTATTTATCTAAATTTTTAAATGAAGCGCTAAACCAGCGTACAGTGTAATCGCTAAAGTTCAGCAATCATGTCAAATTAAGAAGAATGTTATTTGTTGGAGTCCAATTTTCTCATTTATCACATTTATCAAGTCACAGTCCAAAGTTATTTCAATTAAGTCCCACAGTCATTCGTTTCATTGTTAAAAGCGATGCAACCTAGTAATATCAAAACAAATATCGCTAAATACATGTTCGTACGAATATGTGACCCAACCGTTCTAACTCAAACGGACTGACACCGTTAGAAAGTCAATGAAATGTAGTTTTAGAAACTGTCGATATTTCTTCAGCGCGCGATAACAGATAGGATTGGTCCCACAGTAAAAAATGACTTATTAATCTAAATTTTTAAATGAAGTGCTACCACAGCGCCCAGTGTAATCGCTGAAGTTCGGCAATCATGTCAAATTAAGAAGAATGTTATTTCTTGGAGTCCAATTGTCTCATTTATCACATTTATCAGGTCACAGTCCAAGGTTAGTTCAATTAAGTCCCATAGTCATTCGTTTAATTGTTAAAAGCGATGCAACCTAGTAATATCAAAAAAAATGTCGCTAAATACATGTTGGTACGAATATGTGACGCAACCGTTCTAACTCAAACGGACTGACACCGTTAGAAAGTCAATGAAATGTAGTTGTTGAAACTGTCGATATTTCTTCAGCGCGCGATAACAGATAGGATTGGTCCCACAGTAAAGAATGACTTATTTATCTAAATTTTTAAATGAAGCGCTAAACCAGCGTACAGTGTAATCGCTAAAGTTCAGCAATCATGTCAAATTAAGAAGAATGTTATTTGTTGGAGTCCAATTGTCTCATTTATCACATTTATTAGGTCACAGTCCAAAGTTAGTTCAATTAAGTCCCACAGTCAATCGTTTCATTGTTAAAGGCGATGCAACCTAGTAATATCAAAAAAAAGATCGCTAAACACATGTTGCTACGAATATTTGACCCAACCGTTGTAACTCAAACGGACTGACACCGTTAGAAAGTCAATGAAATGTAGTTTTAGAAACTGTCGATATTTCTTCAGCGCGCGATAACAGATAGGATTGGTCCCACAGTAAAAAATGACTTATTAATCTAAATTTTTAAATGAAGTGCTACCACAGCGCCCAGTGTAATCGCTGAAGTTCGGCAATCATGTCAAATTAAGAAGAATGTTATTTCTTGGAGTCCAATTGTCTCATTTATCACATTTATCAGGTCACAGTCCAAGGTTAGTTCAATTAAGTCCCATAGTCATTCGTTTAATTGTTAAAAGCGATGCAACCTAGTAATATCAAAAAAAATGTCGCTAAATACATGTTGGTACGAATATGTGACCCAACCGTTCTAACTCAAACGGACTGACACCGTTAGAAAGTCAATGAAATGTAGTTGTTGAAACTGTCGATATTTCTTCAGCGCGCGATAACAGATAGGATTGGTCCCACAGTAAAGAATGACTTATTTATCTAAATTTTTAAATGAAGCGCTAAACCAGCGTACAGTGTAATCGCTAAAGTTCAGCAATCATGTCAAATTAAGAAGAATGTTATTTGTTGGAGTCCAATTGTCTCATTTATCACATTTATCAAGTCACAGTCCAAAGTTATTTCAATTAAGTCCCACAGTCATTCGTTTCATTGTTAAAAGCGATGCAACCTAGTAATATCAAAACAAATATCGCTAAATACATGTTCGTACGAATATGTGACCCAACCGTTCTAACTCAAACGGACTGACACCGTTAGAAAGTCAATGAAATGTAGTTTTTGAAACTGTCTATATTTCTGCAGCGCGCGATAAAGGCTAGGATTGGTCCCACAGTAAAAAATGACTTATTAATCTAAATTTTTAAATGAAGTGCTACCACAGCGCCCAGTGTTATCGCTGAGGTCCGGCAATCATGCCAAATTGAGAAGAATGTTTTTTCTTGGAGTCAAATTTTGTCATTTATCACATTTATCAGGTCACAGTCCAAAGTTAGTTCAATTAAGTCCCACAGTCATTGGTTTCATTGTTAAAAGCGATGCAACCTAGTAATATCAAAACAAATATCGCTAAATACATGTTGGTACGAATATGTGACCCAACCGTTGTAACTCAAACGGACTGACACCGTTAGAAAGTCAATGAAATGTAGTTTTTGAAACTGTCTATATTTCTGCAGCGCGCGATAAAGGCTAGGATTGGTCCCACAGTAAAAAATGACTTATTAATCTAAATTTTTAAATGAAGTGCTACCACAGCGCCCAGTGTTATCGCTGAGTTCCGGCAATCATGCCAAATTGAGAAGAATGTTTTTTCTTGGAGTCAAATTTTGTCATTTATCACATTTATTAGGTCACAGTCCGAAGTTAGTTCAATTAAGTCCCATAGTCATTTGTTTCATTGTTAAAAGCGATGCAACCTAGTAATATCAAAAAAAATGTCGCTAAATACATGTTGCTACGAATATTTGACCCAACCGTTGTAACTCAAACGGACTGACACCGTTAGAAATTCAATGAAATGTAGTTGTTGAAACTGTCGATATTTCTTCAGCGCGCGATCACAGGTAGGATTGGTCCAACAGTAAAGAATGACTTATTTATCTAAATTTTTAAATGAAGCGCTAAACCAGCGTACAGTGTAATCGCTAAAGTTCAGCAATCATGTCAAATTAAGAAGAATGTTATTTCTTGGAGTCCAATTTTCTCATTTATCACATTTATCAGGTCACAGTCCAAAGTTAGTTCAATTAAGTCCCACAGTCAATCGTTTCATTGTTAAAAGCGATGCAACCTAGCAATATCAAAACAAATATCGCTAAATACATGTTGGTACGAATATGTGACCCAACCGTTGTAACTCAAACGGACTGACACCGTTAGAAAGTCAATGAAATGTAGTTTTTGAAACTGTCGATATTTCTTCAGCGCGCGATAACAGATAGGATTGGTCCCACTGTAAAAAATGACTTATTAATCAAAATTTTTAAATAAAGTGCTACCACAGCGCCCAGTGTAATCGCTGAAGTTCGGCAATCATGTCAAATTAAGAAGAATGTTATTTCTTGGAGTCCAATTGTCTCATTTATCACATTTATCATGTCACAGTCCAAGGTTAGTTCAATTAAGTCCCATAGTCATTCGTTTAATTGTTAAAAGAGATGCAACCTAGTAATATAAAAAAAATGTCGCTAAATACATGTTGGTACGAATATGTGACCCAACCGTTCTAACTCAAACGGACTGACACCGTTAGAAAGTCAATGAAATATAGTTTTTGAAACTGTCGATATTTCTACAGCGCGCGATAACAGATAGGATTGGTCCCACAGAAAAGAATGACTTATAAATCTAAATTTTTAAATGAAGTGCTACCACAGCGCCCAGTGTAAACGCTGAAGTTCGGCAATCATGTCAAATTAAGAAGAATTTTATTTCTTGGAGTCCAATTGTCTCATTTATCACATTTATCAGGCCACAGTCCAAAGTTAGTTCAATTAAGTCCCACAGTCATTGGTTTCATTCATTTATCAGGTCACAGTCCAAAGTTAGTTCAATTAAGTCGCACAGTCAATATTTTCACTGTTAAAAGCGATGCAACCTAGCAATGTGAGAAAAATATTGCTAAATACATGTTGGTACGAATATGTGACGCAACCGTTGTAACTGAAGTGGATTGATACCGTTAGAAAGTCAATGAAATATAGTTTTTGAAACTGTTGCTGTTTCTTCAGAGTGCGATAACGGGTAGGATTGGTCCCACAGTAAAAAAATGACTTTTTTATCTTAATTCTTAAATGAAGCGGTACCACAGCGCCCAGTGTAATCGCTGAGTTTCGGCAATCATGTCAAATTAAGAAGAATGTTATTTTTTGGAGTCCAATTGTCTCTTTTATCACATTTATCAGGTCACAGTCCAAAGTTAGTTCAATTAAGTCCCACGGTCAATCGTTTCATAGTTAGAAGCGATGCAACCTAGTAATATCAGAAAAATAACGCTAAATACATGTTGGTACGAGTATGTGACCCAAACGTTGTAACTCAAACGGACTGACACCGTTAGAAAGTCAATGAAATGTAGTTTTTGAAACTGTTGTTATTTCTTCAGCGCGCGATAACGGCTAGGATTGGTCCCACAGTAAAAAATTGACTTTTTTATTATCTTAATTCTTAAATGAAGCGGTACCACAGCGCCCAGTGTAATCGCTGAGTTTCGGCAGTCATGTCAAATTAAGAAGAATGTTATTTCTTGGAGTCCAATTGTCTCATTTATCACATTAATCAGGTCACAGTCCAAATTTAGTTCTATTAAGTCCCCCAGTCAATCGTTTCATTGTTGAAGGCGATGCAACCTAGTATTCCTAGAAAAATAACGCTAAATACATGGTGGTACGAGTATGTGACCCAAACGTTGTAACTCAAACGGACTAACACCGTTAGAAAGTAAAATGAAATGTAGTTTTTGAAACTGTTGTTATTTCTTCATCGGGCGATAACGGCTAGGATTGGTCCCACAATAAAAAAATGACTTTTTATCTTAATTCTTAAATGAAGCGGTACCACAGCGCCCAGTGAAATCGCTGAGTTTCGGCAATCATTTCAACATAAGAAGAATGTTATTTCTTGGAGTCCACTTGTCTCACTTATAACTTTTATAAGGTTACAGTCCAAAATCAGTTCAATTTAGTACCACAGTCAATCGTTTCACTGTTAAAAGCGATGCAACCTAGTAATATGAGAAAAATATCGCTAAATACATGTTGGTACGAATATGTGACGCAACCGTTGTAACTGAAGTGGATTGATACCGTTAGAAAGTCAATGAAATGTAGTTTTTGAAACTGTCGCTATTTCTTCAGCGCACGATAACGGCTAGGATTGGTCCCACAGTAAAAATTGACTTATTTACCTAAACTTTAAAATGAAGCGCTACCACAGCGCCCAGAGTAATTGCTGAGTTCCGGCAATCACGTCAAATTAAGAAGAATGTTATTTTTTGGAGTCCAATTCTCTCCTTTATTACATTTATCAGGTCACAGTCCAAAGTTAGTTCAATTAAGTCCCACGGTCAATCGTTTCATAGTTAAAAGCGATGCAACCTAGTAATATCAGAAAAATAACGCTAAATACATGTTGGTACGAATATGTGACCCAACCGCTGTAACTCAAACGGAGTGACACCGTTAGAAAGTCAATGAAATGTAGTTTTTGAAACTATTGCTGTTTCTTCAGCGCGCGCTAACGCCAAGGATTTGTCCCACAGTAAAAAATGACTTTTTTTAGCTTAATTCTCAAATGAAGCGCTACCACAGCGGCCAGTGAAATCGCTGAGTTTCGGCAATCATTTCAACATAAGAAGAATGTTATTTCTTGGAGTCCACTTGTCTTACTTATCACATTTATCAGGTCACAGTCCAAAGTTAGTTCAATTAAGTCCCACGGTCAATCGTTTCACTGTTAAAAGCGATGCAACCTAGTAATATGAGAAAAATATCGCTAAATACATGTTGGTACGAATATGTGACGCAACCGTTGTAACTGAAGTGGATTGATACCGTTAGAAAGTCAATGAAATGTAGTTTTTGAAACTGTTGTTATTTCTTCATCGGGCGATAACGGCTAGGATTGGTCCCACAGTAAAAAAATGACTTTTTATCTTAATTCTTAAATGAAGCGGTACCACAGCGCCCAGTGAAATCGCTGAGTTTCGGCAATCATTTCAACATAAGAAGAATGTTATTTCTTGGAGTCCACTTGTCTCACTTATAACTTTTATAAGGTTACAGTCCAAAATCAGTTCAATTTAGTACCACAGTCAATCGTTTCACTGTTAAAAGCGATGCAACCTAGTAATATGAGAAAAATATCGCTAAATACATGTTGGTACGAATATGTGACGCAACCGTTGTAACTGAAGTGGATTGATACCGTTAGAAAGTCAATGAAATGTAGTTTTTGAAACTGTCGCTATTTCTTCAGCGCACGATAACGGCTAGGATTGGTCCCACAGTAAAGATTGACTTATTTACCTAAACTTTAAAATGAAGCGCTACCACAGCGCCCAGAGTAATTGCTGAGTTCCGGCAATCACGTCAAATTAAGAAATATGTTATTTTTTGGAGTCCAATTCTCTCCTTTATTACATTTATCAGGTCACAGTCCAAAGTTAGTTCAATTAAGTCCCACGGTCAATCGTTTCATAGTTAAAAGCGATGCAACCTAGTGATATCAGAAAAATAACGCTAAATACATGTTGGTACAAATATGTGACCCAACCGCTGTAACTCAAACGGAGTGACACCGTTAAAAAGTCAATGAAATGTAGTTTTTGAAACTATTGCTGTTTCTTCAGCGCGCGCTAACGCCAAGGATTGGTCCCACAGTAAACAAATGAAGTTTTTATCTTAATTCTTAAATGAAGCGGTACCACAGCGCCCAGTGCAATCGCTGAGTTTTGGCAATCATTTTAAATTAAGAAGAATGTTATTTCTTGGAGTCCAATTGTCTCCTTTATCACATTTATCAGGTCACAGTCCATAGTTAGTTAAATTAAGTCCCACAGTCAATCGCTTCATAGTTAAAAGCGATGCAACCTAGTAATATCAGAAAAATATCGCTAAAGACATGTTGGTACGAATATGTGACCCAACCGTTGTAACTCAAACGGACTGACTCCGTTAGAAAGTCACGGAAATGTAGTTTTTGAAACTGTCTCTATTTTTTCAACTCGCGCTAACGGCTACTATTGGTCCCGCAGTAAAAAATGACTTTTTTATCTTAATTTTTATTTGAAGAGCTACCACAGCGCCCAGCGCAATCGCTGAGTTTCGGCAATCATTTCAACATAAGAAGAATGTTATTTCTTGGAGTCCACTTGTCTCACGTATAACTTTTATAAGGTTATCAGTTCAATTTAGTACCACAGTCAATCGTTTCACTGTTAAAAGCGATGCAACCTAGTAATATGAGAAAAATATCGCTAAATACATGTTGGTACGAATATGTGACGCAACCGTTGTAACTGAAGTGGATTGATACCGTTAGAAAGTCAATGAAATGTAGTTTTTGAAACTATCGCTGTTTCTTCAGCGCGCGCTTACGCCTAGGATTGGTCCCACAGAAAAAAATGACTTTTTTTAGCTTACTTTTTAAATGAAGCGCTACCACAGCGCCCAGTGTAATCGCTGAGTTCCGGCAATCATGTCAAATTGAGAAGAATGTTATTTCTTGGAGTCCAATTTTCTCATTTATCAAATTTATTAGGTCACAGTCCAAAGTTTGTTCAATTAAGTCCCACAGTCAATCTTTTCATTGTTAAAAGAGATGCAACCAAGTAATATAAAAAAAAATATCTCTAAATACATGTTGGTACGAAGATGTGACCCAACCGTTGTAACTCAAACGGACTGACACCGTTAGAAAGTCAATGAAATATAGTTTTTGAAACTGTGGCAATTTCTTTAGCGCGCGATAACGGCTAGGATTGGTCCCACAGTAAGAAATGACTTTTTTATCTTAATTTTTACTGGAAGCGCTACCACAGCGCCCAGTGCAATCGCTGAGTTTCGGCAATCATTTTAAATTAAGAAGAATGCTATTTCTTGGAGTCCACTTGTCTCACTTATTACATTTCTCAGGTCACAGTCCAAAGTTAGTTCAACTAAGTCCCACAGTCAATGCAACCTAGTAATATCAGAAAAATACCGCTAAATACATGTTGGTACGAGTATGTGACCCAAACGTTGTAACTCAAACGGACTGACACCGTTAGAAAGTCAATGAAATGTAGTTTTTGAAACTGTTGTTATTTCTTCAGCGCGCGATAACGGCTAGGATTGGTCCCACAGTAAAAAATTGACTTTTTTATTATCTTAATTAATAAATGAAGCGGTACCACAGCGCCCAGTGTAATTGCTGAGTTTCGGCACTCATGTCAAATTAAGAAGAATGTTATTTCTTGGAGTCCAATTGTCTCATTTATCACATTTATCAGGTCACAGTCCAAATTTAGTTCTATTAAGTCCCCCAGTCAATCGTTTCATTGTTGAAAGCGATGCAACCTAGTAATACCAGAAAAATAACGCTAAATACATGTTGGTACGAGTATGTGACCCAAACTTTGTAACTCAAACGGACTAACACCGTTAGAAAGTAAAATGAAATGTAGTTTTTGAAACTGTTGTTATTTCTTCATCGGGCGATAACGGCTGGGATTGGTCCCACAGTAAAAAAATGACTTTTTATCTTAATTCTTAAATGAAGCGGTACCACAGCGCCCAGTGAAATCGCTGAGTTTCGGCAATCATTTCAACATAAGAAGAATGTTATTTCTTGGAGTCCACTTCTCTCACTTATAACTTTTATAAGGTTACAGTCCAAAATCAGTTCAATTTAGTACCACAGTCAATCGTTTCACTGTTAAAAGCGATGCAACCTAGTAATATGAGAAAAATATCGCTAAATACATGTTGGTACGAATATGTGACGCAACCGTTGTAATTGAAGTGGATTGATACCGTTAGAAAGTCAATGAAATGTAGTTTTTGAAACTGTCGCTATTTCTTCAGCGCACGATAACGGCTAGGATTGGTCCCACAGTAAAGATTGACTTTATTACCTAAACTTTAAAATGAAGCGCTACCACAGCGCCCAGAGTAATTGCTGAGTTCCTGCAATCACGTCAAATTAAGAGGAATGTTGTTTCTTGGAGTCCAATTGTCTCATTTGTCACATTTATCAGGTCACAGTTCAAAGTTAGTTCAATTAAGTCGCACAGTCAATCGTTTCACTGTTAAAAGCGATGCAACCTAGTAATATGAGAAAAATATCGCTAAATACATGTTGGTACGAATATGTGACGCAACCGTTGTAACTGAAGTGGATTGATACCGTTAGAAAGTCAATGAAATATAGTTTTTGAAACTGTTGCTATTTCTTCAGCGCGCAATATCGGCTAGGATTGGTCACACAGTAAAAAAATGACTTTTTTATCTTAATTCTTAAATGAAGCGGTACCACAGCGCCCAGTGTAATCGCTGAGTTTCGGCAATCATGTCAAATTAAGAAGAATGTTATTTTTTGGAGTCCAATTCTCTCCTTTATCACATTTATCAGGTCACAGTCCAAAGTTAGTTCAATTAAGTCCCACGGTCAATCGTTTCATAGTTAAAAGCGATGCAACCTAGTAATATCAGAAAAATAACGCTAAATACATGTTGGTACGAATATGTGACCCAACCGCTGTAACTCAAACGGAGTGACACCGTTAGAAAGTCAATGAAATGTAGTTTTTGAAACTATCGCTGTTTCTTCAGCGCGCGCTAACGCCTAGGATTGGTCCCACAGTAAAAAATGACTTTTTTTAGCTTAATTCTTAAATGAAGCGCTACCACAGCGGCCAGAGCAATCGCTGAGTTTTGGCAATCATTTTAAGTTAAGAAGAATGCTATTTCTTGGAGTCCACTTGTCTCACTTATTACATTTATCAGGTCACAGTCCAAAGTTAGTTCAATTAAGTCCCACAGTCAATGCAACCTAGTAATATCAAAAAAAATATCGCTAAATACATGTTGGTACGAATATGTGACCCAACCGTTGTAACTCAAACGGACTGACACCGTTAGAAGGTCAATGAAATGTAGTTCTTAAAACTGTGGCTATTTCTTCAGCGCGCGATAACGGCTAGGATTGGTCCCGCAGAAAAAATGACTTTTTTATCTTAATTTTTAATTGAAGCGCTACCACAGCGCCCAGTGTAATCGCTGAGTTCCGGCAATCATGTCAAATTGAGAAGAATGTTATTTCTTGGAGTCCAATTTTCTCATTTATCAAATTTATTAGGTCACAGTCCAAAGTTTGTTCAATTAAGTCCCACAGTCAATCTTTTCATTGTTAAAAGAGATGCAACCAAGTAATATAAAAAAAAATATCTCTAAATACATGTTGGTACGAAGATGTGACCCAACCGTTGTAACTCAAACGGACTGACACCGTTAGAAAGTCAATGAAATATAGTTTTTGAAACTGTGGCAATTTCTTTAGCGCGCGATAACGGCTAGGATTGGTCCCACAGTAAGAAATGACTTTTTTATCTTAATTTTTACTGGAAGCGCTACCACAGCGCCCAGTGCAATCGCTGAGTTTCGGCAATCATTTTAAATTAAGAAGAATGCTATTTCTTGGAGTCCACTTGTCTCACTTATTACATTTCTCAGGTCACAGTCCAAAGTTAGTTCAACTAAGTCCCACAGTCAATGCAACCTAGTAATATCAGAAAAATACCGCTAAATACATGTTGGTACGAGTATGTGACCCAAACGTTGTAACTCAAACGGACTGACACCGTTAGAAAGTCAATGAAATGTAGTTTTTGAAACTGTTGTTATTTCTTCAGCGCGCGATAACGGCTAGGATTGGTCCCACAGTAAAAAATTGACTTTTTTATTATCTTAATTAATAAATGAAGCGGTACCACAGCGCCCAGTGTAATTGCTGAGTTTCGGCACTCATGTCAAATTAAGAAGAATGTTATTTCTTGGAGTCCAATTGTCTCATTTATCACATTTATCAGGTCACAGTCCAAATTTAGTTCTATTAAGTCCCCCAGTCAATCGTTTCATTGTTGAAAGCGATGCAACCTAGTAATACCAGAAAAATAACGCTAAATACATGTTGGTACGAGTATGTGACCCAAACTTTGTAACTCAAACGGACTAACACCGTTAGAAAGTAAAATGAAATGTAGTTTTTGAAACTGTTGTTATTTCTTCATCGGGCGATAACGGCTGGGATTGGTCCCACAGTAAAAAAATGACTTTTTATCTTAATTCTTAAATGAAGCGGTACCACAGCGCCCAGTGAAATCGCTGAGTTTCGGCAATCATTTCAACATAAGAAGAATGTTATTTCTTGGAGTCCACTTCTCTCACTTATAACTTTTATAAGGTTACAGTCCAAAATCAGTTCAATTTAGTACCACAGTCAATCGTTTCACTGTTAAAAGCGATGCAACCTAGTAATATGAGAAAAATATCGCTAAATACATGTTGGTACGAATATGTGACGCAACCGTTGTAATTGAAGTGGATTGATACCGTTAGAAAGTCAATGAAATGTAGTTTTTGAAACTGTCGCTATTTCTTCAGCGCACGATAACGGCTAGGATTGGTCCCACAGTAAAGATTGACTTTATTACCTAAACTTTAAAATGAAGCGCTACCACAGCGCCCAGAGTAATTGCTGAGTTCCTGCAATCACGTCAAATTAAGAGGAATGTTGTTTCTTGGAGTCCAATTGTCTCATTTGTCACATTTATCAGGTCACAGTTCAAAGTTAGTTCAATTAAGTCGCACAGTCAATCGTTTCACTGTTAAAAGCGATGCAACCTAGTAATATGAGAAAAATATCGCTAAATACATGTTGGTACGAATATGTGACGCAACCGTTGTAACTGAAGTGGATTGATACCGTTAGAAAGTCAATGAAATATAGTTTTTGAAACTGTTGCTATTTCTTCAGCGCGCAATATCGGCTAGGATTGGTCACACAGTAAAAAAATGACTTTTTTATCTTAATTCTTAAATGAAGCGGTACCACAGCGCCCAGTGTAATCGCTGAGTTTCGGCAATCATGTCAAATTAAGAAGAATGTTATTTTTTGGAGTCCAATTCTCTCCTTTATCACATTTATCAGGTCACAGTCCAAAGTTAGTTCAATTAAGTCCCACGGTCAATCGTTTCATAGTTAAAAGCGATGCAACCTAGTAATATCAGAAAAATAACGCTAAATACATGTTGGTACGAATATGTGACCCAACCGCTGTAACTCAAACGGAGTGACACCGTTAGAAAGTCAATGAAATGTAGTTTTTGAAACTATCGCTGTTTCTTCAGCGCGCGCTAACGCCTAGGATTGGTCCCACAGTAAAAAATGACTTTTTTTAGCTTAATTCTTAAATGAAGCGCTACCACAGCGGCCAGAGCAATCGCTGAGTTTTGGCAATCATTTTAAGTTAAGAAGAATGCTATTTCTTGGAGTCCACTTGTCTCACTTATTACATTTATCAGGTCACAGTCCAAAGTTAGTTCAATTAAGTCCCACAGTCAATGCAACCTAGTAATATCAAAAAAAATATCGCTAAATACATGTTGGTACGAATATGTGACCCAACCGTTGTAACTCAAACGGACTGACACCGTTAGAAGGTCAATGAAATGTAGTTCTTAAAACTGTGGCTATTTCTTCAGCGCGCGATAACGGCTAGGATTGGTCCCGCAGAAAAAATGACTTTTTTATCTTAATTTTTAATTGAAGCGCTACCACAGCGCCCAGTGTAATCGCAGAGTTTCGACAATCATGTCAAATTAAGAAGAATGTTATTTCTTGGAGTCCAATTGTCTCATTTATCACATTTATCAGGTCACAGTCCAAATTTAGTTCTATTAAGTCCCGCAGTCAATCGTTTCATTGTTTAAAGCGATGCAACGTAGTAATATCAAAAAAATATCGCTAAATACATGTTGGTACGAATATGTGACCCAACCGTTGTAACTCAAACGGACTGACACCGTTAGAAAGTCAATGAAATGTAGTTCTTAAAACTGTGGCTATTTCTTCAGCGCGCGATAACGGCTAGGATTGGTCTCGCAGTAAAAAATGACTTTTTTATCTTAATTTTCAATTGAAGCGCTACCACAGCGCCCAGTGTAATTGCTGAGTTTCGGCAATCATTTCAAATTAAGAAGAATGCTATTTCTTGGAGTCCACTTTTCTCACTTATAACATTTATAAGGTCAAAGTCCAACACCAGTTCAATTTAGTACCAAACTCAATCGTTTCACTGTTAAAAGCGATGCAACCTAGTATTATCAAAAAAATATCGCTAATTACATGTTGGTACAAATATGTGACCCAACCGTTGTAACTCAAACAGACTGACACCGTTAAAAAGTCAATGAAATGTAGTTTTTGAAACTGTCAATATTTCTTCAGCGCACGATAACGGCTAGGATTGGTCCCACAGTAAAAAAATGACTTTTTATCTTAATTCTTAAATGAAGCGGTACCACAGCGCCCAGTGAAATCGCTGAGTTTCGGCAATCATTTCAACATAAGAAGAATGTTATTTCTTGGAGTCCACTTCTCTCACTTATAACTTTTATAAGGTTACAGTCCAAAATCAGTTCAATTTAGTACCACAGTCAATCGTTTCACTGTTAAAAGCGATGCAACCTAGTAATATGAGAAAAATATCGCTAAATACATGTTGGTACGAATATGTGACGCAACCGTTGTAATTGAAGTGGATTGATACCGTTAGAAAGTCAATGAAATGTAGTTTTTGAAACTGTCGCTATTTCTTCAGCGCACGATAACGGCTAGGATTGGTCCCACAGTAAAGATTGACTTTATTACCTAAACTTTAAAATGATGCGCTACCACAGCGCCAAGAGTAATTGCTGAGTTCCTGCAATCACGTCAAATTAAGAGGAATGTTGTTTCTTGGAGTCCAATTGTCTCATTTATCACATTTATCAGGTCACAGTTCAAAGTTAGTTCAATTAAGTCGCACAGTCAATCGTTTCACTGTTAAAAGCGATGCAACCTAGTAATATGAGAAAAATATTGCTAAATACATGTTGGTACGAATATGTGACGCAACCGTTGTAACTGAAGTGGATTGATACCGTTAGAAAGTCAATGAAATATAGTTTTTGAAACTGTTGCTATTTCTTCAGCGCGCGATAACGGCTAGGATTGGTCCCACAGTAAAAAAATGACTTTTTTATCTTAATTCTTAAATGAAGCGGTACCACAGCGCCCAGTGTAATCGCTGAGTTTCGGCAATCATGTCAAATTAAGAAGAATGTTATTTTTTGGAGTCCAATTCTCTCCTTTATCACATTTATCAGGTCACAATCCAAAGTTAGTTCAATTAAGTCCCACGGTCAATCGTTTCATAGTTAAAAGCGATGCAACCTAGTAATATCAGAAAAATAACGCTAAATACATGTTGGTACGAATATGTGAGCCAACCGCTGTAACTCAAACGGAGTGACACCGTTAGAAAGTCAATGAAATGTAGTTTTTGAAACTATCGCTGTTTCTTCAGCGCGCGCTAACGCCTAGGATTGGTCCCACAGTAAAAAATAACTTTTTTTAGCTTAATTCTTAAATGAAGCGCTACCACAGCGGCCAGTGCAATTTCTGAGTTTTGGCAATCATTTTAAGTTAAGAAGAATGCTATTTCTTGGAGTCCACTTGTCTCACTTAATACATTTATCAGGTCACAGTCCAAAGTTAGTTCAATTAAGTCCCACAGTCAATGCAACCTAGTAATATCAAAAAAAATATCGCTAAATACATGTTGGTACGAATATGTGACCCAACCGTTGTAACTCAAACGGACTGACACCGTTAGAAGGTCAATGAAATGTAGTTCTTAAAACTGTGGCTATTTCTTCAGCGCGCGATAACGGCTAGGATTGGTCCCGCAGAAAAAATGACTTTTTTATCTTAATTTTTAATTGAAGCGCTACCACAGCGCCCAGTGTAATCGCTGAGTTTCGGCAATCATGTCAAATTAAGAAGAATGTTATTTCTTGGAGTCCAATTGTCTCAGTTATCACATTTATCAGGTCACAGTTCAAAGTTAGTTCAATTAAGTCGCACAGTCAATCGTTTAACTGTTAAAAGTGATGCAACCTAATAATATGAGAAAAATATTGCAAAATACATGTTGGTACGAATATGTGACGCAACCGTTGTAACTGAAGTGGATTGATACCGTTAGAAAGTCAATGAAATATAGTTTTTGAAACTGTTGCTATTTCTTCAGCGCGCGATAACGGCTAGGATTGGTCCCACAGTAAAAAAATGACTTTTTTATCTTAATTCTTAAATGAAGCGGTACCACAGCGCCCAGTGTAATCGCTGAGTTTCGGCAATCATGTCAAATTAAGAAGAATGTTATTTTTTGGAGTCCAATTGTCTCCTCTATCACAATTATCAGGTCACAGTCCAAAGTTAGTTCAATTAAGTCCCACGGTCAATCGTTTCACAGTTAAAAGCGATGCAACCTAGTAATATCAGAAAAATAACGCTAAATACATGTTGGTACGAATATGTGACCCAACCGTTGTAACTCAAACGGACTGACACCGTTAGAAAGTCAATGAAATATAGTTTTTGAAACTGTGGCAATTTCTTCAGCGCGCGATAACGGCTAGGATTGGTCCCACAGTAAGAAATGACTTTTTTATCTTAATTTTTACTGGAAGCGCTACCACAGCGCCCAGTGCAATCGCTGAGTTTCGGCAATCATTTTAAATTAAGAAGAATGCTATTTCTTGGAGTCCACTTGTCTCACTTATTACATTTATCAGGTCACAGTCCAAAGTTAGTTCAATTAAGTCCCACAGTCAATGCAACCTAGTAATATCAGAAAAATACCGCTAAATACATGTTGGTACGAGTATGTGACCCAAACGTTGTAACTCAAACGGACTGACACCGTTAGAAAGTCAATGAAATGTAGTTTTTGAAACTGTTGTTATTTCTTCAGCGCGCGATAACGGCTAGGATTGGTCCCACAGTAAAAAATTGGCTTTTTTATTATCTTAATTATTAAATGAAGCGGTACCACAGCGCCCAGTGTAATCGCTGAGTTTCGGCAGTCATGTCAAATTAAGAAGAATGTTATTTCTTGGAGTCCAATTGTCTCATTTATCACATTTATCAGGTCACAGTCCAAATTTAGTTCTATTAAGTCCCCAAGTCAATCGTTTCATTGTTGAAAGCGATGCAACCTAGTAATACCAGAAAAATAACGCTAAATACATGTTGGTACGAGTATGTGACCCAAACTTTGTAACTCAAATGGACTAACACCGTTAGAAAGTAAAATGAAATGTAGTATTTGAAACTGTTGTTATTTCTTCATCGGGCGATAACGGCTAGGATTGGTCCCACAGTAAAAAATGACTTTTTATCTTAATTTTTAATTGAAGCGCTACCACCGCGCCCAGTGTAATCGCTGAGTTTCGGCAATCATTTCAAATTAAGAAGAACGCTATTTCCTGGAGTCCACTTGTCTCACTTATTACATTTATCAGGTCACAGTCCAAAGGTAGTTCAATTAAGTCCCACAGTCAATTCAACCTAGTAATATCAAAAAAATATCGCTAAATACATGTTGATACGAATATGTGACCCAACCGTTGTAACTTAAACGGACTGACACCGTTAGAAAGTCAATGAAATGTAGTTTTTAAAACTGTGGCTATTTCTTCAGCGCGCGATAACGGCTAGGACTGGTCCCGCAGTAAAAAATGAATTTTTTATCTTAATTTTTAATTGAAGCGCTACCACATCGCTGAGTTTCGGCAATCATTTCAAATTTAGAAGAATGCTATTTCTTGGAGTCCACTTGTCTCACTTATAACATTTATAAGGTCATAGTCCAACACCAGTTCAATTTAGTACCACAGTCAATCGTTTCACTGTTAAAAGCGATGCAACCTAGTATTATCAAAAAAATATCGCTAAATACATGTTGGTACAAATATGTGACCCAACCGTTGTAACTCAAACAGACTGACACCGTTACAAAGTCAATGAAATGTAGTTTATGAAACTGTCAATATTTCTTCAGCGCACGATAACGGCTAGGATTGGTCCCACAGTAAAGAATGACTTATTTACCTAAATTTTTAAATGAAGCGCTACCACAGCGCCCAGTGTAATCGCTGAGTTCCGGCAATCCCGTAAAAATAAGAAGAATGTTATTTCTTGGATTCACATTGTCTCATTTATCACATTTATCAGGTCACAGTCCAAAGTTTGTTCAATTAAGTCCCATAGTCAATCTTTTCATTGTTAGAAGAGATGCAACCAAGTAATATAAAAAAAAATATCTCTAAATACATGTTGGTACGAAGATGTGACCCAACCGTTGTAACTCAAACGGACTGACACCGTTAGAAAGTCAATGAAATATAGTTTTTGAAACTGTGGCAATTTCTTCAGCGCGCGATAACGGCTAGGATTGGTCCCACAGTAAGAAATGACTTTTTTATCTTAATTTTTACTGGAAGCGCTACCACAGCGCCCAGTGCAATCGCTGAGTTTCGGCAATCATTTTAAATTAAGAAGAATGCTATTTCTTGGAGTCCACTTGTCTCACTTATTACATTTATCAGGTCACAGTCCAAAGTTAGTTCAATTAAGTCCCACAGTCAATGCAACCTAGTAATATCAGAAAAATACCGCTAAATACATGTTGGTACGAGTATGTGACCCAAACGTTGTAACTCAAACGGACTGACACCGTTAGAAAGTCAATGAAATGTAGTTTTTGAAACTGTTGTTATTTCTTCAGCGCGCGATAACGGCTAGGATTGGTCCCACAGTAAAAAATTGGCTTTTTTATTATCTTAATTATTAAATGAAGCGGTACCACAGCGCCCAGTGTAATCGCTGAGTTTCGGCAGTCATGTCAAATTAAGAAGAATGTTATTTCTTGGAGTCCAATTGTCTCATTTATCACATTTATCAGGTCACAGTCCAAATTTAGTTCTATTAAGTCCCCCAGTCAATCGTTTCATTGTTGAAAGCGATGCAACCTAGTAATACCAGAAAAATAACGCTAAATACATGTTGGTACGAGTATGTGACCCAAACTTTGTAACTCAAATGGACTAACACCGTTAGAAAGTAAAATGAAATGTAGTATTTGAAACTGTTGTTATTTCTTCATCGGGCGATAACGGCTAGGATTGGTCCCACAGTAAAAAAATGACTTTTTATCTTAATTCTTAAATGAAGCGGTACCACAGCGCCCAGTGAAATCGCTGAGTTTCGGCAATCATTTCAACATAAGAAGAATGTTATTTCTTGGAGTCCACTTGTCTCACTTATAACTTTTATAAGGTTACAGTCCAAAATCAGTTCAATTTAGTACCACAGTCAATCGTTTCACTGTTAAAAGCGATGCAACCTAGTAATATGAGAAAAATATCGCTAAATACATGTTTGTACGAATATGTGACGCAACCGTTGTAACTGAAGTGGATTGATACCGTTAGAAAGTCAATGAAATGTAGTTTTTGAAACTGTCGCTACTTCTTCAGCGCACGATAACGGCTAGGATTGGTCCCACAGTAAAGATTGACTTATTTACCTAAACTTTAAAATGAAGCGCTACCACAGCGCCCAGAGTAATTGCTGAGTTCCTGCAATCACGTCAAATTAAGAGGAATGTTGTTTCTTGGAGTCCAATTGTCTCATTTATCACATTTATCAGGTCACAGTTCAAAGTTAGTTCAATTAAGTCGCACAGTCAATCGTTTCACTGTTAAAAGCGATGCAACCTAGTAACATGACAAAAATATTGCTAAATACATGTTGGTACGAATATGTGACGCAGCCGTTGTAACTGAAGTGGATTGATACCGTTAGAAAGTCAATGAAATATAGTTTTTGAAACTGTTGCTATTTCTTCAGCGCGCGATAACGGCTAGGATTGGTCCTACAGTAAAAAAATGACTTTTTTATCTTAATTCTTAAATGAAGCGGTACCACAGCGCCCAGTGTAATCGCTGAGTTTCGGCAATCATGTCAAATTAAGGAGAATGTTATTTTTTGGAGTCCAATTCTCTCCTTTATCACATTTATCAGGTCACAGTCCAAAGTTAGTTTAATTAAGTCCCACGGTCAATCGTTTCATAGTTAAAAGCGATGCAACCTAGTAATATCAGAAAAATAACGCTAAATACATGTTGGTACGAATATGTGACCCAACCGCTGTAACTCAAACGGAGTGACACCGTTAGAAAGTCAATGAAATGTAGTTTTTGAAACTATCGCTGTTTCTTCAGCGCGCGCTAATGCCTAGGATTGGTCCCACAGTAAAAAATGACTTTTTTTAGCTTAATTCTTAAATGAAGCGCTACCACAGCGGCCAGTGCAATCGCTGAGTTTTGGCAATCATTTTAAGTTAAGAAGAATGCTATTTCTTGGAGTCCACTTGTCTCACTTATTACATTTATCAGGTCACAGTCCAAAGTTAGTTCAATTAAGTCCCACAGTCAATGCAACCTCGTAATATCAAAAAAAATATCGCTAAATACATGTTGGTACGAATATGTGACACAACCGTTGTAACTCAAACGGACTGACACCGTTAGAAGGTCAATGAAATGTAGTTCTTAAAACTGTGGCTATTTCTTCAGCGCGCGATAACTGCTAGGATTGGTCCCGCAGTAAAAAATGACTTTTTTATCTTAATTTTTAATTGAAGCGCTACCACAGCGCCCAGTGTAATCACTGAGCTTCGGCAATCATGTCAAATTAAGAAGAATGTTATTTCTTGGAGTCCAATTGTCTCATTTATCACATTTATCAGGTCACAGTCCAAATTTAGTTCTATTAAGTCCCGCAGTCAATCGTTTCATTGTTTAAAGCGATGCAACCTAGTAATATCACAAAAATACCGCTAAATACATGTTGGTACGAGTATGTGACCCAAACGTTGTAACTCAAACGGAATAACAGCGTTAGAAAGTCAATGAAATGTAGTTTTTGAAACTGCTGTTATTTCTTCATCGGGCGATAACGGCTAGGATTGGTCCCACAGTAAAAAATGACTTTTTATCTTAATTCTTAAATGAAGCGGTACCACAGCGCCCAGTGAAATCGCTGAGTTTCGGCAATCATGTCAAATTAAGAAGAATGTTATTTCTTGGAGTCCAATTGTCTCCTTTATCACATTTATCAGGTCACAGTCCATAGTTAGGTAAATTAAGTTCCACAGTCAATCGCTTCATAGTTAAAAACGATGCAACATAGTAATATCAGAAAAATATCGCTAAACACATGTTGGTACGAATATGTGACCCAACCGTTGTAACTGAAGTGGATTGATACCGCTAGAAAGTCAATGAAATGTAGTTTTTAAAACTGTCGCTATTTATTCAGCGCACGATAACGGCTAGGATTGGTCCCACAGTAAAGATTGACTTATTTACCTAAACTTTAAAATGAAGCGCTACCACAGCACCCTGAGTAATTGCTGAGTTCCGGCAATCACGTCAAATTAAGAAGAATGTTGTTTCTTGGAGTCCAATTGTCTCATTTATCACATTTATCAGGTCACAGTTCAAAGTTAGTTCAATTAAGTCGCACAGTCAATTGTTTCACTGTTAAAAGCGATGCAACCTAATAATATGAGAAAAATATTGCAAAATACATGTTGGTACGAATATGTGACGCAACCGTTGTAACTGAAGTAGATTGATACAGTTAGAAAGTCAATGAAATATAGTTTTTGAAACTGTTGCTATTTCTTCAGCGCGCGATAATGGCTAGGATTGGTCCCACAGTAAAAAAATGACTTTTTTATCTTAATTCTTAAATGAAGCGGTACCACAGCGCCCAGTGTAATCGCTGAGTTTCGGCAATCATGTCAAATTAAGAAGAATGTTATTTCTTGGAGTCCACTTGTCTCACTTATTCCATTTATCAGGTCACAGTCCAAAGTTAGTTCAATTAAGTCCCACAGTCAATGCAACCTAGTAATATCAAAAAAATTTCGCTAAATACATGTTGGTACGAATATGTGACCCAACCGTTGTAACTCAAACGGACTGACACCGTTAGAAAGTCAGTGAAATGTAGTTCTTAAAACTGTGGCTATTTCTTCAGCGCGCGATAACGGCTAGGATTGGTCTCGCAGTAAAAAATGACTTTTTTATCTTAATTTTTAATTGAAGCGCTACCACAGCGCCCAGTGTAATCGCTGAGTTTCGGCAATCATTTCAAATTAAGAAGAATGCTATTTCTTGGAGTCCACTTCTCTCACTTATAACATTTATAAGGTCAAAGTCCAACACCAGTTCAATTTAGTACCACAGTCAATCGTTTCACTGTTAAAAGCGATGCAACCTAGTATTATCAAAAAAATATCGCTAAATACATGTTGGTACGAATATGTGACCCAACCGTTGTAACTCAAACAGACTGACACCGTTAAAAAGTCAATGAAATGTAGTTTTTGAAACTGTGGCTATCTCTTCAGCGCGCCATAACAGCTAGGATTGGTCCCGCAGTAAAAAATGACTTTTTTATCTTAATTTTTAATTGAAGCGCTACCACCGCGCCCAGAGCAATCGCTCAGTTTCGGAATCATTTCAAATTAAGAAGAATGCTATTTCTTGGAGTCCACTTGTCTCACTTATTACATTTATCAGGTCACAGTGCAAAGTTAGTTCAATTAAGTCCCACAGTCAATCGTTTCATTGTTAAAAGCGATGCAACCTAGTAATATCAGAAAAATATCGCTAAACACATGTTGGTACGAATATGTGACCCAGCCGTTGGAACTCAAACGGACTGACACCGTTAGAAAGTCAATGAAATGTAGTTTTTTAAGCTGTGGCTATTTTTTCAGCGTGCGATAACGGCTAGGATTGGTCCCGCAGTAAAAAATGAATTTTTTATCCTAATTTTTAATTGAAGCGCTACCACATCGCTGAGTTTCGGCAATCATTTTAAATTAAGAAGAATGCTATTTCTTGGAGTCCAATTGTCTCATTTATCACATTTATCAGGTCACAGTCCAAAGTTAGTTCAATTAAGTCCCACAGCCAATCGTTTCATTGTTAAAAGCGATGCAACCTAGTAGTATCAAAAAAATATCGCTAAATACATGTTGGTACAAATATGTGACCCAACCGTTGTAACTCAAACAGACTGACACCGTTAAAAAGTCAAGGAAATGTAGTTTTTGAAACTGTGGCTATCTCTTCAGCGCGCGATAACAGCTAGGATTGGTCCCGCAGTAAAAAATGACTTTTTTATCTTAATTTTTAATTGAAGCGCTACCACCGCGCCCAGAGCAATCGCTCAGTTTCGGAATCATTTCAAATTAAGAAGAATGCTATTTCTTGGAGTCCACTTGTCTTACTTACTACATTTATCAGGTCACAGTGCAAAGTTAGTTCAATTAAGTCCCACAGTCAATCGTTTCATTGTTAAAAGCGATGCAACCTAGTAATATCAGAAAAATATCGCTAAACACATGTTGGTACGAATATGTGACCCAGCTGTTGGAACTCAAACACTGACACCGTTAGAAAGTCAATGAAATGTAGTTTTTTAAGCTGTGGCTATTTTTTCAGCGTGCGATAACGGCTAGGATTGGTCCCGCAGTAAAAAATGAATTTTTTATCCTAATTTTTTTTTTGAAGCGCTACCACATCGCTGAGTTTCGGCAATCATTTCAAATTAAGAAGAATGCTATTTCTTGGAGTCCAATTGTCTCATTTATCACATTTATCAGGTCACAGTCCAAAGTTAGTTCAATTAAGTCCCACAGCCAATCGTTTCATTGTTAAAAGCGATGCAACCTAGTAGTATCAAAAAAATATCGCTAAACACATGTTGGTACGAATAGGTGATCCAACCGTTGTAACTCAAACGGACTGACACCGTTAGAAAGTGAATGAAATGTAGTTTTTAAAACTGTGGCTATCTCATCAGGGCGCGATAACGGCTAGGATTGGTCCCGCAGTAAAAAATGACTTTTTTATCTTAATTTTTAATTAAAGCGCTACCACCGCGCCCAGTGCAATCGCTGAGTTTCGGCAATCATTTCAAATTCAGAAGCATGCTATTTCTTGGAGTCCACTTGTCTCACTTATTACATTTATCAGGTCACAGTGCAAAGTAAGTTCAATTAAGTCCCACAGTCAATCGTTTCATTGTTAAAAGCGATGCAAGCTAGTAATATCAGAAAAATATCGCTAAACACATGTTGGTACGAATATGTGACTGAACCGTTGTAACTCAAACGGACTGACACCGTTAAAAAGTCAATGAAATGTAGTTTTTGAAACTGTCACTATTTCTTCAGCGCACGATAACGGCTAGGATTGGTCCCGCGGTAAAAAATGACTTTTTTATCTTAATTTTTAATTGAAGCGCTACCACAGCGCCCAGTGCAATCGCTGAGTTTCGACAATCATTTTAAATTAAGCAGAATGCTATTTCTTGGAGTCCACTTGTCTCACTTATTACATTTATCAGGTCACAGTCCAAAGTTAGTTCAATTAAGTCCCACAGTCAATGCAACCTAGTAATATCAAAAAAAATATCGCTAAATACATGTTGGTACGAATATGTGACCCAACCGTTGTAACTCAAACGGACTGACACCGTTAGAAAGTCAATGAAATGTAGTTTTTGAAACTGTGGCTATTTTTTCAGCGCGCGATAACGGCTAGGATTGGTCCCGCAGTAAAAAATGAATTTTTTATCTCAATTTTTAATTGAAGCGCTACCACATCGCTGAGTTTCGGCAATCATTTCAAATTAAGAGGAATGCTATTTCTTGGAGTCCACTTGTCTCACTTATAACATTTATAAGGTCCAAGTCCAACACCAGTTCAATTTAGTACCACAGTCAATCGTTTCACTGTTAAAAGCGATGCAACCTAGTATTATCTAAAAAATATCGGAAATACATGTTGGTACAAATATGTGACCCAACCCTTGTAACTCAAACAGACTGACACCGTTAAAAAGTCAATGAAATGTAGTTTTTGAAACTGTCAATATTTCTTCAGCGCACGATAACGGCGAGGATTGGTCCGACAGTAAAGAATGACTTACTTACCTAAATTTTTAAATGAAGCGCTACCACAGCGCCCAGTGTAATCGCTGAGTTCTGGAAATCATGTCAAATTGAGAAGAATGTTATTTCTGGGAGTGCAATTTTCTAATTTATCAAATTTATTAGGTGACAGTCCAAAGTTTGTTCAATTAAGTCCCACAGTCATTCGTTTAATTGTTAAAAGCGATGCAACCTAGTAATATAAAAAAAATGTCGCTAAATACATGTTGGTACGAATATGTGACCCAACCGTTCTAACTCAAACGGACTGACACCGTTAGAAAGTCAATGAAATATAGTTTTTGAAACTGTCGATATTTCTACAGCGCGCTATAACAGA
Organism: Hydractinia symbiolongicarpus; assembly: GCF_029227915.1. Lineage (NCBI taxonomy): Eukaryota > Metazoa > Cnidaria > Hydrozoa > Anthoathecata > Hydractiniidae > Hydractinia > Hydractinia symbiolongicarpus. The sequence continues at coordinate 30,972,233 of NC_079881.1, forward strand.
TAGGATTGGTCCCACAGTAAAGAATGACTTATAAATCTAAATTTTTAAATGAAGTGCTACCACAGCGCCCAGTGTAAACGCTGAAGTTCGGCAATCATGTCAAATTAAGAAGAATGTTATTTCTTGGAGTCCAATTGTCTCATTAATCACATTTATCAGATCACAGTCCAAAGTTAGTTCAATTAAGTCCCACAGTCAATCGTTTCATTGTTAAAAGCGATGCAACCTAGTAATATCAAAAAAAAGATCGCTAAATACATGTTGGTACGAATATTTGACCCAACCGTTGTAACTCAAACGGACTGACACCATTAAAAAGTTAATCAAATGTAGTTTTTGAAACTGTCGCTATTTCTTCAGCGCGCAATAACGGCTAGGATTGGTCCCACAGTAAAATTGACTTATTAATGTAAATTTCTAAAAGAAGCGCTACCACAGCGGCCAGTGTAAACGCTGAGTGCCGGCAATCATGTCAAATTAAGAAGAATGTTATTTCTTGGAGTCCAATTGTCTCATTTATCACATTTATCAGGTCACAGTCCAAAGTTAGTTCAATTAAGTCCCACAGTCATTGGTTTCATTCATTTATCAGGTCATAGTCCAAAGTTAGTTCAATTAAGTTGCACAGTCAATATTTTCACTGTTAAAAGCGATGCAACCTAGTAATGTGAGAAAAATATTGCTAAATACATGTTGGTACGAATATGTGACGCAACCGTTGTAACTGAAGTGGATTGATACCGTTAGAAAGTCAATGAAATATAGTTTTTGAAACTGCTGCTATTTCTTCAGAGCGCGATAACGAGTAGGATTGGTCCCACAGTAAAAAAATGACTTTTTTATCTTAATTCTTAAATGAAGCGGTACCACAGCGCCCAGTGAAATCGCTGAGTTTCGGCAATCATGTCAAATTAAGAAGAATGTTATTTTTTGGAGTCCAATTGTCTCCTTTATCACATTTATCAGGTCACAGTCCAAAGTTAGTTCAATTAAGTCCCACGGTCAATCGTTTCATAATTAAAAGCGATGCAACCTAGTAATATCAGAAAAATAACGCTAAATACATGTTGGTACGAGTATGTGACCCAAACGTTGTAACTCAAACGGACTGACACCGTTAGAAAGTCAATGAAATGTAGTTTTTGAAACTGTTGTTATTTCTTCATCGGGCGATAACGGCTAGGATTGGTCCCACAGTAAAAAATGACTTTTTATCTTAATTCTTAAATGAAGCGGTACCACAGCGCCCAGTGAAATCGCTGAGTTTCGGCAATCAGGTCAAATTAAGAAGAATGTTATTTCTTGGAGTCCAATTGTCTCCTTTATCACATTTATCAGGTCACAGTCCATAGTTAGGTAAATTAAGTTCCACAGTCAATCGCTTCATAGTTAAAAACGATGCAACATAGTAATATCAGAAAAATATCGCTAAACACCAGTTGGTACGAATATGTGACCCAACCGTTGTAACTGAAGTGGATTGATACCGCTAGAAAGTCAATGAAATGCAGTTTTTAAAACTGTCGCTATTTATTCAGCGCACGATAACGGCTAGGATTGGTCCCACAGTAAAGATTGACTTATTTACCTAAACTTTAAAATGAAGCGCTACCACAGCGCCCTGAGTAATTGCTGAGTTCCGGCAATCACGTCAAATTAAGAAGAATGTTGTTTCTTGGAGTCCAATTGTCTCATTTATCACATTTATCAGGTCACAGTTCAAAATTAGGTCAATTAAGTCGCACAGTCAATCGTTTCACTGTTAAAAGCGATGCAACCTAATAATATGAGAAAAATATTGCAAAATACATGTTGGTACGAATATGTGACGCAACCGTTGTAACTGAAGTGGATTGATAACGTTAGAAAGTCAATGAAATATAGCTTTTGAAACTGTTGCTATTTCTTCAGCGCGCGATAACGGCTAGGATTGGTCCCACAGTAAAGAATGACTTATTTACCTAAATTTTTAAATGAAGCGCTACCACAGCGCCCAGTGTAATCGCTGAGTTCCGGCAATCCCGTAAAAATAAGAAGAATGTTATTTCTTGGAGTCCAATTGTCTCATTTATCACATTTATCAGGTCACAGTCCAAAGTTAGTTCAATTAAGTCCCACAGTCAATCGTTTCATTGTTAAAAGCGATGCAACCTAGTAATATCAGAAAAATATCGCTAAACACATGTTGGTACGAATATGTGACCCAACCGTTGTAACTGAAGTGGATTGATACCGCTAGAAAGTCAATGAAATGCAGTTTTTAAAACTGTCGCTATTTATTCAGCGCACGATAACGGCTAGGATTGGTCCCACAGTAAAGATTGACTTATTTACCTAAACTTTAAAATGAAGCGCTACCACAGCGCCCTGAGTAATTGCTGAGTTCCGGCAATCACGTCAAATTAAGAAGAATGTTGTTTCTTGGAGTCCAATTGTCTCATTTATCACATTTATCAGGTCACAGTTCAAAGTTAGGTCAATTAAGTCGCACAGTCAATCGTTTCACTGTTAAAAGCGATGCAACCTAATAATATGAGAAAAATATTGCAAAATACATGTTGGTACGAATATGTGACGCAACCGTTGTAACTGAAGTGGATTGATACCGTTAGAAAGTCAATGAAATATAGCTTTTGAAACTGTTGCTATTTCTTCAGCGCGCGATAACGGCTAGGATTGGTCCCACAGTAAAAAAATGACTTTTTTATCTTAATTCTTAAATGAAGCGGTACCACAGCGCCCAGTGCAATCGCTGAGTTTCGGCAATCATTTTAAATTAAGAAGAATGCTATTTCTTGGAGTCCACTTGTCTCACTTATTCCATTTATCAGGTCACAGTCCAAAGTTAGTTCAAATAAGTCCCACAGTCAATGCAACCTAGTAATATCAAAAAAATATCGCTAAATACATGTTGGTACGAATATGTGACCCAACCGTTGTAACTCAAACGGACTGACACCGTTAGAATGTCAATGAAATGTAGTTCTTAAAACTGTGGCTATTTCTTCAGCGCGCGATAACGGCTAGGATTGGTCTCGCAGTAAAAAATGACTTTTTTATCTTAATTCTTAAATGAAGCGGTACCACAGCGCCCAGTGTAATCGCTTAGTTTCGGCAATCATGTCAAATTAAGAAGAATGTTATTTTTTGGAGTCTAATTGTCTCCTTTATCACAATTATCAGGTCACAGTCCAAAGTTAGTTCAATTAAGTCCCACGGTCAATCGTTTCACAGTTAAAAGCGATGCAACCTAGTAATATCAGAAAAATAACGCTAAATACATGTTGGTACGAATATGTGACCCAACCGTTGCAACTCAAACGGAGGGACACCGTTAGAAAGACAATGAAATGTAGTTTTTGAAACTATCGCTGTTTCTTCAGCGCGCGCTAACGCCTAGGATTGGTCCCACAGTAAAAAATGACTTTTTTTAGCTTAATTCCTAAATGAAGCGCTACCACAGCGCCCAGTGCAATCGCTGAGTTTCGGCAATCATTTTAAATTAAGAAGAATGCTATTTCTTGGAGTCCACTTGTCTCACTTATTCCATTTATCAGGTCACAGTCCAAAGTTAGTTCAATTAAGTCCTACAGTCAATGCAACCTAGTAATATCAAAAAAATATCGCTAAATACATGTTGGTACGAATATGTGACCCAACCGTTGTAACTCAAACGGACTGACACCGTTAGAAAGTCAATGAAATGTAGTTCTTAAAACTGTGGCTATTTCTTCAGTGCGCGATAACGGCTAGGATTGGTCTCGCAGTAAAAAATGACTTTTTTATCTTAATTTTTAATTGAAGCGCTACCACAGCGCCCAGTGTAATCGCTGAGTTTCGGCAATCATTTCAAATTAAGAAGAATGCTATTTCTTGGAGTCCACTTGTCTCACTTATTACATTTATCAGGTCACAGTGCAAAGTTAGTTCAATTAAGTCCCACAGTCAATCGTTTCATTGTTAAAAGCGATGCAACCTAGTAATATCAGAAAAATATCGCTAAACACATGTTGGTACGAATATGTGACCCAACCGTTGTAACTCAAACAGACTGACACCGTTGAAAAGTCAAAGAAATGTAGTTTTTGAAACTGTGGCTATCTCTTCAGCGCGCGATAACAGCTAGGATTGGTCCCGCAGTAAAAAATGACTTTTTTATCTTAATTTTTAATTGAAGCGCTACCACCGCGCCCAGAGCAATCGCTCAGTTTCGGAATCATTTCAAATTAAGAAGAATGCTATTTCTTGGAGTCCACTTGTCTCACTTATTACATTTATCAGGTCACAGTGCAAAGTTAGTTCAATTAAGTCCCACAGTCAATCGTTTCATTGTTAAAAGCGATGCAACCTAGTAATATCAGAAAAATATCGCTAAACACATGTTGGTACGAATATGTGACCCAACCGTTGTAACTTAAACGGACTGACACCGTTAGAAAGTCAATGAAATGTAGTTTTTAAAGCTGTGGCTATTTTTTAAGCGCGCGATAACGGCTAGGATTGGTCCCGCAGTAAAAAATGAATTTTTTATCCTAATTTTTAATTAAAGCGCTACCACCGCGCCCAGTGCAATCGCTGAGTTTCGGCAATCATTTCAAATTAAGAAGCATGCTATTTCTTGGAGTCCACTTGTCTCACTTATTACATTTATCAGGTCACAGTCCAAAGTTAGTTCAATTAAGTCCCACAGTCAATGCAACCTAGTAATATCAAAAAAAATATCGCTAAATACATGTTGGTACGAATATGTGACCCAACCGTTGTAACTCAAACGGACTGACACCGTTAGAAAGTCAATGAAATGTAGTTTTTGAAACTGTGGCTATTTTTTCAGCGCGCGATAACGGCTAGGATTGGTCCCGCAGTAAAAAATGTATTTTTTATCTCAATTTTTAATTGAAGCGCTACCACATCGCTGAGTTTCGGCAATCATTTCAAATTAAGAAGAATGCTATTTCTTGGAGTCCACTTGTCTCACTTATAACATTTATAAGGTCCAAGTCCAACACCAGTTCAATTTAGTACCACAGTCAATCGTTTCACTGTTAAAAGCGATGCAACCTAGTATTATCTAAAAAATATCGCAAAATACATGTTGGTACAAATATGTGACCCAACCGTTGTAACTCAAACAGACTGACACCGTTAAAAAGTCAATGAAATGTAGTTTTTGAAACTGTCAATATTTCTTCAGCGCACGATAACGGCGAGGATTGGTCCGACAGTAAAGAATGACTTACTTACCTAAAACTTTAAATGAAGCGCTACCACAGCGCCCAGTGTAATCGTTGAGTTCTGGCAATCCCGTAAAAATAAGAAGAATGTTATTTCTTGGAGTCCAATTGTCTCATTTATCACATTTATCAGGTCACAGTCCAAAGTTAGTTCAATTAAGTCACACAGTCAAACGTTTCATTGTTAAAAGCGATGCAACCTAGTAGTATCAGAAAAATATCGCTAAACACATGTTGGTACGAATAGGTGACCCAACCGTTGTAACTCAAACGGACTGATACCGTTAAAAAGTCAATGAAATGTAGTTTTTGAGACTGTCGCTATTTCTTCAGCGCGATAACGGCTAGGATTGGTCCCACAGTAAAAAATGACTTCTTAATCTAAATTTTTAAATGAAGCGCTACCACATCGCCCAGTGTAATCGCTGAGTTCTGGAAATCATGTCAAATTGAGAAGAATGTTATTTCTGGGAGTGCAATTTTCTAATTTATCAAATTTATTAGGTGACAGTCCAAAGTTTGTTCAATTAAGTCCCACAGTCATTCGTTTAATTGTTAAAAGCGATGCAACCTAGTAATATAAAAAAAATGTCGCTAAATACATGTTGGTACGAATATGTGACCCAACCGTTCTAACTCAAACGGACTGACACCGTTAGAAAGTCAATGAAATATAGTTTTTGAAACTGTCGATATTTCTACAGCGCGCGATAACAGATAGGATTGGTCCCACAGTAAAGAATGACTTATAAATCTAAATTTTTAAATGAAGTGCTACCACAGCGCCCAGTGTAAACGCTGAAGTTCGGCAATCATGTCAAATTAAGAAGAATGTTATTTCTTGGAGTCCAATTGTCTCATTTATCACATTTATCAGGTCACAGTCCAAAGTTAGTTCAATTAAGTCCCACAGTCAATTATTTCATTGTTAAAAGCGATGCAACCTAGTAATATCAAAAAAAAAGATCGCTAAATACATGTTGGTACGAATATTTGACCCAACCGTTGTAACTCAAACGGACTGACACCATTAAAAAGTTAATCAAATGAAGTTTTTGAAACTGTCGCTATTTCTTCAGCGCGCAATAACGGCTAGGATTGGTCCCACAGTAAAATTGACTTATTAATGTAAATTTCTAAAAGAAGCGCTACCACAGCGCCCAGTGTAAACGCTGAGTTTCGGCAATCATTTCAAATTAAGAAGAATGCTATTTCTTGGAGTCCACTTGTCTCACTTAAAACATTTATAAGGTCCAAGTCCAACACCAGTTCAATTTAGTACCACAGTCAATCGTTTCACTGTTAAAAGCGATGCAACCTAGTATTATCTAAAAAATATCGCAAAATACATGTTGGTACAAATATGTGACCCAACCGTTGTAACTCAAACAGACTGAAACCGTTAAAAAGTCAATGAAATGTAGTTTTTGAAACTGTCAATATTTCTTCAGCGCACGATAACGGCGAGGATTGGTCCGACAGTAAAGAATGACTTACTTACCTAAATTTTTAAATGAAGCGCTACCACAGCGCCCAGTGTAATCGTTGAGTTCTGGCAATCCCGTAAAAATAAGAAGAATGTTATTTCTTGGAGTCCAATTGTCTCATTTATCACATTTATCAGGTCACAGTCCAAAGTTAGTTCAATTAAGTCACACAGTCAATCGTTTCATTGTTAAAAGCGATGCAACCTAGTAGTATCAGAAAAATATCGCTAAACACATGTTGGTACGAATAGGTGACCCAATCGTTCTAACTCAAACGGACTGACACCGTTAGAAAGTCAATGAAATATAGTTTTTGAAACTGTCGATATTTCCACAGCGCGCGATAACAGATAGGATTGGTCCCACAGTAAAGAATGACTTATAAATCTAAATTTTTAAATGAAGTGCTACCACAGCGCCCAGTGTAAACGCTGAAGTTCGGCAATCATGTCAAATTAAGAAGAATGTTATTTTTTGGAGTCCAATTGTCTCATTTATCACATTTATCAGGTCACAGTCCAAAGTTAGTTCAATTAAGTCCCACAGTCAATCGTTTCATTGTTAAAAGCGATGCAACCTAGTAATATCAAAAAAAAGATCGCTAAATACATGTTGGTACGAATATTTGACCCAACCGTTGTAACTCAAACGGACTGACACCATTGAAAAGTTAATCAAATGTAGTTTTTGAAACTGTCGCTATTTCTTCAGCGCGCAATAACGGCTAGGATTGGTCCCACAGTAAAATTGACTTATTAATGTAAATTTCTAAAAGAAGCGCTACCACAGCGCCCAGTGTAAACGCTGAGTTCCGGCAATCATGTCAAATTAAGAAGAATGTTATTTCTTGGAGTCCAATTGTCTCATTTATCACATTTATCATGTCACAGTCCAAAGTTAGTTCAATTAAGTCCCACAGTCATTGGTTTCATTCATTTATCAGGTCACAGTCCAAAGTTAGTTCAATTAAGTCGCACAGTCAATATTTTCACTGTTAAAAGCGATGCAACCTAGTAATCTGAGAAACATATTGCTAAATACATGTTGGTACGAATATGTGACGCAACCGTTGTAACTGAAGTGGATTGATACCGTTAGAAAGTCAATGAAATGTAGTTTTTGAAACTGTTGTTATATCTTCAGCGCGCGATAACGGCTAGGATTGGTCCCACAGTAAAAAATTGACTTTTTTATTATCTTAATTATTAAATGAAGCGGTACCACAGCGCCCAGTGTAATCGCTGAGTTTCGGCAGTCATGTCAAATTAAGAAGAATGTTATTTCTTGGAGTCCAATTGTCTCACTTATAACTTTTATAAGGTTACAGTCCAAAATCAGTTCAATATAGTACCACAGTCAATCGTTTCACTGTTAAAAGCGATGCAACCTAGTAATATGAGAAAAATATCGCTAAATACATGTTGGTACGAATATGTGACGCAACCGTTGTAACTGAAGTGGATTGATACCGTTAGAAAGTCAATGAAATGTAGTTTTTGAAACTGTCGCTATTTCTTCAGCGCGCGATAACGGCTAGGATTGGTCCCACAGTAAAAAAATGACTTTTTTATCTTAATTCTTAAATGAAGCGGTACCACAGCGCCCAGTGTAATCGCGGAGTTTCGGCAATCATGTCAAATTAAGAAGAATGTTATTTTTTGGAGTCCAATTCTCTCCTTTATTACATTTATCAGGTCACAGTCCAAAGTTAGTTCAATTAAGTCCCACGGTCAATCGTTTCATAGTTAAAAGCGATGCAACCTAGTAATATCAGAAAAATAACGCTAAATACATGTTGGTACGAATATGTGACCCAACCGCTGTAACTCAAACGGAGTGACACCGTTAGAAAGTCAATGAAATGTAGTTTTTGAAACTATCGCTGTTTCTTCAGCGCGCGCTAACGCCAAGGATTTGTCCCACAGTAAAAAATGACTTTTTTTAGCTTAATTCTTAAGTGAAGCGCTACCACAGCGGCCAGTGAAATCGCTGAGTTTCGGCAATCATTTCAACATAAGAAGAATGTTATTTCTTGGAGTCCACTTGTCTCACTTATAACTTTTATAAGGTTACAGTCCAAAATCAGTTCAATTTAGTACCACAGTCAATCGTTTCACTGTTAAAAGCGATGCAACCTAGTAATATGAGAAAAATATCGCTAAATACATGTTGGTACGAATATGTGACGCAACCGTTGTAACTGAAGTGGATTGATACCGTTAGAAAGTCAATGAAATGTAGTTTTCGAAACTATCGCTATTTCTTCAGCGCACGATAACGGCTAGGATTGGTCCCACAGTAAAGATTGACTTATTTACCTAAACTTTAAAATGAAGCGCTACCACAGCGCCCAGAGTAATTGCTGAGTTCCGGCAATCACGTCAAATTAAGAAAAATGTTGTTTCTTGGAGTCCAATTGTCTCATTTATCACATTTATCAGGTCACAGTTCAAGGTTAGTTCAATTAAGTCGCACAGTCAATCGTTTCACTGTTGCAAGCGATGCAACCTAGTAATATGAGAAAAATATTGCTAAATACATGTTGGTACGAATATGTGACGCAACCGTTGTAACTGAAGTGGATTGATACCGTTAGAAAGTCAATGAAATATAGTTTTTGAAACGGTTGCTATTTCTTCAGCGCGCGATAACGGCTAGGATTGGTCCCACAGTAAACAAATGAAGTTTTTATCTTAATTCTTAAATGAAGCGGTACCACAGCGCCCAGTGTAATCGCTGAGTTTCGGCAATCATGTCAAATTAAGAAGAATCTTATTTTTTGGAGTCCAATTCTCTCCTTTATTACATTTATCAGGTCACAGTCCAAAGTTAGTTCAATTAAGTCCCACGGTCAATCGTTTCATAGTTAAAAGCGATGCAACCTAATAATATCAGAAAAATAACGCTAAATACATGTTGGTACGAATATGTGACCCAACCGCTGTAACTCAAACGGAGTGACACCGTTAGAAAGTCAATGAAATGTAGTTTTTGAAACTATCGCTGTTTCTTCAGCGCGCGCTAACGCCAAGGATTTGTCCCACAGTAAAAAATGACTTTTTTTAGCTTAATTCTCAAATGAAGCGTTACCACAGCGGCCAGTGAAATCGCTGAGTTTCGGCAATCATTTAAACATAAGAAGAATGTTATTTCTTGGAGTCCACTTGTCTCACTTATAACTTTTATAAGGTTACAGTCCAAAATCAGTTCAATTTAGTACCACAGTCAATCGTTTCACTGTTAAAAGCGATGCAACCTAGTAATATGAGAAAAATATCGCTAAATACATGTTGGTACGAATATGTGACGCAACCGTTGTAACTGAAGTGGATTGATACCGTTAGAAAGTCAATGAAATATAGTTTTTGAAACGGTTGCTATTTCTTCAGCGCGCGATAACGGCTAGGATTGGTCCCACAGTAAACAAATGAAGTTTTTATCTTAATTCTTAAATGAAGCGGTGCCACAGCGCCCAGTGTAATCGCTGAGTTTCTGCAATCATGTCAAATTAAGAAGAATGTTATTTTTTGGAGTCCAATTCTCTCCTTTATTACATTTATCAGGTCACAGTCCAAAGTTAGTTCAATTAAGTCCCACGGTCAATCGTTTCATAGTTAAAAGCGATGCAACCTAGTAATATCAGAAAAATAACGCTAAATACATGTTGGTACGAATATGTGACCCAACCGCTGTAACTCAAACGGAGTGACACCGTTAGAAAGTCAATGAAATGTAGTTTTTGACACTATCGCTGTCTCTTCAGCGCGCGCTAACGCCAAGGATTTGTCCCACAGTAAAAAATGACTTTTTTTAGCTTAATTCTCAAATGAAGCGCTACCACAGCGGCCAGTGCAATCGCTGAGTTTTGGCAATCATTTTAAATTAAGAAGAATGTTATTTCTTGGAGTCCAATTGTCTCATTTATCACATTTATCAGGTCACAGTCCAAATTTAGTTCTATTAAGTCCCGCAGTCAATCGTTTCATTGTTGAAAGCGATGCAACCTAGTAATACCAGAAAAATAACGCTAAATACATGTTGGTACGAGTATGTGACCCAAACGTTGTAACTAAAACGGACTAACACCGTTAGATAGTAAAATGAAATGTAGTTTTTGAAACTGTTGTTATTTCTTCATCGGGCGATAACGGCTAGGATTGGTCCCACAGTAAAAAAATGACTTTTTATCTTAATTCTTAAATGAAGCGGTACCACAGCGCCCAGTGAAATCGCTGAGTTTTGGCAATCATGTCAATTTAAGAAGAATGTTATTTCTTGGAGTCCAATTGTCTCTTTTATCACATTTATCAGGTCACAGTCCATAGTTAGTTAAATTAAGTCCCACAGTCAATCGCTTCATAGTTAAAAGCGATGCAACCTAGTAATATCAGAAAAATATCGCTAAAGACATGTTGGTACGAATATGTGACCCAACCGTTGTAACTCAAACGGACTGACACCGTTAGAAAGTCAATGAAATATAGTTTTTGAAACTGTGGCAATTTCTTCAGCGCGCGATAACGGCTAGGATTGGTCCCACAGTAAGAAATGACTTTTTTATCTTAATTTTTACTGGAAGCGCTACCACAGCGCCCAGTGCAATCGCTGAGTTTCGGCAATCATTTTAAATTAAGAAGAATGCTATTTCTTGGAGTCCACTTGTGTCACTTATAACTTTTATAAGGTTACAGTCCAAAATCAGTTCAATTTAGTACTACAGTCAATCGTTTCACTGTTAAAAGCGATGCAACCTAGTAATATGAGAAAAATATCGCTAAATACATGTTGGTACGAATATGTGACGCAACCGTTGTAACTGAAGTGGATTGATACCGTTAGAAAGTCAATAAAATGTAGTTTTTGAAACTGTCGCTATTTCTTCAGCGCACGATAATGGCTAGGATTGGTCCCACAGTAAAGATTGACTTATTTACCTAAACTTTAAAATGAAGCGCTACCACAGCGCCCAGAGTAATTGCTGAGTTCCTGCAATCACGTCAAATTAAGAGGAATGTTGTTTCTTGGAGTCCAATTGTCTCATTTATCACATTTATCAGGTCACAGTTCAAAGTTAGTTCAATTAAGTCGCACAGTCAATCGTTTCACTGTTAAAAGCGATGCAACCTAGTAATATGAGAAAAATATTGCTAAATACATGTTGGTACGAATATGTGACGCAACCGTTGTAACTGAAGTGGATGGATACCGTTAGAAAGTCAATGAAATATAGTTTTTGAAACTGTTGCTATTTCTTCAGCGCGCGATAACGGCTAGGATTGGTCCCACAGTAAAAAAATGACTTTTTTATCTTAATTCTTAAATGAAGCGGTACCACAGCGCCCAGTGTAATCGCTGAGTTTCGGCAATCATGTCAAATTAAGAACAATGTTATTTTTTGGAGTCCAATTCTCTCCTTTATCACATTTATCAGGTCACAGTCCAAAGTTAGTTCAGTTAAGTCCCACGGTCAATCGTTTCATAGTTAAAAGCGATGCAACCTAGTAATATCAGAAAAATAACGCTAAATACATGTTGGTACGAATATGTGAGCCAACCGCTGTAACTCAAACGGAGTGACACCTTTAGAAAGTCAATGAAATGTAGTTTTTGAAACTATCGCTGTTTCTTCAGCGCGCGCTAACGCCTAGGATTGGTCCCGCAGTAAAAAATGACTTTTTTATCTTAATTTTTAATTGAAGCGCTACCACAGCGCCCAGTGTAATCGCTGAGTTTCGGCAATCATGTCAAATTAAGAAGAATGTTATTTCTTGGAGTCCAATTGTCTCATTTATCACATTTATCAGGTCACAGTCCAAATTTAGTTCTATTAAGTCCCGCAGTCAATCGTTTCATTGTTTAAAGCGATGCAACCTAGTAATATCACAAAAATACCGCTAAATACAAGTTGGTACGAGTATGTGACCCAACCGTTGTAACTCAAACGGACTGACACCGTTAGAAAGTCAATGAAATATAGTTTTTGAAACTGTGGCAATTTCTTCAGCACGCGATAACGGCTAGGATTGGTCCCACAGTAAGAAATGACTTTTTTATCTTAATTTTTACTGGAAGCGCTACCACAGCGCCAAGTGCAATCGCTGAGTTTCGGCAATCATTTTAAATTAAGAAGAATGCTATTTCTTGGAGTCCACTTGTCTCACTTATAACTTTTATAAGGTTACAGTCCAAAATCAGTTCAATTTAGTACTACAGTCAATCGTTTCACTGTTAAAAGCGATGCAACCTAGTAATATGAGAAAAATATCGCTAAATACATGTTGGTACGAATATGTGACGCAACCGTTGTAACTGAAGTGGATTGATACCGTTAGAAAGTCAATAAAATGTAGTTTTTGAAACTGTCGCTATTTCTTCAGCGCACGATAATGGCTAGGATTGGTCCCACAGTAAAGATTGACTTATTTACCTAAACTTTAAAATGAAGCGCTACCACAGCGCCCAGAGTAATTGCTGAGTTCCTGCAATCACGTCAAATTAAGAGGAATGTTGTTTCTTGGAGTCCAATTGTCTCATTTATCACATTTATCAGGTCACAGTTCAAAGTTAGTTCAATTAAGTCGCACAGTCAATCGTTTCACTGTTAAAAGCGATGCAACCTAGTAATATGAGAAAAATATTGCTAAATACATGTTGGTACGAATATGTGACGCAACCGTTGTAACTGAAGTGGATGGATACCGTTAGAAAGTCAATGAAATATAGTTTTTGAAACTGTTTCTATTTCTTCAGCGCGCGATAACGGCTAGGATTGGTCCCACAGTAAAAAAATGACTTTTTTATCTTAATTCTTAAATGAAGCGGTACCACAGCGCCCAGTGTAATCGCTGAGTTTCGGCAATCGTGTCAAATTAAGCACAATGTTATTTTTTGGAGTCCAATTCTCTCCTTTATCACATTTATCAGGTCACAGTCCAAAGTTAGTTCAGTTAAGTCCCACGGTCAATCGTTTCATAGTTAAAAGCGATGCAACCTAGTAATATCAGAAAAATAACGCTAAATACATGTTGGTACGAATATGTGAGCCAACCGCTGTAACTCAAACGGAGTGACACCTTTAGAAAGTCAATGAAATGTAGTTTTTGAAACTATCGCTGTTTCTTCAGCGCGCGCTAACGCCTGGGATTGGTCCCGCAGTAAAAAATGACTTTTTTATCTTAATTTTTAATTGAAGCGCTACCACAGCGCCCAGTGTAATCGCTGAGTTTCGGCAATCATGTCAAATTAAGAAGAATGTTATTTCTTGGAGTCCAATTGTCTCATTTATCACATTTATCAGGTCACAGTCCAAATTTAGTTCTATTAAGTCCCGCAGTCAATCGTTTCATTGTTTAAAGCGATGCAACCTAATAATATCACAAAAATACCGCTAAATACATGTTGGTACGAGTATGTGACCCAAACGTTGTAACTCAAACGGACTAACACCGTTAGAAAGCCAATGAAATGTAGTTTTTGAAACTATCGCTGTTTCTTCAGCGCGCGCTAACGCCAAGGATTTGTCCCACAGTAAAAAATGACTTTTTTTAGCTTAATTCTCAAATGAAGCGTTACCACAGCGGCCAGTGAAATCGCTGAGTTTCGGCAATCATTTCAACATAAGAAGAATGTTATTTCTTGGAGTCCACTTGTCTCACTTATAACTTTTATAAGGTTACAGTCCAAAATCAGTTCAATTTAGTACCACAGTCAATCGTTTCACTGTTAAAAGCGATGCAACCTAGTAATATGAGAAAAATATCGCTAAATACATGTTGGTACGAATATGTGACGCAACCGTTGTAACTGAAGTGGATTGATACCGTTAGAAAGTCAATGAAATATAGTTTTTGAAACGGTTGCTATTTCTTCAGCGCGCGATAACGGCTAGGATTGGTCCCACAGTAAACAAATGAAGTTTTTATCTTAATTCTTAAATGAAGCGGTGCCACAGCGCCCAGTGTAATCGCTGAGTTTCTGCAATCATGTCAAATTAAGAAGAATGTTATTTTTTGGAGTCCAATTCTCTCCTTTATTACATTTATCAGGTCACAGTCCAAAGTTAGTTCAATTAAGTCCCACGGTCAATCGTTTCATAGTTAAAAGCGATGCAACCTAGTAATATCAGAAAAATAACGCTAAATACATGTTGGTACGAATATGTGACCCAACCGCTGTAACTCAAACGGAGTGACACCGTTAGAAAGTCAATGAAATGTAGTTTTTGACACTATCGCTGTCTCTTCAGCGCGCGCTAACGCCAAGGATTTGTCCCACAGTAAAAAATGACTTTTTTTAGCTTAATTCTCAAATGAAGCGCTACCACAGCGGCCAGTGCAATCGCTGAGTTTTGGCAATCATTTTAAATTAAGAAGAATGTTATTTCTTGGAGTCCAATTGTCTCATTTATCACATTTATCAGGTCACAGTCCAAATTTAGTTCTATTAAGTCCCGCAGTCAATCGTTTCATTGTTGAAAGCGATGCAACCTAGTAATACCAGAAAAATAACGCTAAATACATGTTGGTACGAGTATGTGACCCAAACGTTGTAACTAAAACGGACTAACACCGTTAGATAGTAAAATGAAATGTAGTTTTTGAAACTGTTGTTATTTCTTCATCGGGCGATAACGGCTAGGATTGGTCCCACAGTAAAAAAATGACTTTTTATATTAATTCTTAAATGAAGCGGTACCACAGCGCCCAGTGAAATCGCTGAGTTTTGGCAATCATGTCAATTTAAGAAGAATGTTATTTCTTGGAGTCCAATTGTCTCTTTTATCACATTTATCAGGTCACAGTCCATAGTTAGTTAAATTAAGTCCCACAGTCAATCGCTTCATAGTTAAAAGCGATGCAACCTAGTAATATCAGAAAAATATCGCTAAAGACATGTTGGTACGAATATGTGACCCAACCGTTGTAACTCAAACGGACTGACACCGTTAGAAAGTCAATGAAATATAGTTTTTGAAACTGTGGCAATTTCTTCAGCGCGCGATAACGGCTAGGATTGGTCCCACAGTAAGAAATGACTTTTTTATCTTAATTTTTACTGGAAGCGCTACCACAGCGCCCAGTGCAATCGCTGAGTTTCGGCAATCATTTTAAATTAAGAAGAATGCTATTTCTTGGAGTCCACTTGTGTCACTTATAACTTTTATAAGGTTACAGTCCAAAATCAGTTCAATTTAGTACTACAGTCAATCGTTTCACTGTTAAAAGCGATGCAACCTAGTAATATGAGAAAAATATCGCTAAATACATGTTGGTACGAATATGTGACGCAACCGTTGTAACTGAAGTGGATTGATACCGTTAGAAAGTCAATAAAATGTAGTTTTTGAAACTGTCGCTATTTCTTCAGCGCACGATAATGGCTAGGATTGGTCCCACAGTAAAGATTGACTTATTTACCTAAACTTTAAAATGAAGCGCTACCACAGCGCCCAGAGTAATTGCTGAGTTCCTGCAATCACGTCAAATTAAGAGGAATGTTGTTTCTTGGAGTCCAATTGTCTCATTTATCACATTTATCAGGTCACAGTTCAAAGTTAGTTCAATTAAGTCGCACAGTCAATCGTTTCACTGTTAAAAGCGATGCAACCTAGTAATATGAGAAAAATATTGCTAAATACATGTTGGTACGAATATGTGACGCAACCGTTGTAACTGAAGTGGATGGATACCGTTAGAAAGTCAATGAAATATAGTTTTTGAAACTGTTGCTATTTCTTCAGCGCGCGATAACGGCTAGGATTGGTCCCACAGTAAAAAAATGACTTTTTTATCTTAATTCTTAAATGAAGCGGTACCACAGCGCCCAGTGTAATCGCTGAGTTTCGGCAATCATGTCAAATTAAGAACAATGTTATTTTTTGGAGTCCAATTCTCTCCTTTATCACATTTATCAGGTCACAGTCCAAAGTTAGTTCAGTTAAGTCACACGGTCAATCGTTTCATAGTTAAAAGCGATGCAACCTAGTAATATCAGAAAAATAACGCTAAATACATGTTGGTACGAATATGTGAGCCAACCGCTGTAACTCAAACGGAGTGACACCTTTAGAAAGTCAATGAAATGTAGTTTTTGAAACTATCGCTGTTTCTTCAGCGCGCGCTAACGCCTAGGATTGGTCCCGCAGTAAAAAATGACTTTTTTATCTTAATTTTTAATTGAAGCGCTACCACAGCGCCCAGTGTAATCGCTGAGTTTCGGCAATCATGTCAAATTAAGAAGAATGTTATTTCTTGGAGTCCAATTGTCTCATTTATCACATTTATCAGGTCACAGTCCAAATTTAGTTCTATTAAGTCCCGCAGTCAATCGTTTCATTGTTTAAAGCGATGCAACCTAGTAATATCACAAAAATACCGCTAAATACAAGTTGGTACGAGTATGTGACCCAACCGTTGTAACTCAAACGGACTGACACCGTTAGAAAGTCAATGAAATATAGTTTTTTAAACTGTGGCAATTTCTTCAGCACGCGATAACGGCTAGGATTGGTCCCACAGTAAGAAATGACTTTTTTATCTTAATTTTTACTGGAAGCGCTACCACAGCGCCAAGTGCAATCGCTGAGTTTCGGCAATCATTTTAAATTAAGAAGAATGCTATTTCTTGGAGTCCACTTGTCTCACTTATAACTTTTATAAGGTTACAGTCCAAAATCAGTTCAATTTAGTACTACAGTCAATCGTTTCACTGTTAAAAGCGATGCAACCTAGTAATATGAGAAAAATATCGCTAAATACATGTTGGTACGAATATGTGACGCAACCGTTGTAACTGAAGTGGATTGATACCGTTAGAAAGTCAATAAAATGTAGTTTTTGAAACTGTCGCTATTTCTTCAGCGCACGATAATGGCTAGGATTGGTCCCACAGTAAAGATTGACTTATTTACCTAAACTTTAAAATGAAGCGCTACCACAGCGCCCAGAGTAATTGCTGAGTTCCTGCAATCACGTCAAATTAAGAGGAATGTTGTTTCTTGGAGTCCAATTGTCTCATTTATCACATTTATCAGGTCACAGTTCAAAGTTAGTTCAATTAAGTCGCACAGTCAATCGTTTCACTGTTAAAAGCGATGCAACCTAGTAATATGAGAAAAATATTGCTAAATACATGTTGGTACGAATATGTGACGCAACCGTTGTAACTGAAGTGGATGGATACCGTTAGAAAGTCAATGAAATATAGTTTTTGAAACTGTTGCTATTTCTTCAGCGCGCGATAACGGCTAGGATTGGTCCCACAGTAAAAAAATGACTTTTTTATCTTAATTCTTAAATGAAGCGGTACCACAGCGCCCAGTGTAATCGCTGAGTTTCGGCAATCGTGTCAAATTAAGCACAATGTTATTTTTTGGAGTCCAATTCTCTCCTTTATCACATTTATCAGGTCACAGTCCAAAGTTAGTTCAGTTAAGTCCCACGGTCAATCGTTTCATAGTTAAAAGCGATGCAACCTAGTAATATCAGAAAAATAACGCTAAATACATGTTGGTACGAATATGTGAGCCAACCGCTGTAACTCAAACGGAGTGACACCTTTAGAAAGTCAATGAAATGTAGTTTTTGAAACTATCGCTGTTTCTTCAGCGCGCGCTAACGCCTGGGATTGGTCCCGCAGTAAAAAATGACTTTTTTATCTTAATTTTTAATTGAAGCGCTACCACAGCGCCCAGTGTAATCGCTGAGTTTCGGCAATCATGTCAAATTAAGAAGAATGTTATTTCTTGGAGTCCAATTGTCTCATTTATCACATTTATCAGGTCACAGTCCAAATTTAGTTCTATTAAGTCCCGCAGTCAATCGTTTCATTGTTTAAAGCGATGCAACCTAATAATATCACAAAAATACCGCTAAATACATGTTGGTACGAGTATGTGACCCAAACGTTGTAACTCAAACGGACTAACACCGTTAGAAAGCCAATGAAATGTAGTTTTTGAAACTGTTGTTATTTCTTCATCGGGGGATAACGGCTAGGATTGGTCCCACAGTAAAAAAATGACTTTTTATCTTAATTCTTAAATGAAGCGGTACCACAGCGCCCAGTGTAATCGCTGAGTTTCGGCAATCATGTCAAATTAAGAACAATGTTATTTTTTGGAGTCCAATTCTCTCCTTTATCACATTTATCAGGTCACAGTCCAAAGTTAGTTAAATTAAGTCCCACGGTCAATCGTTTCATAGTTAAAAGCGATGCAACCTAGTAATATCAGAAAAATAACGCTAAATACATGTTGGTACGAATATGTGAGCCAACCGCTGTAACTCAAACGGAGTGACACCTTTAGAAAGTCAATGAAATGTAGTTTTTGAAACTATCGCTGTTTCTTCAGCGCGCGCTAACGCCTAGGATTGGTCCCGCAGTAAAAAATGACTTTTTTATCTTAATTTTTAATTGAAGCGCTACCACAGCGTCCAGTGTAATCGCTGAGTTTCGGCAATCATGTCAAATTAAGAAGAATGTTATTTCTTGGAGTCCAATTGTCTCATTTATCACATTTATCAGGTCACAGTCCAAATTTAGTTCTATTAAGTCCCGCAGTCAATCGTTTCATTGTTTAAAGCCATGCAACCTAGTAATATCACAAAAATACCGCTAAATACATGTTGGTACGAGTATGTGACCCAAACGTTGTAACTCAAACGGACTAACACCGTTAGAAAGCCAATGAAATGTAGTTTTTGAAACTGTTGTTATTTCTTCATCGGGCGATAACGGCTAGGATTGGTCCCACAGTAAAAAAATGACTTTTTATCTTAATTCTTAAATGAAGCGGTACCACAGCGCCCAGTGAAATCGCTGAGTTTCGGCAATCATGTAAAATTAAGAAGAATGTTATTTCTTGGAGTCCAATTGTCTCCTTTATCACATTTATCAGGTCACAGTCCATAGTTAGGTAAATTAAGTTCCACAGTCAATCGCTTCATAGTTAAAAGCGATGCAACATAGTAATAACAGAAAAATATCGCTAAACACATGTTGGTACGAATATGTGACCCAACCGTTGTAACTGAAGTGGATTGATACCGTTAGAAAGTCAATGAAATGTAGTTTTTAAAACTGTCGCTATTTCATCAGCGCACGATAACGGCTAGGATTGGTCCCACAGTAAAGATTGACTTATTTACCTAAACTTTAAAATGAAGCGCTACCACAGCGCCCTGAGTAATTGCTGAGTTCCGGCAATCACGTCAAATTAAGAAGAATGTTGTTTCTTGGAGTCCAATTGTCTCATTTATCACATTTATCAGGTCACAGTTCAAAGTTAGTTCAATTAAGTCGCACAGTCAATCGTTTCACTGTTAAAAGCGATGCAACCTAATAATATGAGAAAAATATTGCAAAATACATGTTGGTACGAATATGTGACGCAACCGTTGTAACTGAGGTGGATTGATACCGTTAGAAAGTCAATGAAATATAGTTTTTGAAACTGTTGCTATTTCTTCAGCGCGCGATAACGGCTAGGATTGGTCCCACAGTAAAAAAATGACTTTTTTATCTTAATTCTTAAATGAAGCGGTACCACAGCGCCCAGTGTAATCGCTGAGTTTCGGCAATCATGTCAAATTAAGAAGAATGTTATTTTTTGGAGTCCAATTGTCTCCTTTATCACAATTATCAGGTCACAGTCCAAAGTTAGTTCAATTAAGTCCCACGGTCAATCGTTTCACAGTTAAAAGCGATACAACCTAGTAATATCAGAAAAATAACGCTAAATACATGTTGGTACGAATATGTGACCCAACCGTTGTAACTCAAACGGAGTGACACCGTTAGAAAGTCAATGAAATGTAGTTTTTGAAACTATCGCTGTTTCTTCAGCGCGCCCTTACGCCTAGGATTGGTCCCACAGTAAAAAATGACTTTTTTTAGCTTAATTCCTAAATGAAGCGCTACCACAGCGCCCAGTGCAATCGCTGAGTTTCGGCAATCATTTTAAATTAGGAAGAATGCTATTTCTTGGAGTCCACTTGTCTCACTTATTACATTTATCAGGTCACAGTCCAAAGTTAGTTAAATTAAGTCCCACAGTCAATGCAACCTAGTAATATCAAAAAAATATCGCTAAATACATGTTGGTACAAATATGTGACCCAACCGTTGTAACTCAAATAGACTGACACCGTTAATAAGTCAATGAAATGTAGTTTTTGAAACTGTCAATATTTCTTCAGCGCACGATAACGGCTAGGATTGGTCCCACAGTAAAGAATGACTTATTTACCTAAATTTTTAAATGAAGCGCTACCACAGCGCCCAGTGTAATCGCTGAGTTCCGGCAATCCCGTAAAAATAAGAAGAATGTTATTTCTTGGAGTCCAATTTTCTCATTTATCAAATTTATTAGGTGACAGTCCAAAGTTTGTTCAATTAAGTCCCACAGTCAATCTTTTCATTGTTAAAAGCGATGCAACCAATTAATATAAGAAAAAATATAGCTAAATACATGTTGGTACGAATATGTGACCCAACCGTTGTAACTCAAACGGACTGACACCGTTAGAAAGTCAATGAAATGTAGATTTTGAAACTGTGGCTATCTCTTCAGCGCGCGATAACGGCTAGGATTGGTCCTGCAGTAAAAAATGACTTTTTTTATCTTAATTTTTAATTGAAGCGCTACCACCGCGCCCAGTGTAATCGCTGAGTTTCGGCAATCATTTCAAATTAAGAAGAACGCTATTTCCTGGAGTCCACTTGTCTCACTTATTACATTTATCAGCTCACAGTGCAAAGTTAGTTCAATTAAGTCCCACAGTCAATCGTTTCATTGTTAAAAGCAATGCAACCTAGTAATATCAGAAAAATATCGCTAAACACATGTTGGTACGAATAGGTGACTGAACCGTTGTAACTCAAACGGACTGACACCGGTAGAAAGTTAATGAAATGTAGTTTTTGAAACTGTGGCTATCTCTTCAGCGCGCGATAACGGCTAGGACTGGTCCCGCAGTAAAAAATGACTTTTTTATCTTAATTTTTAATTGAAGCGCTACCACCGCGCCCAGTGTAATCGCTGAGTTTTGGCAATCATTTCAAATTAAGAAGAACGCTATTTACTGGAGTCCCCTTGTCTCACTTATTACATTTATCAGGTCACAGTCCAAAGTTAGTTCAATTAAGTCCCACAGTCAAATCAACCTAGTAATATCAAAAAAAATATCGCTAAATACATGTTGGTACGAATATGTGACCCAACCATTGTAACTTAAACGGACTGACACCGTTAGAAAGTCAATGAAATGTAGTTTTTAAAACTGTGGCTATTTCTTCAGCGCGCGATAACGGCTAGGATTGGTCCCGCAGTAAAAAATGAATTTTTTATCTTAATTTTTAATTGAAGCGCTACCACATCGCTGAGTTTCGGCAATCATTTCAAATTTAGAAGAATGCTATTTCTTGGAGTCCACTTGTCTCACTTATAACATTTATAAGGTCATAGTCCAACACCAGTTCAATTTAGTACCACAGTCAATCGTTTCACTGGTAAAAGCGATGCAACCTAGTATTATCAAAAAAATATCGCTAAATACATGTTGGTACAAATATGTGACCCAACCGTTGTAACTCAAACAGACTGACACCGTTAAAAAGTCAATGAAATGTAGTTTTTGAAACTGTCAATATTTCTTCAGCGCACGATAACGGCTAGGATTGGTCCCACAGTAAAGAATGACTTATTTACCTAAATTTTTAAATGAAGCGCTACCACAGCGCCCAGTGTAATCGCTGAGTTCCGGCAATCCCGTAAAAATAAGAAGAATGTTATTTCTTGGAGTCCAATTGTCTCATTTATCACATTTATCAGGTCACAGTCCAAAGTTAGTTCAATTAAGTCCCACAGTCAATCGTTTCATTGTTAAAAGCGATGCAACCTAGTAATATGAGAAAAATATCGCTAAATACATATTGGTACGAATATGGGACGCAACCGTTGTAACTGAAGTGGATTGATACCGTTAGAAAGTCAATGAAATGTAGTTTTTGAAACTGTCAATATTTCTTCAGCGCACGATAACGGCTAGGATTGGTCCCACAGTAAAGAATGACTTATTTACCTAAATTTTTAAATGAAGCGCTACCACAGCGCCCAGTGTAATCGCTGAGTTCCGGCAATCCCGTAAAAATAAGAAGAATGTTATTTCTTGGAGTCCAATTGTCTCATTTATCACATTTATCAGGTCACAGTCCAAAGTTAGTTCAATTAAGTCCCACAGTCAATCGTTTCATTGTTAAAAGCGATGCAACCTAGTAATATGAGAAAAATATCGCTAAATACATATTGGTACGAATATGGGACGCAACCGTTGTAACTGAAGTGGATTGATACCGTTAGAAAGTCAATGAAATGTAGTTTTTGAAACTATCGCTGTTTCTTCAGCGCGCGCTAACGCCTAGGATTGGTCCCACAGTAAAGATTGACTTATTTACCTAAACTTTAAAATGAAGCGCTACCACAGCGCCCTGAGTAATTGCTGAGTTCCGGCAATCACGTCAAATTAAGAAGAATGTTGTTTCTTGGAGTCCAATTGTCTCATTTATCACATTTATCAGGTCACAGTTCAAAGTTAGTTCAATTAAGTCGCACAGTCAATCGTTTCACTGTTAAAAGCGATGCAACCTAATAATATGAGAAAAATATTGCAAAATACATGTTGGTACGAATATGTGACGCAACCGTTGTAACTGAGGTGGATTGATACCGTTAAAAAGTCAATGAAATATAGTTTTTGAAACTGTTGCTATTTCTTTAGCGCGCGATAACGGCTAGGATTGGTCCCACAGTAAAAAAATGACTTTTTTATCTTAATTCTTAAATGAAGCGGTACCACAGCGCCCAGTGTAATCGCTGAGTTTCGGCAATCATGTCAAATTAAGAAGAATGTTATTTTTTGGAGTTCAATTGTCTCCTTTATCACAATTATCAGGTCACAGTCCAAAGTTAGTTCAATTAAGTCCCACGGTCAATCGTTTCACAGTTAAAAGCGATACAACCTAGTAATATCAGAAAAATAACGCTAAATACATGTTGGTACGAATATGTGACCCAACCGTTGTAACTCAAACGGAGTGACACCGTTAGAAAGTCAATGAAATGTAGTTTTTGAAACTATCGCTGTTTCTTCAGCGCGCGCTAACGCCTAGGGTTGGTCCCACAGTAAAAAATGACTTTTTTTAGCTTAATTCCTAAATGAAGCGCTACCACAGCGCCCAGTGCAATCGCTGAGTTTCGGCAATCATTTTAAATTAGGAAGAATGCTATTTCTTGGAGTCCACTTGTCTCACTTATTAAATTTATCAGGTCACAGTCCAAAGTTAGTTCAATTAAGTCCCACAGTCAATGCAACGTAGTAATATCAAAAAAATATCGCTAAATACATGTTGGTACGAATATGTGACCCAACCGTTGTAACTCAAACGGACTGACACCGTTAGAAAGTCAATGAAATGTAGTTCTTAAAACTGTGGCTATTTCTTCAGCGCGCGATAACGGCTAGGATTGGTCTCGCAGTAAAAAATGACTTTTTTATCTTAATTTTTAATTGAAGCGCTACCACAGCGCCCAGTGTAATCGCTGAGTTTCGGCAATCATTTCAAATTAAGAAGAATGCTATTTCTTGGAGTCCACTTTTCTCACTTATAACATTTATAAGGTCAAAGTCCAACACCAGTTCAATTTAGTACCACAGTCAATCGTTTCACTGTTAAAAGCGATGCAACCTAGTATTATCAAAAAAATATCGCTAAATACATGTTGGTACAAATATGTGACCCAACCGTTGTAACTCAAACAGACTGACACCGTTAAAAAGTCAATGAAATGTAGTTTTTGAAACTGTCAATATTTCTTCAGCGCACGATAACGGCTAGGATTGGTCCCACAGTAAAGAATGACTTATTTACCTAAATTTTTAAATGAAGCGCTACCACAGCGCCCAGTGTAATCGCTGAGTTCCGGCAATCCCGTAAAAATAAGAAGAATGTTATTTCTTGGAGTCCAATTTTCTCATTTATCAAATTTATTAGGTGACAGTCCAAAGTTTGTTCAATTAAGTCCCACAGTCAATCTTTTCATTGTTAAAAGCGATGCAACCAAGTAATATAAAAAAGAATATAGCTAAATACATGTTGGTACGAATATGTGACCCAACCGTTGTAACTCAAACGGACTGACACCGTTAGAAAGTCAATGAAATGTAGTTTTTGAAACTGTGGCTATCTCTTCAGCGCGCGATAACGGCTAGGATTGGTCCCGCAGTAAAAAATGACTTTTTTTATCTTAATTTTTAATTGAAGCGCTACCACCGCGCCCAGTGTAATCGCTGAGTTTCGGCAATCATTTCAAATTAAGAAGAACGCTATTTACTGGAGTCCACTTGTCTCACTTATTACATTTATCAGCTCACAGTGCAAAGTTAGTTCAATTAAGTCCCACAGTCAATCGTTTCATTGTTAAAAGCAATGCAACCTAGTAATATCAGAAAAATATCGCTAAACACATGTTGGTACGAATATGTGACCCAACCGTTGTAACTTAAACGGACTGACACCGTTAGAAAGTCAATGAAATGTAGTTTTTAAAACTGTGGCTATTTCTTCAGCGCGCGATAACGGCTAGGATTGGTCCCGCAGTAAAAAATGAATTTTTTATCTTAGTTTTTAATTGAAGCGCTACCACATCGCTGAGTTTCGGCAATCACTTCAAATTTAGAAGAATGCTATTTCTTGGAGTCCACTTGTCTCACTTATAACATTTATAAGGTCTTAGTCCAACACCAGTTCAATTTAGTACCACAGTCAATCGTTTCACTGTTAAAAGCGATGCAACCTAGTATTATCAAAAAAATATCGCTAAATACATGTTGGTACAAATATGTGACCCAACCGTTGTAACTCAAACAGACTGACACCGTTAAAAAGTCAATGAAATGTAGTTTTTGAAACTGTCAATATTTCTTCAGCGCACGATAACGGCTAGGATTGGTCCCACAGTAAAGAATGACTTATTTACCTAAATTTTTAAATGAAGCGCTACCACAGCGCCCTGTGTAATCGCTGAGTTCCGGCAATCCCGTAAAAATAAGAAGAATGATATTTCTTGGAGTCCAATTGTCTCATTTATCACATTTATCAGGTCACAGTCCAAAGTTAGTTCAATTAAGTCCCACAGTCAATCGTTTCATTGTTAAAAGCGATGCAACCTAGTAATATGAGAAAAATATCGCTAAATACATGTTTGTACGAATATGTGACGCAACCGTTGTAACTGAAGTGGATTGATACCGTTAGAAAGTCAATGAAATGTAGTTTTTGAAACTGTCGCTATTTCTTCAGCGCACGATAACGGCTAGGATTGGTCCCACAGTAAAGATTGACTTATTTACCTAAACTTTAAAATGAAGCGCTACCACAGCGCCCAGAGTAATTGCTGAGTTCCTGCAATCACGTCAAATTAAGAGGAATGTTGTTTCTTGGAGTCCAATTGTCTCATTTATCACATTTATCAGGTCACAGTTCAAAGTTAGTTCAATTAAGTCGCACAGTCAATCGTTTCACTGTTAAAAGCGATGCAACCTAGTAATATGAGAAAAATATTGCTAAATACATGTTGGTACGAATATGTGACGCAACCGTTGTAACTGAAGTGGATTGATACCGTTAGAAAGTCAATGAAATATAGTTTTTGAAACTGTTGCTATTTCTTCAGCGCGCGATAACGGCTAGGATTGGTCCCACAGTAAAAAAATGACTTTTTTATCTTAATTCTTAAATGAAGCGGTACCACAGCGCCCAGTGTAATCGCTGAGTTTCGGCAATCATGTCAAATTAAGAAGAATGTTATTTTTTGGAGTCCAATTCTCTCCTTTATCACATTTATCAGGTCACAGTCCAAAGTTAGTTCAATTAAGTCCCACGGTCAATCGTTTCATAGTTAAAAGCGATGCAACCTAGTAATATCAGAAAAATAACGCTAAATACATGTTGGTACGAATAGGTGACTGAACCGTTGTAACTCAAACGGACTGACACCGTTAGAAAGTTAATGAAATGTAATTTTTGAAACTGTGGCTATCTCTTCAGCGCCCGATAACGGCTAGGACTGGTCCCGCAGTAAAAAATGACTTTTTTATCTTAATTTTTAATTGAAGCGCTACCACCGCGCCCAGTGTAATCGCTGAGTTTCGGCAATCATTTTAAATTAAGAAGAACGCTATTTCCTGGAGTCCACTTGTCTCACTTATTACATTTATCAGGTCACAGTCCAAAGTTAGTTCAATTAAGTCCCACAGACAATTCAACCTAGTAATATCAAAAAAAATATCGCTAAATACATGTTGGTACGAATATGTGACCCAACCGTTGTAACTTAACCGGACTGACACCGTTAGAAAGTCAATGAAATGTAGTTTTTAAAACTGTGGCTATTTCTTCAGCGCGCGATAACGGCTAGGATTGGTCCCGCAGTAAAAAATGAATTTTTTATCTTAATTTTTAATTGAAGCGCTACCACATCGCTGAGTTTCGGCAATCATTTCAAATTTAGAAGAATGCTATTTCTTGGAGTCCACTTGTCTCACTTATAACATTTATAAGGTCATAGTCCAACACCAGTTCAATTTAGTACCACAGTCAATCGTTTCACTGTTAAAAGCGATGCAACCTAGTATTATCAAAAAAATATCGCTAAATACATGTTGGTACAAATATGTGACCCAACCGTTGTAACTCAAACAGACTGACACCGTTAAAAAGTCAATGAAATGTAGTTTTTGAAACTGTCAATATTTCTTCAGCGCACGATAACGGCTAGGATTGGTCCCACAGTAAAGAATGACTTATTTACCTAAATTTTTAAATGAAGCGCTACCACAGCGCCCAGTGTAATCGCTGAGTTCCGGCAATCCCGTAAAAATAAGAAGAATGTTATTTCTTGGAGTCCAATTGTCTCATTTATCACATTTATCAGGTCACAGTCCAAAGTTAGTTCAATTAAGTCCCACAGTCAATCGTTTCATTGTTAAAAGCGATGCAACCTAGTAATATGAGAAAAATATCGCTAAATACATGTTGGTACGAATATGGGACGCAACCGTTGTAACTGAAGTGGATTGATACCGTTAGAAAGTCAATGAAATGTAGTTTTTGAAACTATCGCTGTTTCTTCAGCGCGCGCTAACGCCTAGGATTGGTCCCACAGAAAAAAATGACTTTTTTTAGCTTACTTTTTAAATGAAGCGCTACCACAGCGCCCAGTGTAATCGCTGAGTTCCGCAATCATGTCAAATTGAGAAGAATGTTATTTCTTGGAGTCCAATTTTCTCATTTATCAAATTTATTAGGTCACAGTCCAAAGTTTGTTCAATTAAGTCCCACAGTCAATCTTTTCATTGTTAAAAGAGATGCAACCAAGTAATATAAAAAAAAATATCTCTAAATACATGTTGGTACGAAGATGTGACCCAACCGTTGTAACTCAAACGGACTGACACCGTTAGAAAGTCAATGAAATATAGTTTTTGAAACTGTGGCAATTTCTTCAGCGCGCGATAACGGCTAGGATTGGTCCCACAGTAAGAAATGACTTTTTTATCTTAGTTTTTACTGGAAGCGCTACCACAGCGCCCAGTGCAATCGCTGAGTTTCGGCAATCATTTTAAATTAAGAAGAATGCTATTTCTTGGAGTCCACTTGTCTCACTTATTACATTTATCAGGTCACAGTCCAAAGTTAGTTCAATTAAGTCCCACAGTCAATGCAACCTAGTAATATCAGAAAAATACCGCTAAATACATGTTGGTACGAGTATGTGACCCAAACGTTGTAACTCAAACGGACTGACACCGTTAGAAAGTCAATGAAATGTAGTTTTTGCAACTATCGCTGTTTCTTCAGCGCGCGCTAACGCCTAGGACTGGTCCCACAGTAAAGATTGACTTATTTACCTAAACTTTAAAATGAAGCGCTACACCAGCGCCCTGAGTAATTGCTGAGTTTCGGCAATCATGTCAAATTAAGAAGAATTTTATTTTTTGGAGTCCAATTGTCTCCTTTATCACAATTATCAGGTCACAGTCCAAAGTTAGTTCAATTAAGTCCCACGGTCAATCGTTTCACAGTTAAAAGCGATACAACCTAGTAATATCAGAAAAATAACGCTAAATACATGTTGGTACGAATATGTGACCCAACCGTTGTAACTCAAACGGAGTGACACCGTTAGAAAGTCAATGAAATGTAGTTTTTGAAACTATTGCTGTTTCTTCAGCGCGCGCTAACGCCTAGGATTGGTCCAACAGTAAAAAATGACTTTTTTTAGCTTAATTCCTAAATGAAGCGCTACCACAGCGCCCAGTGCAATCGCTGAGTTTCGGCAATCATTTTAAATTAGGAAGAATGCTATTTCTTGGAGTCCACTTGTCTCACTTATTACATTTATCAGGTCACAGTCCAAAGTTAGTTCAATTAAGTCCCACAGTCAATGCAACCTAGTAATATCAAAAAAATATCGCTAAATACATGTTGGTACGAATATGTGACCCAACCGTTGTAACTCAAACGGACTGACACCGTTAGAAAGTCAATGAAATGTAGTTCTTAAAACTGTGGCTATTTCTTCAGCGCGCGATAACGGCTAGGATTGGTCTCGCAGTAAAAAATGACTTTTTTATCTTAATTTTTAATTGAAGCGCTACCACAGCGCCCAGTGTAATCGCTGAGTTTCGGCAATCATTTCAAATTAAGAAGAATGCTATTTCTTGGAGTCCACTTTTCTCACTTATAACATTTATAAGGTCAAAGTCCAACACCAGTTCAATTTAGTACCACAGTCAATCGTTTCACTGTTAAAAGCGATGCAACCTAGTATGATCAAAAAAATATCGCTAAATACATGTTGGTACAAATATGTGACCCAACCGTTGTAACTCAAACAGACTGACACTGTTAAAAAGTCAATGAAATGTAGTTTTTGAAACTGTCAATATTTCTTCAGCGCACGAAAACGGCTAGGATTGGTCCCACAGTAAAGAATGACTTATTTACCTAAATTTTTAAATGAAGCGCTACCACAGCGCCCAGTGTAATCGCTGAGTTCCGGCAATCCCGTAAAAATAAGAAGAATGTTATTTCTTGGAGTCCAATTTTCTCATTTATCAAATTTATTAGGTGACAGTCCAAAGTTTGTTCAATTAAGTCCCACAGTCAATCTTTTCATTGTTAAAAGCGATGCAACCAAGTAATATAAAAAAAAATATAGCTAAATACATGTTGGTACGAATATGTGACCCAACCGTTGTAACTCAAACGGACTGACACCGTTAGAAAGTCAATGAAATGTAGTTTTTGAAACTGTGGCTATCTCTTCAGCGCGCGATAACGGCTAGGATTGGTCCCGCAGTAAAAAATGACTTTTTTTATCTTAATTTTTAATTGAAGCGCTACCACCGCGCCCAGTGTAATCGCTGAGTTTCGGCAATCATTTCAAATTAAGAAGAACGCTATTTACTGGAGTCCACTTGTCTCACTTATTACATTTATCAGCTCACAGTGCAAAGTTAGTTCAATTAAGTCCCACAGTCAATCGTTTCATTGTTAAAAGCAATGCAACCTAGTAATATCAGAAAAATATCGCTAAACACATGTTGGTACGAATAGGTGACTGAACCGTTGTAACTCAAACGGACTGACACCGTTAGAAAGTTAATGAAATGTAGTTTTTGAAACTGTGGCTATCTCTTCAGCGCGCGATAACGGCTAGGACTGGTCCCGCAGTAAAAAATGACTTTTTTATCTTAATTTTTAATTGAAGCGCTACCACCGCGCCCAGTGTAATCGCTGAGTTTCGGCAATCCCGTAAAAATAAGAAGAACGCTATTTACTGGAGTCCACTTGTCTCACTTATTACATTTATCAGGTCACAGTCCAAAGTTAGTTCAATTAAGTCCCACAGTCAATTCAACCTAGTAATATCAAAAAAAATATCGCTAAATACATGTTGGTACGAATATGTGACCCAACCGTTGTAACTTAAACGGACTGACACCGTTAGAAAGTCAATGAAATGTAGTTTTTAAAACTGTGGCTATTTCTTCAGCGCGCGATAACGGCTAGGATTGGTCCCGCAGTAAAAAATGACTTTTTTATCTTAATTTTTAATTGAAGCGCTACCACAGCGCCCAGTGTAATCGCTGAGTTTCGGCAATCATTTCAAATTAAGAAGAATGCTATTTCTTGGAGTCCACTTTTCTCACTTATAACATTTATAAGGTCAAAGTCCAACACCAGTTCAATTTAGTACCACAGTCAATCGTTTCACTGTTAAAAGCGATGCAACCTAGTATTATCAAAAAAATATCGCTAAATACATGTTGGTACAAATATGTGACCCAACCGTTGTAACTCAAACAGACTGACACCGTTAAAAAGTCAATGAAATGTAGTTTTTGAAACTGTCAATATTTCTTCAGCGCACGAAAACGGCTAGGATTGGTCCCACAGTAAAGAATGACTTATTTACCTAAATTTTTAAATGAAGCGCTACCACAGCGCCCAGTGTAATCGCTGAGTTCCGGCAATCCCGTAAAAATAAGAAGAATGTTATTTCTTCGGAGTCCAATTTTCTCATTTATCAAATTTATTAGGTGACAGTCCAAAGTTTGTTCAATTAAGTCCCACAGTCAATCTTTTCATTGTTAAAAGCGATGCAACCAAGTAATATAAAAAAAAATATAGCTAAATACATGTTGGTACGAATATGTGACCCAACCGTTGTAACTCAAACGGACTGACACCGTTAGAAAGTCAATGAAATGTAGTTTTTGAAACTGTGGCTATCTCTTCAGCGCGCGATAACGGCTAGGATTGGTCCCGCAGTAAAAAATGACTTTTTTTATCTTAATTTTTAATTGAAGCGCTACCACCGCGCCCAGTGTAATCGCTGAGTTTCGGCAATCATTTCAAATTAAGAAGAACGCTATTTACTGGAGTCCACTTGTCTCACTTATTACATTTATCAGC
The DNA here is from genome assembly GCF_029227915.1 of Hydractinia symbiolongicarpus. NCBI lineage: Eukaryota > Metazoa > Cnidaria > Hydrozoa > Anthoathecata > Hydractiniidae > Hydractinia > Hydractinia symbiolongicarpus. Next base: position 31,003,995 of record NC_079881.1, read on the forward strand.
TCACAGTGCAAAGTTAGTTCAATTAAGTCCCACAGTCAATCGTTTCATTGTTAAAAGCAATGCAACCTAGTAATATCAGAAAAATATCGCTAAACACATGTTGGTACGAATAGGTGACTGAACCGTTGTAACTCAAACGGACTGACACCGTTAGAAAGTTAATGAAATGTAGTTTTTGAAACTGTGGCTATCTCTTCAGCGCGCGATAACGGCTAGGACTGGTCCCGCAGTAAAAAATGACTTTTTTATCTTAATTTTTAATTGAAGCGCTACCACCGCGCCCAGTGTAATCGCTGAGTTTCGGCAATCCCGTAAAAATAAGAAGAACGCTATTTACTGGAGTCCACTTGTCTCACTTATTACATTTATCAGGTCACAGTCCAAAGTTAGTTCAATTAAGTCCCACAGTCAATTCAACCTAGTAATATCAAAAAAAATATCGCTAAATACATGTTGGTACGAATATGTGACCCAACCGTTGTAACTTAAACGGACTGACACCGTTAGGAAGTCAATGAAATGTAGTTTTTAAAACTGTGGCTATTTCTTCAGCGCGCGATAACGGCTAGGATTGGTCCCGCAGTAAAAAATGAATTTTTTATCTTAATTTTTAATTGAAGCGCTACCACATCGCTGAGTTTCGGCAATCATTTCAAATTTAGAAGAATGCTATTTCTTGGAGTCCACTTGTCTCACTTATAACATTTATAAGGTCATAGTCCAACACCAGTTCAATTTAGTACCAAAGTCAATCGTTTCACTGTTAAAAGCGATGCAACCTAGTATTATCAAAAAAATATCGCTAAATACATGTTGGTACAAATATGTGACCCAACCGTTGTAACTCAAACAGACTGACACCGTTAAAAAGTCAATGAAATGTAGTTTTTGAAACTGTCAATATTTCTTCAGCGCACGAAAACGGCTAGGATTGGTCCCACAGTAAAGAATGACTTATTTACCTAAATTTTTAAATGAAGCGCTACCACAGCGCCCAGTGTAATCGCTGAGTTCCGGCAATCCCGTAAAAATAAGAAGAATGTTATTTCTTGGAGTCCAATTGTCTCATTTATCACATTTATCAGGTCACAGTCCAAAGTTAGTTCAATTAAGTCCCACAGTCAATCGTTACATTGTTAAAAGCGATGCAACCTAGTAATATGAAAAAAATATCGCTAAATACATGTTTGTACGAATATGTGACGTAACCGTTGTAACTGAAGTGGATTGATACCGTTAGAAAGTCAATGAAATGTAGTTTTTGAAACTGTCGCTATTTCTTCAGCGCACGATAACGGCTATGATTGGTCCCACAGTAAAGATTGACTTATTTACCTAAACTTTAAAATGAAGCGCTACCACAGCGCCCAGAGTAATTGCTGAGTTCCTGCAATCACGTCAAATTAAGAGGAATGTTGTTTCTTGGAGTCCAATTGTCTCATTTATCACATTTATCAGGTCACAGTTCAAAGTTAGTTCAATTAAGTCGCACAGTCAATCGTTTCACTGTTAAAAGCGATGCAACCTAGTAATATGAGAAAAATATTGCTAAATACATGTTGGTACGAATATGTGACGCAACCGTTGTAACTGAAGTGGATTGATACCGTTAGAAAGTCAATGAAATATAGTTTTTGAAACTGTTGCTATTTCTTCAGCGCGCGATAACGGCTAGGATTGGTCCCACAGTAAAAAAATGACTTTTTTATCTTAATTCTTAAATGAAGCGGTACCACAGCGCCCAGTGTAATCGCTGAGTTTCGGCAATCATGTCAAATTAAGAAGAATGTTATTTTTTGGAGTCCAATTCTCTCCTTTATCACATTTATCAGGTCACAGTCCAAAGTTAGTTCAATTAAGTCCCACGGTCAATCGTTTCATAGTTAAAAGCGATGCAACCTAGTAATATCAGAAAAATAACGCTAAATACATGTTGGTACGAATAGGTGACTGAACCGTTGTAACTCAAACGGACTGACACCGTTAGAAAGTTAATGAAATGTAGTTTTTGAAAATGTGGCTATCTCTTCAGCGCGCGATAACGGCTAGGACTGGTCCCGCAGTAAAAAATGACTTTTTTATCTTAATTTTTAATTGAAGCGCTACCACCGCGCCCAGTGTAATCGCTGAGTTTCGGCAATCAATTTAAATTAAGAAGAACGGTATTTCCTGGAGTCCACTTGTCTCACTTATTACATTTATCAGGTCACAGTCCAAAGTTAGTTCAATTAAGTCCCACAGTCAATTTAACCTAGTAATATCAAAAAAAATATCGCTAAATACATGTTGGTACGAATATGTGACCCAACCGTTGTAACTCAAACGGACTGACACCGTTAGAAAGTTAATGAAATGTAGTTTTTGAAACTGTGGCTATCTCTTCAGCGCGCGATAACGGCTAGGACTGGTCCCGCAGTAAAAAATGACTTTTTTATCTTAATTTTTAATTGAAGCGCTACCACCGCGCCCAGTGTAATCGCTGAGTTTCGGCAATCCCGTAAAAATAAGAAGAACGCTATTTACTGGAGTCCACTTGTCGCACTTATTACATTTATCAGGTCACAGTCCAAAGTTAGTTCAATTAAGTCCCACAGTCAATTCAACCTAGTAATATAAAAAAAAATATCGCTAAATACATGTTTGTACGAATATGTGACGCAACTGTTGTAACTGAAGTGGATTGATACCGTTAGAAAGTCAATGAAATGTAGTTTTTGAAACTGTCGCTATTTCTTCAGCGCACGATAACGGCTAGGATTGGTCCCACAGTAAAAAAATGACTTTTTTATCTTAATTCTTAAATGAAGCGGTACCACAGCGCCCAGCGTAATCGCTGAGTTTCGGCAATCATGTCAAATTAAGAAGAATGTTATTTTTTGGAGTCCAATTCTCTCCTTTATCACATTTATCAGGTCACAGTCCAAAGTTAGTTCAATTAAGTCCCACGGTCAATCGTTTCATAGTTAAAAGCGATGCAACCTAGTAATATCAGAAAAATAACGCTAAATACATGTTGGTACGAATAGGTGACTGAACCGTTGTAACTCAAACGGACTGACACCGTTAGAAAGTTAATGAAATGTAGTTTTTGAAACTGTGGCTATCTCTTCAGCGCGCGATAACGGCTAGGACTGGTCCCGCAGTAAAAAATGACTTTTTTATCTTAATTTTTAATTGAAGCGCTACCACCGCGCCCAGTGTAATCGCTGAGTTTCGGCAATCATTTTAAATTAAGAAGAACGCTATTTCCTGGAGTCCACTTGTCTCACTTATTACATTTATCAGGTCACAGTCCAAAGTTAGTTCAATTAAGTCCCACAGTCAATTCAACCTAGTAATATCAAAAAAATATCGCTAAATACATGTTGGTACGAATATGTGACCCAACCGTTGTAACTTAACCGGACTGACACCGTTAGAAAGTCAATGAAATGTAGTTTTTAAAACTGTGGCTATTTCTTCAGCGCGCGATAACGGCTAGGATTGGTCCCGCAGTAAAAAATGAATTTTTTATCTTAATTTTTAATTGAAGCGCTACCACATCGCTGAGTTTCGGCAATCATTTCAAATTTAGAAGAATGCTATTTCTTGGAGTCCACTTGTCTCACTTATAACATTTATAAGGTCATAGTCCAACACCAGTTCAATTTAGTACCACAGTCAATCGTTTCACTGTTAAAAGCGATGCAACCTAGTATTATCAAAAAAATATCGCTAAATACATGTTGGTACAAATATGTGACCCAACCGTTGTAACTCAAACAGACTGACACCGTTAAAAAGTCAATGAAATGTAGTTTTTGAAACTGTCAATATTTCTTCAGCGCACGATAACGGCTAGGATTGGTCCCACAGTAAAGAATGACTTCTTTACCTAAATTTTTAAATGAAGCGCTACCACAGCGCCCAGTGTAATCGCTGAGTTCCGGCAATCCCGTAAAAATAAGAAGAATGTTATTTCTTGGAGTCCAATTTTCTCATTTATCACATTTATCAGGTCACAGTCCAAAGTTAGTTCAATTAAGTCCCACAGTCAATCGTTTCATTGTTAAAAGCGATGCAACCTAGTAATATGAGAAAAATATCGCTAAATACATGTTGGTACGAATATGGGACGCAACCGTTGTAACTGAAGTGGATTGATACCGTTAGAAAGTCAATGAAATGTAGTTTTTGAAACTATCGCTGTTTCTTCAGCGCGCGCTAACGCCTAGGATTGGTCCCACAGAAAAAAATGACTTTTTTTAGCTTACTTTTTAAATGAAGCGCTACCACAGCGCCCAGTGTAATCGCTGAGTTCCGGCAATCATGTCAAATTGAGAAGAATGTTATTTCTTGGAGTCCAATTTTCTCATTTATCAAATTTACTAGGTCACAGTCCAAAGTTTGTTCAATTAAGTCCCACAGTCAATCTTTTCATTGTTAAAAGAGATGCAACCAAGTAATATAAAAAAAAATATCTCTAAATACATGTTGGTACGAAGATGTGACCCAACCGTTGTAACTCAAACGGACTAACACCGTTAGAAAGTCAATGAAATATAGTTTTTGAAACTTTGGCAATTTCTTCAGCGCGTGATAACGGCTAGGATTGGTCCCACAGTAAGAAATGACTTTTTTATCTTAGTTTTTACTGGAAGCGCTACCACAGCGCCCAGTGCAATCGCTGAGTTTCGGCAATCATTTTAAATTAAGAAGAATGCTATTTCTTGGAGTCCACTTGTCTCACTTATTACATTTATCAGGTCACAGTCCAAAGTTAGTTCAATTAAGTCCCACAGTCAATGCAACCTAGTAATATCAGAAAAATACCGCTAAATACATGTTGGTACGAATATGTGACCCAACCGTTGTAACTCAAATGGACTGACACCGTTAGAAAGTCAATGAAATGTAGTTCTTAAAACTGTGGCTATTTCTTCAGCGCGCGATAACGGCTAGGATTGTTCTCGCAGTAAAAAATGACTTTTTTATCTAAATTTTTAATTGAAGCGCTACCACAGCGCCCAGTGTAATCGCTGAGTTTCGGCAATCATTTCAAATTATGAAGAATGCTATTTCTTGGAGTCCACTTTTCTCACGTATAACATTTATAAGGTCAAAGTCCAACACCAGTTCAATTTAGTACCACAGTCAATCGTTTCACTGTTAAAAGCGATGCAACCTAGTATTATCAAAAAAATATCGCTAAATACATGTTGGTACAAATATGTGACCCAACCGTTGTAACTCAAACAGACTGACACCGTTAAAAAGTCAATGAAATGTAGTTTTTGAAACTGTCAATATTTCTTCAGCGCACGATAACGGCTAGGATTGGTCCCACAGTAAAGAATGACTTATTTACCTAAATTTTTAAATGAAGCGCTACCACAGCGCCCAGTGTAATCGCTGAGTTCCGGCAATCCCGTAAAAATAAGAAGAATGTTATTTCTTGGAGTCCAATTTTCTCATTTATCAAATTTATTAGGTGACAGTCCAAAGTTTGTTCAATTAAGTCCCACAGTCAATCTTTTCATTGTTAAAAGCGATGCAACCAAGTAATATAAAAAAAAATATATCTAAATACATGTTGGTACGAATATGTGACCCAACCGTTCTAACTCAAACGGACTGACACCGTTAGAAAGTCAATGAAATGTAGTTTTTGAAACTGTGGCTATCTCTTCAGCGCGCGATAACGGCTAGGATTGGTCCCGCAGTAAAAAATGACTTTTTTTATCTTAATTTTTAATTGAAGCGCTACCACCGCGCCCAGTGTAATCGCTGAGTTTCGGCAATCATTTCAAATTAAGAAGAACGCTATTTCCTGGAGTCCACTTGTCTCACTTTATACATTTATCAGCTCACAGTGCAAAGTTAGTTCAATTAAGTCCCACAGTCAATTCAACCTAGTAATATCAAAAAAAATATCGCTAAATATATGTTGGTACGAATATGTGACCCAACCGTTGTAACTTAACCGGACTGACACCGTTAGAAAGTCAATGAAATGTAGTTTTTAAAACTGTGGCTATTTCTTCAGCGCGCGATAACGGCTAGGATTATTCCCGTAGTAAAAAATGAATTTTTTATCTTAATTTTTAATTGAAGCGCTACCACATCGCTGAGTTTCGGCAATCATTTCAAATTTAGAAGAATGCTATTTCTTGGAGTCCACTTGTCTCACTTATAACATTTATAAGGTCATAGTTCAACACCAGTTCAATTTAGTACCACAGTCAATCGTTTCACTGTTAAAAGCGATGCAACCTAGTATTATCAAAAAAATATCGCTAAATACATGTTGGTACAAATATGTGACCCAACCGTTGTAACTCAAACAGACTGACACCGTTAAAAAGTCAATGAAATGCAGTTTTTGAAACTGTCAATATTTCTTCAGCGCACGATAACGGCTAGGATTGGTCCCACAGTAAAGAATGACTTATTTACCTAAATTTTTAAATGAAGCGCTACCACAGCGCCCAGTGTAATCGCTGAGTTCCGGCAATCCCGTAAAAATAAGAAGAATGTTATTTCTTGGAGTCCAATTGTCTCATTTATCACATTTATCAGGTCACAGTCCAAAGTTAGTTCAATTAAGTCCCACAGTCAATCGTTTCATTGTTAAAAGCGATGCAACCTAGTAATATGAGAAAAATATCGCTAAATACATGTTGGTACGAATATGGGACGCAACCGTTGTAACTGAAGTGGATTGATACCGTTAGAAAGTCAATGAAATGTAGTTTTTGAAACTATCGCTGTTTCTTCAGCGCGCGCCAACGCCTAGGATTGGTCCCACAGAAAAAAATGACTTTTTTTAGCTTACTTTTTAAATGAAGCGCTACCACAGCGCCCAGTGTAATCGCTGAGTTCCGGCAATCGTGTTAAATTGAGAAGAATGTTATTTCTTGGAGTCCAATTTTCTCATTTATCAAATTTATGAGGTCACAGTCCAAAGTTTGTTCAATTAAGTCCCACAGTCAATCTTTTCATTGTTAAAAGAGATGCAACCAAGTAATATAAAAAAAAATATCTCTAAATACATGTTGGTACGAAGATGTGACCCAACCGTTGTAACTCAAACGGACTGACACCGTTAGAAAGTCAATGAAATATAGTTTTTGAAACTGTGGCAATTTCTTCAGCGCGCGATAACGGCTAGGATTGGTCCCACAGTAAGAAATGACTTTTTTATCTTAATTTTTACTGGAAGCGCTACCACAGCGCCCAGTGCAATCGCTGAGTTTCGGCAATCATTTTAAATTAAGAAGAATGCTATTTCTTGGAGTCCACTTGTCTCACTTATTACATTTATCAGGTCACAGTCCAAAGTTTGTTCAATTAAGTCCCACAGTCAATGCAACCTAGTAATATCAGAAAAATACCGCTAAATACATGTTGGTACGAATATGTGACGCAACCGTTGTAACTGAAGTGGATTGATACCGTTAGAAAGTCAATGAAATGTAGTTTTTGAAACTGTCGCTATTTCTTCAGCGCACGATAACGGCTAGGATTGGTCCCACAGTAAAGATTGACTTATGTACCTAAACTTTAAAATGAAGCGCTACCACAGCGCCCAGAGTAATTGCTGAGTTCCTGCAATCACGTCAAATTAAGAGGAATGTTGTTTCTTGGAGTCCAATTGTCTCATTTATCACATTTATCAGGTCACAGTTCAAAGTTAGTTCAATTAAGTCCCACGGTCAATCGTTTCATAGTTAAAAGCGATGTAACCTAGTAATATCAGAAAAATAACGCTAAATACATGTTGGTACGAATATGTGACCAACCGCTGTAACTCAAACGGAGTGACACCGTTAGAAAGTCAATGAAATGTAGTTTTTGAAACTATCGCTATTTCTTCAGCGCGCGCTAACGCCTAGGATTGGTCCCACAGTAAAAAATGACTTTTTTTAGCTTAATTCTTAAATGAAGCGCTACCACAGCGCCCAGTGTAATCGCTGAGTTTCGGCAATCATTTTAAGTTAAGAAGAATGCTATTTCTTGGAGTCCACTTGTCGCACTTATTACATTTATCAGGTCACAGTCCAAAGTTAGTTCAATTAAGTCCCACTGTCAATGCAACCTCGTAATATCGAAAAAAAATATCGCTAAATACATGTTGGTACGAATATGTGACCCAACCGTTGTAACTCAAACGGACTGACACCGTTAGAAGGTCAATGAAATGTAGTTCTTAAAACTGTGGCTATTTCTTCAGCGCGCGATAACGGCTAGGATTGGTCCCGCAGTAAAAAATGACTTTTTTATCTTAATTTTTAATTGAAGCGCTACCACAGCGCCCAGTGTAATCGCTGAGTTTCGGCAATCATGTCAAATTAAGAAGAATGTTATTTCTTGGAGTCCAATTGTCTCATTTATCACATTTATCAGGTCACAGTTCAAAGTTAGTTCAATTAAGTCGCACAGTCAATCGTTTCACTGTTAAAAGCGATGCAACCTAATAATATGAGAAAAATATTGCAAAATACATGTTGGTACGAATATGTGACCCAACCGTTGTAACTCAAACGGAGGGACACCGTTAGAAAGTCAATGAAATGTAGTTTTTGAAACTATCGCTGTTTCTTCAGCGCGCGCTAACGCCTAGGATTGGTCCCACAGTAAAAAATGACTTTTTTTAGCTTAATTCCTAAATGAAGCGCTACCACAGCGCCCAGTGCAATCGCTGAGTTTCGGCAATCATTTTAAATTAAGAAGAATGCTATTTCTTGGAGTTCACTTGTCTCACTTATTCCATTTATCAGGTCACAGTCCAAAGTTAGTTCAATTAAGTCCCACAGTCAATGCAACCTAGTAATATCAGAAAAATACCGCTAAATACATGTTGGTACGAATATGTGACGCAAACGTTGTAACTGAAGTGGATTGATACCGTTAGAAAGTCAATGAAATGTAGTTTTTGAAACTGTCGCTATTTCTTCAGCGCACGATAACGGCTAGGATTGGTCCCACAGTAAAGATTGACTTATGTACCTAAACTTTAAAATGAAGCGCTACCACAGCGCCCAGAGTAATTGCTGAGTTCCTGCAATCACGTCAAATTAAGAGGAATGTTGTTTCTTGGAGTCCAATTGTCTCATTTATCACATTTATCAGGTCACAGTTCAAAGTTAGTTCAATTAAGTCCCACGGTCAATCGTTTCATAGTTAAAAGCGATGCAACCTAGTAATATCAGAAAAATAACGCTAAATACATGTTGGTACGAATATGTGACCAACCGCTGTAACTCAAACGGAGTGACACCGTTAGAAAGTCAATGAAATGTAGTTTTTGAAACTATCGCTATTTCTTCAGCGCGCGCTAACGCCTAGGATTGGTCCCACAGTAAAAAATAACTTTTTTTAGCTTAATTCTTAAATGAAGCGCTACCACAGCGCCCAGTGTAATCGCTGAGTTTCGGCAATCATTTTAAGTTAAGAAGAATGCTATTTCTTGGAGTCCACTTGTCTCACTTATTACATTTATCAGGTCACAGTCCAAACTTAGTTCAATTAAGTCCCACTGTCAATGCAACCTCGTAATATCGAAAAAAAATATCGCTAAATACATGTTGGTACGAATATGTGACCCAACCGTTGTAACTCAAACGGACTGACACCGTTAGAAGGTCAATGAAATGTAGTTCTTAAAACTGTGGCTATTTCTTCAGCGCGGGATAACGGCTAGGATTGGTCCCGCAGTAAAAAATGACTTTTTTATCTTAATTTTTAATTGAAGCGCTACCACAGCGCCCAGTGTAATCGCTGAGTTTCGGCAATCATGTCAAATTAAGAAGAATGTTATTTCTTGGAGTCCAATTGTCTCATTTATCACATTTATCAGGTCACAGTCCAAATTTAGTTCTATTAAGTCCCGCAGTCAATCGTTTCATTGTTTAAAGCGATGCAACCTAGTAATATCACAAAAATACCGCTAAATACATGTTGGTACGAGTATGTGACCCAAACGTTGTAACTCAAACGGAATAACAGCGTTAGAAAGTCAATGAAATGTAGTTTTTGAAACTGTTGTTACTTCTTCATCGGGCAATAACGGCTAGGATTGGTCCCACAGTAAAAAAATGACTTTTTATCTTAATTCTTAAATGAAGCGGTACCACTGCGCCCAGTGAAATCGCTGAGTTTCGGCAATCATGTCAAATTAAGAAGAATGTTATTTCTTGGAGTCCAATTGTCTCCTTTATCACAGTTATCAGGTCACAGTCCATAGTTAGGTAAATTAAGTTCCACAGTCAATCGCTTCATAGTTAAAAACGGTGCAACATAGTAATATCAGAAAAATATCGCTAAACACATGTTGGTACGAATATGTGACCCAACCGTTGTAACTGAAGTGGATTGATACCGCTAGAAAGTCAATGAAATGTAGTTTTTAAAACTGTCGCTATTTATTCAGCGCACGATAACGGCTAGGATTGGTCCCACAGTAAAGATTGACTTATTTACCTAAACTTTAAAATGAAGCGCTACCACAGCGCCCTGAGTAATTGCTGAGTTCCGGCAATCACGTCAAATTAAGAAGAATGTTGTTTCTTGGAGTCCAATTGTCTCATTTATCACATTTATCAGGTCACAGTTCAAAGTTAGTTCAATTAAGTCGCACAGTCAATCGTTTCACTGTTAAAAGCGATGCAACCTAATAATATGAGAAAAATATTGCAAAATACATGTTGGTACGAATATGTGACCCAACCGTTGTAACTCAAACGGAGGGACACCGTTAGAAAGTCAATGAAATGTAGGTTTTGAAACTATCGCTGTTTCTTCAGCGCGCGCTAACGCCTAGGATTGGTCCCACAGTAAAAAATGACTTTTTTTAGCTTAATTCCTAAATGAAGCGCTACCACAGCGCCCAGTGCAATCGCTGAGTTTCGGCAATCATTTTAAATTAAGAAGAATGCTATTTCTTGGAGTTCACTTGTCTCACTTATTCCATTTATCAGGTCACAGTCCAAAGTTAGTTCAATTAAGTCCCACAGTCAATGCAACCTAGTAATATTAAAAAAATATCGCTAAATACATGTTGGTACGAATATGTGACCCAACCGTTGTAACTCAAACGGACTGACACCGTTAGAAAGTCAATGAAATGTAGTTCTTAAAACTGTGGCTATTTCTTCAGCGCGCGATAACGGCTAGGATTGGTCTCGCAGTAAAAAATGACTTTTTTATCTTAATTTTTAATTGAAGCGCTACCACAGCGCCCAGTGTAATCGCTGAGTTTCGGCAATCATTTCAAATTAAGAAGAATGCTATTTCTTGGTGTCCACTTTTCTCACTTATAACATTTATAAGGTCAAAGTCCAACACCAGTTCAATTTAGTACCACAGTCAATAGTTTCATTGTTAAAAGCGATGCAACCAAGTAATATAAAAAAAAATATAGCTAAATACATGTTGGTACGAATATGTGACCCAACCGTTCTAACTTAAACGGACTGACACCGTTAGAATGTCAATGAAATGTAGTTTTTGAAACTGTGGCTATCTCTTCAGCGCGCGATAACGGCTAGGATTGGCCTGCAGTAAAAAATGACTTTTTTTATCATAATTTTTAATTGAAGCGCTACCACCGCGCCCAGTGTAATCGCTGAGTTTCGGCAATCATTTCAAATTAAGAAGAACGCTATTTCCTGGAGTCCACTTGTCTCACTTTATACATTTATCAGCTCACAGTGCAAAGTTAGTTCAATTAAGTCCCACAGTCAATTCAACCTAGTAATATCAAAAAAAATATCGCTAAATACATGTTGGTACGAATATGTGACCCAACCGTTGTAACTTAACCGGACTGACACCGTTAGAAAGTCAATGAAATGTAGTTTTTAAAACTGTGGCTATTTCTTCAGCGCGCGATAACGGCTAGGATTGGTCCCGCAGTAAAAAATGAATTTTTTATCTTAATTTTTAATTGAAGCGCTACCACATCGCCGAGTTTCGGCAATCATTTCAAATTTAGAAGAATGCTATTTCTTGGAGTCCACTTGTCTCACTTATAACATTTATAAGGTCATAGTCCAACACCAGTTCAATTTAGTACCACAGTCAATCGTTTCACTGTTAAAAGCGATGCAACCTAGTATTATCAAAAAAATATCGCTAAATACATGTTTGTACAAATATGTGACCCAACCGTTGTAACTCAAACAGACTGACACCGTTAAAAAGTCAATGAAATGCAGTTTTTGAAACTGTCAATATTTCTTCAGCGCACGATAACGGCTAGGATTGGTCCCACAGTAAAGAATGACTTATTTACCTAAATTTTTAAATGAAGCGCTACCACAGCGCCCAGTGTAATCGCTGAGTTCCGGCAATCCCGTAAAAATAAGAAGAATGTTATTTCTTGGAGTCCAATTGTCTCATTTATCACATTTATCAGGTCACAGTCCAAAGTTAGTTCAATTAAGTCCCACAGTCAATCGTTTCATTGTTAAAAGCGATGCAACCTAGTAATATGAGAAAAATATCGCTAAATACATGTTGGTACGAATATGGGACGCAACCGTTGTAACTGAAGTGGATTGATACCGTTAGAAAGTCAATGAAATGTAGTTTTTGAAACTATCGCTGTTTCTTCAGCGCGCGCTAACGCCTAGGATTGGTCCCACAGAAAAAAATGACTTTTTTTAGCTTACTTTTTAAATGAAGCGCTACCACAGCGCCCAGTGTAATCGCTGAGTTCCGGCAATCGTGTCAAATTGAGAAGAATGTTATTTCTTGGAGTCCAATTTTCTCATTTATCAAATTTATTAGGTCACAGTCCAAAGTTTGTTTAATTAAGTCCCATAGTCAATCTTTTCAATGTTAAAAGAGATGCAACCAAGTAATATTAAAAAAAATATCTATAAATACATGTTGGTACGAAGATGTGACCCAACCGTTGTAACTCAAACGGACTGACACCGTTAGAAAGTCAATGAAATATAGTTTTTGAAACTGTGGCAATTTCTTCAGCGCGCGATAACGGCTAGGATTGGTCCCACAGTAAGAAATGACTTTTTTATCTTAATTTTTACTGGAAGCGCTACCACAGCGCCCAGTGCAATCGCTGAGTTTCGGCAATCATTTTAAATTAAGAAGAATGCTATTTCTTGGAGTCCACTTGTCTCACTTATTACATTTTTCAGGTCACAGTCCAAAGTTAGTTCAATTAAGTCCCACAGTCAATGCAACCTAGTAATATCAGAAAAATACCGCTAAATACATGTTGGTACGAATATGTGACGCAACCGTTGTAACTGAAGTGGATTGATACCGTTAGAAAGTCAATGAAATGTAGTTTTCGAAACTGTCGCTATTTCTTCAGCGCACGATAACGGCTAGGATTGGTCCCACAGTAAATATTGACTTATTTACCTAAACTTTAAAATGAAGCGCTACCACAGCGCCCAGAGTAATTGGTGAGTTCCTGCAATCACGTCAAATTAAGAGGAATGTTGTTTCTTGGAGTCCAATTGTCTCATTTATCACATTTATCAGGTCACAGTTCAAAGTTAGTTCAATTAAGTCCCACGGTCAATCGTTTCATAGTTAAAAGCGATGCAACCTAGTAATATCAGAAAAATAACGCTAAATACATGTTGGTACGAATATGTGACCCAACCGCTGTAACTCAAACGGAGTGACACCGTTAGAAAGTCAATGAAATGTAGTTTTTGAAACTATCGCTATTTCTTCAGCGCGCGCTAACGCCTAGGATTGGTCCCACAGTAAAAAATGACTTTTTTTAGCTTAATTCTTAAATGAAGCGCTACCACAGCGGCCAGTGCAATCGCTGAGTTTCGGCAATCATTTTAAGTTAAGAAGAATGCTATTTCTTGGAGTCCACTTGTCTCACTTATTACATTTATCAGGTCACAGTCCAAAGTTAGTTCAATTAAGTCCCACTGTCAATGCAACCTCGTAATATCAAAAAAATATCGCTAAATACATGTTGGTACGAATATGTGACCCAACCGTTGTAACTCAAACGGACTGACACCGTTAGAAGGTCAATGAAATGTAGTTCTTAAAACTGTGGCTATTTCTTCAGCGCGCGATAACGGCTAGGATTGGTCCCGCAGTAAAAAATGACTTTTTTATCTTAATTTTTAATTGAAGCGCTACCACAGCGCCCAGTGTAATCGCTGAGTTTCGGCAATCATGTCAAATTAAGAAGAATGTTATTTCTTGGAGTCCAATTGTCTCCTTTATCACATTTATCAGGTCACAGTCCAAATTTAGTTCTATTAAGTCCCGCAGTCAATCGTTTCATTGTTTAAAGCGATGCAACCTAGTAATATCACAAAAATACCGCTAAATACATGTTGGTACGAGTATGTGACACAAACGTTGTAACTCAAATGGAATAACAGCGTTAGAAAGTCAATGAAATGTAGTTTTTGAACCTGTTGTTATTTCTTCATCGGGCAATAACGGCTAAGATTGGTCCCACAGTAAAAAAATGACTTTTTATCTTAATTCTTAAATGAAGCGGTACCACAGCGCCCAGTGAAATCGCTGAGTTTCGGCAATCATGTCAAATTAAGAAGAATGTTATTTCTTGGAGTCCAATTGTCTCCTTTATCACAGTTATCAGGTCACAGTCCATAGTTAGGTAAATTAAGTTCCACAGTCAATCGCTTCATAAGTAAAAACGATGCAACATAGTAATATCAGAAAAATACCGCTAAACACCTGTTGGTACGAATATGTGACCCAACCGTTGTAACTGAAGTGGATTGATACCGCTAGAAAGTCAATGAAATCTAGTTTTTAAAACTGTCGCTATTTATTCAGCGCACGATAACGGCTAGGATTGGTCCCACAGTAAAGATTGACTTATTTACCTAAACTTTAAAATGAAGCGCTACCACAGCGCCCTGAGTAATTGCTGAGTTCCGGCAATCACGTCAAATTAAGAAGAATGTTGTTTCTTGGAGTCCAATTGTCTCATTTATCACATTTATCAGGTCACAGTTCAAAGTTAGTTCAATTAAGTCGCACAGTCAATCGTTTCACTGTTAAAAGCGATGCAACCTAATAATATGAGAAAAATATTGCAAAATACATGTTGGTACGAATATGTGACCCAACCGTTGTAACTCAAACGGAGGGACACCGTTAGAAAGTCAATGAAATGTAGTTTTTGAAACTATCGCTGTTTCTTCAGCGCGCGCTAACGCCTAGGATTGGTCCCACAGTAAAAAATGACTTTTTTTAACTTAATTCCTAAATGAAGCGCTACCACAGCGCCCAGTGCAATCGCTGAGTTTCGGCAATCATTTTAAATTAAGAAGAATGCTATTTCTTGGAGTTCACTTGTCTCACTTATTCCATTTATAAGGTCACAGTCCAAAGTTAGTTCAATTAAGTCCCACAGTCAATGCAACCTAGTAATATTAAAAAAATATCGCTAAATACATGTTGGTACGAATATGTGACCCAACCGTTGTAACTCAAACGGACTGACACCGTTAGAAAGTCAATGAAATGTAGTTCTTAAAACTGTGGCTATTTCTTCAGCGCGCGATAACGGCTAGGATTGGTCTCGCAGTAAAAAATGACTTTTTTATCTTAATTTTTAATTGAAGCGCTACCACCGCGCCCAGAGCAATCCCTCAGTTTCGGAATCATTTCAAATTAAGAAGAATGCTATTTCTTGGAGTCCACTTGTCTCACTTATTACATTTATCAGGTCACAGTGCAAAGTTAGTTCAATTAAGTCCCACAGTCAATCCTTTCATTGTTAAAAGCGATGCAACCTAGTAATATCAGAAAAATATCGCTAAACACATGTTGGTACGAATAGGTGATGGAACCGTTGTAACTCAAACGGACTGACACCGTTAAAAAGTCAATGAAATGTAGTTTTTGAAACTGTCGCTATTTCTTCAGCGCGCGATAACGGCTAGGATTGGTCCCGCAGTAAAAAATGACTTTTTTATCTTAATTTTTAATTGAAGCGCTACCACAGCGCCCAGTGCAATCGCTGAGTTTCGGCAATCATTTTAAATTAAGAAGAAAGTCAATGAAATGTAGTTTTCAAAGCTGTGGCTATTTTTTCAGCGCGCGATAACGGCTAGGATTGGTCCCGCAGTAAAAAATGAATTTTTTATCTTAATTTTTAATTGAAGCGCTACCACATCGTTGAGTTTCGGCAATCATTTCAAATTAAGAAGAATGCTATTTCTTGGAGTCCACTTGTCTCACTTATAACATTTATAAAGTCAAAGTCCAACACCAGTTCAATTTAGTACCACAGTCAATCGTTTCACTGTTAAAAGCGATGCAACCTAGTATTATGTAAAAAATATCGCAAAATACATGTTGGTACAAATATGTGACCCAACCGTTGTAACTCAAACAGACTGACACCGTCAAAAAGTCAATGAAATGTAGTTTTTGAAACTGTCAATATTTCTTCAGCGCACGATAACGGCTAGGATTGGTCCGACAGTAAAGAATGACTTACTTACCTAAATTTTTAAATGAAGCGCTACCACAGCGCCCAGTGTAATCGTTGAGTTCCGGCAATCCCGTAAAAATAAGAAGAATGTTATTTCTTGAAGTCCAATTGTCTCATTTATCACATTTATCAGGTCACAGTCCAAAGTTAGTTCAATTAAGTCCCACAGCCAATCGTTTCATTGTTAAAAGCGATGCAACCTAGTAGTATCAGAAAAATATCGCTAACCACATGTTGGTACGAATAGGTGACCCAACCGTTCTAACTCAAACGGACTGACACCCTTAGAAAGTCAATGAAATGTAGTTTTTGAAACTGTGGCTATCTCTTCAGCGCGCATTAACGGCTAGGATTGGTCCCGCAGTAAAAAATGACTTTTTTATCTTAATTTTTAATTAAAGCGCTACCACCGCGCCCAGTGCAATCGCTGAGTTTCAGCAATCATTTCAAATTAAGAAGCATGCTATTTCTTGGAGTCCACTTGTCTCACTTATTACATTTATCAGGTCACAGTGCAAAGTTAGTTCAATTAAGTCCCACAGTCAATCCTTTCATTGTTAAAAGCGATGCAACCTAGTAATATCAGAAAAATATCGCTAAACACATGTTGGTACGAATAGGTGATGGAACCGTTGTAACTCAAACGGACTGACACCGTTAAAAAGTCAATGAAATGTAGTTTTTGAAACTGTCGCTATTTCTTCAGCGCGCGATAACGGCTAGGACTGGTCCCGCAGTAAAAAATGACTTTTTTATCTTAATTTTTAATTGAAGCGCTACCACAGCGCCCAGTGCAATCGCTGAGTTTCGGCAATCATTTTAAATTAAGAAGAAAGTCAATGAAATGTAGTTTTCAAAGCTGTGGCTATTTTTTCAGCGCGCGATAACGGCTAGGATTGGTCCCGCAGTAAAAAATGAATTTTTTATCTTAATTTTTAATTGAAGCGCTACCACATCGCTGAGTTTCGGCAATCATTTCAAATTAAGAAGAATGCTATTTCTTGGAGTCCACTTGTCTCACTTATAACATTTATAAGGTCAAAGTCCAACACCAGTTCAATTTAGTACCACAGTCAATCGTTTCACTGTTAAAAGCGATGCAACCTAGTATTATGTAAAAAATATCGCAAAATACATGTTGGTACAAATATGTGACCCAACCGTTGTAACTCAAACAGACTGACACCGTTAAAAAGTCAATGAAATGTAGTTTTTGAAACTGTCAATATTTCTTCAGCGCACGATAACGGCTAGGATTGGTCCGACAGTAAAGAATGACTTACTTACCTAAATTTTTAAATGAAGCGTTACCACAGCGCCCAGTGTAATCGTTGAGTTCCGGCAATCCCGTAAAAATAAGAAGAATGTTATTTCTTGGAGTCCAATTGTCTCATTTATCACATTTATCAGGTCACAGTCCAAAGTTAGTTCAATTAAGTCCCACAGCCAATCGTTTCATTGTTAAAAGCGATGCAACCTAGTAGTATCAGAAAAATATCGCTAACCACATGTTGGTACGAATAGGTGACCCAACCGTTGTAACTCAAACGGACTGACACCCTTAGAAAGTCAATGAAATGTAGTTTTTGAAACTGTGGCTATCTCTTCAGCGCGCAATAACGGCTAGGATTGGTCCCGCAGTAAAAAATGACTTTTTTATCTTAATTTTTAATTAAAGCGCTACCACCGCGCCCAGTGCAATCGCTGAGTTTCAGCAATCATTTCAAATTAAGAAGCATGCTATTTCTTGGAGTCCACTTGTCTCACTTATTACATTTATCAGGTCACAGTGCAAAGTTAGTTCAATTAAGTCCCACAGTCAATCGTTTCATTGTTAAAAGCGATGCAAGCTAATAATATCAGAAAAATATCGCTAAACACATGTTGGTACGAATATGTGACCCAACCGTTGTAACTCAAACGGACTGACACCGTTAAAAAGTCAATGAAATGTAGTTTTTGAAACTGTCGGTATTTCTTCAGCGCGCGATAACGGCTAGGATTGGTCCCGCAGTAAGAAATGACTTTTTTATCTTAATTTTTAATTGAAGCGCTACCACAGCGCCCAGTGCAATTGCTGAGTTTCGACAATCATTTTAAATTAGGAAGAATGCTATTTCTTGGAGTCCACTTGTCTCACTTATTACATTTATCAGGTCACAGTCCAAAGTTAGTTCAATTAAGTCCCACAGTCAATCGTTTCATTGTTAAAAGCGATGCAAGCTAGTAATATCAGAAAAATATCGCTAAACACATGTTGGTACGAATATGTGACTGAACTGTTGTAACTCAAACGGACTGACACCGTTAAAAAGTCAATGAAATGTAGTTTTTGGAACTGTCGCTATTTCTTCAGCGCGCGATAACGGCTAGGATTGGTCCCGCAGTAAAAAATGACTTTTTTGTCTTAATTTTTAATTGAAGCGCTACCACAGCGCCCAGTGCAATCGCTGAGTTTCGACCATCATTTTAAATTAAGAAAAATGCTATTTCTTGGAGTCCACTTGTCTCACTTATTACATTTATCAGGTCACAGTCCAAAGTTAGTTCAATTAAGTCCCACAGTCAATGCAACCTAGTAATATCAAAAAAAATATCGCTAAATACATGTTGGTACGAATATGTGACCCAACCGTTGTAACTCAAACGGACTGACACGGTTAGAAATTCAATGAAATGTTGTTTTTAAAACTGTGGTTTTTTCTTCAGCGCGCGATAACGGCTAGGATTGGTCCCGCAGTAAAAAATGACTTTTTTATCTTAACTTTTAATTGAAGCGCTACCACAGCGCCCAGTGCAATCGCTGAGTTTTGGCAATCATTTTAAATTAAGAAGAATGCTATTTCTTGGAGTCTACTTGTCTCACTTATAGCATTTATCAGGTCACAGTCCAAAGTTAGTTCAATTAAGTCCCACAGTCAATCATTTCATTGTTAAAAGCGATGCAACCTAGTAATATCAAAAAAAATATCGCTAAATACATGTTGGTACGAATATGTGACCCAACCGTTGTAACTCAATCGGACTGACACGGTTAGAAATTCAATGAAATGTTGTTTTTAAAACTGTGGTTATTTCTTCAGCGCGCGATAACGGCTAGGATTGGTCCCGCAGTAAAAAATGACTTTTTTATCTTAATTTTTAATTGAAGCGCTACCACAGCGCCCAGTGTAATCGCTGAGTTTCGGCAATCATTTCAAATTAAGAAGAATGCTATTTCTTGGAGTCCACTTTTCTCACTTATAACATTTATAAGGTCAAAGTCCAACACCAGTTCAATTTAGTACCACAGTCAATCGTTTCACTGTTAAAAGCGATGCAACTTAGTATTATCAAAAAAATAACGCTAAATACATGTTGGTACAAATATGTGACCCAACCGTTGTAACTCAAACAGACTGACACCGTTAAAAAGTCAATGAAATGTAGTTTTTGAAACTGTCAATATTTCTTCAGCGCACGATAACGGCTAGGATTGGTCCCACAGTAAAGAATGACTTATTTACCTAAATTTTTAAATGAAGCGCTACCACAGCGCCCAGTGTAATCGCTGAGTTCCGGCAATCCCGTAAAAGTAAGAAGAATGTTATTTCTTGGAGTCCAATTGTCTCATTTATCACATTTATCAGGTCACAGTCCAAAGTTAGTTCAATTAAGTCCCACAGTCAATCGTTTCATTGTTAAAAGCGATGCAACCTAGTAGTATCAGAAAAATATCGCTAAACACATGTTGGTACGAACAGGTGACCCAACCGTTGTAACTCAAACGGACTGACACCGTTAAAAAGTCAATGAAATGTAGTTTTTGAAACTGTCAATATTTCTTCAGCGCACGATAACGGCTAGGATTGGTCCGACAGTAAAGAATGACTTACTTACCTAAATTTTTAAATGAAGCGCTACCACAGCGCCCAGTGTAATCGTTGAGTTCCGGCAATCCCGTAAAAATAAGAAGAATGTTATTTCTTGGAGTCCAATTGTCTCATTTATCACATTTATCAGGTCACAGTCCAAAGTTAGTTCAATTAAGTCCCACAGTCAATCGTTTCATTGTTAAAAGCGATGCAAGCTAATAATATCAGAAAAATATCGCTAAACACATGTTGGTACGAATATGTGACCCAACCGTTGTAACTCAAACGGACTGACACCGTTAAAAAGTCAATCAAATGTAGTTTTTGAAACTGTCGCTATTTCTTCAGCGCGCGATAACGGCTAGGATTGGTCCCGCAGTAAGAAATGACTTTTTTATCTTAATTTTTAATTGAAGCGCTACCACAGCGCCCAGTGCAATTGCTGAGTTTCGACAATCATTTTAAATTAAGAAGAATGCTATTTCTTGGAGTCCACTTGTCTCACTTATTACATTTATCAGGTCACAGTCCAAAGTTAGTTCAATTAAGTCCCACAGTCAATCGTTTCATTGTTAAAAGTGATGCAAGCTAGTAATATCAGAAAAATATCGCTAAACACATGTTGGTACGAATATGTGACTGAACTGTTGTAACTCAAACGGACTGACACCGTTAAAAAGTCAATGAAATGTAGTTTTTGAAACTGTCGCTATTTCTTCAGCGCGCGATAACGGCTAGGATTGGTCCCGCAGTAAAAAATGACTTTTTTGTCTTAATTTTGAATTGAAGCGCTACCACAGCGCCCAGTGCAATCGCCGAGTTTCGACAATCATTTTAAATTAAGAAAAATGCTATTTCTTGGAGTCCACTTGTCTCACTTATTACATTTATCAGGTCACAGTCCAAAGTTAGTTCAATTAAGTCCCACAGTCAATGCAACCTAGTAATATCAAAAAAAATATCGCTAAATACATGTTGGCACGAATATGTGACCCAACCGTTGTAACTCAAACGGACTGACACGGTTAGAAATTCAATGAAATGTTGTTTTTAAAACTGTGTTTTTTTCTTCAGCGCGCGATAACGGCTAGGATTGGTCCCGCAGTAAAAAATGACTTTTTTATCTTAACTTTTAATTGAAGCGCTACCACAGCGCCCAGTGCAATCGCTGAGTTTTGGCAATCATTTTAAATTAAGAAGAATGCTATTTCTTGGAGTCTACTTGTCTCACTTATAGCATTTATCAGGTCACAGTCCAAAGTTAGTTCAATTAAGTCCCACAGTCAATCATTTCATTGTTAAAAGCGATGCAACCTAGTAATATCAAAAAAAATATCGCTAAATACATGTTGGTACGAATATGTGACCCAACCGTTGTAACTCAATCGGACTGACACGGTTAGAAATTCAATGAAATGTTGTTTTTAAAACTGTGGTTATTTCTTCAGCGCGCGATAACGGCTAGGATTGGTCCCGCAGTAAAAAATGACTTTTTTATCTTAATTTTTAATTGAAGCGCTACCACAGCGCCCAGTGTAATCGCTGAGTTTCGGCAATCATTTCAAATTAAGAAGAACGCTATTTACTGGAGTCCACTTGTCTCACTTATTACATTTATCAGCTCACAGTGCAAAGTTAGTTCAATTAAGTCCCACAGTCAATCGTTTCATTGTTAAAAGCAATGCAACCTAGTAATATCAGAAAAATATCGCTAAACACATGTTGGTACGAATAGGTGACTGAACCGTTGTAACTCAAACGGACTGACACCGTTAGAAAGTTAATGAAATGTAGTTTTTGAAACTGTGGCTATCTCTTCAGCGCGCGATAACGGCTAGGACTGGTCCCGCAGTAAAAAATGACTTTTTTATCTTAATTTTTAATTGAAGCGCTACCACCGCGCCCAGTGTAATCGCTGAGTTTCGGCAATCCCGTAAAAATAAGAAGAACGCTATTTACTGGAGTCCACTTGTCTCACTTATTACATTTATCAGGTCACAGTCCAAAGTTAGTTCAATTAAGTCCCACAGTCAATTCAACCTAGTAATATCAAAAAAAATATCGCTAAATACATGTTGGTACGAATATGTGACCCAACCGTTGTAACTTAAACGGACTGACACCGTTAGAAAGTCAATGAAATGTAGTTTTTAAAACTGTGGCTATTTCTTCAGCGCGCGATAACGGCTAGGATTGGTCCCGCAGTAAAAAATGAATTTTTTATCTTAATTTTTAATTGAAGCGCTACCACATCGCTGAGTTTCGGCAATCATTTCAAATTTAGAAGAATGCTATTTCTTGGAGTCCACTTGTCTCACTTATAACATTTATAAGGTCATAGTCCAACACCAGTTCAATTTAGTACCACAGTCAATCGTTTCACTGTTAAAAGCGATGCAACCTAGTATTATCAAAAAAATATCGCTAAATACATGTTGGTACAAATATGTGACCCAACCGTTGTAACTCAAACAGACTGACACCGTTAAAAAGTCAATGAAATGTAGTTTTTGAAACTGTCAATATTTCTTCAGCGCACGATAACGGCTAGGATTGGTCCCACAGTAAAGAATGACTTATTTACCTAAATTTTTAAATGAAGCGCTACCACAGCGCCCAGTTTAATCGCTGAGTTCCGGCAATCCCGTAAAAATAAGAAGAATGTTATTTCTTGGAGTCCAATTGTCTCATTTATCACATTTATCAGGTCACAGTCCAAAGTTAGTTCAATTAAGTCCCACAGTCAATCGTTTCATTCTTAAAAGCGATGCAACCTAGTAATATGAGAAAAATATCGCTAAATACATGTTTGTACGAATATGTGACGTAACCGTTGTAACTGAAGTGGATTGATACCGTTAGAAAGTCAATGAAATGTAGTTTTTGAAACTGTCGCTATTTCTTCAGCGCACGATAACGGCTATGATTGGTCCCACAGTAAAGATTGACTTATTTACCTAAACTTTAAAATGAAGCGCTACCACAGCGCCCAGAGTAATTGCTGAGTTCCTGCAATCACGTCAAATTAAGAGGAATGTTGTTTCTTGGAGTCCAATTGTCTCATTTATCACATTTATCAGGTCACAGTTCAAAGTTAGTTCAATTAAGTCGCACAGTCAATCGTTTCACTGTTAAAAGCGATGCAACCTAGTAATATGAGAAAAATATTGCTAAATACATGTTGGTACGAATATGTGACGCAACCGTTGTAACTGAAGTGGATTGATACCGTTAGAAAGTCAATGAAATATAGTTTTTGAAACTGTTGCTATTTCTTCAGCGCGCGATAACGGCTAGGATTGGTCCCACAGTAAAAAAATGACTTTTTTATCTTAATTCTTAAATGAAGCGGTACCACAGCGCCCAGTGTAATCGCTGAGTTTCGGCAATCATGTCAAATTAAGAAGAATGTTATTTTTTGGAGTCCAATTCTCTCCTTTATCACATTTATCAGGTCACAGTCCAAAGTTAGTTCAATTAAGTCCCACGGTCAAGCGTTTCATAGTTAAAAGCGATGCAACCTAGTAATATCAGAAAAATAACGCTAAATACATGTTGGTACGAATAGGTGACTGAACCGTTGTAACTCAAACGGACTGACACCGTTAGAAAGTTAATGAAATGTAGTTTTTGAAACTGTGGCTATCTCTTCAGCGCGCGATAACGGCTAGGACTGGTCCCGCAGTAAAAAATGACTTTTTTATCTTAATTTTTAATTGAAGCGCTACCACCGCGCCCAGTGTAATCGCTGAGTTTCGGCAATCAATTTAAATTAAGAAGAACGGTATTTCCTGGAGTCCACTTGTCTCACTTATTACATTTATCAGGTCACAGTCCAAAGTTAGTTCAATTAAGTCCCACAGTCAATTCAACCTAGTAATATCAAAAAAAATATCGCTAAATACATGTTGGTACGAATATGTGACCCAACCGTTGTAACTTAACCGGACTGACACCGTTAGAATGTCAATGAAATGTAGTTTTTAAAACTGTGGCTATTTCTTCAGCGCGCGATAACGGCTAGGAATGGTCCCGCAGTAAAAAATGAATTTTTTATCTTAATTTTTAATTGAAGCGCTACCACATCGCTGAGTTTCGGCAATCATTTCAAATTTAGAAGAATGCTATTTCCTGGAGTCCACTTGTCTCACTTATAACATTTATAAGGTCATAGTCCAACACCAGTTCAATTTAGTACCACAGTCAATCGTTTCACTGTTAAAAGCGATGCAACCTAGTATTATCAAAAAAATATCGCTAAATACATGTTGGTACAAATATGTGACCCAACCGTTGTAACTCAAACAGACTGACACCGTTAAAAAGTCAATGAAATGTAGTTTTTGAAACTGTCAATATTTCTTCAGCGCACGATAACGGCTAGGATTGGTCCCACAGTAAAGAATGACTTATTTACCTAAATTTTTAAATGAAGCGCTACCACAGCGCCCAGTGTAATCGCTGAGTTCCGGCAATCCCGTAAAAATAAGAAGAATGTTATTTCTTGGAGTCCAATTGTCTCATTTATCACATTTATCAGGTCACAGTCCAAAGTTAGTTCAATTAAGTCCCACAGTCAATCGTTTCATTGTTAAAAGCGATGCAACCTAGTAATATGAGAAAAATATCGCTAAATACATGTTGGTACGAATATGGGACGCAACCGTTGTAACTGAAGTGGATTGATACCGTTAGAAAGTCAATGAAATGTAGTTTTTGAAACTATCGCTGTTTCTTCAGCGCGCGCTAACGCCTAGGAATTGTCCCACAGAAAAAAATGACTTTTTTTAGCTTACTTTTTAAATGAAGCGCTACCACAGCGCCCAGTGTAATCGCTGAGTTCCGGCAATCATGTCAAATTGAGAAGAATGTTATTTCTTGGAGTCCAATTTTCTCATTTATCAAATTTATTAGGTCACAGTCCAAAGTTTGTTCAATTAAGTCCCACAGTCAATCTTTTCATTGTTAAAAGAGATGCAACCAAGTAATATAAAAAAAAATATCTCTAAATACATGTTGGTACGAAGATGTGACCCAACCGTTGTAACTCAAACGGACTGACACCGTTAGAAAGTCAATGAAATATAGTTTTTGAAACTGTGGCAATCTCTTCAGCGCGCGATAACGGCTAGGATTGGTCCCACAGTAAGAAATGACTTTTTTAGCTTAATTCTTAAATGAAGCGCTACCACAGCGGCCAGTGCAATCGCTGAGTTTTGGCAATCATTTTAAGTTAAGAAGAATGCTATTTCTTGGAGTCCACTTGTCTCACTTATTACATTTATCAGGTCACAGTCCAAAGTTAGTTCAATTAAGTCCCACAGTCAATGCAACCTACTAATATCAAAAAAATATCGTTAAATACATGTTGGTACGAATATGTGACCCAACCGTTGTAACTCAAATGGACTGACACCGTTAGAAAGTCAATGAAATGTAGTTCTTAAAACTGTGGCTATTTCCTCAGCGCGCGATAACGGCTAGGATTGGTCTCGCAGTAAAAAATGACTTTTTTATCTTAATTTTTAATTGAAGCGCTACCACAGCGCCCAGTGTAATCGCTGAGTTTCGGCAATCATTTCAAATTATGAGGAATGCTATTTCTTGGAGTCCACTTTTCTCACTTATAACATTTATAAGGTCAAAGTCCAACACAAGTTCAATTTAGTACCACAGTCAATCGTTTCACTGTTAAAAGCGATGCAACCTAGTATTATCAAAAAAATATCGCTAAATACATGTTGGTACAAATATGTGACCCAACCGTTGTAACTCAAACAGACTGACACCGTTAAAAAGTCAATGAAATGTAGTTTTTGAAACTGTCAATATTTCTTCAGCGCACGATAACGGCTAGGATTAGTCCCACAGTAAAGAATGACTTATTTACCTAAATTTTTAAATGAAGCGCTACCACAGCGCCCAGTGTAATCGCTGAGTTCCGGCAATCCCGGAAAAATAAGAAGAATGTTATTTCTTGGAGTCCAATTTTCTCATTTATCAAATTTATTAGGTGACAGTCCAAAGTTTGTTCAATTAAGTCCCACAGTCAATCTTTTCATTGTTAAAAGCGATGCAACCAAGTAATATAAAAAAAATATAGCTAAATACATGTTGGTACGAATATGTGACCCAACCGTTGTAACTCAAACGGACTGACACCGTTAGAAAGTCAATGAAATGTAGTTTTTGAAACTGTGGCTATCTCTTCAGCGCGCGATAACGGCTAGGATTGGTCCCGCAGTAAAAAATGACTTTTTTTATCTTAATTTTTAATTGAAGCGCTACCACCGCGCCCAGTGTAATCGCTGAGTTCCGGCAATCCCGTAAAAATAAGAAGAATGTTATTTCTTGGAGTCCAATTTTCTCATTTATCAAATTTATTAGGTGACAGTCCAAAGTTTGTTCAATTAAGTCCCACAGTCAATTTTTTCATTGTTAAAAGCGATGCAACCAAGTAATATAAAAAAAAATATAGCTAAATACATGTTGGTACGAATATGTGACCCAACCGTTGTAACTCAAACGGACTGACACCGTTAGAAAGTCAATGAAATGTAGTTTTTGAAACTGTGGCTATCTCTTCAGCGCGCGATAACGGCTAGGACTGGTCCCGCAGTAAAAAATGACTTTTTTATCTTAATTTTTAATTGAAGCGCTACCACCGCGCCCAGTGTAATCGCTGAGTTTCGGCAATCCCGTAAAAATAAGAAGAACGCTATTTACTGGAGTCCACTTGACGCACTTATTACATTTATCAGGTCACAGTCCAAAGTTAGTTCAATTAAGTCCCACAGTCAATTCAACCTAGTAATATAAAAAAAATATCGCTAAATACATGTTGGTACGAATATGTGACCCAACCGTTGTAACTTAAACGGACTGACACCGTTAGAAAGTCAATGAAATGTAGTTTTTAAAACTGTGGCTATTTCTTCAGCGCGCCATAACGGCTAGGATTGGTCCCGCAGTAAAAAATGAATTTTTTATCTTAATTTTTAATTGAAGCGCTACCACATCGCTGAGTTTCGGCAATCATTTCAAATTTAGAAGAATGCTATTTCTTGGAGTCCACTTGTCTCACTTATAACATTTATAAGGTCATAGTCCAACACCAGTTCAATTTAGTACCACAGTCAATCGTTTCACTGTTAAAAGCGATGCAACCTAGTATTATCAAAAAAATATCGCTAAATACATGTTGGTACAAATATGTGACCCAACCGTTGTAACTCAAACAGACTGACACCGTTAAAAAGTCAATGAAATGTAGTTTTTGAAACTGTCAATATTTCTTCAGCGCACGATAACGGCTAGGATTGGTCCCACAGTAAAGAATGACTTATTTACCTAAATTTTTAAATGAAGCGCTACCACAGCGCCCAGTGTAATCGCTGAGTTCCGGCAATCCCGTAAAAATAAGAAGAATGTTATTTCTTGGAGTCCAATTGTCTCATTTATCACATTTATCAGGTCACAGTCCAAAGTTAGTTCAATTAAGTCCCACAGTCAATCGTTTCATTGTTAAAAGCGATGCAACCTAGTAATATGAGAAAAATATCGCTAAATACATGTTTGTACGAATATGTGACGCAACTGTTGTAACTGAAGTGGATTGATACCGTTAGAAAGTCAATGAAATGTAGTTTTTGAAACTGTCGCTATTTCTTCAGCGCACGATAACGGCTAGGATTGGTCCCACAGTAAAGATTGACTTATTTACTTAAACTTTAAAATGAAGCGCTACCACAGCGCCCAGAGTAATTGCTGAGTTCCTGCAATCACGTCAAATTAAGAGGAATGTTGTTTCTTGGAGTCCAATTGTCTCATTTATCACATTTATCAGGTCACAGTTCAAAGTTAGTTCAATTAAGTCGCACAGTCAATCGTTTCACTGTTAAAAGCGATGCAACCTAGTAATATGAGAATAATATTGCTAAATACATGTTGGTACGAATATGTGACGCAACCGTTGTAACTGAAGTGGATTGATACCGTTAGAAAGTCAATGAAATGTAGTTTTGAAACTGTTGCTATTTCTTCAGCGCGCCATAACGGCTAGGATTGGTCCCACAGTAAAAAAATGACCTTTTTATCTTAATTCTTAAATGAAGCGGTACCACAGCGCCCAGTGCATTCGCTGAGTTTCGGCAATCATGTCAAATTAAGAAGAATGTTATTTTTTGGAGTCCAATTCTCTCCTTTATCACATTTATCAGGTCACAGTCCAAAGTTAGTTCAATTAAGTCCCACGGTCAATCGTTTCATAGTTAAAAGCGATGCAACCTAGTAATATCAGAAAAATAACGCTAAATACATGTTGGTACGAATAGGTGACTGAACCGTTGTAACTCAAACGGACTGACACCGTTAGAAAGTTAATGAAATGTAGTTTTTGAAACTGTGGCTATCTCTTCAGCGCGCGATAACGGCTAGGACTGGTCCCGCAGTAAAAAATGACTTTTTTATCTTAATTTTTAATTGAAGCGCTACCACCGCGCCCAGTGTAATCGCTGAGTTTCGGCAATCATTTTAAATTAAGAAGAACGCTATTTCCTGGAGTCCACTTGTCTCACTTATTACATTTATCAGGTCACAGTCCAAAGTTAGTTCAATTAAGTCCCACAGTCAATTCAACCTAGTAATATCAAAAAAATATCGCTAAATACATGTTGGTACGAATATCTGACCCAACCGTTGTAACTTAACCGGACTGACACCGTTAGAAAGTCAATGAAATGTAGTTTTTAAAACTGTGGCTATTTCTTCAGCGCGCGATAACGGCTAGGATTGGTCCCGCAGTAAAAAATGAATTTTTTATCTTAATTTTTAATTGAAGCGCTACCACATCGCTGAGTTTCGGCAATCATTTCAAATTTAGAAGAATGCTATTTCTTGGAGTCCACTTGTCTCACTTATAACATTTATAAGGTCATAGTCCAACACCAGTTCAATTAGTACCACAGTCAATCGTTTCACTGTTAAAAGCGATGCAACCTAGTATTATCAAAAAAATATCGCTAAATACATGTTGGTACAAATATGTGACCCAACCGTTGTAACTCAAACAGACTGACACCGTTAAAAAGTCAATGAAATGTAGTTTTTGAAACTGTCAATATTTCTTCAGCGCACGATAACGGCTAGGATTGGTCCCACAGTAAAGAATGAATTATTTACCTAAATTTTTAAATGAAGCGCTACCACAGCGCCCAGTGTAATCGCTGAGTTCCGGCAATCCCGTAAAAATAAGAAGAATGTTATTTCTTGGAGTCCAATTGTCTCATTTATCACATTTATCAGGTCACAGTCCAAAGTTAGTTCAATTAAGTCCCACAGTCAATCGTTTCATTGTTAAAAGCGATGCAACCTAGTAATATGAGAAAAATATCGCTAAATACATGTTGGTACGAATATGGGACGCAACCGTTGTAACTGAAGTGGATTGATACCGTTAGAAAGTCAATGAAATGTAGTTTTTGAAACTATCGCTGTTTCTTCAGCGCGCGCTAACGCCTAGGATTGGTCCCACAGAAAAAAATGACTTTTTTTAGCTTACTTTTTAAATGAAGCGCTACCACAGCGCCCAGTGTAATCGCTGAGTTCCGGCAATCATGTCAAATTGAGAAGAATGTTATTTCTTGGAGTCCAATTTTCTCATTTATCAAATTTACTAGGTCACAGTCCAAAGTTTGTTCAATTAAGTCCCACAGTCAATCTTTTCATTGTTAAAAGAGATGCAACCAAGTAATATAAAAAAAATATCTCTAAATACATGTTGGTACGAAGATGTGACCCAACCGTTGTAACTCAAACGGACTAACACCGTTAGAAAGTCAATGAAATATAGTTTTTGAAACTTTGGCAATTTCTTCAGCGCGTGATAACGAATAGGATTGGTCCCACAGTAAGAAATGACTTTTTTATCTTAGTTTTTACTGGAAGCGCTACCACAGCGCCCAGTGCAATCGCTGAGTTTCGGCAATCATTTTAAATTAAGAAGAATGCTATTTCTTGGAGTCCACTTGTCTCACTTATTACATTTATCAGGTCACAGTCCAAAGTTAGTTCAATTAAATCCAACAGTCAATGCAACCTAGTAATATCAGAAAAATACCGCTAAATACATGTTGGTACGAGTATGTGACCCAAACGTTGTAACTCAAACGGACTGACACCGTTAGAAAGTCAATGAAATGTAGTTTTTAAAACTGTGGCTATTTCTTCAGCGCGCGATAACGGCTAGGATTGGTCCCGTAGTAAAAAATGAATTTTTTATCTTAATTTTTAATTGAAGCGCTACCACATCGCTGAGTTTCGGCAATCATTTCAAATTTAGAAGAATGCTATTTCTTGGAGTCCACTTGTCTCACTTATAACATTTATAAGGTCATCGTCCAACACCAGTTCAATTTAGTACCACAGTCAATCGTTTCACTGTTAAAAGCGATGCAACCTAGTATTATCAAAAAAATATCGCTAAATACATGTTGGTACAAATATGTGACCCAACCGTTGTAACTCAAACAGACTGACACCGTTAAAAAGTCAATGAAATGCAGTTTTTGAAACTGTCAATATTTCTTCAGCGCACGATAACGGCTAGGATTGGTCCCACAGTAAAGAATGACTTATTTACCTAAAATTTTAAATGAAGCGCTACCACAGCGCCCAGTGTAATCGCTGAGTTCCGGCAATCCCGTAAAAATAAGAAGAATGTTATTTCTTGGAGTCCAATTGTCTCATTTATCACATTTATCAGGTCACAGTCCAAAGTTAGTTCAATTAAGTCCCACAGTCAATCGTTTCATTGTTAAAAGCGATGCAACCTAGTAATATGAGAAAAATATCGCTAAATACATGTTGGTACGAATATGGGACGCAACTGTTGTAACTGAAGTGGATTGATACCGTTAGAAAGTCAATGAAATGTAGTTTTTGAAACTATCGCTGTTTCTTCAGCGCGCGCTAACGCCTAGGATTGGTCCCACAGAAAAAAATGACTTTTTTTAGCTTACTTTTTAAATGAAGCGCTACCACAGCGCCCAGTGTAATCGCTGAGTTCCGGCAATCGTGTTAAATTGAGAAGAATGTTATTTCTTGGAGTCCAATTTTCTCATTTATCAAATTTATTAGGTCACAGTCCAAAGTTTGTTCAATTAAGTCCCACAGTCAATCTTTTCATTGTTAAAAGAGATGCAACCAAGTAATATAAAAAAAATATCTCTAAATACATGTTGGTACGAAGATGTGACCCAACCGTTGTAACTCAAACGGACTGACACCGTTAGAAAGTCAATGAAATATAGTTTTTGAAACTGTGGCAATTTCTTCAGCGCGCGATAACGGCTAGGATTGGTCCCACAGTAAGAAATGACTTTTTTATCTTAATTTTTACTGGAAGCGCTACCACAGCGCCCAGTGCAATCGCTGAGTTTCGGCAATCATTTTAAATTAAGAAGAATGCTATTTCTTGGAGTCCACTTGTCTCACTTATTACATTTATCAGGTCACAGTCCAAAGTTTGTTCAATTAAGTCCCACAGTCAATGCAACCTAGTAATATCAGAAAAATACCGCTAAATACATGTTGGTACGAATATGTGACGCAACCGTTGTAACTGAAGTGGATTGATACCGTTAGAAAGTCAATGAAATGTAGTTTTTGAAACTGTCGCTATTTCTTCAGCGCACGATAACGGCTAGGATTGGTCCCACAGTAAAGATTGACTTATGTACCTAAACTTTAAAATGAAGCGCTACCACAGCGCCCAGAGTAATTGCTGAGTTCCTGCAATCACGTCAAATTAAGAGGAATGTTGTTTCTTGGAGTCCAATTGTCTCATTTATCACATTTATCAGGTCACAGTTCAAAGTTAGTTCAATTAAGTCCCACGGTCAATCGTTTCATAGTTAAAAGCGATGCAACCTAGTAATATCAGAAAAATAACGCTAAATACATGTTGGTACGAATATGTGACCCAACCGCTGTAACTCAAACGGAGTGACACCGTTAGAAAGTCAATGAAATGTAGTTCTTGAAACTATCGCTATTTCTTCAGCGCGCGCTAACGCCTAGGATTGGTCCCACAGTAAAAAATGACTTTTTTTAGCTTAATTCTTAAATGAAGCGCTACCACAGCGCCCAGTGTAATCGCTGAGTTTCGGCAATCATTTTAAGTTAAGAAGAATGCTATTTCTTGGAGTCCACTTGTCTCACTTATTACATTTATCAGGTCACAGTCCAAAGTTAGTTCAATTAAGTCCCACTGTCAATGCAACCTCGTAATATCAAAAAAAATATCGCTAAATACATGTTGGTACGAATATGTGACCCAACCGTTGTAACTCAAACGGACTGACACCGTTAGAAGGTCAATGAAATGTAGTTCTTAAAACTGTGGCTATTTCTTCAGCGCGCGATAACGGCTAGGATTGGTCCCGCAGTAAAAAATGACTTTTTTATCTTAATTTTTAATTGAAGCGCTACCACAGCGCCCAGTGTAATCGCTGAGTTTCGGCAATCATGTCAAATTAAGAAGAATGTTATTTCTTGGAGTCCAATTGTCTCATTTATCACATTTATCAGGTCACAGTCCAAATTTAGTTCTATTAAGTCCCGCAGTCAATCGTTTCATTGTTTAAAGCGATGCAACCTAGTAATATCACAAAAATACCGCTAAATACATGTTGGTACGAGTATGTGACCCAAACGTTGTAACTCAAACGGAATAACAGCGTTAGAAAGTCAATGAAATGTAGTTTTTGAAACTGTTGTTACTTCTTCATCGGGCAATAACGGCTAGGATTGGTCCCACAGTAAAAAAATGACTTTTTATCTTAATTCTTAAATGAAGCGGTACCACAGCGCCCAGTGAAATCGCTGAGTTTCGGCAATCATGTCAAATTAAGAAGAATGTTATTTCTTGGAGTCCAATTGTCTCCTTTATCACAGTTATCAGGTCACAGTCCATAGTTAGGTAAATTAAGTTCCACAGTCAATCGCTTCATAGTTAAAAACGGTGCAACATAGTAATATCAGAAAAATATCGCTAAACACATGTTGGTACAAATATGTGACCCAACCGTTGTAACTGAAGTGGATTGATACCGCTAGAAAGTCAATGAAATGTAGTTTTTAAAACTGTCGCTATTTATTCAGCGCACGATAACGGCTAGGATTGGTCCCACAGTAAAGATTGACTTATTTACCTAAACTTTAAAATGAAGCGCTACCACAGCGCCCTGAGTAATTGCTGAGTTCCGGCAATCACGTCAAATTAAGAAGAATGTTGTTTCTTGGAGTCCAATTGTCTCATTTATCACATTTATCAGGTCACAGTTCAAAGTTAGTTCAATTAAGTCGCACAGTCAATCGTTTCACTGTTAAAAGCGATGCAACCTAATAATATGAGAAAAATATTGCAAAATACATGTTGTTACGAATATGTGACCCAACCGTTGTAACTCAAACGGAGGGACACCGTTAGAAAGTCAATGAAATGTAGTTTTTGAAACTATCGCTGTTTCTTCAGCGCGCGCTAACGCCTAGGATTGGTCCCACAGTAAAAAATGACTTTTTTTAGCTTAATTCCTAAATGAAGCGCTACCACAGTGCCCAGTGCAATCGCTGAGTTTCGGCAATCATTTTAAATTAAGAAGAATGCTATTTCTTGGAGTTCACTTGTCTCACTTATTCCATTTATCAGGTCACAGTCCAAAGTTAGTTCAATTAAGTCCCACAGTCAATGCAACCTAGTAATATTAAAAAAATATCGCTAAATACATGTTGGTACGAATATGTGACCCAACCGTTGTAACTCAAACGGACTGACACCGTTAGAAAGTCAATGAAATGTAGTTCTTAAAACTGTGGCTATTTTTTCAGCGCGCGATAACGGCTAGGATTGGTCTCGCAGTAAAAAATGACTTTTTTATCTTAATTTTTAATTGAAGCGCTACCACAGCGCCCAGTGTAATCGCTGAGTTTCGGCAATCATTTCAAATTAAGAAGAATGCTATTTCTTGGAGTCCACTTGTCTCACTTATAACATTTATAAGGTCATAGTCCAACACCAGTTCAATTTAGTACCACAGTCAATCGTTTCACTGTTAAAAGCGATGCAACCTAGTATTATCAAAAAAATATCGCTAAATACATGTTTGTACAAATATGTGACCCAACCGTTGTAACTCAAACAGACTGACACCGTTAAAAAGTCAATGAAATGCAGTTTTTGAAACTGTCAATATTTCTTCAGCGCACGATAACGGCTAGGATTGGTCCCACAGTAAAGAATGACTTATTTACCTAAATTTTTAAATGAAGCGCTACCACAGCGCCCAGTGTAATCGCTGAGTTCCGGCAATCCCGTAAAAATAAGAAGAATGTTATTTCTTGGAGTCCAATTGTCTCATTTATCACATTTATCAGGTCACAGTCCAAAGTTAGTTCAATTAAGTCCCACAGTCAATCGTTTCATTGTTAAAAGCGATGCAACCTAGTAATATGAGAAAAATATCGCTAAATACATGTTGGTACGAATATGGGACGCAACCGTTGTAACTGAAGTGGATTGATACCGTTAGAAAGTCAATGAAATGTAGTTTTTGAAACTATCGCTGTTTCTTCAGCGCGCGCTAACGCCTAGGATTGGTCCCACAGAAAAAAATGACTTTTTTTAGCTTACTTTTTAAATGAAGCGCTACCACAGCACCCAGTGTAATCGCTGAGTTCCGGCAATCGTGTCAAATCGAGAAGAATGTTATTTCTTGGAGTCCAATTTTCTCATTTATCAAATTTATTAGGTCACAGTCCAAAGTTTGTTCAATTAAGTCCCATAGTCAATCTTTTCATTGTTAAAAGAGATGCAACCAAGTAATATAATAAAAAATATCTCTAAATACATGTTGGTACGAAGATGTGACCCAACCGTTGTAACTCAAACGGACTGACACCGTTAGAAAGTCAATGAAATATAGTTTTTGAAACTGTGGCAATTTCTTCAGCGCGCGATAACGGCTAGGATTGGTCCCACAGTAAGAAATGACTTTTTTATCTTAATTTTTACTGGAAGCGCTACCACAGCGCCCAGTGCAATCGCTGAGTTTCGGCAATCATTTTAAATTAAGAAGAATGCTATTTCTTGGAGTCCACTTGTCTCACTTATTACATTTATCAGGTCACAGTCCAAAGTTAGTTCAATTAAGTCCCACAGTCAATGCAACCTAGTAATATCAGAAAAATACCGCTAAATACATGTTGGTACGAATATGTGACGCAACCGTTGTAACTGAAGTGGATTGATACCGTTAGAAAGTCAATGAAATGTAGTTTTCGAAACTGTCGCTATTTCTTCAGCGCACGATAACGGCTAGGATTGGTCCCACAGTAAATATTGACTTATTTACCTAAACTTTAAAATGAAGCGCTACCACAGCGCCCAGAGTAATTGCTGAGTTCCTGCAATCACGTCAAATTAAGAGGAATGTTGTTTCTTGGAGTCCAATTGTCTCATTTATCACATTTATCAGGTCACAGTTCAAAGTTAGTTCAATTAAGTCCCACGGTCAATCGTTTCATAGTTAAAAGCGATGCAACCTAGTAATATCAGAAAAATAACGCTAAATACATGTTGGTACGAATATGTGACCCAACCGCTGTAACTCAAACGGAGTGACACCGTTAGAAAGTCAATGAAATGTAGTTTTTGAAACTATCGCTATTTCTTCAGCGCGCGCTAACGCCTAGGATTGGTCCCACAGTAAAAAATGACTTTTTTTAGCTTAATTCTTAAATGAAGCGCTACCACAGCGGCCAGTGCAATCGCTGAGTTTCGGCAATCATTTTAAGTTAAGAAGAATGCTATTTCTTGGAGTCCACTTGTCTCACTTATTACATGTATCAGGTCACAGTCCAAAGTTAGTTCAATTAAGTCCCACTGTCAATGCAACCTCGTAATATCAAAAAAATATCGCTAAATACATGTTGGTACGAATATGTGACGCAACCGTTGTAACTGAAGTGGATTGATACCGTTAGAAAGTCAATGAAATGTAGTTTTCGAAACTGTCGCTATTTCTTCAGCGCACGATAACGGCTAGGATTGGTCCCACAGTAAATATTGACTTATTTACCTAAACTTTAAAATGAAGCGCTACCACAGCGCCCAGAGTAATTGCTGAGTTCCTGCAATCACGTCAAATTAAGAGGAATGTTGTTTCTTGGAGTCCAATTGTCTCATTTATCACATTTATCAGGTCACAGTTCAAAGTTAGTTCAATTAAGTCCCACGGTCAATCGTTTCATAGTTAAAAGCGATGCAACCTAGTAATATCAGAAAAATAACGCTAAATACATGTTGGTACGAATATGTGACCCAACCGCTGTAACTCAAACGGAGTGACACCGTTAGAAAGTCAATGAAATGTAGTTTTTGAAACTATCGCTATTTCTTCAGCGCGCGCTAACGCCTAGGATTGGTCCCACAGTAAAAAATGACTTTTTTTAGCTTAATTCTTAAATGAAGCGCTACCACAGCGGCCAGTGCAATCGCTGAGTTTCGGCAATCATTTTAAGTTAAGAAGAATGCTATTTCTTGGAGTCCACTTGTCTCACTTATTACATGTATCAGGTCACAGTCCAAAGTTAGTTCAATTAAGTCCCACTGTCAATGCAACCTCGTAATATCAAAAAAATATCGCTAAATACATGTTGGTACGAATATGTGACCCAACCGTTGTAACTCAAACGGACTGACACCGTTAGAAGGTCAATGAAATGTAGTTCTTAAAACTGTGGCTATTTCTTCAGCGCGCGATAACGGCTAGGATTGGTCCCGCAGTAAAAAATGACTTTTTTATCTTAATTTTTAATTGAAGCGCTACCACAGCGCCCAGTGTAATCGCTGAGTTTCGGCAATCATGTCAAATTAAGAAGAATGTTATTTCTTGGAGTCCAATTGTCTCCTTTATCACATTTATCAGGTCACAGTCCAAATTTAGTTCTATTAAGTCCCGCAGTCAATCGTTTCATTGTTTAAAGCGATGCAACCTAGTAATATCACAAAAATACCGCTAAATACATGTTGGTACGAGTATGTGACACAAACGTTGTAACTCAAACGGAATAACAGCGTTAGAAAGTCAATGAAATGTAGTTTTTGAACCTGTTGTTATTTCTTCATCGGGCAATAACGGCTAGGATTGGTCCCACAGTAAAAAAATGACTTTTTATCTTAATTCTTAAATGAAGCGGTACCACAGCGCCCAGTGAAATCGCTGAGTTTCGGCAATCATGTCAAATTAAGAAGAATGTTTTTTCTTGGAGTCCAATTGTCTCCTTTATCACAGTTATCAGGTCACAGTCCATAGTTAGGTAAATTAAGTTCCACAGTCAATCGCTTCATAAGTAAAAACGATGCAACATAGTAATATCAGAAAAATACCGCTAAACACATGTTGGTACAAATATGTGACCCAACCGTTGTAACTGAAGTGGATTGATACCGCTAGAAAGTCAATGAAATGTAGTTTTTAAAACTGTCGCTATTTATTCAGCGCACGATAACGGCTAGGATTGGTCCCACAGTAAAGATTGACTTATTTACCTAAACTTTAAAATGAAGCGCTACCACAGCGCCCTGAGTAATTGCTGAGTTCCGGCAATCACGTCAAATTAAGAAGAATGTTGTTTCTTGGAGTCCAATTGTCTCATTTATCACATTTATCAGGTCACAGTTCAAAGTTAGTTCAATTAAGTCGCACAGTCAATCGTTTCACTGTTAAAAGCGATGCAACCTAATAATATGAGAAAAATATTGCAAAATACATGTTGGTACGAATATGTGACCCAACCGTTGTAACTCAAACGGAGGGACACCGTTAGAAAGTCAATGAAATGTAGTTTTTGAAACTATCGCTGTTTCTTCAGCGCGCGCTAACGCCTAGGATTGGTCCCACAGTAAAAAATGACTTTTTTTAAGTTAATTCCTAAATGAAGCGCTACCACAGCGCCCAGTGCAATCGCTGAGTTTCGGCAATCATTTTAAATTAAGAAGAATGCTATTTCTTGGAGTTCACTTGTCTCACTTATTCCATTTATCAGGTCACAGTCCAAAGTTAGTTCAATTAAGTCCCACAGTCAATGCAACCTAGTAATATTAAAAAAATATCGCTAAATACATGTTGGTACGAATATGTGACCCAACCGTTGTAACTCAAACGGACTGACACCGTTAGAAAGTCAATGAAATGTAGTTCTTAAAACTGTGGCTATTTCTTCAGCGCGCGATAACGGCTAGGATTGGTCTCGCAGTAAAAAATGACTTTTTTATCTTAATTTTTAATTGAAGCGCTACCACCGCGCCCAGAGCAATCGCTCAGTTTCGGAATCATTTCAAATTAAGAAGAATGCTATTTCTTGGAGTCCACTTGTCTCACTTATTACATTTATCAGGTCACAGTGCAAAGTTAGTTCAATTAAGTCCCACAGTCAATCCTTTCATTGTTAAAAGCGATGCAACCTAGTAATATCAGAAAAATATCGCTAAACACATGTTGGTACGAATAGGTGATGGAACCGTTGTAACTCAAACGGACTGACACCGTTAAAAAGTCAATGAAATGTAGTTTTTGAAACTGTCGCTATTTCTTCAGCGCGCGATAACGGCTAGGATTGGTCCCGCAGTAAAAAATGACTTTTTTATCTTAATTTTTAATTGAAGCGCTACCACAGCGCCCAGTGCAATCGCTGAGTTTCGGCAATCATTTTAAATTAAGAATAAAGTCAATGAAATGTAGTTTTCAAAGCTGTGGCTATTTTTTCAGCGCGCGATAACGGCTAGGATTGGTCCCGCAGTAAAAAATGAATTTTTTTTCTTAATTTTTAATTGAAGCGCTACCACATCGCTGAGTTTCGGCAATCATTTCAAATTAAGAAGAATGCTATTTCTTGGAGTACACTTGTCTCACTTATAACATTTATAAGGTCA
Source organism: Hydractinia symbiolongicarpus (assembly GCF_029227915.1). Taxonomy (NCBI): domain Eukaryota; kingdom Metazoa; phylum Cnidaria; class Hydrozoa; order Anthoathecata; family Hydractiniidae; genus Hydractinia; species Hydractinia symbiolongicarpus. The sequence continues at coordinate 31,043,305 of NC_079881.1, forward strand.
AAGTCCAACACCAGTTCAATTTAGTACCACAGTCAATCGTTTCACTGTTAAAAGCGATGCAACCTAGTATTATGTAAAAAATATCGCAAAATACATGTTGGTACAAATATGTGACCCAACCGTTGTAACTCAAACAGACTGACACCGTTAAAAAGTCAATGAAATGTAGTTTTTGAAACTGTCAATATTTCTTCAGCGCACGATAACGGCTAGGATTGGGCTGACAGTAAAGAATGACTTACTTACCTAAATTTTTAAATGAAGCGCTACCACAGCGCCCAGTGTAATCGTTGAGTTCCGGCAATCCCGTAAAAATAAGAAGAATGTTATTTCTTGGAGTCCAATTGTCTCATTTATCACATTTATCAGGTCACAGTCCAAAGTTAGTTCAATTAAGTCCCACAGCCAATCGTTTCATTGTTAAAAGCGATGCAACCTAGTAGTATCAGAAAAATATCGCTAACCACATGTTGGTACGAATAGGTGACCCAACCGTTGTAACTCAAACGGACTGACACCCTTAGAAAGTCAATGAAATGTAGTTTTTGAAACTGTGGCTATCTCTTCAGCGCGCAATAACGGCTAGGATTGGTCCCGCAGTAAAAAATGACTTTTTTATCTTAATTTTTAATTAAAGCGCTACCACCGCGCCCAGTGCAATCGCTGAGTTTCAGCAATCATTTCAAATTAAGAAGCATGCTATTTCTTGGAGTCCACTTGTCTCACTTATTACATTTATCAGGTCACAGTGCAAAGTTAGTTCAATTAAGTCCCACAGTCAATCGTTTCATTGTTAAAAGCGATGCAAGCTAATAATATCAAAAAAAATATCGCTAAATACATGTTGGTACGAATATGTGACCCAACCGTTGTAACTCAATCGGACTGACACGGTTAGAAATTCAATGAAATGTTGTTTTTAAAACTGTGGTTATTTCTTCAGCGCGCGATAACGGCTAGGATTGGTCCCGCAGTAAAAAATGACTTTTTTATCTTAATTTTTAATTGAAGCGCTACCACAGCGCCCAGTGTAATCGCTGAGTTTCGGCAATCATTTCAAATTAAGAAGAATGCTATTTCTTGGAGTCCACTTTTCTCACTTATAACATTTATAAGGTCAAAGTCCAACACCAGTTCAATTTAGTACCACAGTCAATCGTTTCACTGTTAAAAGCGATGCAACTTAGTATTATCAAAAAAATATCGCTAAATACATGTTGGTACAAATATGTGACCCAACCGTTGTAACTCAAACAGATTGACACCGTTAAAAAGTCAATGAAATGTAGTTTTTGAAACTGTCAATATTTCTTCAGCGCACGATAACGGCTAGGATTGGTCCGACAGTAAAGAATGACTTACTTACCTAAATTTTTAAATGAAGCGCTACCACAGCGCCCAGTGTAATCGTTGAGTTCCGGCAATCCCGTAAAAATAAGAAGAATGTTATTTCTTGGAGTCCAATTGTCTCATTTATCACATTTATCAGGTCACAGTCCAAAGTTAGTTCAATTAAGTCCCACAGCCAATCGTTTCATTGTTAAAAGCGATGCAACCTAGTAGTATCAGAAAAATATCGCTAACCACATGTTGGTACGAATAGGTGACCCAACCGTTGTAACTCAAACGGACTGACACCCTTAGAAAGTCAATGAAATGTAGTTTTTGAAACTGTGGCTATCTCTTCAGCGCGCAATAACGGCTAGGATTGGTCCCGCAGTAAAAAATGACTTTTTTATCTTAATTTTTAATTAAAGCGCTACCACCGCGCCCAGTGCAATCGCTGAGTTTCAGCAATCATTTCAAATTAAGAAGCATGCTATTTCTTGGAGTCCACTTGTCTCACTTATTACATTTATCAGGTCACAGTGCAAAGTTAGTTCAATTAAGTCCCACAGTCAATCGTTTCATTGTTAAAAGCGATGCAAGCTAATAATATCAGAAAAATATCGCTAAACACATGTTGGTACGAATATGTGACCCAACCGTTGTAACTCAAACGGACTGACACCGTTAAAAAGTCAATGAAATGTAGTTTTTGAAACTGTCGCTATTTCTTCAACGCGCGATAACGGCTAGGATTGGTCCCGCAGTAAGAAATGACTTTTTTATCTTAATTTTTAATTGAAGCGCTACCACAGCGCCCAGTGCAATTGCTGAGTTTCGACAATCATTTTAAATTAAGAAGAATGCTATTTCTTGGAGTCCACTTGTCTCACTTATTACATTTATCAGGTCACAGTCCAAAGTTAGTTCAATTAAGTCCCACAGTCAATCGTTTCATTGTTAAAAGCGATGCAAGCTAGTAATATCAGAAAAATATCGCTAAACACATGTTGGTACGAATATGTGACTGAACTGTTGTAACTCAAACGGACTGACACCGTTAAAAAGTCAATGAAATGTAGTTTTTGAAACTGTCGCTATTTCTTCAGCGCGCGATAACGGCTAGGATTGGTCCCGCAGTAAAAAATGACTTTTTTGTCTTAATTTTTAATTGAAGCGCTACCACAGCGCCCAGTGCAATCGCTGAGTTTCGACAATCATTTTAAATTAAGAAAAATGCTATTTCTTGGAGTCCACTTGTCTCACTTATTACATTTATCAGGTCACAGTCCAAAGTTAGTTCAATTAAGTCCCACAGTCAATGCAACCTAGTAATATCAAAAAAAATATCGCTAAATACATGTTGGTACGAATATGTGACCCAACCGTTGTAACTCAAACGGACTGACACGGTTAGAAATTCAATGAAATGTTGTTTTTAAAACTGTGGTTTTTTCTTCAGCGCGCGATAACGGCTAGGATTGGTCCCGCAGTAAAAAATGACTTTTTTATCTTAACTTTTAATTGAAGCGCTACCACAGCGCCCAGTGCAATCGCTGAGCTTTGGCAATCATTTTAAATTAAGAAGAATGCTATTTCTTGGAGTCTACTTGTCTCACTTATAGCATTTATCAGGTCACAGTCCAAAGTTAGTTCAATTAAGTCCCACAGTCAATCATTTCATTGTTAAAAGCGATGCAACCTAGTAATATCAAAAAAAATATCGCTAAATACATGTTGGTACGAATATGTGACCCAACCGTTGTAACTCAATCGGACTGACACGGTTAGAAATTCAATGAAATGTTGTTTTTAAAACTGTGGTTATTTCTTCAGCGCGCGATAACGGCTAGGATTGGTCCCGCAGTAAAAAATGACTTTTTTATCTTAATTTTTAATTGAAGCGCTACCACAGCGCCCAGTGTAATCGCTGAGTTTCGGCAATCATTTCAAATTAAGAAGAATGCTATTTCTTGGAGTCCACTTTTCTCACTTATAACATTTGTAAGGTCAAAGTCCAACACCAGTTCAATTTAGTACCACAGTCAATCGTTTCACTGTTAAAAGCGATGCAACTTAGTATTATCAAAAAAATATCGCTAAATACATGTTGGTACAAATATGTGACCCAACCGTTGTAACTCAAACAGACTGACACCGTTAAAAAGTCAATGAAATGTAGTTTTTGAAACTGTCAATATTTCTTCAGCGCACGATAACGGCTAGGATTGGTCCCACAGTAAAGAATGACTTATTTACCTAAATTTTTAAATGAAGCGCTACCACAGCGCCCAGTGTAATCGCTGAGTTCCGGCAATCCCGTAAAAGTAAGAAGAATGTTATTTCTTGGAGTCCAATTGTCTCATTTATCACATTTATCAGGTCACAGTCCAAAGTTAGTTCAATTAAGTCCCACAGTCAATCGTTTCATTGTTAAAAGCGATGCAACCTAGTAGTATCAGAAAAATATCGCTAAACACATGTTGCTACGAATAGGTGACCCAACCGTTGTAACTCAAACGGACTGACACCGTTAAAAAGTCAATGAAATGTAGTTTTTGAAACTGTCAATATTTCTTCAGCGCACGATAACGGCTAGGATTGGTCCGACAGTAAAGAATGACTTACTTACCTAAATTTTTAAATGAAGCGCTACCACAGCGCCCAGTGTAATCGTTGAGTTCCGGCAATCCCGTAAAAATAAGAAGAATGTTATTTCTGGGAGTGCAATTTTTTAATTTATCAAATTTATTAGGTGACAGTCCAAAGTTTTTTCAATTAAGTCCCACAGTCAATCTTTTCATTGTTAAAAGCGATGCAACCAAGTAATATAAAAAAAATATCGCTAAATACATGTTGGTACGAATATATGACCCAACCGTTGTAACTCAAACGGACTGACACCGTTAGAAAGTCAATGAAATGTAGTTTTTGAAACTGTGGCTATCTCTTCGGCGCGCGATAACGGCTAGGATTGCTCCCACAGTAAAAAATGACTTATTAATCTAAATTTTTAAATGAAGCGCTTCCACAGCGCCCAGTGTAATCGCTGAGTTCCGGCAATCATGTCAAATTGAGAAGAATGTTAATTCTTGGAGTCCAATTTTCTCATTTATCAAATTTATTAGGTCACAGTCCAAAGTTTGTTCAATTAAGTCCCACAGTCAATCATTTCATTGTTAAAAGCGATGCAACCTAGTAATATCAAAAAAAATATCGCTAAATACATGTTGGTACGAATATGTGACCCAACCGTTGTAACTCAAACGGACTGACACGGTTAGAAATTCAATGAAATGTTGTTTTTAAAACTGTGGTTTTTTCTTCAGCGCGCGATAACGGCTAGGATTGGTCCCGCAGTAAAAAATGACTTTTTTATCTTAACTTTTAATTGAAGCGCTACCACAGCGCCCAGTGCAATCGCTGAGTTTTGGCAATCATTTTAAATTAAGAAGAATGCTATTTCTTGGAGTCTACTTGTCTCACTTATAGCATTTATCAGGTCACAGTCCAAAGTTAGTTCAATTAAGTCCCACAGTCAATCATTTCATTGTTAAAAGCGATGCAACCTAGTAATATCAAAAAAAATATCGCTAAATACATGTTGGTACGAATATGTGACCCAACCGTTGTAACTCAATCGGACTGACACGGTTAGAAATTCAATGAAATGTTGTTTTTAAAACTGTGGTTATTTCTTCAGCGCGCGATAACGGCTAGGATTGGTCCCGCAGTAAAAAATGACTTTTTTATCTTAATTTTTAATTGAAGCGCTACCACAGCGCCCAGTGTAATCGCTGAGTTTCGGCAATCATTTCAAATTAAGAAGAATGCTATTTCTTGGAGTCCACTTTTCTCACTTATAACATTTGTAAGGTCAAAGTCCAACACCAGTTCAATTTAGTACCACAGTCAATCGTTTCACTGTTAAAAGCGATGCAACTTAGTATTATCAAAAAAATATCGCTAAATACATGTTGGTACAAATATGTGACCCAACCGTTGTAACTCAAACAGACTGACACCGTTAAAAAGTCAATGAAATGTAGTTTTTGAAACTGTCAATATTTCTTCAGCGCACGATAACGGCTAGGATTGGTCCCACAGTAAAGAATGACTTATTTACCTAAATTTTTAAATGAAGCGCTACCACAGCGCCCAGTGTAATCGCTGAGTTCCGGCAATCCCGTAAAAGTAAGAAGAATGTTATTTCTTGGAGTCCAATTGTCTCATTTATCACATTTATCAGGTCACAGTCCAAAGTTAGTTCAATTAAGTCCCACAGTCAATCGTTTCATTGTTAAAAGCGATGCAACCTAGTAGTATCAGAAAAATATCGCTAAACACATGTTGCTACGAATAGGTGACCCAACCGTTGTAACTCAAACGGACTGACACCGTTAAAAAGTCAATGAAATGTAGTTTTTGAAACTGTCAATATTTCTTCAGCGCACGATAACGGCTAGGATTGGTCCCACAGTAAAGAATGACTTATTTACCTAAATTTTTAAATAAAGCGCTACCACAGCGCCCAGTGTAATCGCTGAGTTCCGGCAATCCCGTAAAAATAAGAAGAATGTTATTTCTGGGAGTGCAATTTTTTAATTTATCAAATTTATTAGGTGACAGTCCAAAGTTTGTTCAATTAAGTCCCACAGTCAATCTTTTCATTGTTAAAAGCGATGCAACCAAGTAATATAAAAAAAAATATCGCTAAATACATGTTGGTACGAATATATGACCCAACCGTTGTAACTCAAACGGACTGACACCGTTAGAAAGTCAATGAAATGTAGTTTTTGAAATTGTGGCTATCTCTTCGGCGCGCGATAACGGCTAGGATTGCTCCCACAGTAAAAAATGACTTATTAATCTAAATTTTTAAATGAAGCGCTTCCACAGCGCCCAGTGTAATCGCTGAGTTGCGGCAATCATGTCAAATTGAGAAGAATGTTATTTCTTGGAATCCAATTTTCTCATTTATCAAATTTATTAGGTCACAGTCCAAAGTTTGTTCAATTAAGTCCCACAGTCAATCTTTTCATTGTTAAAAGCGATGCAACCATGTAATATAAAAAAAAATATCGCTAAATACATGTTGGTACGAATATGTGACCCAACCGTTGTAACTCAAACGGACTGACACCGTTGAAAAGTCAATGAAATGTAGTTTTTGAAACTGTCGCTATTTCTTCAGCGCGGGATAACGGCTAGGATTGGTCCCACAGGAAAAAATGACTTATTAATCTAAATTTTTAAATGAAGCGCTACCACAGCACCCAGTGTAATCGCTGAGTTCCGGCAATCATGTCAAATTGAGAAGAATGTTATTTCTTGGAGTCCAATTTTCTCATTTATCAAATTTACTAGGTCACAGTCCAAAGTTTTTTCAATTCAGTCCCACAGTAAATCTTTTCATTGTTAAAAGCAATGCAACCAAGTAATATAAAAAAAAATATCGCTAAATACATGTTGGTTCGAATATGTGACCCAACCGTTGTAACTCAAACGGACTGACACCGTTAAAAAGTCAATGAAATGTTGTTTTTAAAACTGTGGTTATTTCTTCAGCGCGCGATAACGGCTAGGATTGGTCCCGCAGTAAAAAATGACTTTTTTATCTTAATTTTTAATTGAAGCGCTACCACAGCGCCCAGTGTAATCGCTGAGTTTCGGCAATCATTTCAAATTAAGAAGAATGCTATTTCTTGGAATCCACTTTTCTCACTTATAACATTTATAAGGTCAAAGTCCAACACCAGGTCAATTTACTACCACAGTCAATCGTTTCACTGTTAAAAGCGATGCAACCTAGTATTATCAAAAAAATATCGCTAAATACATGTTGTTACATATATGTGACCCAACCGTTGTAACTCAAACAGACTGACACCGTTAAAAAGTCAATGAAATGTAGTTTTTGAAACTGTCAATATTTCTTCAGCGCACGATAACGGCTAGGATTGGTCCCACAGTAAAGAATGACTTATTTACCTAAATTTTTAAATGAAGCGCTACCACAGCGCCCAGTGTAATCGCTGAGTTCCGGCAATCCCGTAAAAATAAGAAGAATGTTATTTCTTGGAGTCCAATTGTCTCATTTATCACATTTATCAGGTCACAGTTAAAAGTTAGTTCAATTAAGTCCCACAGTCAATCGTTTCATTGTTAAAAGCGATGCAACCTAGTAGTATCAGAAAAATATTGCTAAACACATATTGGTACGAATAGGTGACCCAACCGTTGTAACTCAAACGGACTGACACCGTTAAAAAGTCAATGAAATGTAGTTTTTGAAACTGTCGCTATTTCTTCAGCGCGATAACGGCTAGGATTGGTCCGACAGTAAAGAATGACATGCTTACCTAAATTTTTAAATGAAGCGCTACCACAGCGCCCAGTGTAATCGTTGAGTTCCGGCAATCCCGTAAAAATAAGAGGAATGTTATTTCTTGGAGTCCAATTGTCTCATTTATCACATTTATCAGGTCAAGTCCAAACTTAGTTCAATTAAGTCCCACAGTCAATCGTTTCATTGTTAAAAGCGATGCAACCTAGTAGTATCAGAAAAATATCGCTAAACACATGTTGGTACGAATAGGTGACCCAACCGTTGTAACTCAAACGGACTGATACCGTTAAAAAGTCAATGAAATGTAGTTTTTGAAACTGTCGCTATTTCTTCACCGCGATAACGGCTAGGATTGGTCCCACAGTAAAAAATGACTTCTTAATCTAAATTTTTAAATGAAGCGCTACCAGAGCGCCCAGTGTAATCGCTGAGTTCCGGAAATCATGTCAAATTGAGAAGAATGTTATTTCTGGGAGTGCAATTTTCTAATTTATCAAATTTATTAGGTGACAGTCCAAAGTTTGTTCAATTAAGTCCCACAGTCAATCTTTTCATTGTTAAAAGCGATGCAACCAAGTAATATAAAAAAAAAATATCGCTAAATACATGTTGGTACGAATATGTGACCCAACCGTTGTAACTCAAACGGACTGACACCGTTAGAAAGTCAATGGAATGTAGTTTTTGAAACTGTGGCTATCTCTTCAGCGCGCGATAACGGCTAGGATTGGTCCCGCAGTAAAAAATGACTTTTTTATCTTAATTTTTAATTGAAGCGCTACCACCGCGCCCAGTGCAATCGCTGAGTTTCGGCAATCATTTCAAATTAAGAAGCATGCAATTTCTTGGAGTCCACTTGTCTCACTTATTACATTTATCAGGTCACAGTGCAAAGTTAGTTCAATTAAGTCCCACAGTCAATCATTTCATTGTTAAAAGCGATGCAAGCTAGTAATATCAGAAAAATATCGCTAAACACATGTTGTTACGAATAGGTGACTGAACCGTTGTAACTCAAACGGACTGACACCCTTAGAAAGTCAATGAAATGTAGTTTTTGAAACTGTCGCTATTTCTTCAGCGCGGGATAAGGGCTAGGATTTGTCCCACAGTAAAAAATGACTTATTAATCTAAATTTTTAAATTAAGCGCTTCCACAGCGCCCAGTGTAATCGCTGAGTTCCGGCAATCATGTGAAATTGAGAAGAATGTTATTTCTTGGAGTCCAATTTTCTCATTTATCAAATTTATTAGGTCACAGTCCAAAGTTTGTTCAATTAAGTCCCACAGTCAATCTTTTCATTGTTGAAAGCGATGCAACCAAGTAATATAAAAAGAAATATCGCTAAATACATGTTGGTACGAATATGTGACCCAACCGTTGTAACTCAAACGGACTGACACCGTTAAAAAGTCAATGAAATGTAGTTTTTGAAACTGTGGCTATTTCTTCAGCGCGCGATAACGCCTAGGATTGGTCCCGCAGTAAAAAATGACTTTTTTATCTTAATTTTTAATTGAAGCGCTACCACAGCGCCCAGTGCAATCGCTAAGTTTTGGCAATCATTTTAAATTAAGAAGAATGCTATTTCTTGGAGTCTACTTGTCTCACTTATAGCATTTATCAGGTCACAGTCCAAAGTTAGTTCAATTAAGTCCCACAGTCAATTGTTTCATTGTTAAAATCGATGCAACCTAGTAATATCAAAAAAAATATCGCTAAATACATGTTGGTACGAATATGTGACCCAACCGTTGTAACTCAAACGGACTGACACGGTTAGAAAGTCAATGAAATGTTTTTTTTAAAACTGTGGTTATTTCTTCAGCGCGCGATAACGACTAGGATTGGTCCCGCAGTAAAAAATGACTTTTTTATATTAATTTTTAATTGAAGCGCTACCACAGCGCCCAGTGTAATCGCTGAGTTTCGGCAATCATTTCAAATTAAGAAGAATGCTATTTCTTGGAGTCCACTTTTCTCACTTATAACATTTATAAGGTCAAAGTCCAACACCAGGTCAATTTACTACCACAGTCAATCGTTTCACTGGTAAAAGCGATGCAACCTAGTATTATCAAAAAAATATCGCTAAATACATGTTGTTACAAATATGTGACCCAACCGTTGTAACTCAAACAGACTGACACCGTTAAAAAGTCAATGAAATGTAGTTTTTGAAACTGTCAATATTTCTTCAGCGCACGATAACGCCTAGGATTGGTCCCACAGTAAAGAATGACTTATTTACCTAAATTTTTAAATGAAGCGCTACCACAGCGCCCAGTGTAATCGCTGAGTTCCGGCAATCCCGTAAAAATAAGAAGAATGTTATTTCTTGGAGTCCAATTGTCTCATTTATCACATTTATCAGGTCACAGTCCAAAGTTAGTTCAATTAAGTCCCACAGTCAATCGTCTCATTGTTAAAAGCGATGCAACCTAGTAGTATCAGAAAAATATTGCTAAACACATGTTGGTACGAATAGGTGACCCAACCGTTGTAACTCAAACGGACTGACACCGTTAAAAAGTCAATGAAATGTAGTTTTTGAAACTGTCGCTATTTCTTCAGCGCGGGATAAGGGCTAGGATTGGTCCCACAGTAAAAAATGACTTATTAATCTAAATTTTTAAATTAAGCGCTTCCACAGCGCCCAGTGTAATCGCTGAGTTCCGGCAATCATGTGAAATTGAGAAGAATGTTATTTCTTGGAGTCCAATTTTCTCATTTATCAAATTTATTATGTCACAGTCCAAAGTTTGTTCAATTAAGTCCCACAGTCAATCTTTTCATTGTTGAAAGCGATGCAACCAAGTAATATAAAAAGAAATATCGCTAAATACATGTTGGTACGAATATGTGACCCAACCGTTGTAACTCAAACGGACTGACACCGTTAAAAAGTCAATGAAATGTAGTTTTTGAAACTGTGGCTATTTCTTCAGCGCGCGATAACGCCTAGGATTGGTCCCGCAGTAAAAAATGACTTTTTTATCTTAATTTTTAATTGAAGCGCTACCACAGCGCCCAGTGCAATCGCTAAGTTTTGGCAATCATTTTAAATTAAGAAGAATGCTATTTCTTGGAGTCTACTTGTCTCACTTATAGCATTTATCAGGTCACAGTCCAAAGTTAGTTCAATTAAGTCCCACAGTCAATTGTTTCATTGTTAAAATCGATGCAACATAGTAATATCAAAAAAAATATCGCTAAATACATGTTGGTACGAATATGTGACCCAACCGTTGTAACTCAAACGGACTGACACGGTTAGAAAGTCAATGAAATGTTTTTTTTAAAACTGTGGTTATTTCTTCAGCGCGCGATAACGACTAGGATTGGTCCCGCAGTAAAAAATGACTTTTTTATATTAATTTTTAATTGAAGCGCTACCACAGCGCCCAGTGTAATCGCTGAGTTTCGGCAATCATTTCAAATTAAGAAGAATGCTATTTCTTGGAGTCCACTTTTCTCACTTATAACATTTATAAGGTCAAAGTCCAACACCAGGTCAATTTACTACCACAGTCAATCGTTTCACTGGTAAAAGCGATGCAACCTAGTATTATCAAAAAAATATCGCTAAATACATGTTGTTACAAATATGTGACCCAACCGTTGTAACTCAAACAGACTGACACCGTTAAAAAGTCAATGAAATGTAGTTTTTGAAACTGTCAATATTTCTTCAGCGCACGATAACGGCTAGGATTGGTCCCACAGTAAAGAATGACTTATTTACCTAAATTTTTAAATGAAGCGCTACCACAGCGCCCAGTGTAATCGCTGAGTTCCGGCAATCCCGTAAAAATAAGAAGAATGTTATTTCTTGGAGTCCAATTGTCTCATTTATCACATTTATCAGGTCACAGTCCAAAGTTAGTTCAATTAAGTCCCACAGTCAATCGTCTCATTGTTAAAAGCGATGCAACCTAGTAGTATCAGAAAAATATTGCTAAACACATGTTGGTACGAATAGGTGACCCAACCGTTGTAACTCAAACGGACTGACACCGTTAAAAAGTCAATGAAATGTAGTTTTTGAAACTGTCGCTATTTCTTCAGCGCGATAACGGCTAGGATTGGTCCGACAGTAAAGAATGACATGCTTACCTAAATTTTTAAATGAAGCGCTACCACAGCGCCCAGTGTAATCGTTGAGTTCCGGCAATCCCGTAAAAATAAGAGGAATGTTATTTCTTGGAGTCCAATTGTCTCATTTATCACATTTATCAGGTCAAGTCCAAACTTAGTTCAATTAAGTCCCACAGTCAATCGTTTCATTGTTAAAAGCGATGCAACCTAGTAGTATCAGAAAAATATCGCTAAACACATGTTGGTACGAATAGGTGACCCAACCGTTGTAACTCAAACGGACTGATACCGTTAAAAAGTCAATGAAATGTAGTTTTTGAAACTGTCGCTATTTCTTCACCGCGATAACGGCTAGGATTGATCCCACAGTAAAAAATGACTTCTTAATCTAAATTTTTAAATGAAGCGCTACCAGAGCGCCCAGTGTAATCGCTGAGTTCCGGAAATCATGTCAAATTGAGAAGAATGTTATTTCTGGGAGTGCAATTTTCTAATTTATCAAATTTATTAGGTGACAGTCCAAAGTTTGTTCAATTAAGTCCCACAGTCAATCTTTTCATTGTTAAAAGCGATGCAACCAAGTAATATAAAAAAAAATATCGCTAAATACATGTTGGTACGAATATGTGACCCAACCGTTGTAACTCAAACGGACTGACACCGTTAGAAAGTCAATGGAATGTAGTTTTTGAAACTGTGGCTATCTCTTCAGCGCGCGATAACGGCTAGGATTGGTCCCGCAGTAAAAAATGACTTTTTTATCTTAATTTTTAATTGAAGCGCTACCACCGCGCCCAGTGCAATCGCTGAGTTTCGGCAATCATTTCAAATTAAGAAGCATGCAATTTCTTGGAGTCCACTTGTCTCACTTATTACATTTATCAGGTCACAGTGCAAAGTTAGTTCAATTAAGTCCCACAGTCAATCATTTCATTGTTAAAAGCGATGCAAGCTAGTAATATCAGAAAAATATCGCTAAACACATGTTGTTACGAATAGGTGACTGAACCGTTGTAACTCAAACGGACTGACACCCTTAGAAAGTCAATGAAATGTAGTTTTTAAAACTGTCGCTATTTCTTCAGCGCGGGATAAGGGCTAGGATTGGTCCCACAGTAAAAAATGACTTATTAATCTAAATTTTTAAATTAAGCGCTTCCATAAAGAGAATAGTTTAATAAAGAGAATAGTTATGTTGTAAATAACGAAGACGAAAGTAAAGAAGATGAATCGGTAATTTCATGGAAACCCGGTACAACACTCGTTGTCGGTGATTCAATGTTGTACGGACTTGATGAACAAAGAATGTCAGCACGTCGTAACGTTAAAGTTCGTTCATTCCCTGGAGCGAGGGTAGAAGACATGTTTCATTATGTAAAGCCTCTGTTACAAAAGAAACCGGACAAAATAATTCTACATGTTGGAACCAACAATACTATTAATGAAACCTCGCGACTGATTTTGGACAAACTATTGAGTTTGAAGACTTTTATTAACACCAAACTTCCTAGATGTAAAGTGATTTTTTCGTCCGTGATTAAAAGAACTGATAATGCAAAAGCCGCAGTAACGGTAAGCCATTTGAATAGGCATTTAAAAGAACTGTCTCTGAATGTTATTGATAATGACAATATTTCATCTGAATGTCTTGGGAAAAAAGGGTTACATTTGAATGGGTTGGGGGCAGGGAAATTAGCTGTAAATTTTATTAGAAAAATGAAATCTCGAGATTGATGTCAGGAATATTCTGCAAAAGACAATGTTGAACTACCAGTAAACTGCAGTGTGGAAAATATCTTGGGTAAAAACAATTACGAGAATGCAAAAAAGTTTCTTGACAATTTGAGATCACAAAACATAAATAGACTAATTTTTGGGCATGTTAATATCAATTCACTACGAAATAAGTTTGAGCCTCTTATTGATCAAGTTAATAGAAACCTTGATCTCTTTTTAATTTCAGAGACAAAATTAAATGAATCATTTCCTACTAATCAGTTTTTGATTCAAGGCTATAATGCATACCGTTTCGACAGAAATGGCAATGGGGGAGGAATGATTCTCTATGTACGAAATGATATTCCCTCAAAACTTTTAAAACCCAAATGTGAAAGTAGTGAGCTTGAAACTTTTTATATTGAACTAAATTTAAGAAGCAAAAAATGGTTAGTTGTGTGTTTATATAACCCAAAAACTAATCTTATTGCTCAAAACTTAAACCACATAAGTAAAAACATTGATTCGTTTTCCTGCAAATATGAGAACTATGTAATACTGGGTGATTTTAACGCTGAAATTAGCAATCTACATGTAAATGAATTTTTAACAACATATAAACTTAACTCTTTAATAAAAGAGCCTACATGCTTCAAAAGCATAGATAACCCTACAAACATAGATCTCATCTTAACAAACCACCCAGGATCTTTTTGTCACTCCAGGGCTATTGAAACAGGCTTGTCTGATTTTCATAAATTGACAATGACTGTTTTAAAAGCCAACTTTGCTAAACGAAAACCAAAAATTATAAACTATAGAGCATATCGGAATTTCAATAATGTAAATTTCCGCCATGATATAATGGGTGCTCTAAATGATGACAAAAATCTCGATGATTTTAAAATGTTTGAAAATTTCAAAAACAGTGTTTTAAGCATCTTAGATAATCATGCTCCTCGAAAGAAAAGGTATGTACGTCATAATCAGGCAGCTTTTATGAGTAAAGAAATAAACAAGGCAATTATGAAGAGATCAAAACTTTTAAATAAGCATAGGAAGGATAAAACTCCAGAGAGTAAATTAGCATACAATAAACAAAGGAATTTTTGTGTTTCACTAATAAGAAAAAGTAAATACAAATTCTTCAACAACCTTAATGTTAAAAATATAACTGACAATAGGTTATTCTGGAAAACAGTAAAACCATGTTTCTCTAACAAGACAGTTACAAGTGAAAATATTACCTTAGTTGAAAATGGGACTACAATATCTCATGATAAAGATATTACTGAAATATTCAACAATTATTTTGGCAGTGTTGTTGAAAATTTAGGCATAAAGTCATCAAATATACAACCTTCAAGTAATGACAACAGACCCAAAGATCAAATAAATTCGATAATATATAAATATAAATCTCATCCTAGTGTAGAAAAGATAAGAAAAAGCGCAAAAAGCAACACAAAATTTTCTTTTAAACAAACTGCATTTGAAGATGTTGAAAAATACATTCGAAAACTTGATCCAAAAAAGGCGCAGCAAAAAGATGATATTCCTACTACCATCATCAAAGAAAACAGTGATATTTTTAGCCAATTCATTACTGAAAATTTTAATCAATCGTTAAAAAGTTCTGAATTTCCAACATCTTTGAAAAACGCAGATATTACTCCTACACACAAAAAAGGACTGCGCACTGAAAAGGCGAACTATAGACCTGTAAGCGTCCTATCGAACATCTCAAAAATCTATGAAAGATGCATGTATGACCAAATATACACCTTCTTCGAGCCATTATTTTCGAAACTTCAATTTGGTTTTCGCAAGGGGCACAGTTCACAACAATGCCTCATAAGTATGATTGAAAAATGGAAAAACAGTCTTGACAAAGGTGGCACATTTGGAGCGCTTTTAACTGATTTGTCTAAGGCATTTGACTGCATACCACACGAGCTATTACTAGCAAAACTTCATGCATATGGCTTTGATATGAACTCTTTGCTGTTTATAAAATCGTACCTAATTGACAGGAAACAGCGAGTGCGTATAAATAACAATTATAGTACATGGAAAAAAATAAAATACGGCGTACCGCAAGGATCAATTTTGGGTCCTTTGCTTTTCAATATATTTTTATGCGACCTTTTCCTTTTTGTCCCATATATGGACATTGTCAACTATGCTGATGATACAACCCCATTTTCAATAGGAAAGAATATCAACGAAGTTATTGAAAAGATTGAATATGCAGCAATTATAATATTTACTTGGTTTGAAAATAACGGTATGAAAGCCAACCCAGAAAAATCACATTTTTTTACTAACAAAACTGATGTACGATTAAAAGTTTGTGATGAACTTCTAAACAATTCTCAAACTGAGAAACTGCTTGGTATAACCATAGACCACAAACTTTCTTTCGAGGAACATGTTAATCAGCTCTGTAACAAGGCAGGCCAGAAAGTTAGTGCGCTTGCAAGGTTATCTTCCTTCATGACATTAGACCAGCGAAAGCTGATTATTAATGCTTTTGTCACTAGTCATTTTTCGTACTGTCCATTAGTATGGATGTTTCACAGTCGTAAATTAAACAATAGGATAAACCATATACATGAAAGAGCACTAAGAATTATCTATCAAGACTATCAATCCTCATTTGAAGAGCTTTTATCAAAAAATGGGAGCGTTACAATTCACCAAACGAACTTACGCATCCTTGTTACTGAGCTGTATAAAGCTAAAACAAAAACAGGTCCAGAAATGTTGAATGAAATTTTTATTTTTCCTGAACCAGTGTATAATTTGAGGAAGGACAAACTTAAGAGTAACAAAATATTTTCAGTGAGATATGGGATCGAAACACTGTCTAATGTTGGGTTAAAGCTTTGGAACTCTTTGCCTAACGAGTATCGGAACGCTGGTACTTTAATTGAGTTTAGAAACAAAATAAGAAACTGGATTCCAAACCATTGTCCTTGCAGAATATGCAAAACTTTTATACCTGAATTAGGTTTTCTTTAGTTTCCCCGTTGTCTTCCTTTGCCAGTTGTGGAGCGGGAACTCAGTTAAACATGTCTTGCGGTGCGACGGTTTAGGTGGGGTGGTATCATATGAGAATATTCTAGCCTTATTATCTGGTTGTATATTATTTTCTCTCGACCCCTGCCTGGGAAATTTGACTGAGTTCCTGGAACCACCACTACATAGCCTTGACATATTTTTGACATATTATTTATATTATTTAAAATACTTAAAAAAAAAAAATGGTATATACGGTATTCCTTATAGATTTTTTATATTCAGTTATTTATTGTTTTTAATGTTTTTAAAGTTGACTTTAATTAGCCTCAGAGCTACATTTTCTTGTAAATTTGTCAACTATAAATAAATTAATTAAAAAAAAAAAAAAAAAAAAAAAAAAAAAAACAGCGCCCAGTGTAATCGCTGAGTTCCGGCAATCATGTGAAATTGAGAAGAATGTTATTTCTTGGAGTCCAATTTTCTCATTTATCAAATTTATTAGGTCACAGTCCAAAGTTTGTTCAATTAAGTCCCACAGTCAATCTTTTCATTGTTGAAAGCGATGCAACCAAGTAATATAAAAAAAAATATCGCTAAATACATGTTGGTACGAATATGTGACCCAACCGTTGTAACTCAAACGGACTGACACCGTTAAAAAGTCAATGAAATGTAGTTTTTGAAACTGTGGCTATTTCTTCAGCGCGCGATAACGCCTAGGATTGGTGCCGCAGTAAAAAATGACTTTTTTATCTTAATTTTTAATTGAAGCGCTACCACAGCGCCCAGTGCAATCGCTAAGTTTTGGCAATCATTTTAAATTAAGAAGAATGCTATTTCTTGGAGTCTACTTGTCTCACTTATAGCATTTATCAGGTCACAGTCCAAAGTTAGTTCAATTAAGTCCCACAGTCAATTGTTTCATTGTTAAAATCGATGCAACCTAGTAATATCAAAAAAAATATCGCTAAATACATGTTGGTACGAATATGTGACCCAACCGTTGTAACTCAAACGGACTGACACGGTTAGAAAGTCAATGAAATGTTTTTTTTAAAACTGTGGTTATTTCTTCAGCGCGCGATAACGACTAGGATTGGTCCCGCAGTAAAAAATGACTTTTTTATCTTAATTTTTAATTGAAGCGCTACCACAGCGCCCAGTGTAATCGCTGAGTTTCGGCAATCATTTCAAATTAAGAAGAATGCTATTTCTTGGAGTCCACTTTTCTCACTTATAACATTTATAAGGTCAAAGTCCAACACCAGTTCAATTTAGTACCACAGTCAATCGTTTCACTGTTAAAAGCGATGCAACCTAGTATTATCAAAAAAATATCGCTAAATACATGTTGGTACAAATATGTGACCCAACCGTTGTAACTCAAACAGACTGACACCGTTAAAAAGTCAATGAAATGTAGTTTTTGAAACTGTCAATATTTCCTCAGCGCACGATAACGGCTAGGATTGGTCACACAGTAAAGAATGACTTATTTACCTAAATTTTTAAATGAAGCGCTACCACAGCGCCCAGTGTAATCGCTGAGTTCCGGCAATCCCGTAAAACAAAGAAGAATGTTATTTCTTGGAGTCCAATGGTCTCATTTATCACATTTATCAGGTCACAGTCCAAAGTTAGTTCAATTAAGTCCCACAGTCAATCGTTTCATTGTTAAAAGCGATGCAACCTAGTAGTATCAGAAAAATATCGCTAAACACATGTTGGTACGAATAGGTGACCCAACCGTTGTAACACAAACGGACTGACACCGTTAAAAAGTCAATGAAATGTAGTTTTTGAAACTGTCGCTATTTCTTCAGCGCGATAACGGCTAGGATTGGTCCCGCAGTAAAAAATGACTTTTTTATCTTAATTTTTAATTGAAGCGCTACCACAGCGGTCAGTGCAATCGCTGAGTTTCGGCAATCATTTTAAATTAAGAAGAATGCTATTTCTTGGAGTCCACTTGTCTCACTTATTACATTTATCAGGTCACAGTCCAAAGTTAGTTCAATTAAGTCCCACAGTCAATTCAACCTAGTAATATCAAAAAAAATATCGCTAAATACATGTTGGTACGAATATGTGACCAAACCGTTTTAACTCAAACGGACTGACACCGTTAGAAAGTCAATGAAATGTAGTTTTTAAAACTGTGGCTATTTCTTCAGCGCGCGATAACGGCTAGGATTGGTCCCGCAGTAAAAAATGAATTTTTTATCTTAATTTTTAATTGAAGCGCTACCACATCGCTGAGTTTCGGCAATCATTTCAAATTAAGAAGAATGCTATTTCTTGGAGTCCAATTGTCTCATTTATCACATTTATCAGGTCACAGTCCAAAGTTAGTTCAATTAAGTCCCACAGTCAATCGTTTCATTGTTAAAAGCGATGCAACCTAGTAGTATCAGAAAAATATTGCTAAACACATGTTGGTACGAATAGGTAACCCAACCGTTGTAACTCAAAAGGACTGATACCGTTAAAAAGTCAATGAAATGTAGTTTTTGAAACTGTCGCTATTTTTTCAGCGCGATAACGGCTAGGATTGGTCCCACAGTAAAAAATGACTTATTAATCTAAATTTTTAAATGAAGCGCTACCACAGCGCCCAGTGTAATCGCTGAGTTCCGGAAATCATGTCAAATTGAGAAGAATGTTATTTCAAGGTGTCCAATTTTCTCATGTATCAAATTTATTAGGTGACAGTCCAAAGTTTGTTCAATTAAGTCCCACAGTCAATCTTTTCATTGTTAAAAGCGATGCAACCAAGTAATATAAAAAAAATATCGCTAAATACATGTTGGTACGAATATGTGACCCAACCGTTGTAACTCAAACGGACTGACACCGTTAGAAAGTCTATGAAATGTAGTTTTTGAAACTGTGGCTATCTCTTCAGCGCGCGTTTACGGCTAGGATTGGTCCCGCAGTAAAAAATGACTTTTTTATCTTAATTTTTAATTGAAGCGCTACCACCGCGCCCAGTGCAATCGCTGAGTTTCGGCAATCATTTCAACTTAAGAAGCATGCTATTTCTTGGAGTCCACTTGTCTCACTTATTACATTTATCAGGTCACAGTGCAAAGTTAGTTCAATTAAGTCCCACAGTCAATCGTTTCATTGTTAAAAGCGAAGCAACCTAGTAATATCAGAAAAATATCGCTAAACACATGTTGGTACGAATAGGTGACTGAACCGTTGTAACTTAAACGGACTGACACCGTTAGAAAGTCAATGAAATGTAGTTTTTGAAACTGTCGCTATTTCTTCAGCGCGGATAACGGCTAGGATTGGTCCCACAGTAAAAAATGACTTATTAATCTAAATTTTTAAATGAAGCGCTTCCACAGCGCCCACTGTAATCGCTAAGTTCCGGCAATCATGTCAAATTGAGAAGAATGTTATTTCTTGGAGTCCAATTTTCTCATTTATCAAATTTATTAGGTCACAGTCCAAAGTTTGTTCAATTAAGTCCCACAGTCAGTCTTTTCATTGTTAAAAGCGATGCAACCAAGTAATATAAAAAAAATATCGCTAAATACATGTTGGTACGAATATGTGACCCAACCGTTGTAACTCAAACGGACTGACACCGTTAAAAAGTCAATGAAATGTAGTTTTTGAAACTGTCGCTATTTCTTCAGCGCGGGATAACGGCTAGGATTGGTCCCACAGTAAAAAATGACTTATTAATCTAAATTTTTAAATGAAACGCTACCACAGCGCCCAGTGTAATCGCATAGTTCCGGCAATCATGTCAAATTGAGAAGAATGTTATTTCTTGGAGTCCAATTTTCTCATTTTTCAAATTTACTAGGTCACAGTCCAAAGTTTGTTCAATTCAGTCCCACAGTCAATCTTTTCATTGTTAAAAGCGATGCAACCAAGTAATAAAAAAAAAAATATCGCTAAATACATGTTGGTACGAATATGTGACCCAACCGTTGTAACTCAAACGGAGTGACACCGTTACAAAGTCAATGAAATATAGTTTTTGAAACTGTGGCTATTTCTTCAGCGCGCGATAACGCCTAGGATTGGTCCCGCAGTAAAAAATGACTTTTTTATCTCAATTTTTAATTGAAGCGCTACCACAGCGCCCAGTGCAATCGCTGAGTTTTGGCAATCATTTTAAATTAAGAAGAATGCTATTTCTTGGAGTCTACTTGTCTCACTTATAGCATTTATCAGGTCACAGTCCAAAGTTAGTTCAATTAAGTCCCACAGTCAATCGTTTCATTGTTAAAAGCGATGCAACCTAGTAATATCAAAAAAAATATCGCTAAATACATTTTGGTACGAATATGTGACCCAACCGTTGTAACTCAAACGGACTGACACCGTTAGAAAGTCAATGAAATGTAGTTTTTGAAACTGTGGCTATCTCTCAGCGCGCGATAACGCCTAGGATTGGTCCCGCAGTAAAAAATGACTTTTTTATCTTAATTTTTAATTGAAGCGCTACCACAGCGTCCAGTGCAATCGCTGAGTTTCGGCAATCATTTTAAATTAAAAAGAATGCTATTTCTTGGAGTCTACTTTTCTCACTTATAACATTTATCAGGTCACAGTCCAAAGTTAGTTCAATTAAGTCCCACAGTCAATCGTTTCATTGTTAAAGGCGATGCAACCTAGTAATATCAAAAAAATGTCGCTAAATACATGTTGGTACGAATATGTGACCCAACCGTTGTAAATCAAACGGACTGACACCGTTAGAAAGTCAATGAAATGTTGTTTTTAAAACTGTGGCTATTTCTTCAGCGCGCCATAACGGCTAGGATTGGTCCCGCAGTAAAAAATGACTTTTTTATCTTACTTTTTAATTGAAGCGCTACCACAGCGCCCAGTGTAATCGCTGAGTTTCGGCAATCATTTCAAATTAAGAAGAATGCTATTTCTTGGATTCCACTTGTCTCACTTATCACATTTATCAGGTCAAAGTCCAAAATCAGTTCAATTTAGTACCACAGTCAATCGTTTCACTGTTAAAAGCGATGCAACCTAGTATTATCAAAAAAATATCGCTAAATACATGTTGGTACAAATATGTGACCCAACCGTTGTAACTCAAACGGACTGACACCGTTAAAAAGTCAATGAAATGTAGTTTTTGAAACTGTCGCTATTTTTTCTGCGCGCGATAACGGCTAGGATTGGTCCCGCAGTAAAAAATGACTTTTTTATCTTAATTTTTAATTGAAGCGCTACCACAGCGCCCAGCGCAATCGCTGAGTTTCGGCAATCATTTTAAATTAAGAAGAATGCTATTTCTTGGAGTCCACTTGTCTCACTTATTACATTTATCAGGTCACAATCCAAAGTTAGTTCAATTAAGTCCCACAGTCAATGCAACCTAGTAATATGAGAAAAATATCGCAAAATACATGTTGGTACGAATATGTGACGCAACCGTTGTAACTGAAGTGGATTGATACCGTTAGGAATTGAATGAAATGTAATTTATGAAACTGTCGCTTTTTCTTCAGCGCGCGATAACGGCTAGGATTGCTCCCGCAGTAAAAAATGAATTTTTTATCTTAATTTTTAATTGAAGCGCTACCACATCGCTGAGTTTCGGCAATCATTTCAAATTAAGAAGAATGCTATTTCTTGGAGTCCACTTGTCTCACTTATAACACTTATAAGGTCAAAGTCCAACACCAGTTCAATTTAGTACCACAGTCAATCGTTTCACTGTTAAAAGCGATGCAACCAAGTATTATCAAAAAAATATCGCTAAATACATGTTGCTACAAATATGTGACCCAACCGTTGTAACTCAAACAGACTGACACCGTTAAAAAGTCAATGAAATGTAGTTTTTGAAACTGTCAATATTTCTTCAGCGCACGATAACGGCTAGGATTGGTCCCACATTAAAGAATGACTTATTTACCTAAATCTTTAAATGAAGCGCTACCACAGCGCCCATTGTAATAGCTGAGTTCCGGCAATCCCGTAAAAATAAGAAGAATGTTATTTCTTGGAGTCCAATTGTCTCATTTATCACATTTATCAGGTCAAAGTCCAAAGTTTGTTCAATTAAGTCCCACAGTCAATCTTTTCATTGTTAAAAGCGATGCAACCAAGTAACATAAAAAAAAATATCGCTAAATACATGTTGGTACGAATATGTGACCCAACCGTTGTAACTCAAACGGACTGACACCGTTAGAAAGTCAATGAAATGTAGTTTTTTAAACTGTGGCTATCTCTTCAGCGCGCGATAACGGCTAGGATTGGTCCCGCAGTAAAAAATGACTTTTTATCTTAATTTTTAATTGAAACGCTACCACCGCGCCCAGTGCAATCGCTGAGTTTCCGCAATCATTTCAAATTAAGAAGCATGCTATTTCTTGGTGTCCACTTGTCTCACTTATTACATTTATCAGGTCACAGTGCAAAGTTAGTTCAATTAAGTCCCACAGTCAATCGTTTCATTGTTAAAAGCGATGCAACCTAGTAGTATCAGAAAAATATCGCTAAACACATGTTGGTACGAATAGGTGACCCAACCGTTGTAACTCAAAAAGACTAATACCGTTAAAAAGTCAATGAAATGTAGTTTTTGAAACTGTCGCTATTTTTTCAGCGCGATAACGGCTAGGATTGGTCCCACAGTTAAAAATGACTTATTAATCTAAATTTTTAAATGAAGCGCTACCACAGCGCCCAGTGTAATCGCTGAGTTCCGGAAATCATGTCAAATTGAGAAGAATGTTATTTCAGGGTGTCCAATTTTCTCATGTATCAAATTTATTAGGTGACAGTCCAAAGTTTGTTCAATTAAGTCCCACAGTCAATCTTTTCATTGTTAAAAGCGATGCAACCAAGTAATATAAAAAAAAATATCGCTAAATACATGTTGGTTCGAATATGTGACCCAACCGTTGTAACTCAAACGGACTGACACCGTTAGAAAGTCAATGAAATGTAGTTTTTGAAACTGTGGCTATCTCTTCAGCGCGCGTTAACGGCTAGGATTGGTCCCGCAGTAAAAAATGACTTTTTTATCTTAATTTTTAATTGAAGCGCTACCACCGCGCCCAGTGCAATCGCTGAGTTTCGGCAATCATTCAACTTAAGAAGCATGCTATTTCTTGGAGTCCACTTGTCTCACTTATTACATTTATCAGGTCACAGTGCAAAGTTAGTTCAATTAAGTCCCACAGTCAATTCAACCTAGTAATATCAAAAAAAATATCGCTAAATACATGTTGGTACGAATATGTGACCCAACCGTTTTAACTCAAACGGACTGACACCGTTAGAAAGTCAATGAAATGTAGTTTTTAAAACTGTGGCTATTTCTTCAGCGCGCGATAACGGCTAGGATTGGTCCCGCAGTAAAAAATGAATTTTTTATCTTAATTTTTAATTGAAGCGCTACCACATCGCTGAGTTTCGGCAATCATTTCAAATTAAGAAGAATGCTATTTCTTGGAGTCCAATTGTCTCATTTATCACATTTATCAGGTCACAGTCCAAAGTTAGTTCAATTAAGTCCCACAGTCAATCGTTTCATTGTTAAAAGCGATGCAACCTAGTAGTATCAGAAAAATATCGCTAAACACATGTTGGTACGAATAGGTAACCCAACCGTTGTAACTCAAAAGGACTGATACCGTTAAAAAGTCAATGAAATGTAGTTTTTGAAACTGTCGCTATTTTTTCAGCGCGATAACGGCTAGGATTGGTCCCACAGTAAAAAATGACTTATTAATCTAAATTTTTAAATGAAGCGCTACCACAGCGCCCAGTGTAATCGCTGAGTTCCGGAAATCATGTCAAATTGAGAAGAATGTTATTTCAAGGTGTCCAATTTTCTCATGTATCAAATTTATTAGGTGACAGTCCAAAGTTTGTTCAATTAAGTCCCACAGTCAATCTTTTCATTGTTAAAAGCGATGCAACCAAGTAATATAAAAAAAATATCGCTAAATACATGTTGGTACGAATATGTGACCCAACCGTTGTAACTCAAACGGACTGACACCGTTAGAAAGTCTATGAAATGTAGTTTTTGAAACTGTGGCTATCTCTTCAGCGCGCGTTAACGGCTAGGATTGGTCCCGCAGTAAAAAATGACTTTTTTATCTTAATTTTTAATTGAAGCGCTACCACCGCGCCCAGTGCAATCGCTGAGTTTCGGCAATCATTTCAACTTAAGAAGCATGCTATTTCTTGGAGTCCACTTGTCTCACTTATTACATTTATCAGGTCACAGTGCAAAGTTAGTTCAATTAAGTCCCACAGTCAATCGTTTCATTGTTAAAAGCGATGCAACCTAGTAATATCAGAAAAATATCGCTAAACACATGTTGGTACGAATAGGTGACTGAACCGTTGTAACTTAAACGGACTGACACCGTTAGAAAGTCAATGAAATGTAGTTTTTGAAACTGTCGCTATTTCTTCAGCGCGGGATAACGGCTAGGATTGGTCCCACAGTAAAAAATGACTTATTAATCTAAATTTTTAAATGAAGCGCTTCCACAGCGCCCACTGTAATCGCTAAGTTCCGGCAATCATGTCAAATTGAGAAGAATGTTATTTCTTGGAGTCCAATTTTCTCATTTATCAAATTTATTAGGTCACAGTCCAAAGTTTGTTCAATTAAGTCCCACAGTCAGTCTTTTCATTGTTAAAAGCGATGCAACCAAGTAATATAAAAAAAATATCGCTAAATACATGTTGGTACGAATATGTGACCCAACCGTTGTAACTCAAACGGACTGACACCGTTAAAAAGTCAATGAAATGTAGTTTTTGAAACTGTCGCTATTTCTTCAGCTCGGGATAACGGCTAGGATTGGTCCCACAGTAAAAAATGACTTATTAATCTAAATTTTTAAATGAAGCGCTACCACAGCGCCCAGTGTAATCGCTTAGTTCCGGCAATCATGTCAAATTGAGAAGAATGTTATTTCTTGGAGTCCAATTTTCTCATTTTTCAAATTTACTAGGTCACAGTCCAAAGTTTGTTCAATTCAGTCCCACAGTCAATCTTTTCATTGTTAAAAGCGATGCAACCAAGTAATAAAAAAAAAATATCGCTAAATACATGTTGGTACGAATATGTGACCCAACCGTTGTAACTCAAACGGACTGACACCGTTAGAAAGTCAATGAAATATAGTTTTTGAAACTGTGGCTATTTCTTCAGCGCGCGATAACGCCTAGGATTGGTCCCGCAGTAAAAAATGACTTTTTTATCTTAATTTTTAATTGAAGCGCTACCACAGCGCCCAGTGCAATCGCTGAGTTTTGGCAATCATTTTAAATTAAGAAGAATGCTATTTCTTGGAGTCTACTTGTCTCACTTATAGCATTTATCAGGTCACAGTCCAAAGTTAGTTCAATTAAGTCCCACAGTCAATCGTTTCATTGTTAAAAGCGATGCAACCTAGTAATATCAAAAAAAATATCGCTAAATATATTTTGGTACGAATATGTGACCCAACCGTTGTAACTCAAACGGACTGACACCGTTAGAAAGTCAATGAAATGTAGTTTTTGAAACTGTGGCTATCTCTTCAGCGCGCGATAACGCCTAGGATTGGTCCCGCAGTAAAAAATGACTTTTTTATCTTACTTTTTAATTGAAGCGCTACCACAGCGCCCAGTGTAATTGCTGAGTTTCGGCAATCATTTCAAATTAAGAAGAATGCTATTTCTTGGAGTCTACTTGTCTCACTTATAACATTTATCAGGTCACAGTCCAAAGTTAGTTCAATTAAGTCCCACAGTCAATCGTTTCATTGTTAAAGGCGATGCAACCTAGTAATATCAAAAAAGTGTCGCTAAATACATATTGGTACGATTATGTGACCCAACCGTTGTAAATCAAACGGACTGACACCGTTAGAAAGTCAATGAAATGTTGTTTTTAAAACTGTGGCTATTTCTTCAGCGCGCGATAACGGCTAAGATTGGTCCCGCAGTAAAAATTGACTTTTTTATCTTACTTTTTAATTGAAGCGCTACCACCGCGCCCAGTGCAATCGCTGAGTTTCGGCAATCATTTCAACTTAAGAAGCATGCTATTTCTTGGAGTCCACTTGTCTCACTTATTACATTTATCAGGTCACAGTGCAAAGTTAGTTCAATTAAGTCCCACAGTCAATCGTTTCATTGTTAAAAGCGATGCAACCTAGTAATATCAGAAAAATATCGCTAAACACATGTTGGTACGAATAGGTGACTGAACCGTTGTAACTTAAACGGACTGACACCGTTAGAAAGTCAATGAAATGTAGTTTTTGAAACTGTCGCTATTTCTTCAGCGCGGGATAACGGCTAGGATTGGTCCCACAGTAAAAAATGACTTATTAATCTAAATTTTTAAATGAACCGCTTCCACAGCGCCCACTGTAATCGCTAAGTTCCGGCAATCATGTCAAATTGAGAAGAATGTTATTTCTTGGAGTCCAATTTTCTCATTTATCAAATTTATTAGGTCACAGTCCAAAGTTTGTTCAATTAAGTCCCACAGTCAGTCTTTTCATTGTTAAAAGCGATGCAACCAAGTAATATAAAAAAAATATCGCTAAATACATGTTGGTACGAATATGTGACCCAACCGTTGTAACTCAAACGGACTGACACCGTTAAAAAGTCAATGAAATGTAGTTTTTGAAACTGTCGCTATTTCTTCAGCGCGGGATAACGGCTAGGATTGGTCCCACAGTAAAAAATGACTTATTAATCTAAATTTTTAAATGAAGCGCTACCACAGCGCCCAGTGTAATCGCTTAGTTCCGGCAATCATGTCAAATTGAGAAGAATGTTATTTCTTGGAGTCCAATTTTCTCATTTTTCAAATTTACTAGGTCACAGTCCAAAGTTTGTTCAATTCAGTCCCACAGTCAATCTTTTCATTGTTAAAAGCGATGCAACCAAGTAATAAAAAAAAAAATATCGCTAAATACATGTTGGTACGAATATGTGACCCAACCGTTGAAACTCAAACGGACTGACACCGTTAGAAAGTCAATGAAATATAGTTTTTGAAACTGTGGCTATTTCTTCAGCGCGCGATAACGCCTAGGATTGGTCCCGCAGTAAAAAATGACTTTTTTATCTTAATTTTTAATTGAAGCGCTACCACAGCGCCCAGTGCAATCGCTGAGTTTTGGCAATCATTTTAAATTAAGAAGAATGCTATTTCTTGGAGTCTACTTGTCTCACTTATAGCATTTATCAGGTCACAGTCCAAAGTTAGTTCAATTAAGTCCCACAGTCAATCGTTTCATTGTTAAAAGCGATGCAACCTAGTAATATCAAAAAAAATATCGCTAAATACATTTTGGTACGAATATGTGACCCAACCGTTGTAACTCAAACGGACTGACACCGTTAGAAAGTCAATGAAATGTAGTTTTTGAAACTGTGGCTATCTCTTCAGCGCGCGATAACGCCTAGGATTGGTCCCGCAGTAAAAAATGACTTTTTATCTTAATTTTTAATTGAAGCGCTACCACAGCGTCCAGTGCAATCGCTGAGTTTCGGCAATCATTTTAAATTAAAAAGAATGCTATTTCTTGGAGTCTACTTGTCTCACTTATAACATTTATCAGGTCACAGTCCAAAGTTAGTTCAATTAAGTCCCACAGTCAATTGTTTCATTGTTAAAGGCGATGCAACCTAGTAATATCAAAAAAATGTCGCTAAATACATGTTGGTACGATTATGTGACCCAACCGTTGTAAATCAAACGGACTGACACCGTTAGAAAGTCAATGAAATGTTGTTTTTAAAACTGTGGCTATTTCTTCAGCGCGCGATAACGGCTAGGATTGGTCCCGCAGTAAAAAATGACTTTTTTATCTTACTTTTTAATTGAAGCGCTACCACAGCGCCCAGTGTAATCGCTGAGTTTCGGCAATCATTTCAAATTAAGAAGAATGCTATTTCTTGGATTCCACTTGTCTCACTTATCACATTTATCAGGTCAAAGTCCAAAATCAGTTCAATTTAGTACCACAGTCAATCGTTTCACTGTTAAAAGCGATGCAACCTAGTATTATCAAAAAAATATCGCTAAATACATGTTGGTACAAATATGTGACCCAACCGTTGTAACTCAAACGGACTGACACCGTTAAAAAGTCAATGAAATGTAGTTTTTGAAACTGTCGCTATTTCTTCAGCGCGCGATAACGGCTAGGATTGGTCCCGCAGTAAAAAATGAATTTTTTATCTTAATTTTTAATTGAAGCGCTACCACATCGCTGAGTTTCGGCAATCATTTCAAATTAAGAAGAATGCTATTTCTTGGAGTCCACTTGTCTCACTTATAACACTTATAAGGTCAAAGTCCAACACCAGTTCAATTTAGTACCACAGTCAATCGTTTCACTGTTAAAAGCGATGCAACCTAGTATTATCAAAAAAATATCGCTAAATACATGTTGCTACAAATATGTGACCCAACCGTTGTAACTCAAACAGACTGACACCGTTAAAAAGTCAATGAAATGTAGTTTTTGAAACTGTCGATATTTCTTCAGCGCACGATAACGGCTAGGATTGGTCCCACAGTAAAGAATGACTTATTTACCTAAATCTTTAAATGAAGCGCTACCACAGCGCCCAGTGTAATAGCTGAGTTCCGGCAATCCCGTAAAAATAAGAAGAATGTTATTTCTTGGAGTCCAATTGTCTCATTTATCACATTTATCAGGTCACAGTCCAAAGTTTGTTCAATTAAGTCCCACAGTCAATCTTTTCATTGTTAAAAGCGATGCAACCAAGTAACATAAAAAAAAATATCGCTAAATACATGTTCGTACGAATATGTGACCCAACCGTTGTAACTCAAACGGACTGACACCGTTAGAAAGTCAATGAAATGTAGTTTTTTAAACTGTGGCTATCTCTTCAGCGCGCGATAACGGCTAGGATTGGTCCCGCAGTAAAAAATGACTTTTTATCTTAATTTTTAATTGAAACGCTACCACCGCGCCCAGTGCAATCGCTGAGTTTCCGCAATCATTTCAAATTAAGAAGCATGCTATTTCTTGGTGTCCACTTGTCTCACTTATTACATTTATCAGGTCACAGTGCAAAGTTAGTTCAATTAAGTCCCACAGTCAATCGTTTCATTGTTAAAAGCGATGCAACCTAGTAGTATCAGAAAAATATCGCTAAACACATGTTGGTACGAATAGGTGACCCAACCGTTGTAACTCAAAAGGACTGATACCGTTAAAAAGTCAATGAAATGTAGTTTTTGAAACTGTCGCTATTTTTTCAGCGCGATAACGGCTAGGATTGGTCCCACAGTAAAAAATGACTTATTAATCTAAATTTTTAAATGAAGCGCTACCACAGCGCCCACTGTAATCGCTAAGTTCCGGCAATCATGTCAAATTGAGAAGAATGTTATTTCTTGGAGTCCAATTTTCTCATTTATCAAATTTATTAGGTCACAGTCCAAAGTTTGTTCAATTAAGTCCCACAGTCAGTCTTTTCATTGTTAAAAGCGATGCAACCAAGTAATATAAAAAAAAATATCGCTAAATACATGTTGGTACGAATATGTGACCCAACCGTTGTAACTCAAACGGACTGACACCGTTAAAAATTCAATGAAATGTAGTTTTTGAAACTGTCGCTATTTCATCAGCGCGGGATAACGGCTAGGATTGGTCCCACAGTAAAAAATTACTTATTAATCTAAATTTTTAAATGAAGCGCTACCACAGCGCCCAGTGTAATCGCTTAGTTCCGGCAATCATGTCAAATTGAGAAGAATGTTATTTCTTGGAGTCCAATTTTCTCATTTATCAAATTTACAAGGTCACAGTCCAAAGTTAGTTCAATTACGTCCCACAGTCAATCGTTTCATTGTTAAAGGCGATGCAACCTAGTAATATCAAAAAAATGTCGCTAAATACATGTTGGTACGAATATGTGACCCAACCGTTGTAAATCAAACGGACTGACACCGTTAGAAAGTCAATGAAATGTTGTTTTTAAAACTGTGGCTATTTCTTCAGCGCGCGATAACGGCTAGGATTGGTCCCGCAGTAAAAAATGACTTTTTTATCTTACTTTTTAATTGAAGCGCTACCACAGCGCCCAGTGTAATCGCTGAGTTTCGGCAATCATTTCAAATTAAGAAGAATGCTATTTCTTGGATTCCACTTGTCTCACTTATCACATTTATCAGGTCAAAGTCCAAAATCTGTTCAATTTAGTACCACAGTCAATCGTTTCACTGTTAAAAGCGATGCAACCTAGTATTATCAAAAAAATATCGCTAAATACATGTTTGTACAAATATGTGACCCAACCGTTGTAACTCAAACGGACTGACACCGTTAAAAAGTCAATGAAATGTAGTTTTTGAAACTGTCGCTATTTCTTCAGCGCGCGATAACGGCTAGGATTGGTCCCGCAGTAAAAAATGACTTTTTTATCTTAAATTTTAATTGAAGCGCTACCACAGCGCCCAGCGCAATCGCTGAGTTTCGGCAATCATTTTAAATTAAGAAGAATGCTATTTCTTGGAGTCCACTTGTCTCACTTATTACATTCATCAGGTCACAATCCAAAGTTAGTTCAATTAAGTCCCACAGTCAATGCAACCTAGTAATATCAAAAAAATATCGCTAAATACATGTTGGTACGAATATGTGACGCAACCGTTGTAACTGAAGTGGATTGATACCGTTAGGAAGTCAATGAAATGTAATTTTTGAAACTGTCGCTTTTTCTTCAGCGCGCGATAACGGCTAGGATTGGTCCCGCAGTAAAAAAAGAATTTTTTATCTTAATTTTTAATTGAAGCGCTACCACATCGCTGAGTTTCGGCAATCATTTCAAATTAAGAAGAATGCTATTTCTTGGAGTCCACTTGTCTCACTTATAACACTTATAAGGTCAAAGTCCAACACCAGTTCAATTTAGTACCACAGTCAATCGTTTCACTGTTAAAAGCGATGCAACCTAGTATTATCAAAAAAATATCGCTAAATACATGTTGGTACAAATATGTGACCCAACCGTTGTAACTCAAACAGACTGACACCGTTAAAAAGTCAATGAAATGTAGTTTTTGAAACTGTCAATATTTCTTCAGCGCACGATAACGGCTAGGATTGGTCCCACAGTAAAGAATGACTTATTTACCTAAATCTTTAAATGAAGCGCTACCACAGCGCCCAGTGTAATAGCTGAGTTCCGGCAATCCCGTAAAAATAAGAAGAATGTTATTTCTTGGAGTTCAATTGTCTCATTTATCACATTTATCAGGTCACAGTCCAAAGTTTGTTCAATTAAGTCCCACAGTCAATCTTTTCATTGTTAAAAGCGATGCAACCAAGTAACATAAAAAAAAATATCGCTAAATACATGTTGGTACGAATATGTGACCCAACCGTTGTAACTCAAACGGACTGACACCGTTAGAAAGTCGATGAAATGTAGTTTTTTAAACTGTGGCTATCTCTTCAGCGCGCGATAACGGCTAGGATTGGTCCCGCAGTAAAAAATGACTTTTTATCTTAATTTTTAATTGAAACGCTACCACCGCGCCCAGTGCAATCGCTGAGTTTCCGCAATCATTTCAAATTAAGAAGCATGCTATTTCTTGGTGTCCACTTGTCTCACTTATTACATTTATCAGGTCACAGTGCAAAGTTAGTTCAATTAAGTCCCACAGTCAATCGTTTCATTGTTAAAAGCTATGCAACCTAGTAATATCAGAAAAATATCGCTAAACACATGTTGGTACGAATAGGTGACTGAACCGTTGTAACTCAAACGGACTGACACCGTTAGAAAGTTAATGAAGTGTAGTTTTTGAAACTGTCGCTATTTCTTCAGCGCGGGATAACGGCTAGGATTGGTCCCACAGTAAAAAATGCCTCTTTAATCTAAATTTTTAAGTGAAGCGCTACCACAGCGCCCAGTGTAATCGCTGAGTTCCGGCAATCCCGTAAAAATAAGAAGAATGTTATTTCTTGGAGTTCAATTGTCTCATTTCTCACATTTATCAGGTCACAGTCCAAAGTTAGTTCAATTAAGTCCCACAGTCAATCGTTTCATTGTTAAAAGCGATACAACCAAGTAATATAAAAAAAAATATCGCTAAATACATGTTGGTACGAATATGTGACCCAACCGTTGTAACTCAAACGGACTGACACCGTTAGAAAGTTAATGAAATGTAGTTTTTTAAACTGTGGCTATCTCTTCAGCGCGCAATAACGGCTAGGATTGGTCCCGCAGTAAAAAATGACTTTTTATCTTAATTTTTAATTGAAGCGCTACCACCGCGCCCAGTGCAATCGCTGAGTTTCCGCAATCATTTCAAATTAAGAAGCATGCTATTTCTCGGTGTCCACTTGTCTCACTTATTACATTTATCAGTTCACAGTGCAAAGTGAGTTCAATTAAGTCCCACAGTCAATCGTTTCATTGTTAAAAGCGATGCAGAGATAGGAAAATACCAATGTTAGGACAGACCCCCTTAGCAGTTTCCTATCCCACGTTAAATTATAGATCATCCCCGTTAAATCAACGATAGAAGAGTCGATAAAATCCATGTGCACTTTACCACTTTACGTCAAATAAGCGGGCATGCTCTATAATATCTGTCCAAAACCCCCTCCCCAGCCGTGTCCCCCGGGCCCCTCCCCACCCTCCCCGTCCCATGGGTCCCTACCCACCCTCATCTGTCGTGCCTTATAATTTATAGTGTTATGTGTGTCTATAATGTCCTCTAGCCAGTGTGGTAATGCCATCCTCCATAATTATGCGCTTATCATCATCTGCATTGAGCGCTAGTTTGTTTGTTTTTATGGTATGAACATCATGCTTAATCGATCGAAAGGTCATCTGTTCCCTGTAAACATTTTCACCCTCCAACAAGCATCTCCTATAGTCATCGAAACCTATTGTCTTCCTCACCACACATTTCTTGACACCCTTGCACCTCTTATCCTCCCTACCACATAGCTGTTTGTAAGCATAATTCTTAGCCCTAAGAGCGATAAATTCGGTCATTACCTTACCACCTAACTCGTCCTTCATCAGCCCAATGATCTTTTTATTCAAACCTAATGGTAGGGGTCTACCATCTTTCTTATCGTACCCTGACGTGTCAAATCTCAAAGCTACATCGTCGGCGATATCTTTGTAAAAGTCGTCGGTTTTTATGTGGTAGACGAATGAATCTGTATCCATGTAGCAAAGCTTTACATCCACACCATATTTTGGTCTCATGTAATCATAGTGGAACTCATACATAACCATCTTGGACAAGTCGAGAATTGCCAGCCCCAGGTAGATTGGCTTATTCATTTTGATCTTGATCTTGGACATCTCTATGCCCATCAGTGTTTCCGAGAACCACGTGCTACCCTTGAAGTTGGGCTTCATCACCATTTTCTCATAATTCTTTTGGTTGGTGGTCAAACGTATATCCTTCTGCCTTCGCTGATTCTCCATTGTCTTCCCAAAGACCGAATTATTCATCAGCTTGAAAAAGTCCTTTTCGAAGTCATTAGTTGATTTGGTACGCAAATCAGTGTTGAAATCTATGTACGACTTCAACCACGCACTCTGATCAAATCTCAAGACCCTATGAACCTTCTCAAGAACAAGACCATGCTTCAACGCTTGATCAAGCGCACGGATATGAGTGATATATTTCTTCTTGTCTGAAAGACACGGTGTCAGCTTCTCGACGCCATTAATGATCTTCCTCTCGGGCATGAAAGGAAGGTCGTTATGAGAATCATGAAGCTCCCGTGGATAGCTAACATCAACCTCAAGGATGTACCCCTTTTTACCGTTTTCCACAGCTAATTGTGAAATCAGTTCGGGTGTAAAATCAGAAACCACGTCATCAACCCACTCAAACCCTCCGGTCGGCATCTTCTGAATCATGGCCCAGCCGTACAAATTATTTGCATCTAGGTACTGGAGATAGCTATTCATCTCCTTACTCTCAGATGTGTTGGCTTTGGTGGTATATTGTTTTTCCTCTTTCGGTACAGACGGTCCCCAACATACCTTTTCATAAAAACCCATGATCTTATCCTTCACGGTTCTGTAAGCTTTACTAGTTTTCACCTTGATGACCCTAGGTACATGTTTCATCAACCAGTACCTCAATTCAATCAATTTTCTTTTTACAAAAGGCACGGTTTTAGCCATTTCCTGCTGCTCAAATAAATCCATGCAATTCCCATCCGATGTGTTGTACTCGTCCCCCATATACTTATTGTTGGCCTTGGCGTAGCGGTGGACAGCCTGACACAATCCACCCCTAATACCACTCTCAATGAACATGACCATCTCCATATCCGACAATAAATCTAGACTAACCTTGGTCTTTTTCAAACACGCCCTCCAGGCTAATCCCGGAGCAGTGTAAAAGTGAGCCGGGTCTAGATCGTAGTTTCTCAAGCATGTTTCTCTGAATGTCTCAAACACATCACTCAGAAGCAGAACATCCGTCTTGAGATAGATATCATGATAAACGCCCATATTTTCAACTTTCATGTCCTTCCACACCTTCTGGGCATGCGCATAATCGGCATCGCTGATACCATTCATGTTCAGCTTGCTGTAGAAATCATCCTTTGACGGGAGCTCAGTTTCAATAAACCTATCGAATGAGTTAACATACTCATATGGGTATACACCCTTCCTTCTCATTATGTTGAATTCGTCACCATTGAAGAATTTTCGAAGGTTTTTGCATTGATCATCTGATAGGTTGTCAGCCAGGGAGCTTAGGCCGCTTGACATAAATCTAAATGAGTCTATGAATCTCAGTTGTATCTTTCTGTCCTTAGTCTCCCCATTTTTGTTAGTGTATTCACCAACCTTAACATCCGTAGAGAAAGAGATATATTTCTCCTTATTCTCCGCGATTACACCCATACCATCTTCTCCGTACTTCCTAGCAAGCTCCTTAATGAATAAATGCGCATCGTAGCCACTCAGATTGTGGAAGACAACCGGAATATAATTAGGAACCTTGTAACGCAGATTACATTTCTGATGGGCAGCCCCACGAAACTTACCGGTGAAATAGCAGTGATCCCTAACCTTGATGTCATCCTTGTCATCAAATTCTTCCATGCAAATGTGGCACACCCTGGCTCTATTGAAACCGTCACGCTCTTCATCCGTCAGTGGATCCATTGCTTTCTGAGGAAACATGTTATATAACCTTTTCGCCTCAGAAACTACATGATCTACAAAGCGCGGAACACAGTCCTCACCGCGGTAAAGATTCAGAGGGTCAGGCACTTCACCATGAGCATATTTACTATAACAACAGAATCCGGTGGGAACATGTTTACCAACTTTCTCGGTGGATGATCCGCATTTTCTCTCATCTTCTGGCAACTCTTTTGTAAAAGCTTCGAAATCGGCATACATGATGAATGGGGCTTTGAGCTGAAACTTACCATCGGTGAAGGTTAGGGTGCTACCCTCCTTAGGGAGTTGAATCTTAGCGGCATCGTTATTCTTGCAATACTCAAAGTGCTCATCCCTTTTCTGTTCGCTTGGAAAACCAGAGAGACAATTCAAGCAATAATGCTCTCTATGTCCATCCTTCGAGTTAACCTTGCTCAGTACACCGCTCAAGTTCTTAACAGCGATATAATGTCTCTTATCCCCCTCACACAGTAAAAACAAAACAACCGTCTCCTTACGATCAAGATGCTTCGACTTGCGACACATGTAGATACCCTCTCCCTCATCCTTTGTCAAAACATGCACAGCGACATCGGGGTTCCTCCTCTCGAAGAGATCTATCTTGTTTAGCGCCATTGGGAAAGTTAGACCGTCCCAATTATACTTATCATGCTTCTTAAGGATTGAGATTCGTTCAGGGTGATTATCGATCTTATCATGATTGAGAGCAGCGATAATAGCCCATCTGAAACATTTATCATCATCCTCGTTATGAGGGTTAATCACAGATCGCTTTCCACTGAAATTCTTGGGTAGCGGTAAGTAAGAACTACCTCTCGTTAATTTTAGATTATGAAAGTCCACATGCATATGCAAGATTTTATCAATTGTGAATCCGCTAGCTGGCAGCGCGGGGTTCTCAATCTGCTCGATTATCTTATTACGCATCCGATCGAAAACATCAGAAATGTCATCGTGGGCGTGCAGTATCTCCATATAGCTATTGAAAGCTTTATCAACATGTACACGTGGGGCATCGATCGAGCTGGCGTCCTCCCTTACCCATTTCACCCACAAGGTCGCCTGAGTCTTCAACGACTTCTTCTGCCCTAGCACGTCACTCATCAACCTCTTGACGACATGCTTGACCTTTTCGAGAAAGACCCTGACATTCTTCCCACCATCCGAGTTTATTTTGAAACGTTTGTATGAACCTACAAAAGCTTCTTCAATGGGGGTATAGGGGTTTTTCTCCTCTTCCTCTTCCTCTTCCTCTTCCTCCTCCACCTCTTCCTCCTCCACCTCCTCCAACTCTTCCTCTCCACTGCCCTTTTTATACAAACACATGATCTTATCCTTCATGGTTTTGAAAGCTTTGCTCGCTTTCTCCTTAATAGCCCTAGGTACATGATTTATTAACCAGTCTCTCCATTCAATCAACTTGCTTTTCAAATCCATGTCTTGTTGGCTAGTGCTCGGTCTCGGCACCGGTACGGGTCTGGTGGGTCTCGGCACGGGTACGGGTCTGGTGGGTCTCGGCATGGGTATGGGTCTAGTGGGTCTCGGCGCGGGTACGGGTCTGGTGGGTCTCGGCATGGGTACGGGTCTGGTGGGTCTCGGCATGGGTACGGGTCTGGTGGGTCTCGGCATGGGTATGGGTGCTGATACAGTAGTGGGTGTCAATAATTCGATCAGATCGGCCTTTCTGAGCCTTGAGTAGCCACGTAGGCCGCGTTCTTTAGCGAGAGCTCTTAATTCAACAACTGTATTTCTCGAAGTCATGCTTGGTTGTGATATACGATTTTGTAATCTTTAAGATGTTTGGCTATGATATACGATTTTGTAATCTTTAAGCCATTTTTATAAATCGTAAACCGTGTTGGAGGGTCGTGAGTGTCCTAGTTTGTGGGGCAACCACCATGTTAAATTGTAGTAAAACACGCTTTGTGATACATACATCGATACACCATGGGTACCCACCCATTGGCACCTCGAGGGTCGTGAATCACATTTGTTACCCGTCTGAGTAACAAAAAATGCCCTAACAATCCGACCCCTCAAATATATTGTCTAATGACAAGATCTATTGATGCGCGACATATAGGGCATTTATCCCCCCTCTTCTCCAATTTATTTGCGCACGATAAACAGCAGCAAAAATGCCCTGTTCTACCATGAACAATGGTGGCGGTCTTTCGTTTAGAAAGACAAATGATACATCTATCATCTTCATCAATGTCATCGTCTGCGTCGTCCTCATCATCAACCTCAACCCGTGCTGGTACCGGTCTAATCGGTGCTGGTACCGGTCTTGGCACTGATACATTTGGTCTCAACACGGGTCTCATCATGGGTCCTGAAAATTCGGTCACTTCGAGATCCAGCATCCCTATGACGAGCGGTAAAGTCATATCGGGATATCTTGCGGGTACTGTTGATAATAATAATTCGATAAGCTCAGCCCTTCTGAGCCGCGAGTATCCACGTAGGCCAAGGTACCTCGCTCTGGCTCTTAAATCAGGGACCGTGAAAAGATCAAAGTCATCAATATATTCTCTACTGTGTATCAAATCGAGAACGATTCCTGAAGACATGCTTGGTTGTGATATACGATTTTGTAATCTTTAAGATGTTTTATAAATCGTTAACCGGGGTGGAGGATCGTGAGGGGCTTCGTTTGTGGGGCAACCCCGGGTGGTTGCGAACCTCTAAGATGTTTTATAAATCGTTAACCGGGGTGGAGGATCGTGAGTGTCCTAGTTTGTGGGGCAACCCCGGGTGGTTGCGAACCTTTAAGATGTTTTATAAATCGTTAACCGGGGTGGAGGATCGTGAGGGGCTTCGTTTGTGGGGCAACCCCGGGTGGTTGCGAACCTTTAAGATGTTTTATAAATCGTTAACCGGGGTGGAGGATCGTGAGTGGCTTCGTTTGTGGGGCAACCCCGGGTGGTTGCGAACCTTTAAGATGTTTTATAAATCGTTAACCGGGGTGGAGGATCGTGAGTGGCTTCGTTCGCAAGACAACCACCCGGGGTTGCGCTGCTCCATGGTGGTAAAACGCAGTTTATGATACTGACATCGCTCCACCATGGATCGTTTCCCGGAGTGTAAATGTGGGTGGGTACTCCCCCAGGGAAAAAAATCAGGACCTCCGAGGTCGTGACCGGTACACCATGGGTACCCACCCACCAACACCTTGAGGGCCATGGCCGGTTAGACCATGGGTACCCACCCACCAACACCTTGAGGGCCATGGCCGGTTAGACCATGGGTACCAACCCACCAACACCTTGAGGGCCATGGCCGGTTAGACCATGGGTACCCACCCACCAACACCTTGAGGGCCATGGCCGGTTAGACCATGCGTACCCACCCACCAACACCTTGAGGGCCATGGCCGGTTAGACCATGGGTACCCACCCACCAACACCTTGAGGGCCATGGCCGGTTAGACCATGGGTACCCACCCACCAACATTTGTTACTCGTCTGAGTAACAAAAAAATACCCAATCACTTGGATCTTTTGTCGTTATAACGTTTTTGAGCTTTTAGATATGCCTCCCTGTTTTTCGACCTCCACCTTGAACAGTATCCATACCATTCCTTCTTGGTATCCAGATCGATGGTGTAGGATGGGTCGAGATCATTCTTCTCAATCACCTCAACCAGTTTAGCCTTTCTCATACCCACGATATACTTAATTCCGCGGGATTTAGCAACCTCTCGCAACTCTCTCAGTTTCATCAATTTGTAATCTGGTGTGGTATTCATGTCTGACATCTTAATATATAATAAATATAAAAACTTTAAGCACTTTTATCGTACCACATCATAACAAAAAGGAGATAAATAAAGGTGTGCATAAATAAAACATGTCAAAACTTCAAGAGACTTACTATCAACCTCAAAATTTATGGAAAGGACAAAAGGCTGTTCAGAGCTTAAGAGGATTCGGTTTCGGGCCAAAGGAGATTAAGAAGTGGCTATCAAAACAAGCATTTTGGCAAGTACATTTACCCGTTCCAAAACATGTTGAAAGACCACATTATGAAGTTACCACCCCTAATGATTTACATCAATTCGATTTATTGTACATGCCCGGTGACATACTGTATGGTAATAAATATAAGTACATTTTGTCGGGAATCGATGCTGCTTCCAGATACAAGGTAGCCCGACCTTTGAGGACTAAGAAAGCCAAAGAGGTTGCCGCTATGATTGAGGACATCTACAAGGCCGGACCATTAACTTATCCGAAAACTTTCCAATGTGATAACGGTTCAGAATTCAAAGCAGATGTGACAAAGCTGTTGGAGAAGCATAAGGTTGAAATTAAAAGGGCGACTACAAAATATAAGCATACGCACACAGCTTTTGTTGAGGCGTTGAACAAGATACTTGCGGAAAATTTATTCAAAATACAAGATGCTCAAGAACTGAATGATTCGGAAAAGGTATCATCTACATGGGTTAAGCATCTGTATAAACTGATTGATATGCTAAACGATACAAAGACGCAGATGATTGGTATGAAACCAAAAGATGCTATTATAATGAAAGAGGTGCCTCTTGCTAAACGAGAGAGCTATCCACCCGAGGTAGAATTACCAAAAGATGGCCTGTATAGATATCTACTACAACCTGGTGAAGAGCATGATGATGGGCGGAGACGGGCAACCGATAGAATATGGTCGAAAAACACATATAGATTGCGTGAGGTAATAGCGCAACCTGGTAACCGTGTAATGTACTATGTTCAAGACGGACCCGGACGGGCTTTTGTAAAAGAGGAATTGATGTTAATACCCGAAGATACAGAATTACCTCCTGATTATGTGCAAGGTTGGTGAAAAAGGGGGCGATATCTTTACCTGTTTCCGGTAAAGATGATGCCGGGGATCGCGCGGGTCGGTCGGCAGATAGGGCCGCTATGGCTCAGTCTTGGGGGACGATCGCGCCGCATAATGTCACAAACCGCCTTAATATTAATTTTTATCGTACCACACGAAATATGCGAGCGGTGTACATGCACACATCACTAACCTTGATTTACGGTCCTTCTGAGGCTTTGAACCTGGTCCATTAGACTTTTTTCAAACTGGTTGCGAGTTTCGCTCTCCATCTTTCTGTCGGTTTTCGTCATCTTGTCCAGAGCTTCGTAGTATATACCGCTCAGGGTTTGAAATTCAATGTGACTAATGTCATCATTATTCAGAGCCCGCGAGACGGAGTTTTCAAACACGGCGATGGCGGACGTCGCAACATCATATAATTTCATGACCTTGTCAAGTTTGCTCCGATATCTTTTAATGAGGGCCATGACGGAGCCCGTGAAAATGGTTCCGGACAGTGCTACGGCTCCCAATCCGACGGAAGCGGGGATTCCGATGAGCGTGGCACCGGTTACCACCGAACCTATGCCCGAAGCGACGGTTAGGGCCGTGGCGCTGGCATTTAAAAGCACCAGTCTGTGCAGCGTCTTGTTATATTTCTCATATTTTGTATTGAACTTATCCCGTAATTTTCTAAGCTCCCCAAGTTGAGAGTTCACGGTATTAGTATTAAACTTGTCCTGCTCGCTCGAATACTCGGGAGCCGTGGGTAGCTTCGGATAAATCTCTGCCATTTGGTTACTACAAAGAAAAAAAACTTTACTCTAAATAACCTATATCCAGTTTATCCAGATTCTTGAGAGTTCTATGATACGTATCACACAAATTCTCAAAATCGGCCCTACAGATCCGAGTGTGCCAGAGTAGCGTTTTATCGAAAACATCGATGGCATTTTGTACAACGCGATATGCGGCTCTTAATTTGATAAGTTTCTCCCGATATGTCCTAACATATTGGGCGGTAACCGCATAGGAAGCCGAGCCCAATAGACACATACCCGAATTCCACATGTAATTTCCATTGGTACCGCCAAAATTTCTAATAACGGTCACCGCGGTCGCTATCGAGCCGGTAATGGCTGCGGTTCCGGATAATCCCTCCAGAATCGACCATATGATCAGAGATCCTCCGTGTTCGTGTGTCCTGTCTTGGAACTTGCCTCGTAATTTCACCAGCTCCTCAAGTTGGGAATTGGATATATCCGTTTTAAAAGTTTCTTCTCTGGTACTAGAACTCTCTGCCATTTCTATTATATTAGGAAAAAACTATCCTTTAAATAAAATAATGGCGGACATTGATATTGATCCGTTTGGTGACCACGACCAACCCGACGAGGGTACCGATGACTCCACACCTCTGGTACCGATGGAACGCACGCGTGTGCAGATACACACACCTGATGAGGAGACATCATTCGGAGGAGGCTCCACTCAACGTACCAGAGTTACCAGTGAGCTGGTTAAATCGCTCTATGAGAAGCTACTAACTATATATCCAAACGAGAACCCGAGCGTGATACATACCGATCTGTTTGAGTCTCGTGGTGAATTATACTACAAGGGTGATAACAGACCTCTGACAAATGGTGGATCTCTAAGGGCCACCGGTACTATATCAGATATATTAGGCAAGAGAAGGCTGCGTAATTTAGGCTTTGACATACCAAAAGGTAAGATTACAGCCCGACAAGCTGCTAAGCTAAACAAAATACAAGAAGAATTACCCTCGTCATCTAAAATAACAACAGCAAGTGATGTAGAATTAGAAGCTATATCCGGGGATGTGGTAAACAGTACGGAAGATTTAATTTCATTGGTCAAACAATCTGTAGACCATGAAGCAACCCAGACCGGTGATCTATTTGAATATCCTATGCGTGAATTGCTAGGATTGGATAGATCATTGAGAAATATAAGAGGAAGTCTTCAGGATGAAGTTGCAAAAAAGGTTCAGCTCGAACAGCATATTGACAGAGAAAAAAACAAGTTGGAAGAGATGGAAAACACACCAAATATGACCGAGGAACAACAAAATGAAGCGAAAGAAAGGTTGAAAGGTTTGCAAAATGAGTTGAAAGGCCGGCAAGAGATTATCGATATTCTCAAAGGTAAACTTAACAGTCAAATAAAACGCATCAGGGAGACGATTACCAAAGTACTTGACAAAGAAACTACATTGGGTGAAAAGATACGAACGCTATTCCGTGAGCAGGGTATCACCATCGTCAGTGTACAAACGGCATTTGGTATGGTTATCGGCCTTCTAGTTGAAACTTTGACACCAGGGGGTGGGGGGTCATCCACCGGTAATACAAAAAATCATGAAAAAACCGAAGGTGGTGCGTGGGAATGGATAAAGAACAAGCTGAGCGCGCTGGGATCTCTCCTGGGTAGATTAGCCGGTGCCGCAGCCGCATCACTACCGGGTATAATTGGATCCATCGTATCATGGATCCTAAATAGAGCAAAGGAAGCCGTCGGTTGGTCGAGTCAAAACCTGTGGGCTTTGATAGT
This sequence comes from Hydractinia symbiolongicarpus, assembly GCF_029227915.1. Classification (NCBI taxonomy): domain Eukaryota; kingdom Metazoa; phylum Cnidaria; class Hydrozoa; order Anthoathecata; family Hydractiniidae; genus Hydractinia; species Hydractinia symbiolongicarpus. The sequence continues at coordinate 31,086,405 of NC_079881.1, forward strand.
TGGAATCGGAGGTCTGATATACACCTACATGGTTACAAAGCGTTAGCCATACTGAATATATGTTACATGTGTCATAATACCCGCGGCATAGTACTATTTTTCGAAATACCACACGGCACCCCCGACACCGATCATGCTTAGCGCGATAAATGCCAATTCCCGTTCATGCTGGCCGTTGCTGGGTGTATAAAAGTCGCTCAATACGGGCCTGCGCGGAATATCCGTGAGAGGTGATCCTCCAAATACTTTTTTATATTCCCGCATCGCGTCATCCAGCTCCGTGAATTTACCCTCGGCCTTCTTCTCAAGTCTGAGCTGTTTATTGATAAAGTCCACCCTCTCTTGTCTTTTACGTTGCCATATAACCTGAGCCTTCTGCAGTTGTTCTATGGCTAGATCATGCCGCTTCCGTTCCTTATCTATCCTATCCTTTGATAAACTTGAAAAGAGGTAGCTTGATCCGGTGAAGGCCAAAGCGTTCGCGAAGGCACCTCCCAACATCATTGCAATTGAAGCCATGTTTATATAATCCGGTATAATATAGTGGCGTTATTTTAATACGATAGCTTCGGAGTCCATGACATCAGAGTCGTCTATGACCTCGGTATCGATGTATTCCACCTTGGGTAAAATCCTCTCAACTTTCTTGCGCTGGCATAAAACCCAGACCAACCATTCCAGTATTCGCAACATTATATATTTATAGTTTCAGGTATAATTTTTTGCTTAACCAGATATTCTCTTGACATTTCACTTGCGGCGACTATGGCTACAAGCTTTCCGGTATCTTCCAGGTCAAACTTCTGAATTAAGGGTGGTGTCATTTTTAATACCTTTTTCCCGAGCATTAAATAGCCTACGGCGAAAACGCATACGACCGATGCCTTATAAATATCGTTTACTATACTTTTCTTATCCATGTTTATATACTTCGAGATTATAATATCGCGATATTATCCCTTTATTCCATTTCAAGTTTACTCCTAGTTTTTTTAGTGTCCGATGGAGCTCTCGGCGGGGTATCCTTCACCTTACTCTGCGAGGTGTTGTTCCTCATCACCACCAACGCTCCAATTATTACCATGACTATAACACCGCCGCCCATTATTGCGTAGTTGTTAACCCCACCTTTGGGACCATCTTTCACGGAATCCTCAATTACAATATCCTTAGGATCCTCCAACAGTGTCTGAGGTGCCGACCGTGTCTCCGACTGCTCCTGAGGTGTCGGCTGCGTTTGTGTCTGAGGCGTAGGCTGTGCTTGAGTCTCTGCCTGCGCCATGAGCAATCTTTTATAATCCTCCCTCTTTTTACGGTTGTATTCGGCCAGTCTCTTACCCGCCTCAACCTTTTTGGGGTTCTTCGTTGTCACCTGAACTGGAGTATCCGACATCTTTAGTATCCGTATCGATATTGTTTAAATTTTTTCCTGCGATATAATGCCTACCTGTTATTAAACCTACGCTGATTGGTGATAGTAGTGATCCGAACTTATAATATAGATCACATGTGAACCTTTGGAGTGCCGAGTTTAGGAACGAATCATTCTCCAGGTCATCACTCAGAGCCTTTTGATTTTTTATGCCCAGAGCCGCACAGGCACCCAGGGAGTACATGTGGATTATTGACTCCCCCACAGACTTTACCATTTGACCTGACAGTTTAGCCTCGTATATGGCGAAAAATTTATCCACCTCATTATTCCCGAGCTTCTGGATCCCCGCCTCCGTATACATCTTCCCCAGATACAGGATACTATTTCCGGTCAGCACGCACTCGAGCAATTTCTGTCTCTTCCCATCATCCTGGTCATCCCGTTCATCGATAAAAATTAGGTTGTCAATTGCTGTTTCAGCCATTTTCAATAGTGATAGGTATTTTTTAATACAAAAAAGGCAAAAACTAACCAATACCAGCAATAGCGCCACGGCTGTCACCAGTAATATGAAATTTATATATTCTATCATGGTATTGTAGGATAGTACTGTAGTTTTTCCTATAGATTTGTTACAAGACTCTTGTAACAAAAAATGCCCATTCTGGCAAATCACGTGAGTTCGTGGAGATTCCATCCTCATGACTAAATGTGTATATTTGCCATCTTTCAGCCTTTCCTTGACCTTCTGGATCTCCGACGATTCAATGACATCATTCTCTTTGTGGATGGTTGCGAGATCATCCCTGTCCTTCGGATACAACACATATAACATTTTTGCCTGCCTTCGTAAGTTCTTCGGTATCGCGGTGTATGATTGTGTCAGTAGCCACATGGTGTGGTTTCGATGTCGACCGCTGATGGCCAGCTCCAGAAGCGGTTGCCTCTTTTTGTCCAGTTTCTCATCCGCGATGATGTCGTCGATCAGGAATAATGTTTTGTATCCGGCACAGAAATCCGTCATCTTTTGGATCCATTCATACAACATGCCCATGGGCTTAATTAGAATCACATATCTATCCCTCCAGAACCAGTTACTCCCCATATATGTCTTGTTCCATCTTAATGTTGGACATATAATCACAATGAAATCGAAGTGGTTGCAGTACACGCTCTCTAGCAGTTTTACAACGCGTTGGGATTTTCCGCAGCCCGTGGGACCGACGAATAATGCCGTGTGAGGATCTTTCATGTAGTCCATCTTAATATAGTACATCCATAATTTCACCGTTTTGAATATTTAATTGAGCATCCATGATTAGATATATGTAGGCGTTTAAGGATCCCGCGGTTTCGGCCGTCTTTTCAACTTGCAGTGTGATCCCCTCGCTCGCATTTTCAATCCGTCGGCCGGTCCCGTGCAGTGAGTTTTCATCTATGGTTCTGAAATCCAGCCATAGAGCATATTTCGTGGTTAGGTAGTCCGCGACCTTCACATCATGTAGTTGCAGATGTTTCTGTATTTCACCGGCGTTACCATCCCTTTGTTTGCCCTCCGCGAAATACTTGCATATTTCACCATAATGCTCAAACGGTTGCATCCCCAGAGCGAAAAGTTGGTTAGGCTTACCCTCAACTATGGCGGATACCTTTTTGATCTTGGGATTGTAGAACCTACCTGTATCTCGTTTGTAAGCTTTCTCTTCCTCAAACAGAACTAATATACCCTTCAGAGACTTGCACGGTGTATTGAACGACCAATTCCACGTTGTGTCCGACTTATCCACCCTAATTTGTCTATGTCTCAGAAACCTGTCGTAAAGTACGGCCATGTTTTGGTATTCATTTGAGATGAATCTGGCGAGTGTGGGTTGTGTCACAATCTCATATTCTAGAGATATGTTGGAGATTTTGTATTTAGCATCCGGCGCCGGTGCCGTGGCGGAACCCGAAGGTTTGGTAGGTGTTGATAATACTACCCTGTCATAATTGTTGAATGTTATCTCATAACACAGCCTATTACCTAATCCGGCCTGATAATAAGGAATCGTGCTATCCAACATTTCAAAATCTAGTGGTATGGTGAACTTGTTTTTGTATGCATCATAAATAGCTTTGTCCGCCACCTCCGATGCGTCTTTATCCGCAGCTCCAACTCTCACTTTCATACAGTTTTCTGTACACCCTTCATCAAAGATGATACCTTGCCTTATTGCATTTCTTTTTTCGGACTTGGTTAGCCATAAATCTCTGTAGCACCCGAAAAGATCAAAGTCATCAATGCTCAGAATCTCGGTACCCTCGAACTTGATAGCTAGCTTTTTAACAATTGCCCTCCCGATGTTAGAGACCAATGTTCTCTTCGTGTCGACTTTTGACTCGAGTTCAACGTCGAAACTTATTTTTGAAGTCCCCGGAACAATAACATCATCGTTACCTAAATTAGGGAACCTAATCAGGAGTAACTGGTTCTGATCAATCTCACTTGGGTTGTGAGTGACAATAACTTTTTGATGCGTTCCTTTTACGCCATGTGCGGTTCTAAGTGAACGCTCTGGGTTTAACTTTTTCCCGTATTCCATGCTATTCCATATTACTTTTATTTTATTTTACTTTAATTCGGTTAATGCTATTGTATCATCTGTCCGCCGTATCTCTTATGTGTAGGGTAACTGCTGTCTTCATACCACCCCATAGCACCTTACCATCCTGACCTGTGACTCTCATGGTAAGTGATTGAAGTAAACCTTTCTTTAGTTTCTTATATTGCGGATTTTTCGGTTCAATATATGTAAAATCACCACCATACTCGGATATATGATATGTCATCAGGTTGTTGCTATATTCACCATCTTTAAGATTTAACGAGTTATCCAATTCATTAAGATTAAAATGTAGTTCCGTTATACCCCCTAGATTGAATATTTTACTCAACTTAGAGTTTCTAGCTAGTTGTGTTGATTTTACATCACCTCTAACGATTGAATTCAACTCCCTCCCCGTGTAGTGCTGACCCTGTTGTAACCTAACCGTGGTAACTCCATCAGCCAAGGGTATATCTATTGGAGCTGTAGCTACATATGTGACATTATCCGAAAACGTCTCCACGATCGCAACCTCCTTTGTACCATGCGAGTTGTCTATCGGTTGATACAAATAGATTTTCTTCTCGCTATTTACGTCCTTTATTGTGATATACATTATTATATTAGAGATTGTGAATATATTTAAATCAAAGAATGGATGATATTTTCAGATATAACCCGAATGCGGCATATAAGCCAAATGGAGGGCTGGATCTTCAAATATTGGGCGCTAGGGATCTGTACAAACAGGCCATTATTGTGTCTGAAAGTGGCTCTTTCCCCGCTTCCTTTCCTAATATTTTTACCAATTATGAACTTAGTCATAACGCGCAACGTATGAGAATTTGGAATGAGCAACCTTTTAGATTATGGCAAACCCAGCTAAATTTCGCCACTTGGTGCGCTTCAAGTGCCTGTGGGGTAAGTTCGGAACACCTGAAGGATGGTAGATCTATGGTTAGGTCAATATGTCGTTTTCATGTGTATTATCACATTAGACGAATCATTAAGCGCCTACAGACACCTCTACCCTTTGAGGATAGTTTTAATCAATATGATAATCCTTATTCAAATGAGGAATTTCTAAAAATCTGTGGTGAGTATGATGTTGATTCCAACCCCATGAAATACAGAGGTCAGTACTTTTTCACTTCATATCAAAAAAGACGTAAAGACTATCCAACTCCCGGGTTGAGTTATTTCACTAACGACTCCATGACGCGGTGGATTGTGGAAAAATCCGATGGATTTACAAAAACGGGCCTTGTGAAGATCTCGAGCAGTGTTAGGGCCTATGCCTATCTTGTTCTTAGTTCTCAAGCCTCGGCGCGCTCATCCATCCTCGGTAATGATTCAAGTGCTCTGACCGCTCAAAGAGTTTTTATGAATAACCTTGAGGATATTGTTAACCGTAGGGTCGATATTCAGGAGGACATTAAACGTTATCAGGATACGTTAAACTACGCTTCAAGTAAGGTTGATTATTCGGTTGGACAAGGTATTTATATGTTACCTAGTGACATGAATCTCAGAATTAAGACAGGGGTGGTAGGTTACAACAACAAGATTTTGATATCGGGTGAAGATCTTACCATTGGTATCAATCGAAAGGTCAATGTTACCGAATCACATAAGATAACTAAAAAGAAGCCTGTAACACCCGATCATCCTGATCATCCTGATAAACACATTACCGTACACCACGTGGATACTACAGATAAACACATTACTGCACCTTACCACAAAGATACTCCTCCTACACACGAAGATGAGAAGATCGCTCTTGTGATTGTTATGACAACAGGTTATTTCATATGGTATTTGTTTAGATAAAGAATGACGTCAATTAAATGTCAATCAAGCCAGAATAACAATAGAGAAACAATGCATTCCTTACATACCAAATATCCTTAGCAACGGCTACTTTCGTTTTAACTTTTTTCTTATGTAAACAACTTTCTGGTATGTAAAATATGTAAAATCCTATTGTTATAAGCGTTTGATTGACAGATGGTTTTACAAGATAACAAAAACTGCTTTCCGATAGAATCTATAAGTGGTATAAAGAGATGTAATCGTGAATATAAACACAATGGCTTTTCCAACAGTTGAAGAATTTGAACAAAACATAGAACAAGTTACTCCAATCATAAAGTGGAGAGAGCTGCCTAAAAACGATATTTACCTTGTTAAATATGTGAAAGAGATGGAAATATCAAGACCCGGTGCTCTTTCTGAAAAATCTATGTATGCGGAGGTTCAAGATAGAATGGGAAATAAATATAAGACATGGTTGCCTGCAAAACTTTGTGATGAATTGAAGGATTATGGTTGGAAGGGTGATGCCTTTGTCAGATCAAATGGTCTCAAGCAATCTCAAAAGAATCATGAAAATCAATTCTTCAGATATGACATTATGTGGCGCTAAACCTTGCAATGTTGCAATCATCTTTACTTGTTTCTGGTAAAGATAGACACACATATCACTATAATTGGGGGACACGACAGATGAGGGTGGGTAGGGACCCATGGGACGGGGAGGGTGGGGAGGGGCCCAGGGGGACACGGCTGGGGAGGGGGTTTTGGACAGATATTATAGAGCATGCCCGCTTATTTGACGTAAAGTGGTAAAGTGCACATGGATTTTATCGACTCTTCTATCGTTGATTTAACGGGGATGATCTATAATTTAACGTGGGATAGGAAACTGCTAAGGGGGTCTGTCCTAACATTGGTATTTTCCTATCTCTGATGCAACCTAGTAATATCAGAAAAATATCGCTAAACACATGTTGGTACGAATAGGTGACTGAACCGTTGTAACTCAAACGGACTAACACCGTTAGAAAGTCAATGAAATGTTGTTTTTAAAACTGTGGCTATTTCTTCAGCGCGCGATAACGGCTAGGATTGGTCCCGCAGTAAAAAATGACTTTTTTATCTTACTTTTTAATTGAAGCGCTACCACAGCGCCCAGTGTAATTGCTGAGTTTCGGCAATCATTTCAAATTAAGAAGAATGCTATTTCTTGGATTCCACTTGTCTCACTTATCACATTTATCAGGTCAAAGTCCAAAATCAGTTCAATTTAGTACCACAGTCAATCGTTTCACTGTTAAAAGCGATGCAAACTAGTATTATCAAAAAAATATCGCTAAATACATGTTGGTACAAATATGTGACCCAACCGTTGTAACTCAAACGGACTGACACCGTTAAAAAGTCAATGAAATGTAGTTTTTGAAACTGTCGCTATTTCTTCAGCGCGCGATAACGGCTAGGATTGGTCCCGCAGTAAAAAATGACTTTCTTATCTTAATTTTTAATTGAAGCGCTACCACAGCGCCCAGCGCAATCGCTGAGTTTCGGCAATCATTTTAAATTAAGAAGAATGCTATTTCTTGGAGTCCACTTGTCTCACTTATTACATTTATCAGGTCACAATCCAAAGTTAGTTCAATTAAGTCCCAAAGTCAATGCAACCTAGTAATATGAGAAAAATATCGCAAAATACATGTTGGTATGAATATGTGACGCAACCGTTGTAACTGAAGTGGATTGATACCGTTAGAAAGTCAATGAAATGTAATTTTTGAAACTGTCGCTTTTTCTTCAGCGCGCGATAACGGCTAGGATTGGTCCCGCAGTAAAAAATGAATTTTTTATCTCAATTTTTAATTGAAGCACTACCACATCGCTGAGTTTTGGCAATCATTTCAAATTAAGAAGAATGCTATTTCTTGGAGTCCACTTGTCTCACTTATAACATTTATAAGGTCAAAGTCCAATACCAGTTCAATTTAGTACCACAGTCAATAGTTTCACTGTTAAAAGCGATGCAACCTAGTATTATCAAAAAATATCGCTAAATACATGTTGGTACAAATATGTGACCCAACCGTTGTAACTCAAACAGACTGACACCGTTAAAAAGTCAATGAAATGTAGTTTTTGAAACTGTCAATATTTCTTCAGCGCACGATAACGGCTAGGATTGGTCCCACAGTAAAGAATGACTTATTTACCTAAATCTTTAAATGCAGCGCTACCACAGCGCCCAGTGCAATCGCTGAGTTCCAGCAATCATGTCAAATTGAGAAGAATGTTATTTCTTGGAGTCCAATTTTCTCATTTATCAAGTTTATTAGGTCACAGTCCAAAGTTTGTTCAATTAAGTCCCACAGTCAATCTTTTCATTGTTAAAAGCGATGCAACCAAGTAATATAAAAAAAAATATCGCTAAGTACATGTTGGTACGGATATGTGACCCAACCGTTGTAACTCAAACGGACTGACACCGTTAAAAAGTCAATGAAATGTAGTTTTTGAAACTGTCGCTATTTCTTCAGCGCGGGATAACGGCTAGGATTGTTCCCACAGTAAAAAATGACTTATTAATCTAAATTTTTTAATGAAACGCTCCCACAGCGCCCAGTGTAATCGCTGAGTTCCGGCAATCATGTCAATTTGAGAAGAATGTTATTTCTTGGAGTCCAATTTTCTCATTTATCAAATTTATTAGGTCACAGTCCAAAGTTTGTTCAATTAAGTCCCACAGTCAATCTTTTCATTGTTAAAAGCGATGCAACCAAGTAATATAAAAAAAAATATCGCTAAATACATGTTGGTACGAATATGTGACCCAACCGTTGTAACTCAAACGGACTGACACCGTTAAAAAGTCAATGAAATGTAGTTTTTGAAACTGTCGCTATTTCTTCAGCGCGCGATAACGGCTAAGATTGGTCGCGCAGTAAAAAATGACTTTTTTATCTTAATTTTTAATTGAAGCGCTACCACAGTGCCCAGTGTAATTGCTGAGTTTCGGCAATCATGTCAAATTAAGAAGAATGTTATTTCTTGGAGTCCAATTGTCTCCTTTATCACATTTATCAGGTGACAGTCCAAAGTTAGTTCAATTATTTCCCACAGCCAATCGTTTCATAGTTAAAAGCGATGCAACCTAGTAATATCAGAAAAATATCGCTAAATACATGTTGGTACGAGTATGTGACCCAACAGTTGTAACTCAAACGAACTGACACCGTTAGAAAGTCAATGAAATGTAGTTTTTGAAACTGTCGCTATTTCTTCAGCGCGCGAAAACGGATAGGATTGGTCCCACAGCATAGAATGCCTTATTTTTCTAAACTTTTAAATGAAGCGCTACCACAGCGCCCAGTGTTATCGCTAAGTTCCGGCAATCATGTAAAATTAGGAAGAATGTTATTTCTTGGAGTCCAATTTTCTCATTTATCACATTTATTAGGTCACAGTCCAAACTTAGTTCAATTAAGTCCCACAGTCAATCGTTTCATTGTTAAAAGCGATGCAACCTAGTAATATCAAAACAAATATCGCTAAATACATGTTGGTACGAATATTTGACCCAACCCTTGTAACTAAAACGAACTGACACCCTTAGAAAGTCAATGAAATGTAGTTTTTGAAACTGTCGTTATTACTTCAGCGCGCGATAACGGATAGGATTGGTCCCACAGTAAAGAATAAGTTATTTATCTAAATTTTTAAATGAAGCGCTACACCAGCGTCCAGTGTAATCGCTGAGTTCTGGCAATCACGTCAAATTAAGAAGAATGTTATTTATTGGAGTCCAATTGTCTCATTTATCAAATTTACCAGGTTACAGTCTAAAGTTAGTTCAATTAAGTCCCACAGTCAATCGTTTCATTGTTTAAAGCGATGCAACCTAGTAATATCAAAAAATATCGCTAAATACATGTTGGTACGAATATTTGACATAACCGTTGTAACTCGAAACGGACTAACACCGTTAGAAAGTCAATGAAATGTTGTTTTTAAAACTGTGGCTATTTCTTCAGCGCACGATAACGGCTAGGATTGGTCCCGCAGTAAAAAATGACTTTTTTATCTTACTTTTTAATTGAAGCGCTACCACAGCGCCCAGTGTAATCGTTGAGTTTCGGCAATCATTTCAAATTAAGAAGAATGCTATTTCTTGGATTCCACTTGTCTCACTTATCACATTTATCAGGTCAAACTCCAAAATCAGTTCAATTTAGTACCACAGTCAATCGTTTCACTGTTAAAAGCGATGCAAACTAGTATTATCAAAAAAATATCGCTAAATACATGTTGGTACAAATATGTGACCCAACCGTTGTAACTCAAACGGACTGACACCGTTAAAAAGTCAATGAAATGTCGTTTTTGAAACTGTCGCTATTTCTTCAGCGCGCGATAACGGCTAGGATTAGTCCCGCAGTAAAAAAATGACTTTCTTATCTTAATTTTAATTGAAGCGCTACCACAGCGCCCAGCGCAATCGCTGAGTTTCGGCAATCATTTTAAATTAAGAAGAATGCTATTTCTTGAAGTCCACTTGTCTCACTTATTACATTTATCAGGTCACAATCCAAAGTTAGTTCAATTAAGTCCCAAAGTCAATGCAACCTAGTAATATGAGAAAAATATCGCAAAATACATGTTGGTATGAATATGTGACGCAACCGTTGTAACTGAAGTGGATTGATACCGTTAGAAAGTCAATGAAATGTAATTTTTGAAACTGTCGCTTTTTCTTCAGCGCGCGATAACGGCTAGGATTGGTCCCGCAGTAAAAAATGAATTTTTTATCTCAATTTTTAATTGAAGCACTACCACATCGCTTAGTTTCGGCAATCATTTCAAATTAAGAAGAATGCTATTTCTTGGAGTCCACTTGTCTCATTTATCACATTTATCAGGTCACAGTCCAAAGTTAGTTCAATTAAGTCCCACAGTCAATCGTTTCATTGTTAAAAGCGATACAACCAAGTAATATAAAAAAAATATCGCTAAATACATGTTGGTACGAATATGTGACCCAACCGTTGTAACTCAAACGGACTGACACCGTTAGAAAGTCAATGAAATGTAGTTTTTTAAACTGTGGCTATCTCTTCAGCGCGCGATAACGGCTAGGATTGGTCCCGCAGTAAAAAATGACTTTTTATCTTAATTTTTAATTGAAGCGCTACCACCGCGCCCAGTGCAATCGCTGAGTTTCCGCAATCATTTCAAATTAAGAAGCATGCTATTTCTCGGTGTCCACTTGTCTCACTTATTACATTTATCAGTTCACAGTGCAAAGTGAGTTCAATTAAGTCCCACAGTCAATCGTTTCATTGTTAAAAGCGATGCAACCTAGTAATATCAGAAAAATATCGCTAAACACATGTTGGTACGAATAGGTGACTGAACCGTTGTAACTCAAACGGACTAACACCGTTAGAAAGTCAATGAAATGTTGTTTTTAAAACTGTGGCTATTTCTTCAGCGCGCGATAACGGCTAGGATTGGTCCCGCAGTAAAAAATGACTTTTTTATCTTACTTTTTAATTGAAGCGCTACCACAGCGCCCAGTGTAATCGCTGAGTTTCGGCAATCATATCAAATTAAGAAGAATGCTATTTCTTGGATTCCACTTGTCTCACTTATCACATTTATCAGGTCAAAGTCCAAAATCAGTTCAATTTAGTACCACAGTCAATCGTTTCACTGTTAAAAGCGATGCAAACTAGTATTATCAAAAAAATATCGCTAAATACATGTTGGTACAAATATCTGACCCAACCGTTGTAACTCAAACGGACTGACACCGTTAAAAAGTCAATGAAATGTAGTTTTTGAAACTGTCGCTATTTCTTCAGCGCGCGATAACGGCTAGGATTGGTTCCGCAGTAAAAAATGACTTTCTTATCTTAATTTTTAATTGAAGCGCTACCACAGCGCCCAGCGCAATCGCTGAGTTTCGGCAATCATTTTAAATTAAGAAGAATGCTATTTCTAGGAGTCCACTTGTCTCACTTATAACATTTATCAGGTCACAATCCAAAGTTAGTTCAATTAAGACCCACAGTCAATGCAACCTAGTAATATGAGAAAAATATCGCAAAATACATGTTGGTATGAATATGTGACGCAACCGTTGTAACTGAAGTGGATTGATACCGTTAGAAAGTCAATGAAATGTAAGTTTTGAAATTGTTGCTTTTTCTTCAGCGCGCCCTAACGGCTAGGATTGGTCCCGCAGTAAAAAATGAATTTTTTATCTCAATTTTTAATTGAAGCACTACCACATCGCTGAGTTTCGGCAATCATTTCAAATTAAGAAGAATGCTATTTCTTGGAGTCCACTTGTCTCACTTATAACATTTATAAGGTCAAAGTCCAACACCAGTTCAATTTAGTACCACAGTCAATCGTTTCACTGTTAAAAGCGATGCAACCTAGCATTATCAAAAAAATATCGCTAAATACATGTTGGTACAAATATGTGACCCAACCGTTGTAACTCAAACAGACTTACACCGTTAAAAAGTCAATGAAATGTAGTTTTTGAAACTGTCAATATTTCTTCAGCGCACGATAACGGCTAGGATTGGTCCCACAGTAAAGAATGACTTATTTACCTAAATCTTTAAATGCAGCGCTACCACAGCGCCCAGTGCAATCGCTGAGTTCCGGCAATCATGTCAAATTGAGAAGAATGTTATTTCTTGGAGTCCAATTTTCTCATTTATCACATTTATTAGGTCACAGTCCAAAATTAGTTCAATTAAGTCCCACAGTCAATCGTTTCATTGTTAAAAGCGATGCAACCTAGTAATATCAGAAAAATATCGCTAAACACATGTTGGTACGAATAGGTGACTGAACCGTTGTAACCCACACGGACTGACACCGTTAGAAAGTCAATGAAGTGTAGTTTTTGAAACTGTCGCTATTTATTCAGCGCGGGATAACGGCTAGGATTGGTACCACAGTAAAAAATGCCTCTTTAATCTAAATTTTTAAGTGAAGCGCTACCACAGCGCCCAGTGTAATCGCTGAGTTCCGGCAATCCCGTAAAAATAAGAAGAATGTTATTTCTTGGAGTCCAATTGTCTCATTTATCACATTTATCAGGTCACAGTCTAAAGTTAGTTCAATTAAGTCCCACAGTCAATCGTTTCATTGTTAAAAGCGATGCAACCTAGTAATATCAAAACAAATATCGCTAAATACATGTTGGTACGAATATTTGACCCAACCGTTGTAACTAAAACGGACTGACACCGCTAGAAAGTCAATGAAATGTAGTTTTTGAAACTGTCGATATTACTTCAGCGTGCGATAACGGATAGGATTGGTCCCACAGTAAAGAATGAGTTATTTATCTAAATTTTTAAATGAAGCTCTACACCATCGTCCAGTGTAATCGCTGAGTTCCGGCAATCACGTCAAATTAAGAAGAATGTTATTTCTTGGAGTCCAATTGTCTCATTTATCAAATTTACCAGGTTACAGTCTAAAGTTAGTTCAATTAAGTCCCACAGTCAATCGTTTCATTGTTTAAAGCGATGCAACCTAGTAATATCAAAACAAATATCGCTAAATACATGTTGGTACGAATATGTGACCCAACCGTTCTAACTCAAACGGACTGACACCGTTAGAAAGTCAATGAAATGTAGTTTTTGAAACTGTCGATATTTCTTCAGCGCGCGATAACAGATAGGATTGGTCCCACAGTAAAGAATGACTTATTAATCTAAATTTTTAAATGAAGTGCTACCACAGCGCCAATGTGTTATCGCTGAGTTCCGGCAATCATGCCAAATTGAGAAGAATGTTATTTCTTGGAGTCAAATTTTCTCATTTATCACATTTATCAAGTCACAGTCCAAAGTTAGTTCAATTAAGTCCCACAGTCAATCGTTTCATTGTTTAAAGCGATGCAACCTAGTAATATCAAAAAAAAATCGCTAAATACATGTTGGTACGAATATTTGACCCAACCGTTGTAACTCAAACGGACTGACACCATTAAAAAGTCAATCAAATGCAGTTTTTGAAACTGTCGCTATTTCTTCAGCGCGCAATAACGGCTGGGATTGGTCCCACAGTGAAAAAATGACTTTTTCATCTTAATTCTTAAATAAAGCGGTACCACAGCGCCCAGTGTAATCGCTGAGTTTCGGCAATCATGTCAAATTAAGAAGAATGTTATTTCTTGGAGTCCAATTGTCTCACTTATCACATTTATCAGGTCACAGTCCAAAGTTAGTTCATTTAAGTCCCACAGTCGATTGTTTCATTGTTAAAAGCGATGCAACCTAATAATATCAGAAAAATATCGCTAAATACATATTGGTACGAATATGTGACCCACCGGTTGTAACTCAAACGGAGTGACACCATTAAAAATTCAATAAGATGTAGTTTTTGAAACTGTTGCTATTTCTTCAGCGCGCAATAACGGCTAGGATTGGTCCCACAGTAAAAAATGACTTATTAATGTAAATTTTTAAAAGAAGCGCTACCACAGCGCCCAGTGTAAACGCTGAGTTCCGGCAATCATGTCAAATTAAGAAGAATTTTATTTCTTGGAGTCCAATTGTGTCATTTATCAAATTTATAAGGTCACAGTCTAAAGTTAGTTCAATTAAGTCCCACAGTCAATCGTTTCATTGTTTAAAGCGATGCAACCTAGTAATATCAGAAAAATACCGCTAAATGCATGTTGGTACGAATATGTGACCCAACCGTTCTAACTCAAACGGACTGACACCGTTAGAAAGTCAATGAAATTTAGTTTTTGAAACTGTCGATATTTCTTCAGCGCGCGATAACAGATAAGATTGGTCCCACAGTAAAGAATGACTTATTAATCTAAATTTTTAAATGAAGTGCTACAACAGCGCCAATGTGTTATCGCTGAGTTCCGGCAATCATGCCAAATTGAGAAAAATGTTATTTCTTGGAGTCAAATTTTCTCATTTATCACATTTATCAGGTCACAGTCCAAAGTTAGTGCAATTAAGTCCCACAGTCAATCGTTTCATTGTTTAAAGCGATGCAACCTAGTAATATCAAAAAAAAAACGCTAAATACATGTTGGTACGAATAGTTGACCCAACCGTTGTAACTCAAACGGACTGACACCATTAAAAAGTCAATCAAATGCAGTTTTTGAAACTGTCGCTATTTCTTCAGCGCGCGATAACGGCTGGGATTGGTCCCACAGTGAAAAAATGACTTTTTTATCTTAATTCTTAAATGAAGCGGTACCACAGCGCCCAGTGTAATCGCTGAGTTTCGGCAATCATGTCAAATTAAGAAGAATGTTATTTCTTGGAGTCCAATTGTCTCATTTATTACATTTATCAGGTCACAGTCCAAAGTTAGTTCATTTAAGTCCCACAGTCAATTGTTTCATTGTTAAAAGCGATGCAACCTAATAATATCAGAAAAATCTCGCTAAATACATATTGGTACGAATATGTGACCCACAGGTTGTAACTCAAACGGAGTGAAACCATTAAAAAGTCAATAAGATGTAGTTTTTGAAACTGTCGCTATTTCTTCAGCGCGCTATAACGGCTAGGATTGGTCCCACAGTAAAAAATGACTTATTTATCTAAACTTTTAAATGAAGCGCTACCACAGCGCCCAGTGTAATCGCTGAGTTCCGGCAATCACGTCAAATTTCGAAGAATGTTGTTCGTTGGAGTCCAGTTGGCTCACTTATAGTGTTTATAAGGTCACAGTCCAAAATCAGTTCAATTTAGTCCCACAGTAAATCGTTTTATTGTTAAAAGCGATGCAACCTAGTAACATGAGAAAAATATCGCTAAATACATGTTGGTACGAATATGTGACCCAACCGTTGAAACTCAAACGAACTGACATCGTTAGAAAGTCAGTGAAATGTAGCATTTGAAACTGTCTCTATTTCTTCAGCGCGCGCTAACGGTTAGGCTTGGTCCCACAGTAAAAACATGACTTTTTTAGCTTAATTCTTAAAGGAAGCTCTACCACAGCGCCCAGTGTAATCGCTGAAGTTCGGCAATCATGACAAATTAAGAAGAATGTTACTTCATGGAGTCCAATTGTCTCATTTGTCACAATTATCAGGTCACAGTCCAAAGTTTACTTTAATTAAGTCCCACAGTCATTCGTTTCATTGTTAAAAGCGATGCAACCTAGTAATATCAAAACAAATATCGCTAAATACATGTTGGTACGAATATGTGACCCAACCGTTGTAAATCAAACGGACTGACACCGTTAGAAAGTGAATGAAATGTAGTTTTTGAAACTGTTGCTATTTCTTCAGCGCGCGATAACGGCTGGGATTGGTCCCACAGTGAAAAAATGACTTTTTTATCTTAATTCTTAAATGAAGCGGTACCACAGCGCCCAGTGTAATCGCTGAGTTTCGGCAATCATGTCAAATTAGGAAGAATGTTATTTCTCGGAGTCCAATTGTCTCATTTATCACATTTATCAGGTCACAGTACAAAGTTAGTTCCATTAAGTCCCGCAGTCAATCGTTTCATTGTTTAAAGCGATGCAACCTAGTAATATCAGAAAAATACTGCTAAATACATGTTGGTACGAGTATGTGACCCAGACGTTGTAACTCAAACGGACTGACACCGTTAGAAAGTCAATAAAATGTAGTTTTTGAAACTGTTGTTATTTCTTCAGCGCGCGATAACGGCTAGGATTGGTCCCACAGTAAAAAAATGACTTTTTTATTATCTTAATTATTAAATGAAGCGCCCAGTGTAATCGCTGAGTTTCGGCAATCATGTCAAATTAAGAAGAATGTTATTTCTTGGAGTCCAATTGTCTCATTTATCACATTTATCAGGTCACAGTCCAAAGTTAGTTCAATTAAGTTCCACAGTCAATCGTTTCATTGTTAAAAGCGATGCAACCTAGTAATATCAGAAAAATATCGCTAAATACATATTGGTACGAATATGTGACCCACCGGTTGTAACTCAAACGGAGTGACACCATTAAAAAGTCAATAAGATGTAGTTTTTGAAACTGTCGCTATTTCTTCAGCGCGCAATAACGGCTAGGATTGGTCCCACAGTAAAAAATGACTTATTAATGTAAATTTTTAAAAGAAGCGCTACCACAGCGCCCAGTGTAAACGCTGAGTTCCGGCAATCATGTCAAATTAAGAAGAATTTTATTTCTTGGAGTCCAATTGTCTCATTTATCAAATTTGTAAGGTCACAGTCTAAAGTTAGTTCAATTAAGTCCCACAGTCAATCGTTTCATTGTTTAAAGCGATGCAACCTAGTAATATCAGAAAAATACCGCTAAATGCATGTTGGTACGAATATGTGACCCAACCGTTCTAACTCAAACGGACTGACACCATTAGAAAGTCAATGAAATGTTGTTTATGAAACTGTTGATATTTCATGAGCGCGCAATAACGGCTAGGATTGGTCCCACAGTAAAAAATGACTTATTTATCTAAACTTTTAAATGAAGCGCTACCACAGCGCCCAGTGTAATCGCTGAGATCCGGCAATCACGTCAAATTACGAAGAATGTTATTTGTTGGAGTCCAGTTGGCTCACTTATAGTGTTTATAAGGTCACAGTCCAAAATCAGTTCAATTTAGTCCCACAGTCAATCGTTTCATTGTTAAAAGCGATGCAACCTAGTAACATGAGAAAAATATCGCTAAATACATGTTGGTACGAATATGTGACCCAACCGTTGAAACTCAAACGAACTGACATCGTTAGAAAGTCAGTGAAATGTAGCATTTGAAACTGTCTCTATTTCTTCAGCGCGCGCTAACGGTTAGGCTTGGTCCCACAGTAAAAACATGACTTTTTTTAGCTTAATTCTTAAATGAAGCGCTACCACAACGCCCAGTGTAATCGCTGAAGTTCGGCAATCATGACAAATTAAGAAGAATGTTACTTCATGGAGTCCAATTGTCTCATTTGTCACAATTATCAGGTCACAGTCCAAAGTTTGTTCAATTAAGTCCCACAGTCATTCGTTTCATTGTTAAAAGCGATGCAACCTAGTAATATCAAAACAAATATCGCTAAATACATGTTGGTACGAATATGTGACCCAACCGTTGTAAATCAAACGGACTGAGACCGTTAGAAAGTCAATAAAATGTAGTTTATAAAACTGTTGTTATTTCTTCAGCGCGCGATAAGGGCTAGGATTGGTCTCACAGTAAAGAAAAACTTATTTATCTAAATTTTTAAAAGAAGCGCTACCACAGTGCCCAGTGTAAACGCTGAGTTCCGGCAATCATGTCAAATTGAGAAGAATGTTATTTCTTGGAGTCCAATTTTCTCATTTATCACATTTATTAGGTCACAGTCCAAAGTTAGTTCAATTAAGTCCCACAGTCAATCGTTTCATTGTAAAAAGCGATGCAACCTAGTAATATCAAAAAAAATATTGCTAAATACATGTTGGTACGCATATTTGACCCAACCGTTGTAACTAAAACGGACTGACACCAATAAAAAGTCAATAAGATGTAGTTTTTGAAACTGTCGCTATTTCTTCAGCGTGCGATAACGGCTGGGATTGGTCCCACAGTGAAAAAATGACTTTTTTATCTTAATTCTTAAATGAAGCGGTACCACAGCGCCCAGTGTAATCGCTGAGTTTCGGCAAGCATGTCAAATTAGGAAAAATGTTATTTCTCAGAGTCCAATTGTCTCATTTATCACATTTATCAGGTCACAGTACAAAGTTAGTTCAATTAAGTCCGGCAGTCAATCGTTTCATTGTTTAAAGCGATGCAACCTAGTAATATCAGAAAAATACTGCTAAATACATGTTGGTACGAGTATGTGACCCAGACGTTGTAACTCAAACGGACTGACACCGTTAGAAAGTCAATAAAATGTAGTTTTTGAAACTGTTGTTATTTCTTCAGCGCGCGATAACGGCTAGGATTGGTCCCACAGTAAAAAAATGACTTTTTTATTATCTTAATTATTAAATGAAGTGCCCAGTGTAATCGCTGAGTTTCGGCAATCATGTCAAATTAAGAAGAATGTTATTTCTTGGAGTCCAATTGTCTCATTTATCACATTTATCAGGTCACAGTCCAAAGTTAGTTCAATTAAGTTCCACAGTCAATCGTTTCATTGTTAAAAGCGATGCAACCTAGTAATATCAGAAAAATATCGCTAAATACATATTGGTACGAATATGTGACCCACCGGTTGTAACTCAAACGGAGTGACACCATTAAAAAGTCAATAAGATGTAGTTTTTGAAACTGTCGCTATTCCTTCAGCGCGCAATAACGGCTAGGATTGGTCCCACAGTAAAAAATGACTTATTAAAGTAAATTTTTAAAAGAAGCGCTACCACAGCGCCCAGTGTAAACGCTGAGTTCCGGCAATCATGTCAAATTGAGAAGAATGTTATTTCTTGGAGTCCAATTTTCTCATTTATCACATTTATTAGGTCACAGTCCAAAGTTAGTTCAATTAAGTCCCACAGTCAATCGTTTCATTGTAAAAAGCGATGCAACCTATTAATATCAAAAAAAATATTGCTAAATACATGTTGGTACGCATATTTGACCCAACCGTTGTAACTAAAACGGACTGACACCAATAAAAAGTCAATAAGATGTAGTTTTTGAAACTGTCGCTATTTCTTCAGCGTGCGATAACGGCTGGGATTGGTCCCACAGTGAAAAAATGACTTTTTTATCTTAATTCTTAAATGAAGCGGTACCACAGCGCCCAGTGTAATCGCTGAGTTTCGGCAAGCATGTCAAATTAGGAAAAATGTTATTTCTCAGAGTCCAATTGTCTCATTTATCACATTTATCAGGTCACAGTACAAAGTTAGTTCAATTAAGTCCGGCAGTCAATCGTTTCATTGTTTAAAGCGATGCAACCTAGTAATATCAGAAAAATACTGCTAAATACATGTTGGTACGAGTATGTGACCCAGACGTTGTAACTCAAACGGACTGACACCGTTAGAAAGTCAATAAAATGTAGTTTTTGAAACTGTTGTTATTTCTTCAGCGCGCGATAACGGCTAGGATTGGTCCCACAGTAAAAAAATGACTTTTTTATTATCTTAATTATTAAATGAAGTGCCCAGTGTAATCGCTGAGTTTCGGCAATCATGTCAAATTAAGAAGAATGTTATTTCTTGGAGTCCAATTGTCTCATTTATCACATTTATCAGGTCACAGTCCAAAGTTAGTTCAATTAAGTTCCACAGTCAATCGTTTCATTGTTAAAAGCGATGCAACCTAGTAATATCAGAAAAATATCGCTAAATACATATTGGTACGAATATGTGACCCACCGGTTGTAACTCAAACGGAGTGACACCATTAAAAAGTCAATAAGATGTAGTTTTTGAAACTGTCGCTATTCCTTCAGCGCGCAATAACGGCTAGGATTGGTCCCACAGTAAAAAATGACTTATTAAAGTAAATTTTTAAAAGAAGCGCTACCACAGCGCCCAGTGTAAACGCTGAGTTCCGGCAATCATGTCAAATTAAGAAGAATTTTATTTCTTGGAGTCCAATTGTCTCATTTATCAAATTTGTAAGGTCACAGTCTAAAGTTAGTTCAATTAAGTCCCACAGTCAATCGTTTCATTGTTTAAAGCGATGCAACCTAGTAATATCAGAAAAATACCGCTAAATGCATGTTGGTACGAATATGTGACCCAACCGTTCTAACTCAAACGGACTGACACCATTAGAAAGTCAATGAAATGTTCTTTATGAAACTGTTGATATTTCATGAGCGCGCAATAACGGCTAGGATTGGTCCCACAGTAAAAAATGACTTATTTATCTAAACTTTTAAATGAAGCGCTACCACAGCGCCCAGTGTAATCGCTGAGATCCGGCAATCACGTCAAATTACGAAGAATGTTATTTGTTGGAGTCCAGTTGGCTCACTTATAGTGTTTATAAGGTCACAGTCCAAAATCAGTTCAATTTAGTCCCACAGTCAATCGTTTCATTGTTAAAAGCGATGCAACCTAGTAACATGAGAAAAATATCGCTAAATACATGTTGGTACGAATATGTGACCCAACCGTTGAAACTCAAACGAACTGACATCGTTAGAAAGTCAGTGAAATGTAGCATTTGAAACTGTCTCTATTTCTTCAGCGCGCGCTAACGGTTAGGCTTGGTCCCACAGTAAAAACATGACTTTTTTTAGCTTAATTCTTAAATGAAGCGCTACCACAACGCCCAGTGTAATCGCTGAAGTTCGGCAATCATGACAAATTAAGAAGAATGTTACTTCATGGAGTCCAATTGTCTCATTTGTCACAATTATCAGGTCACAGTCCAAAGTTTGTTCAATTAAGTCCCACAGTCATTCGTTTCATTGTTAAAAGCGATGCAACCTAGTAATATCAAAACAAATATCGCTAAATACATGTTGGTACGAATATGTGACCCAACCGTTGTAAATCAAACGGACTGAGACCGTTAGAAAGTCAATAAAATGTAGTTTATAAAACTGTTGTTATTTCTTCAGCGCGCGATAAGGGCTAGGATTGGTCTCACAGTAAAGAAAAACTTATTTATCTAAATTTTTAAAAGAAGCGCTACCACAGTGCCCAGTGTAAACGCTGAGTTCCGGCAATCATGTCAAATTGAGAAGAATGTTATTTCTTGGAGTCCAATTTTCTTATTTATCACATTTATTAGGTCACAGTCCAAAGTTAGTTCAATTAAGTCCCACAGTCAATCGTTTCATTGTAAAAAGCGATGCAACCTAGTAATATCAAAAAAAATATTGCTAAATACATGTTGGTACGCATATTTGACCCAACCGTTGTAACTAAAACGGACTGACACGAATAAAAAGTCAATAAGATGTAGTTTTTGAAACTGTCGCTATTTCTTCAGCGCGCGATAACGGCTGGGATTGGTCCCACAGTGAAAAAATGACTTTTTTATCTTAATTCTTAAATGAAGCGGTACCACAGCGCCCAGTGTAATCGCTGAGTTTCGGCAAGCATGTCAAATTAGGAAAAATGTTATTTCTCAGAGTCCAATTGTCTCATTTATCACATTTATCAGGTCACAGTACAAAGTTAGTTCAATTAAGTCCGGCAGTCAATCGTTTCATTGTTTAAAGCGATGCAACCTAGTAATATCAGAAAAATACTGCTAAATACATGTTGGTACGAGTATGTGACCCAGACGTTGTAACTCAAACGGACTGACACCGTTAGAAAGTCAATAAAATGTAGTTTTTGAAACTGTTGTTATTTCTTCAGCGCGCGATAACGGCTAGGATTGGTCCCACAGTAAAAAAATGACTTTTTTATTATCTTAATTATTAAATGAAGCGGTACCACAGCGCCCAGTGTAATCGCTGAGTTTCGGCAATCATGTCAAATTAAGAAGAATGTTATTTCTTGGAGTCCAATTGTCTCATTTATCACATTTATCAGGTCACAGTCCAAAGTTAGTTCAATTAATTCCCACAGTCAATCGTTTCATTGTTAAAAGCGATGCAACCTAGTAATATCAAAAAAATATCGCTAAATACATATTGGTACGAATATGTGACCCACCGGCTGTAACTCAAACGAAGTGACACCATTAAAAAGTCAATAAGATGTAGTTTTTGAAACTGTCGCTATTTCTTCAGCGCGCAATAACGGCTAGGATTGGTCCCACAGTAGAAAATGACTTATTAATGTAAATTTTTAAAAGAAGCGCTACCACAGCGCCCAGTGTAAACGCTGAGTTCCGGCAATCACGTCAAATTACGAAGAATGTTATTTGTTGGAGTCCAGTCGGCTCACTTATAGTGTTTATAAGGTCACAGTCCAAAATCAGTTCAATTTAGTCCCACAGTCAATCGTTTCATTGTTAAAAGCGATGCAACCTAGTAACATGAGAAAAATATCGCTAAATACATGTTGGTACGAATATGTGACCCAACCGTTGAAACTCAAACGAACTGACATCGTTAGAAAGTCAGTGAAATGAAGCATTTGAAACTGTCGATATTTCTTCAGCGCGCGATGACGGATAGGATTGGTCCCGCAGTAAAAAGTGAGTTATTAATTTCAATTTTTAAATGAAGTGCTACCACAGCGCCCAGTGTTATCGCTGAGTTCCGGCAATCATGTAAAATTGAGAAGAATGTTATTTCTTGGAGTCCAATTTTCTCATTTATCACATTTATTAGGTCACAGTTCAAAGTTAGTTCAATTAAGTCCCACAGTCAATCATTTCATTGTTAAAAGCGATGCAAGCTAGTAATATCAAAAAAAATATCGCTAAATACATGTTGGTACAAATATTTGACCCAACCGTTGTAACTAAAACGGACTGACACCGTTAGAAAGTCAATGAAATGTAGTTTTTGAAACTGTCGATATTACTTCAGCGCGCGATAACGGATAGGATTAGTCCCACAGTAAAGAATGAGTTATTTATCTAAATTTTTAAATGAAGCGCTACACCAGCGTCCAGTGTAATCGCTGAGTTCCGGCAATCACGTCAAATTAAGAATAATGTTATTTTTTGGAGTCTAATTGTCTCATTTATCAAATTTATCCGGTTTCAGTCTAAAGTTAGTTCAATTAAGTCCCACAGTCAATCGTTTCATTGTTTAAAGCGATGCAACCAAGTAATATCAGAAAAATACCGCTAAATACATGTTGGTACGAATATGTGACACAACCGTTGAAACTCAAACGGACTGACATCGTTAGAAAGTCAATAAAATGTAGCTTATAAAACTGTTGATATTTCTTCAGCGCGCGATAAGGGCTAGGATTGGTCTCACAGTAAAGAATAACTTATTTATCTAAATTTTTAAAAGAAGCGCTACCACAGCGCCCAGTGTAAACGCTGAGTTCCGGCAATCATGTCAAATTGAGAAGAATGTTATTTCTTGGAGTCCAATTTTCTCATTTATCACATTTATTAGGTCACAGTCCAAAGTTAGTTCAATTAAGTCCCACAGTCAATCGTTTCATTGGTAAAAGCGATGCAACCTAGTAATATCAAAAAAAATATCGCTAAATACATGTTGGTACGAATATTTGACCCAACCGTTGTAACTAAAACGGACTGACACGAATAAAAAGTCAATAAGATGTAGTTTTTGAAACTGCCGCTATTTTTTCAGCGCGCGATACAGCTAGGATTGGTCCCACAGTGAAAAATGACGTATCAATGTAAATTTTTAAAAGAAGCGCTACACAGCGCCCAGTGTAAACGCTGAGTTCCGGCAATCATGTTACATTAAGAAGAATGTTATTTCTTGGAGTCCAATTTTCTCATTTATCACATTTATCAGGTCACAGTCCAAGGTTAGTTCAATTAAGTCCCACAGTCATTCGTTTCATTGTTAAAAGCGATGCAACCTAGTAATATCAAAAAAAATATCGTTAAATACATGTTGGTACTAATATCTGACTCAACCGTTGTAACTCAAACGGACTGACACCGTTAGAAAGTCAATAAAATGTAGTTTTTGAAACTGTCGATATTACTTCAGCGCGCGATAACGGATAGGATTAGTCCCACAGTAAAGAATGAGTTATTTATCTAAATTTTTAAATGAAGCGCTACACCAGCGTCCAGTGTAATCGCTGAGTTCCGGCAATCACGTCAAATTAAGAATAATGTTATTTCTTGGAGTCTAATTGTCTCATTTATCAAATTTATCCGGTTTCAGTCTAAAGTTAGTTCAATTAAGTCCCACAGTAAATCGTTTAATTGTTTAAAGCGATGCAACCAAGTAATATCAGAAAAATACCGCTAAATACATGTTGGTACGAATATGTGACACAACCGTTGAAACTCAAACGGACTGACATCGTTAGAAAGTCAATAAAATGTAGCTTATAAAACTGTTGATATTTCTTCAGCGCGCGATAATGGCTAGGATTGGTCTCACAGTAAAGAATAACTTATTTATCTAAATTTTTAAAAGAAGCGCTACCACAGCGCCCAGTGTAAACGCTGAGTTCCGGCAATCATGTCAAATTGAGAAGAATGTTATTTCTTGGAGTCCAATTTTCTCATTTATCACATTTATTAGGTCACAGTCCAAAGTTAGTTCAATTAAGTCCCACAGTCAATCATTTCATTGTTAAAAGCGATGCAAGCTAGTAATATTAAAAAAAATATCGCTAAATACATGTTGGTACGAATATTTGACCCAACCGTTGTAACTAAAACGGACTGACACCGTTAGAAAGTCAATGAAATGTAGTTTTTGAAACTGTCGATATTACTTCAGCGCGCGATAACGGATAGGATTAGTCCCACAGTAAAGAATGAGTTATTTATCTAAATTTTTAAATGAAGCGCTACACCAGCGTCCAGTGTAATCGCTGAGTTCCGGCAATCACGTCAAATTAAGAATAATGTTATTTCTTGGAGTCTAATTGTCTCATTTATCAAATTTATCCGGTTTCAGTCTAAAGTTAGTTCAATTAAGTCCCACAGTCAATCGTTTAATTGTTTAAAGCGATGCAACCAAGTAATATCAGAAAAATACCGCTAAATACATGTTGGTACGAATATTTGACCCAACCGTTGTAACTAAAACGGACTGACACGAATAAAAAGTCAATAAGATGTAGTTTTTGAAACTGCCGCTATTTTTTCAGCGCGCGATACAGCTAGGATTGGTCCCACAGTGAAAAATGACGTATCAATGTAAATTTTTAAAAGAAGCGCTACACAGCGCCCAGTGTAAACGCTGAGTTCCGGCAATCATGTTACATTAAGAAGAATGTTATTTCTTGGAGTCCAATTGTCTCATTTATCACATTTATCAGGTCACAGTCCAAGATTAGTTCAATTAAGTCCCACAGTCATTCGTTTCATTGTTAAAAGCGATGCAACCTAGTAATATCAAAATAATGTCGCTAAATACATGTTGGTACGAATATGTGACACAACCGTTGAAACTCAAACGGACTGACATCGTTAGAAAGTCAATAAAATGTAGCTTATAAAACTGTTGATATTTCTTAAGCGCGCGATAATGGCTAGGATTGGTCTCACAATAAAGAATAACTTATTTATCTAAATTTTTAAAAGAAGCGCTACCACAGCGCCCAGTGTAAACGCTGAGTTCCGGCAATCATGTCAAATTGAGAAGAATGTTATTTCTTGGAGTCCAATTTTCTCATTTATCACATTTATTAGGTCACAGTCCAAAGTTAGTTCAATTAAGTCCCACAGTCAATCATTTCATTGTTAAAAGCGATGCAAGCTAGTAATATTAAAAAAAATATCGCTAAATACATGTTGGTACGAATATTTGACCCAACCGTTGTAACTAAAACGGACTGACACCGTTAGAAAGTCAATGAAATGTAGTTTTTGAAACTGTCGATATTACTTCAGCGCGCGATAACGGATAGGATTAGTCCCACAGTAAAGAATGAGTTATTTATCTAAATTTTTAAATGAAGCGCTACACCAGCGTCCAGTGTAATCGCTGAGTTCCGGCAATCACGTCAAATTAAGAATAATGTTATTTCTTGGAGTCTAATTGTCTCATTTATCAAATTTATCCGGTTTCAGTCTAAAGTTAGTTCAATTAAGTCCCACAGTCAATCGTTTAATTGTTTAAAGCGATGCAACCAAGTAATATCAGAAAAATACCGCTAAATACATGTTGGTACGAATATGTGACACAACCGTTGAAACTCAAACGGACTGACATCGTTAGAAAGTCAATAAAATGTAGCTTATGAAACTGTTGATATTTCTTCAGCGCGCGATAAGGGCTAGGATTGGTCTCACAGTAAAGAATAACTTATTTATCTAAATTTTTAAAAGAAGCGCTACCACAGCGCCCAGTGTAAACGCTGAGTTCCGGCAATCATGTCAAATTGAGAAGAATGTTATTTCTTGGAGTCCAATTTTCTCATTTATCACATTTATTAGGTCACAGTCCAAAGTTAGTTCAATTAAGTCCCACAGTCAATCGTTTCATTGTTCAAAGCGATGCAACCTAGTAATATCAAAAAAAATATCGCTAAATACATGTTGGTACGAATATTTGACCCAACCGTTGTAACTAAAACGGAATAACACGAATAAAAAGTCAATAAGATGTAGTTTTTGAAACTGTCGCTATTTTTTCAGCGCGCGATAACAGCTAGGATTGGTCCCACAGTGAAAAATGACTTATCAATGTAAATTTTTAAAAGAAGCGCTACACAGCGCCCAGTGTAAACGCTGAGTTCCGGCAATCATGTTATATTAAGAAGAATGTTATTTCTTGGAGTCCAATTTTCTCATTTATCACATTTATCAGGTCACAGTCCAAGGTTAGTTCAATTAACTCCCACAGTCATTCGTTTCATTGTTAAAAGCGATGCAACCTAGTAATATCAAAAAAAATATCGTTAAATACATGTTGGTACTAATATCTGACTCAACCGTTGTAACTCAAACGGACTGACACCGTTAGAAAGTCAATAAAATGTAGTTTTTGAAACTGTCGATATTTCTTCAGCGCGCGATGACGGCTAGGATTGGTCCCACAGTAAAAAAATGACTTTTTTAGCTTAATTCTTAAATGACGCGCTACCACAGCGCCCAGTGTAATCGCTAAAGTTCGGCAATCATGTCAAATTAAGAATAATGTTATTTCTTGGAGTCCAATTGTCTCATTTATCACATTTATCAGGTCACAGTCCAAGATTAGTTCAATTAAGTCCCACAGTCAATCGTTTCATTGTTTAAAGCGATGCAACCAAGTAATATCAGAAAAATACCGCTAAATACATGTTGGTACGAATATGTGACACAACCGTTGAAACTCAAACGGACTGACATCGTTAGAAAGTCAATAAAATGTAGCTTATAAAACTGTTGATATTTCTTCAGCGCGCGATAAGGGCTAGGATTGGTCTCACAGTAAAGAATAACTTATTAATCTAAATTTTTAAAAGAAGCGCTACCACAGCGCCCAGTGTAATCGCTAAAGTTCGGCAATCATGTCAAATTAAGAATAATGTTATTTCTTGGAGTCCAATTGTCTCATTTATCACATTTATCAGGTCACAGTCCAAAGTTAGTTCAATTAAGTCCCACAGTCAATCATTTCATTGTTAAAAGCGATGCAAGCTAGTAATATCAAAAAAAATATCGCTAAATACATGTTGGTACGAATATTTGACCCAACCGTTGTAACTAAAACGGACTGACACCGTTAGAAAGTCAATGAAATGTAGTTTTTGAAACTGTCGATATTACTTCAGCGCGCGATAACGGATAGGATTAGTCCCACAGTAAAGAATGAGTTATTTATCTAAATTTTTAAATGAAGCGCTACACCAGCGTCCAGTGTAATCGCTGAGTTCCGGCAATCACGTCAAATTAAGAATAATGTTATTTCTTGGAGTCTAATTGTCTCATTTATCAAATTTATCCGGTTTCAGTCTAAAGTTAGTTCAATTAAGTCCCACAGTCAATCGTTTAATTGTTTAAAGCGATGCAACCAAGTAATATCAGAAAAATACCGCTAAATACATGTTGGTACGAATATGTGACACAACCGTTGAAACTCAAACGGACTGACATCGTTAGAAAGTCAATAAAATGTAGCTTATAAAACTGTTGATATTTCTTCAGCGCGCGATAAGGGCTAGGATTGGTCTCACAGTAAAGAATAACTTATTTATCTAAATTTTTAAAAGAAGCGCTACCACAGCGCCCAGTGTAAACGCTGAGTTCCGGCAATCATGTCAAATTGAGAAGAATGTTATTTCTTGGAGTCCAATTTTCTCATTTATCACATTTATTAGGTCACAGTCCAAAGTTAGTTCAATTAAGTCCCACAGTCAATCGTTTCATTGTTCAAAGCGATGCAACCTAGTAATATCAAAAAAAATATCGCTAAATACATGTTGGTACGAATATTTGACCCAACCGTTGTAACTAAAACGGAATAACACGAATAAAAAGTCAATAAGATGTAGTTTTTGAAACTGTCGCTATTTTTTCAGCGCGCGATAACAGCTAGGATTGGTCCCACAGTGAAAAATGACTTATCAATGTAAATTTTTAAAAGAAGCGCTACACAGCGCCCAGTGTAAACGCTGAGTTCCGGCAATCATGTTATATTAAGAAGAATGTTATTTCTTGGAGTCCAATTTTCTCATTTATCACATTTATCAGGTCACAGTCCAAGGTTAGTTCAATTAAGTCCCACAGTCATTCGTTTCATTGTTAAAAGCGATGCAACCTAGTAATATCAAAAAAAATATCGTTAAATACATGTTGGTACTAATATCTGACTCAACCGTTGTAACTCAAACGGACTGACACCGTTAGAAAGTCAATAAAATGCAGTTTTTGAAACTGTCGATATTTCTTCAGCGCGCGATGACGGCTAGGATTGGTCCCACAGTAAAAAAATGACTTTTTTAGCTTAATTCTTAAATGACGCGCTACCACAGCGCCCAGTGTAATCGCTAAAGTTCGGCAATCATGTCAAATTAAGAATAATGTTATTTCTTGGAGTCCAATTGTCTCATTTATCACATTTATCAGGTCACAGTCCAAGATTAGTTCAATTAAGTCCCACAGTCATTCGTTTCATTGTTAAAAGCGATGCAACCTAGTAATATCAAAAAAATGTCGCTAAATACATGTTGGTACGAATATGTGACACAACCGTTGAAACTCAAACGGACTGACATCGTTAGAAAGTCAATAAAATGTAGCTTATAAAACTGTTGATATTTCTTCAGCGCGCGATAAGGGCTAGGATTGGTCTCACAGTAAAGAATAACTTATTAATCTAAATTTTTAAAAGAAGCGCTACCACAGCGCCCAGTGTAAACGCTGAGTTCCGGCAATCATGTCAAATTGAGAAGAATGTTATTTCTTGGAGTCCAATTTTCTCATTTATCACATTTATTAGGTCACAGTCCAAAGTTAGTTCAATTAAGTCCCACAGTCAATCGTTTCATTGTTAAAAGCGATGCAACCTAGTAATATCAAAAAAAATATCGCTAAATACATGTTGTACGAATATTTGACCCAACCGTTGTAACTAAAACGGACTGACACGAATAAAAAGTCAATAAGATGTAGTTTTTGAAACTGTCGCTATTTTTTCAGCGCGCGATAACGGCTAGGATTGGTCCCACAGTGAAAAATGACTTATCAATGTAAATTTTTAAAAGAAGCGCTACACAGCGCCCAGTGTAAACGCTGAGTTCCGGCAATCATGTTATATTAAGAAGAATGTTATTTCTTGGAGTCCAATTGTCTCATTTATCACATTTATCAGGTCACAGTCCAAGATTAGTTCAATTAAGTCCCACAGTCATTCGTTTCATTGTTAAAAGCGATGCAACCTAGTAATATCAAAAAAATGTCGCTAAATACATGTTGGTACGAATATGTGACACAACCGTTGAAACTCAAACGGACTGACATCGTTAGAAAGTCAGTGAAATGTAGCCTTTGAAACTGTCTCTATTTCTTCAGCGCGCGCTAACGGCTAGGATTGGTCCCACAGTAAAAAAATGCCTTTTTTTAGCTTAATTCTTAAATGACGCGCTACCACAGCGCCCAATGTAATCGCTAAAGTTCGGCAATCATGTCAAATTCAGAAGAATGTTATTTCTTGGAGTCCAATTGTCTCATTTATCACATTTATCAGGACACAGTCCAAAGTTGGTTCAATTAAGTCCCACAGTCATTCGTTTCATTGTTAAAAGCGATGCAACCTAGTAATATCGAAACAAATATCGCTAAATACATGTTGGTACGAATATGTGACCCAACCGTTCTAACTCAAACGGACTGACACCGTTAGAAAGTCAATGAAATTTAGTTTTTAAAACTGTCGATATTACTTCAGCGCGCGATAACAGATTGGATTGGTCCCACAGTAAAGAATGACTTATTAAACTAAATTTTTAAATGAAGTGCTACCACAGCGCCCAGTGTAAACGCTGAGTTCCGGCAATCATGTCAAATTGAGAAGAATGTTATTTCTTGGAGTCCAATTTTCTCATTTATCACATTTATTAGGTCACAGTCCAAAGTTAGTTCAATTAAGTCCCACAGTCAATCGTTTCATTGTTAAAAGAGATGCAAGCTAGTAATATCTAAAAAAATATCGCTAAATACATGTTGGTACGAATATTTGACCCAACCGTTGTAACTAAAACGGACTGACACCGTTAGAAAGTCAATGAAATGTAGTTTTTGAAACTGTCGATATTACTTCAGCGCGCGATAACAGATAGGATTAGTCCCACAGTAAAGAATGACTTATTAAACTAAATTTTTAAATGAAGTGCTACCACAGCGCCCAGTGTAATCGCTGAAGTTCGGCAGTCATGTCAAATTAAGAAGAATGTTATTTCTTGGAGTCCAATTGTCTCATTTATCACATTTATCATGTCACAGTCCAAAGTTAGTTCAATTAAGTCCCACAGTCATTCGTTTCATTGTTAAAAGCGATGCAACCTAGTAATATCAAAACAAATATCGCTAAATACATGTTGGTACGAATATGTGACCCAACCGTTGTAACTCAAACTGACTGACACCGTTAAAAAGTCAATGAAATGTAGTTTTTGAAACTGTCTATATTTCTTCAGCGCGCGATAACGGCTAGGATTGGTTCCACAGTAAAAAATGACTTATTAATCTAAATTTTTAAATGAAGTGCTACCACAGCGCCCAGTGTTATCGCTGAGTTCCGGCAATCATGCCAAATTGAGAAGAATGTTATTTCTTGGAGTCAAATTTTCTCATTTATCACATTTATTAGGTCACAGTCCAAAGTTAGTTCAATTAAGTCCCACAGTCAATCGTTTCATTGTTAAAAGAGATGCAAGCTAGTAATATCTAAAAAAATATCGCTAAATACATGTTGGTACGAATATTTGACCCAACCGTTGTAACTAAAACGGACTGACACCGTTAGAAAGTCAATGAAATGTAGTTTTTGAAACTGTCGATATTACTTCAGCGCGCGATAACAGATAGGATTAGTCCCACAGTAAAGAATGAGTTATTTATCTAAATTTTTAAATGAAGCGCTACACCAGCGTCCAGTGTAATCGCTGAGTTCCGGCAATCACGTCAAATTAAGAAGAATGTTATTTCTTGGAGTCTAATTGTCTCATTTATCAAATTTATCCGGTTGCAGTCTAAAGTTAGTTCAATTAAGTTCCACAGTCAATCGTTTCATTGTTTAAAGCGATGCAACCAAGTAATATCAGAAAAATACCGCTAAATACATGTTGGTACGAATATGTGACACAACCGTTGAAACTCAAACGGACTGACATCGTTAGAAAGTCAATAAAATGTAGTTTATAAAGCTGTTGATATTTCTTCAGCGCGCGATAAGGGCTAGGATTGGTCTCACAGTAAAGAATAACTTATTTATCTAAATTTTTAAAAGAAGCGCTACCACAGCGCCCAGTGTAAACGCTGAGTTCCGGCAATCATGTCAAATTGAGAAGAATGTTATTTCTTGGAGTCCAATTTTCTCATTTATCACATTTATTAGGTCACAGTCCAAAGTTAGTTCAATTAAGTCCCACAGTCAATCGTTTCATTGTTAAAAGCGATGCAACCTAGTAATATCAAAAAAAATATCGCTAAATACATGTTGGTACGAATATTTGACCCAACCGTTGTAACTAAAACGGACTGACACCAATAAAAAGTCAATAAGATGTAGTTTTTGAAACTGTCGCTATTTTTTCAGCGCGCGATAACGGCTAGGATTGGTCCCACAGTAAAAAATGAAATATCAATGTAAATTTTTAAAAGAAGCGCTACACAGCGCCCAGTGTAAACGCTGAGTTCCGGCAATCATGTTATATTAAGAAGAACGTTATTTCTTGGAGTCCAATTTTCTCATTTATCACATTTATCAGGTCACAGTCCAAGGTTAGTTCAATTAAGTCCCACAGTCACTCGTTTCATTGTTAAAAGCGATGCAACCTAGTAATATCAAAAAAAAATATCGTTAAATACATGTTGGTACTAATATCTGACTCAACTGTTGTAACTCAAACGGACTGACACCGTTAGAAAGTCAATAACATGTAGTTTTTGAAACTGTCGATATTTCTACGGCGCGCGATGACGGCTAGGATTGGTCCCGCAATAAAAAATGAGTTATTAATCTAAATTTTTAAATGAGGTGCTACAACAGCGCCCAGTGTTATCGCTGAGTTCCGGCAATCATGTAAAATTGAGAAGAATGTTATTTCTTGGAGTCCAATTTTCTCATTTATCACATTTAATAGGTCACAGTCCAAAGTTAGTTCAATTAAGTCCCACAGTCAATCGTTTCATTGTTAAAAGCGATGCAAGCTAGTAATATCAAAAAAAATATCGCTAAATACATGTTGGTACGAATATTTGACCCAACCGTTGTAACTAAAACGGACTGACACCGTTAGAAAGTCAATGAAATGTAGTTTTTAAAACTGTGGATATTACTTCAGCGCGCGATAACGGATAGGATTGGTCCCACAGTAAAGAATGAGTTATTTATCTAAATTTTTAAATGAAGCGCTACACCAGCGTCCAGTGTAATCGCTGAGTTCAGGCAATCACGTCAAATTAAGAAGAATGTTATTTCTTGGAGTCTAATTGTCTCATTTATCAAATTTATCAGGTTACAGTCTAAAGTTAGTTCAATTAAGTCCCACAGTCAATCGTTTCATTGTTTAAAGCGATGCAACCAAGTAATATCAGAAAAATACCGCTAAATACATGTTGGTACGAATATGTGACACAACCGTTGAAACTCAAACGGACTGACATCGTTAGTAAGTCAGTGAAATGTAGCCTTTGACACTGTCTCTATTTCTTCAGCGCGCGCTAACGGCTAGGATTGGTCCCACAGTAAAAAAATGACTTTTTTTAGCTTAATTCTTAAATGACGCGCTACCACAGCGCCCAGTGTAATCGCTAAAGTTCGGCAATCATGTCAAATTAAGAATAATGTTATTTCTTGGAGACCAATTGTCTCATTTATCACATTTATCAGGTCACAGTCCAAGATTAGTTCAATTAAGTCCCACAGTCAATCGTTTCATTGTTAAAAGCGATGCAACCTAGTAATATCAAAAAAATGTCGCTAAATACATGTTTGTACGAACATGTGACACAACCGTTGAAACTCAAACGGACTGACATCGTTAGAAAGTCAGTGAAATGTAGCCTTTGAAACTGTCTCTATTTCTTCAGCGCGCGCTAACGGCTAGGATTGGTCCCACAGTTAAAAAATGACTTTTTTTAGCTTAATTTTTAAATGACGCGCTACCACAGCGCCCAGTGTAATCGCTAAAGTTCGGCAATCATGTCAAATTAAGAATAATGTTATTTCTTGGAGTCCAATTGTCTCATTTATCACATTTATCAGGTCACAGTCCAAGATTAGTTCAATTAAGTCCCACAGTCATTCGTTTCATTGTTAAAAGCGATGCAACCTAGTAATATCAAAAAAATGTCGCTAAATACATGTTGGTACGAATATGTGACCCAACCGTTCTAACTCAAACGGACTGACACCGTTAGAAAGTCAATGACATGTAGTTTTTGAAACTGTCGATATTTCTTCAGCGCGCGATAACAGATAGGATTGGTCCCACAGTAAAGAATGACTTATTTATCTACATTTTTAAATGAAGCGCTAAACCAGCGTACAGTGTAATCGCTGAAGTTCGGCAATCATGTCAAATTCAGAAGAATGTTATTTCTTGGAGTCCAATTGTCTCATTTATCACATTTATCAGGACACAGTCCAAAGTTAGTTCAATTAAGTCCCACAGTCATTCGTTTCATTATTAAAAGCGATGCAACCTAGTAATATCGAAACAAATATCGCTAAATACATGTTGGTACAAATATGTGACCCAACCGTTCTAACTCAAACGGACTGACACCGTTAGAAAGTCAATGAAATGTCGTTTTTAAAACTGTCGATATTACTTCAGCGCGCGATAACAGATTGGATTGGTCCCACAGTAAAGAATGACTTATTAAACTAAATTTTTAAATGAAGTGCTACCACAGCGCCCAGTGTAATCGCTGAAGTTCGGCAGTCATGTCAAATTAAGAAGAATGTTATTTCTTGGAGTCCAATTGTCTCATTTATCACATTTATCATGTCACAGTCCAAAGTTAGTTCAATTAAGTCCCACAGTCATTCGTTTCATTGTTAAAAGCGATGCAACCTAGTAATATCAAAACAAATATCGCTAAATACATGTTGGTACGAATATGTGACCCAACCGTTGTAACTCAAACGGACTGACACCGTTAAAAAGTCAATGAAATGTAGTTTTTGAAACTATCTATATTTCTTCAGCGCGTAATAACGGCTAGGATTGGTTCCACAGTAAAAAATGACTTATTAATCTAAATTTTTAAATGAAGTGCTACCACAGCGCCCAGTGTTATCGCTGAGTTCCGGCAATCATGTCAAATTGAGAAGAATGTTATTTCTTGGAGTCAAATTTTCTCATTTATCACATTTGTTAGGTCACAGTCCAAAGTTAGTTCAATTAAGTCCCACAGTCATTCGTTTCATTGTTAAAAGCGATGCAACCTAGTAATATCAAAAAAATGTCGCTAAATACATGTTGGTACGAATATGTGACACAACCGTTGAAACTCAAACGGACTGACATCGTTAGAAAGTCAATAAAATGTAGCTTATAAAACTGTTGATATTTCTTCAGCGCGCGATAAGGGCTAGGATTGGTCTCACAGTAAAGAATAACTTATTTATCTAAATTTTTAAAAGAAGCGCTACCACAGCGCCCAGTGTAAACGCTGAGTTCCGGCAATCATGTCAAATTGAGAAGAATGTTATTTCTTGGAGTCCAATTTTCTCATTTATCACATTTATTAGGTCACAGTCCAAAGTTAGTTCAATTAAGTCCCACAGTCAATCGTTTCATTGTTAAAAGCGATGCAACCTAGTAATATAAAAAAAAAATATCGCTAAATACATGTTGGTACGAATATTTGACCCAACCGTTGTAACTAAAACGGACTGACTCCAATAAAAAGTCAATAAGATGTAGTTTTTGAAACTGTCGCTATTTCTTCAGCGCGCGATAACGGCTAGGATTGGTCCCACAGTAAAAAATGACTTATCAATGTAAATTTTTAAAAGAAGCGCTACACAGCGCTCAGTGTAAACGCTGAGTTTCGGCAATCATGTTATATTAAGAAGAATGTTATTTCTTGGAGTCCAATTTTCTCATTTATCACATTTATCAGGTCACAGTCCAAGGTTAGTTCAATTAAGTCCCACAGTCATTCGTTTCATTGTTAAAAGCGATGCAACCTAGTAATATCAAAAAAAATATCGTTAAATACATGTTGGTACTAATATCTGACTCAACCGTTGTAACTCAAACGGACTGACACCGTTAGAAAGTCAATAAAATGTAGTTTTTGAAACTGTCGATATTTCTTCAGCGCGCGATGACGGCTAGGATTGGTCCCGCAATAAAAAATGAGTTATTAATCTAAATTTTTAAATGAGGTGCTACCACAGCGCCCAGTGTTATCGCTGAGTTCCGGCAATCA
The DNA here is from genome assembly GCF_029227915.1 of Hydractinia symbiolongicarpus. Lineage (NCBI taxonomy): Eukaryota > Metazoa > Cnidaria > Hydrozoa > Anthoathecata > Hydractiniidae > Hydractinia > Hydractinia symbiolongicarpus. Next base: position 31,122,760 of record NC_079881.1, read on the forward strand.
TGTAAAATTGAGAAGAATGTTATTTCTTGGAGTCAAATTTTCTCATTTATCACATTTGTTAGGTCACAGTCCAAAGTTAGTTCAATTAAGTCCCACAGTCATTCGTTTCATTGTTAAAAGCGATGCAACCTAGTAATATCAAAAAAATGTCGCTAAATACATGTTGGTACGAATATGTGACACAACCGTTGAAACTCAAACGGACTGACATCGTTAGAAAGTCAATAAAATGTAGCTTATAAAACTGTTGATATTTCTTCAGCGCGCGATAAGGGCTAGGATTGGTCTCACAGTAAAGAATAACTTATTTATCTAAATTTTTAAAAGAAGCGCTACCACAGCGCCCAGTGTAAACGCTGAGTTCCGGCAATCATGTCAAATTGAGAAGAATGTTATTTCTTGGAGTCCAATTTTCTCATTTATCACATTTATTAGGTCACAGTCCAAAGTTAGTTCAATTAAGTCCCACAGTCAATCGTTTCATTGTTAAAAGCGATGCAACCTAGTAATATAAAAAAAAAATATCGCTAAATACATGTTGGTACGAATATTTGACCCAACCGTTGTAACTAAAACGGACTGACTCCAATAAAAAGTCAATAAGATGTAGTTTTTGAAACTGTCGCTATTTCTTCAGCGCGCGATAACGGCTAGGATTGGTCCCACAGTAAAAAATGACTTATCAATGTAAATTTTTAAAAGAAGCGCTACACAGCGCTCAGTGTAAACGCTGAGTTTCGGCAATCATGTTATATTAAGAAGAATTTTATTTCTTGGAGTCCAATTTTCTCATTTATCACATTTATCAGGTCACAGTCCAAGGTTAGTTCAATTAAGTCCCACAGTCATTCGTTTCATTGTTAAAAGCGATGCAACCTAGTAATATCAAAAAAAATATCGTTAAATACATGTTGGTACTAATATCTGACTCAACCGTTGTAACTCAAACGGACTGACACCGTTAGAAAGTCAATAAAATGTAGTTTTTGAAACTGTCGATATTTCTTCAGCGCGCGATGACGGCTAGGATTGGTCCCGCAATAAAAAATGAGTTATTAATCTAAATTTTTAAATGAGGTGCTACCACAGCGCCCAGTGTTATCGCTGAGTTCCGGCAATCATGTAAAATTGAGAAGAATGTTATTCCTTGGAGTCCAATTTTCTTATTTATCACATTTAATAGGTCACAGTCCAAAGTTAGTTCAATTAAGTCCCACAGTCAATCGTTTCATTGTTAAAAGCGATGCAAGCTAGTAATATCAAAAAAAATATCGCTAAATACATGTTGGTACGAATATTTGACCCAACCGTTGTAACTAAAACGGACTGACACCGTTAGAAAGTCAATGAAATGTAGTTTTTGAAACTGTGGATATTACTTCAGCGCGCGATAACGGATAGGATTGGTCCCACAGTAAAGAATGAGTTATTAATCTAAATTTTTAAATGAAGCGCTACACCAGCGTCCAGTGTAATCGCTGAGTTCAGGCAATCACGTCAAATTAAGAAGAATGTTATTTCTTGGAGTCTAATTGTCTCATTTATGAAATTTATCAGGTTACAGTCTATAGTTAGTTCAATTAAGTCCCACAGTCAATCGTTTCATTGTTTAAAAAGATGCAACCAAGTAATATCAGAAAAATACCGCTAAATACATGTTGGTACGAATATGTGACACAACCGTTGAAACTCAAACGGACTGACATCGTTAGAAAGTCAGTGAAATGTAGCCTTTGAAACTGTCTCTATTTCTTCAGCGCGCGCTAACGGCTAGGATTGGTCCCACAGTAAAAAAATGACTTTTTTTAGCTTAATTCTTAAATGACGCGCTACCACAGCGCCCAGTGTAATCGCTAAAGTTCGGCAATCATGTCAAATTAAGAATAATGTTATTTCTTGGAGTCCAATTGTCTCATTTATCACATTTATCAGGTCACAGTCCAAGATTAGTTCAATTAAGTCCCACAGTCATTCGTTTCATTGTTAAAAGCGATGCAACCTAGTAATATCAAAAAAATGTCACTAAATACATGTTGGTACGAATATGTGACACAACCGTTGAAACTCAAACGGACTGACATCGTTAGAAAGTCAGTGAAATGTAGCCTTTGAAACTGTCTCTATTTCTTCAGCACGCGCTAACGGCTAGGATTGGTCCCACAGTAAAAAAATGACTTTTTTTAGCTTAATTCTTAAATGACGCGCTACCACAGCGCCCAGTGTAATCACTAAAATTCGGCAATCATGTCAAATTGAGAATAATGTTATATCTTGGAGTCCAATTGTCTCATTTATCACATTTATCAGGTCACAGTCCAAGATTAGTTCAATTAAGTCCCACAGTCATTCGTTTCATTGTTAAAAGCGATGCAACCTAGTAATATCAAAAAAATGTCGCTAAATACATGTTGGTACGAATATGTGACCCAACCGTTCTAACTCAAACGGACTGACACCGTTAGAAAGTCAATGACATGTAGTTTTTGAAACTGTCGATATTTTTTCAGCGCGCGATAACAGATAGGATTGGTCCCACAGTAAAGAATGACTTATTTATCTAAATTTTTAAATGAAGCGCTAAACCAGCGTACAGTGTAATCGCTGAAGTTCGGCAATCATGTCAAATTCAGAAGAATGTTATTTCTTGGAGTCCAATTGTCTCATTTATCACATTTATCAGGACACAGTCCAAAGTTAGTTCAATTAAGTCCCACAGTCATTCGTTTCATTGTTAAAAGCGATGCAACCTAGTAATATCGAAACAAATATCGCTAAATACATGTTGGTACGAATATGTGACCCAACCGTTCTAACTCAAACGGACTGACACCGTTAAAAAGTCAATGAAATGTAGTTTTTAAAACTGTCGATATTACTTCAGCGCGCGATAACAGATTGGATTGGTCCCACAGTAAAGAATGACTTATTAAACTAAATTTTTACATGAAGTGCTACCACAGCACCCAGTGTAATCGCTGAAGTTCGGCAGTCATGTCAAATTAAGAAGAATGTTATTTCTTGGAGTCCAATTGTCTCATTTATCACATTTATCATGTCACAGTCCAAAGTTAGTTCAATTAAGTCCCACAGTCATTCGTTTCATTGTTAAAAGCGATGCAACCTAGTAATATCAAAACAAATATCGCTAAATACATGTTCGTACGAATATGTGACCCAACTGTTGTAACTCAAACGGACTAACACCGTTAGAAAGTCAATGAAATGTAGTTTTTGAAACTGTCTATACTTCTTCAGCGCGCGATAACGGCTAGGATTAGTTCCACAGTAAAAAATGAGTTAATAATCTAAATTTTTAAATGAAGTGCTACCACAGCGCCCAGTGTTATCGCTGAGTTCCGGCAATCATGCCAAATTGAGAAGAATGTTATTTCTTGGAGTCAAATTTTCTCATTTATCACATTTATTAGGTCACAGTAAAAAGTTAGTTCAATTAAGTCCCACAGTCATTCGTTTCATTGTTAAAAGCGATGCAACCTAGTAATATCAAAACAAATATCGCTAAATACATGTTGGTACGAATATGTGACCCAACCGTTGTAAATCAAACGGACTGACACCGTTAGAAAGTCAATAAAATGTAGTTTATAGAACTGTTGATATTTCTTCAGCGCGCGATAAGGGCTAGGATTGGTCTCACAGTAAAGAATAACTTATTTATCTAAATTTTTAAAAGAAGCGCTACCACAGAGCCCAGTGTAAACGCTGAGTTCCGGCAATCATGTCAAATTGAGAAGAATGTTATTTCTTGGAGTCCAATTTTCTCATTTATCACATTTATTAGGTCACAGTAAAAAGTTAGTTCAATTAAGTCCCACAGTCAATCGTTTCATTGTTAAAAGCGATGCAACCTAGTAATATGAAAAAAAATATCGCTAAATACATGTTGGTACGAATATTTGACCCAACCGTTGTAACTAAAACGGACTGACACCAATAAAAAGTCAATAAGATGTAGTTTTTGAAACTGTCGCTATTTCTTCAGCGCGCGATAACGGCTAGGATTGGTCCCACAGTAAAAAATGACTTATCAATGTAAATTTTTAAAAGAAGCGCTACACAGCGCCCAGTGTAAACGCTGAGTTCCGGCAATCATGTTGTATTAAGAAGAATGTTATTTCTTGGAGTCCCATTTTCTCATTTATCACATTTATCAGGTCACAGTCCAAGGTTAGTTCAATTAAGTCCCACAGTCATTCGTTTCATTGTTAAAAGCGATGCAACCTAGTAATATCAAAACAAATATCGCTAAATACATGTTGGTACGAATATGTGACCCAACCGTTGTAAATCAAACGGACTGACACCGTTAGAAAGTCAATAAAATGTAGTTTATAGAACTGTTGATATTTCTTCAGCGCGCGATAAGGGCTAGGATTGGTCTCACAGTAAAGAATAACTTATTTATCTAAATTTTTAAAAGAAGCGCTACCACAGAGCCCAGTGTAAACGCTGAGTTCCGGCAATCATGTCAAATTGAGAAGAATGTTATTTCTTGGAGTCCAATTTTCTCATTTATCACATTTATTAGGTCACAGTCCAAAGTTATTTCAATTAAGTCCCACAGTCAATCGTTTCATTGTTAAAAGCGATGCAAGCTAGTAATATCAAAAAAAATATCGCTAAATACATGTTGGTACGAATATTTGACCCAACCGTTGTAACTAAAACGGACTGACTCCAATAAAAAGTCAATAAGATGTAGTTTTTGAAACTGTCGCTATTTCTTCAGCGCGCGATAACGGCTAGGATTGGTCCCACAGTAAAAAATGACTTATCAATGTAAATTTTTAAAAGAAGCGCTACACAGCGCTCAGTGTAAACGCTGAGTTTCGGCAATCATGTTATATTAAGAAGAATTTTATTTCTTGGAGTCCAATTTTCTCATTTATCACATTTATCAGGTCACAGTCCAAGGTTAGTTCAATTAAGTCCCACAGTCATTCGTTTCATTGTTAAAAGCGATGCAACCTAGTAATATCAAAAAAAATATCGTTAAATACATGTTGGTACTAATATCTGACTCAACCGTTGTAACTCAAACGGACTGACACCGTTAGAAAGTCAATAAAATGTAGTTTTTGAAACTGTCGATATTTCTTCAGCGCGCGATGACGGCTAGGATTGGTCCCGCAATAAAAAATGAGTTATTAATCTAAATTTTTAAATGAGGTGCTACCACAGCGCCCAGTGTTATCGCTGAGTTCCGGCAATCATGTAAAATTGAGAAGAATGTTATTCCTTGGAGTCCAATTTTCTTATTTATCACATTTAATAGGTCACAGTCCAAAGTTAGTTCAATTAAGTCCCACAGTCAATCGTTTCATTGTTAAAAGCGATGCAAGCTAGTAATATCAAAAAAAATATCGCTAAATACATGTTGGTACGAATATTTGACCCAACCGTTGTAACTAAAACGGACTGACACCGTTAGAAAGTCAATGAAATGTAGTTTTTGAAACTGTGGATATTACTTCAGCGCGCGATAACGGATAGGATTGGTCCCACAGTAAAGAATGAGTTATTAATCTAAATTTTTAAATGAAGCGCTACACCAGCGTCCAGTGTAATCGCTGAGTTCAGGCAATCACGTCAAATTAAGAAGAATGTTATTTCTTGGAGTCTAATTGTCTCATTTATGAAATTTATCAGGTTACAGTCTATAGTTAGTTCAATTAAGTCCCACAGTCAATCGTTTCATTGTTTAAAAAGATGCAACCAAGTAATATCAGAAAAATACCGCTAAATACATGTTGGTACGAATATGTGACACAACCGTTGAAACTCAAACGGACTGACATCGTTAGAAAGTCAGTGAAATGTAGCCTTTGAAACTGTCTCTATTTCTTCAGCGCGCGCTAACGGCTAGGATTGGTCCCACAGTAAAAAAATGACTTTTTTTAGCTTAATTCTTAAATGACGCGCTACCACAGCGCCCAGTGTAATCGCTAAAGTTCGGCAATCATGTCAAATTAAGAATAATGTTATTTCTTGGAGTCCAATTGTCTCATTTATCACATTTATCAGGTCACAGTCCAAGATTAGTTCAATTAAGTCCCACAGTCATTCGTTTCATTGTTAAAAGCGATGCAACCTAGTAATATCAAAAAAATGTCACTAAATACATGTTGGTACGAATATGTGACACAACCGTTGAAACTCAAACGGACTGACATCGTTAGAAAGTCAGTGAAATGTAGCCTTTGAAACTGTCTCTATTTCTTCAGCACGCGCTAACGGCTAGGATTGGTCCCACAGTAAAAAAATGACTTTTTTTAGCTTAATTCTTAAATGACGCGCTACCACAGCGCCCAGTGTAATCACTAAAATTCGGCAATCATGTCAAATTGAGAATAATGTTATATCTTGGAGTCCAATTGTCTCATTTATCACATTTATCAGGTCACAGTCCAAGATTAGTTCAATTAAGTCCCACAGTCATTCGTTTCATTGTTAAAAGCGATGCAACCTAGTAATATCAAAAAAATGTCGCTAAATACATGTTGGTACGAATATGTGACCCAACCGTTCTAACTCAAACGGACTGACACCGTTAGAAAGTCAATGACATGTAGTTTTTGAAACTGTCGATATTTTTTCAGCGCGCGATAACAGATAGGATTGGTCCCACAGTAAAGAATGACTTATTTATCTAAATTTTTAAATGAAGCGCTAAACCAGCGTACAGTGTAATCGCTGAAGTTCGGCAATCATGTCAAATTCAGAAGAATGTTATTTCTTGGAGTCCAATTGTCTCATTTATCACATTTATCAGGACACAGTCCAAAGTTAGTTCAATTAAGTCCCACAGTCATTCGTTTCATTGTTAAAAGCGATGCAACCTAGTAATATCGAAACAAATATCGCTAAATACATGTTGGTACGAATATGTGACCCAACCGTTCTAACTCAAACGGACTGACACCGTTAAAAAGTCAATGAAATGTAGTTTTTAAAACTGTCGATATTACTTCAGCGCGCGATAACAGATTGGATTGGTCCCACAGTAAAGAATGACTTATTAAACTAAATTTTTACATGAAGTGCTACCACAGCACCCAGTGTAATCGCTGAAGTTCGGCAGTCATGTCAAATTAAGAAGAATGTTATTTCTTGGAGTCCAATTGTCTCATTTATCACATTTATCATGTCACAGTCCAAAGTTAGTTCAATTAAGTCCCACAGTCATTCGTTTCATTGTTAAAAGCGATGCAACCTAGTAATATCAAAACAAATATCGCTAAATACATGTTCGTACGAATATGTGACCCAACTGTTGTAACTCAAACGGACTAACACCGTTAGAAAGTCAATGAAATGTAGTTTTTGAAACTGTCTATACTTCTTCAGCGCGCGATAACGGCTAGGATTAGTTCCACAGTAAAAAATGAGTTAATAATCTAAATTTTTAAATGAAGTGCTACCACAGCGCCCAGTGTTATCGCTGAGTTCCGGCAATCATGCCAAATTGAGAAGAATGTTATTTCTTGGAGTCAAATTTTCTCATTTATCACATTTATTAGGTCACAGTAAAAAGTTAGTTCAATTAAGTCCCACAGTCATTCGTTTCATTGTTAAAAGCGATGCAACCTAGTAATATCAAAACAAATATCGCTAAATACATGTTGGTACGAATATGTGACCCAACCGTTGTAAATCAAACGGACTGACACCGTTAGAAAGTCAATAAAATGTAGTTTATAGAACTGTTGATATTTCTTCAGCGCGCGATAAGGGCTAGGATTGGTCTCACAGTAAAGAATAACTTATTTATCTAAATTTTTAAAAGAAGCGCTACCACAGAGCCCAGTGTAAACGCTGAGTTCCGGCAATCATGTCAAATTGAGAAGAATGTTATTTCTTGGAGTCCAATTTTCTCATTTATCACATTTATTAGGTCACAGTAAAAAGTTAGTTCAATTAAGTCCCACAGTCAATCGTTTCATTGTTAAAAGCGATGCAACCTAGTAATATGAAAAAAAATATCGCTAAATACATGTTGGTACGAATATTTGACCCAACCGTTGTAACTAAAACGGACTGACACCAATAAAAAGTCAATAAGATGTAGTTTTTGAAACTGTCGCTATTTCTTCAGCGCGCGATAACGGCTAGGATTGGTCCCACAGTAAAAAATGACTTATCAATGTAAATTTTTAAAAGAAGCGCTACACAGCGCCCAGTGTAAACGCTGAGTTCCGGCAATCATGTTGTATTAAGAAGAATGTTATTTCTTGGAGTCCCATTTTCTCATTTATCACATTTATCAGGTCACAGTCCAAGGTTAGTTCAATTAAGTCCCACAGTCATTCGTTTCATTGTTAAAAGCGATGCAACCTAGTAATATCAAAACAAATATCGCTAAATACATGTTGGTACGAATATGTGACCCAACCGTTGTAAATCAAACGGACTGACACCGTTAGAAAGTCAATAAAATGTAGTTTATAGAACTGTTGATATTTCTTCAGCGCGCGATAAGGGCTAGGATTGGTCTCACAGTAAAGAATAACTTATTTATCTAAATTTTTAAAAGAAGCGCTACCACAGAGCCCAGTGTAAACGCTGAGTTCCGGCAATCATGTCAAATTGAGAAGAATGTTATTTCTTGGAGTCCAATTTTCTCATTTATCACATTTATTAGGTCACAGTCCAAAGTTATTTCAATTAAGTCCCACAGTCAATCGTTTCATTGTTAAAAGCGATGCAAGCTAGTAATATCAAAAAAAATATCGCTAAATACATGTTGGTACGAGTATTTGACCCAACCGTTGTAACTAAAACGGACTGACACCGTTAGAAAGTCAATGAAATGTAGTTTTTGAATCTGTCGATATTACTTCAGCGCGCGATAACGGATAGGATTAGTCCCACAGTAAAGAATGAGTTATTTATCTAAATTTTTAAATGAAGCGCTACACCAGCGTCCAGTGTAATCGCTGAGTTCCGGCAATCACGTCAAATTAAGAAGAATGTTATTTCTTGGAGTCTAATTGTCTCATTTATCAAATTTATCAGGTTACAGTCTAAAGTTAGTTCAATTAAATCCCACAGTCAATCGTTTCATTGTTTAAAGCGATGCAACCAAGTAATATCAGAAAAATACCGCCAAATACATGTTGGTACGAATATGTGACACAACCGTTGAAACTCAAACGGACTGACATCTTTAGAAAGTCAATAAAATGTAGTTTATAAAACTGTTGATATTTCTTCAGCGCGCGATAAGGGCTAGGATTGGTCTCACAGTAAAGAATAACTTATTTATCTAAATTTTTAAAAGTAGCGCTACCACAGCGCCCAGTGTAAACGCTGAGTTCCGGCAATCATGTTGTATTAAGAAGAATGTTATTTCTTGGAGTCCCATTTTCTCATTTATCACATTTATCAGGTCACAGTCCAAGGTTAGTTCAATTAAGTCCCACAGTCATTCGTTTCATTGTTAAAAGCGATGCAACCTAGTAATATCAAAAAAAATATCGTTAAATACATGTTGGTACTAATATCTAACTCAACCGTTGTAACTCAAACGGACTGACACCGTTAGAAAGTCAATAAAATGTAGTTTTTGAAACTGTCGATATTTCTTCAGCGCGCGATGACGGCTAGGATTGGTCCCGCAGTAAAAAATGAGTTATTAATCTCAATTTTTAAATGAGGTGCTACAACAGCGCCCAGTGTTATCGCTGAGTTCCGGCAATCATGTAAAATTAAGAAGAATGTTATTTCTTGGAGTCCAATTTTCTCATTTATCACATTTAATAGGTCACAGTCCAAAGTTAGTTCAATTAAGTCCCACAGTCAATCGTTTCATTGTTAAAAGCGATGCAAGCTAGTAATATCAAAAAAAATATCGCTAAATACATGTTGGTACGAATATTTGACCCAACCGTTGTAACTAAAACGGACTGACACCGTTAGAAAGTCAATGAAATGTAGTTTTTGAAACTGTCTCTATTTCTTCAGCGCGCGCTAACGGCTAGGATTGGTCCCACAGTAAAAAAATGACTTTTTTTAGCTTAATTCTTAAATGACGCGCTACCACAGCGCCCAGTGTAATCGCTAAAGTTCGGCAATCATGTCAAATTAAGAATAATGTTATTTCTTGGAGTCCAATTGTCTCATTTATCACATTTATCAGGTCACAGTCCAAGATTAGTTCAATTAAGTCCCACAGTCATTCGTTTCATTGTTAAAAGCGATGCAACCAAGTAATATCAGAAAAATACCGCTAAATACATGTTGGTACGAATATGTGACACAACCGTTGAAACTCAAACGGATTGACATCGTTAGAAAGTCAGTGAAATGTAGCCTTTGAAACTGTCTCTATTTCTTCAGCGCGCGCTAACGCTAAGGATTGGTCCCACAGTAAAAAAATGACTTTTTTTAGCTTAATTCTTAAATGGCGCGCTACCACAGCGCCCAGTGTAATCGCTAAAGTTCGGCAATCATGTCAAATTAAGAATAATGTTATTTCTTGGAGTCCAATTGTCTCATTTATCACATTTATCAGGTCACAGTCCAAGATTAGTTCAATTAAGTCCCACAGTCATTCGTTTCATTGTTAAAAGCGATGCAACCTAGTAATATCAAAAAAATGTCGCTAAATACATGTTGGTACGAATATGTGACACAACCGTTGAAACTCAAACGGACTGACATCGTTAGAAAGTCAGTGAAATTTAGCTTTTGAAACTGTCTCTATTTCTTCAGCACGCGCTAACGGCTAGGATTGGTCCCACAGTAAAAAAATGACTTTTTTTAGCTTAATTCTTAAATGACGCGCTACCACAGCGCCCAGTGTAATCGCTAAAATTCGGCAATCATGTCAAATTAAGAATAATGTTATATCTTGGAGTCCAATTGTCTCATTTATCACATTTATCAGGTCACAGTCCAAGATTAGTTCAATTAAGTCCCACAGTCATTCGTTTCATTGTTAAAAGCGATGCAACCTAGTAATATCAAAAAAATGTCGCTAAATACATGTTGGTACGAATATGTGACCCAACCGTTCTAACTCAAACGGACTGACACCGTTAGAAAGTCAATGACATGTAGTTTTTGAAACTGTCGATATTTTTTCAGCGCGCGATAACAGATAGGATTGGTCCCACAGTAAAGAATGACTTATTTATCTAAATTTTTAAATGAAGCGCTAAACCAGCGTACAGTGTAATCGCTGAAGTTCGGCAATCATGTCAAATTCAGAAGAATGTTATTTCTTGGAGTCCAATTGTCTCATTTATCACATTTATCAGGACACAGTCCAAAGTTAGTTCAATTAAGTCCCACAGTCATTCGTTTCATTGTTAAAAAAGATGCAACCTAGTAATATCGAAACAAATATCGCTAAATACATGTTGGTACGAATATGTGACCCAACCGTTCTAACTCAAACGGACTGACACCGTTAAAAAGTCAATGAAATGTAGTTTTTAAAACTGTCGATATTACTTCAGCGCGCGATAACAGATTGGATTGGTCCCACAGTAAAGAATGACTTATTAAACTAAATTTTTACATGAAGTGCTACCACAGCACCCAGTGTAATCGCTGAAGTTCGGCAGTCATGTCAAATTAAGAAGAATGTTATTTCTTGGAGTCCAATTGTCTCATTTATCACATTTATCATGTCACAGTCCAAAGTTAGTTCAATTAAGTCCCACAGTCATTCGTTTCATTGTTAAAAGCGATGCAACCTAGTAATATCAAAACAAATATCGCTAAATACATGTTGGTACGAATATGTGACCAAACCGTTGTAACTCAAACGGACTAACACCGTTAGAAAGTCAATGAAATGTAGTTTTTGAAACTGTCTATACTTCTTCAGCGCGCGATAACGGCTAGGATTAGTTCCACAGTAAAAAATGAGTTAATAATCTAAATTTTTAAATGAAGTGCTACCACAGCGCCCAGTGTTATCGCTGAGTTCCGGCAATCATGCCAAATTGAGAAGAATGTTATTTCTTGGAGTCAAATTTTCTCATTTATCACATTTACTAGGTCACAGTAAAAAGTTAGTTCAATTAAGTCCCACAGTCATTCGTTTCATTGTTAAAAGCGATGCAACCTAGTAATATCAAAACAAATATCGCTAAATACATGTTGGTACGAATATGTGACCCAACCGTTGTAAATCAAACGGACTGACACCGTTAGAAAGTCAATAAAATGTAGTTTATAGAACTGTTGATATTTCTTCAGCGCGCGATAAGGGCTAGGATTGGTCTCACAGTAAAGAATAACTTATTTATCTAAATTTTTAAAAGAAGCGCTACCACAGAGCCCAGTGTAAACGCTGAGTTCCGCCAATCATGTCAAATTGAGAAGAATGTTATTTCTTGGTGTCCAATTTTCTCATTTATCACATTTATTATGTCACAGTCCAAAGTTAGTTCAATTAAGTCCCACAGTCATTCGTTTCATTGTTAAAAGCGATGCAACCTAGTAATATCAAAAAAATATCGCTAAATACATGTTGGTACGAATATCTGACTCAACCGTTGTAACTCAAACGGACTGACACCGTTAGAAAGTCAATAAAATGTAGTTTTTGAAACTGTCGATATTTCTTCAGCGCGCGATGACGGCTAGGATTGGTCCCGCAGTAAAAAATGAGTTATTAATCTAAATTTTTAAATGAAGTGCTACAACAGCGCCCAGTGTTATCGCTGAGTTCCGGCAATCATGTAAAATTGAGAAGAATGTTATTTCTTGGAGTCCAATTTTCTCATTTATCACATTTATTAAATCACAGTCCAAAGTTAGTTCAATTAAGTCCCACAGTCAATCGTTTCATTGTTAAAAGCGATGCAAGCTAGTAATATCAAAAAAAATATTGCTAAATACATGTTGGTACGAGTATTTGACCCAACCGTTGTAACTAAAACGGACTGACACCGTTAGAAAGTCAATGAAATGTAGTTTTTGAAACTGTCGATATTACTTCAGCGCGCGATAACGGATAGGATTAGTCCCACAGTAAAGAATGAGTTATTTATCTAAATTTTTAAATGAAGCGCTACACCAGCGTCCAGTGTAATCGCTGAGTTCCGGCAATCACGTCAAATTAAGAAGAATGTTATTTCTTGGAGTCTAATTGTCTCATTTATCAAATTTATCAGGTTACAGTCTAAAGTTAGTTCAATTAAGTCCCACAGTCAATCGTTTCATTGTTTAAAGCGATGCAACCAAGTAATATCAGAAAAATACCGCCAAATACATGTTGGTACGAATATTTGACCCAACCGTTGTAACTAAAACGGACTGACACCGTTAGAAAGTCAATGAAATGTAGTTTTTGAAACTGTCTCTATTTCTTCAGCGCGCGCTAACGGCTAGGATTGGTCCCACAGTAAAAAAATGACTTTTTTTAGCTTAATTCTTAAATGACGCGCTACCACAGCGCCCAGTGTAATCGCTAAAGTTCGGCAATCATGTCAAATTAAGAATAATGTTATTTCTTGGAGTCCAATTGTCTCATTTATCACATTTATCAGGTCACAGTCCAAGATTAGTTCAATTAAGTCCCACAGTCATTCGTTTCATTGTTAAAAGCGATGCAACCTAGTAATATCAAAAAAATGTCGCTAAATACATGTTGGTACGAATATGTGACACAACCGTTGAAACTCAAACGGACTGACATCGTTAGAAAGTCAGTGAAATGTAGCCTTTGAAACTGTCTCTATTTCTTCAGCGCGCGCTAACGGCTAGGATTGGTCCCACAGTAAAAAAATGACTTTTTTTAGCTTAATTCTTAAATTACGCGCTACCACAGCGCCCAGTGTAATCGCTAAAGTTCGGCAATCATGTCAAATTAAGAATAATGTTATTTCTTGGAGTCCAATTGTCTCATTTATCACATTTATCAGGTCACAGTCCAAGATTAGTTCAATTAAGTCCCACAGTCATTCGTTTCATTGTTAAAAGCGATGCAACCTAGTAATATCAAAAAAATGTCGCTAAATACATGTTGGTACGAATATGTGACCCAACCGTTCTAACTCAAACGGACTGACACCGTTAGAAAGTCAAAGACATGTAGTTATTGAAACTGTCGATATTTCTTCAGCGCGCGATAACAGATAGGATTGGTCCCACAGTAAAAAATGACTTATTTATCTAAATTTTTAAATGAAGCGCTAAACCAGCGTACAGTGTAATCGCTGAAGTTCGGCAATCATGTCAAATTTAGAAGAATGTTATTTCTTGGAGTCCAATTGTCTCATTTATCACATTTATCAGGACACAGTCCAAAGTTAGTTCAATTAAGTCCCACAGTCATTCGTTTCATTGTTAAAAGCGATGCAACCTAGTAATATCAAAAAAATGTCGCTAAATACATGTTGGTACGAATATGTGACCCAACCGTTCTAACTCAAACGAACTGACACCGTTAGAAAGTCAATGACATGTAGTTTTTGAAACTGTCGATATTTCTTCAGCGCGCGATAACAGATAGGATTGGTCCCACAGTAAAAAATGACTTATTTATCTAAATTTTTAAATGAAGCGCTAAACCAGCGTACAGTGTAATCGCTGAAGTTCGGCAATCATGTCAAATTCAGAAGAATGTTATTTCTTGGAGTCCAATTGTCTCATTTATCACATTTATCAGGACACAGTCCAAAGTTAGTTCAATTAAGTCCCACAGTCATTCGTTTCATTGTTAAAAGCGATGCAACCTAGTAATATCGAAACAAATATCGCTAAATACATGTTGGTACGAATATGTGACCCAACCGTTCTAACTCAAACGGACTGACACCGTTAGAACGTCAATGAAATGTAGTTTTTAAAACTGTCGATATTACCTCAGCGCGCGATAACAGATTGGATTGGTCCCACAGTAAAGAATGACTTATTAAACTAAATTTTTAAATGAAGTGCTACCACAGCGCCCAGTGTAATCGCTGAAGTTCGGCAGTCATGTCAAATTTGGAAGAATGTTATTTCTTGGAGTCCAATTGTCTCATTTATCACATTTATCATGTCACAGTCCAAAGTTAGTTCATTTAAGTCCCACAGTCATTCGTTTCATTGTTAAAAGCGATGCAACCCAGTAATATCAAGAAAAAGATCGCTAAATACATGTTGGTACGAATATTTGACCCAACCGTTGTAACTCAAACGGACTGACACCATTAAAAAGTCAATCAAATGTAGTTTTTGAAACTGTCGCTATTTCTTCAGCGCGCAATAACGGCTAGGATTGGTCCCACAGTAAAAAATGACTTATTAATGTAAATTTATAAAAGAAACGCTACCACAGCGCCCAGTGTAAACGCTGAGTTCCGGCAATCATGTCAAATTAAGAAGAATGTTATTTCTTGGAGTCCAATTGTCTCATTTATCACATTTATCAGGTCACAGTCCAAAGTTAGTTCAATTAAGTCCCACAGTCAATCGTTTCATTGTTAAAAGCGATACAACCTTGTAATATCAAAAAAATATCGCTATATACATTTTGGTACGAATATGTGACCCACCGGTTGTAACTCAAACAGAGTGACACCGTTAGAACGTCAATGAAATGTAGTTTTTAAAACTGTCGATATTACTTCAGCGCGCGATAACAGATTGGATTGGTCCCACAGTAAAGAATGACTTATTAAACTAAATTTTTAAATGAAGTGCTACCACAGCGCCCAGTGTAATCGCTGAAGTTCGGCAGTCATGTCAAATTAAGAAGAATGTTATTTCTTTGAGTCCAATTGTCTCATTTATCACATTTATCATGTCACAGTCCAAAGTTAGTTCAATTAAGTCCCACAGTCATTCGTTTCATTGTTAAAAGCGATGCAACCTAGTAATATCAAAACAAATATCGCTAAATACATGTTGGTACGAATATGTGACCCAACCGTTGTAACTCAAACGGACTGACACCGTTAGAAAGTCATTGAAATGTAGTTTTTGAAACTGTCTATATTTCTTCAGCGCGCGATAACGGCTAGGATTGGTTCCACAGTAAAAAATGACTTATTAATCTAAATTTTTAAATGAAGTGCTACCACAGCGCCCAGTGTTATCGCTGAGTTCCGGCAATCATGCCAAATTGAGAAGAATGTTATTTCTTGGAGTCAAATTTTCTCATTTATCACATTTATTAGGTCACAGTAAAAAGTTAGTTCAATTAAGTCCCACAGTCAATCGTTTCATTGTTAAAAGCGATGCAACCCAGTAATATCAAGAAAAAGATCGCTAAATACATGTTGGTACGAATATTTGACCCAACCGTTGTAACTCAAACGGACTGACACCATTAAAAAGTCAATCAAATGTAGTTTTTGAAACTGTTGCTATTTCTTCAGCGCGCAATAACGGCTAGGATTGGTCCCACAGTAAAAAATGACTTATTAATGTAAATTTCTAAAAGAAACGCTACCACAGCGCCCAGTGTAAACGCTGAGTTCCGGCAATTATGTCAAATTAAGAAGAATGTTATTTCTTGGAGTCCAATTGTCTCATTTATCACATTTATCAGGTCACAGTCCAAAGTTAGTTCAATTAAGTCCCACAGTCAATCGTTTCATTGTTAAAAGCGATGCAACCTTGTTCATCAAAAAAATATCGCTATATACATATTGGTACGAATATGTGACCCACCGGTTGTAACTCAAACGGAGTGACACCGTTAGAAAGTCAATGAAATGTAGTTTTTTGAAACTGTTGCTATTTCTTAAGCGCGCGATAACGGCCAGGATTTGTCCCACAGTAAAAAAATGACTTTTTTATCCTAATTCTTAAATGAAGCGGTACCACAGCGCCCAGTGTAATCGCTGAGTTTCGGCAATCATGTCAAATTAAGAAGAATGTTATTTCTTGGAGTACAATTGTCTCATTTATCACATTTATCAGGTCACAGTCCAAACTTAGTTCAATTAAGTCCCGCAGTCATTCGTTTCATTGTTAAAAGCGATGCAACCTAGTAATATCGAAACAAATATCGCTAAAAAAATGTTGGTACGAATATGTGACCCAACCGTTCTAACTCAAACGGACTGACTCCGTTAGAACGTCAATGAAATGTAGTTTTTAAAACTCTCGATATTACTTCAGCGCGCGATAACAGATCGGATTGGTCCCACAGTAAAGAATGACTTATTAAACTAAATTTTTAAATGAAGTGCTACCACAGCGCCCAGTGTAATCGCTGAAGTTCGGCAGTCATGTCAAATTAAGAAGAATGTTATTTCTTTGAGTCCAATTGTCTCATTTATCACATTTATCATGTCACAGTCCAAAGTTAGTTCAATTAAGTCCCACAGTCATTCGTTTCATTGTTAAAAGCGATGCAACCTAGTAATATCAAAACAAATATCGCTAAATACATGTTGGTACGAATATGTGACCCAACCGTTGTAACTCAAACGGACTGACACCGTTAGAAAGTCAATGAAATGTAGTTTTTGAAACTGTCTATATTTCTTCAGCGCGCGATAACGGCTAGGATTGGTTCCACAGTAAAAAATGACTTATTAATCTAAATTTTTAAATGAAGTGCTACCACAGCGCCCAGTGTTATCGCTGAGTTCCGGCAATCATGCCAAATTGAGAAGAATGTTATTTCTTTGAGTCAAATTTTCTCATTTATCACATTTATTAGGTCACAGTAAAATGTTAGTTCAATTAAGTCCCACAGTCAATCGTTTCATTGTTAAAAGCGATGCAACCCAGTAATATCAAGAAAAAGATCGCTAAATACATGTTGGTACGAATATTTGACCCAACCGTTGTAACTCAAACGGACTGACACCATTAAAAAGTCAATCAAATGTAGTTTTTGAAACTGTTGCTATTTCTTCAGCGCGCAATAACGGCTAGGATTGGTCCCACAGTAAAAAATGACTTATTAATGTAAATTTCTAAAAGAAACGCTACCACAGCGCCCAGTGTAAACGCTGAGTTCCGGCAATTATGTCAAATTAAGAAGAATGTTATTTCTTGGAGTCCAATTGTCTCATTTATCACATTTATCAGGTCACAGTCCAAAGTTAGTTCAATTAAGTCCCACAGTCAATCGTTTCATTGTTAAAAGCGATGCAACCTTGTTCATCAAAAAAATATCGCTATATACATATTGGTACGAATATGTGACCCACCGGTTGTAACTCAAACGGAGTGACACCGTTAGAAAGTCAATGAAATGTAGTTTTTGAAACTGTTGCTATTTCTTAAGCGCGCGATAACGGCCAGGATTTGTCCCACAGTAAAAAAATGACTTTTTTATCCTAATTCTTAAATGAAGCGGTACCACAGCGCCCAGTGTAATCGCTGAGTTTCGGCAATCATGTCAAATTAAGAAGAATGTTATTTCTTGGAGTCCAATTGTCTCATTTATCACATTTATCAGGTCACAGTCCAAACTTAGTTCAATTAAGTCCCGCAGTCATTCGTTTCATTGTTAAAAGCGATGCAACCTAGTAATATCGAAACAAATATCGCTAAAAAAATGTTGGTACGAATATGTGACCCAACCGTTCTAACTCAAACGGACTGACTCCGTTAGAACTTCAATGAAATGTAGTTTTTAAAACTGTCGATATTACTTCAGCGCGCGATAACAGATCGGATTGGTCCCACAGTAAAGAATGACTTATTAAACTAAATTTTTAAATGAAGTGCTACCACAGCGCCCAGTGTAATCGCTGAAGTTCGGCAGTCATGTCAAATTAAGAAGAATGTTATTTCTTGGAGTCCAATTGTCTCATTTATCACATTTATCATGTCACAGTCCAAAGTTAGTTCAATTAAGTCCCACAGTCATTCGTTTCATTGTTAAAAGCGATGCAACCTAGTAATATCAAAACAAATATCGCTAAATACATGTTGGTACGAATATGTGACCCAACCGTTGTAACTCAAACGGACTGACACCGTTAGAAAGTCAATGAAATGTAGTTTTTGAAACTGTCTATATTTCTTCAGCGCGCGATAACGGCTAGGATTGGTTCCACAGTAAAAAATGACTTATTAATCTAAATTTTTAAATGAAGTGCTACCACAGCGCCCAGTGTTATCGCTGAGTTCCGGCAATCATGCCAAATTGAGAAGAATGTTATTTCTTGGAGTCAAATTTTCTCATTTATCACATTTATTAGGTCACAGTAAAAAGTTAGTTCAATTAAGTCCCACAGTCAATCGTTTCATTGTTAAAAGCGATGCAACCCAGTAATATCAAGAAAAAGATCGCTAAATACATGTTGGTACGAATATTTGACCCAACCGTTGTAACTCAAACGGACTGACACCATTAAAAAGTCAATCAAATGTAGTTTTTGAAACTGTCGCTATTTCTTCAGCGCGCAATAACGGCTAGGATTGGTCCCACAGTAAAAAATGACTTATTAATGTAAATTTATAAAAGAAACGCTACCACAGCGCCCAGTGTAAACGCTGAGTTCCGGCAATCATGTCAAATTAAGAAGAATGTTATTTCTTGGAGTCCAATTGTCTCATTTAACACATTTATCAGGTCACAGTCCAAAGTTAGTTCAATTAAGTCCCACAGTCAATCGTTTCATTGTTAAAAGCGATACAACCTTGTAATATCAAAAAAATATCGCTATATACATTTTGGTACGAATATGTGACCCACCGGTTGTAACTCAAACGGAGTGACACCGTTAGAAAGTCAATGAAATGTAGTTTTTGAAACTGTTGCTATTTCTTCAGCGCGCGATAACGGCCAGGATTTGTCCCACAGTAAAAAAATGACTTTTTTATCCTAATTCTTAAATAAAGCGGTACCACAGCGCCCAGTGTAATCGCTGAGTTTCGGCAATCATGTCAAATTAAGAAGAATGTTATTTCTTGGAGTCCAATTGTCTCATTTATCACATTTATCAGGTCACAGTCCAAACTTAGTTCAATTAAGTCCCGCAGTCAATCGTTTCATTGTTTAAAGCGATGCAACCTAGTAATATCAGAAAAATACCGCTAAATACATGTTGGTACGAGTATGTGACACAGACGTTGTAACTCAAACGGACTGACACCGTTAAAAAGTCAATAAAATGTAGTTTTTGAAACTGTTGTTATTTCTTCAGCGCGCGATAACGGCTCGGATTGGTCCCACAGTAAAAAAATGACTTTTTTATTATCTTAATTATTAAATGAAGCGCTAAACCAGCGTACAGTGTAATCGCTGAAGTTCGGCAATCATGTCAAATTCAGAAGAATGTTATTTCTTGGAGTCCAATTGTCTCATTTATCACATTTATCAGGACACAGTCCAAAGTTAGTTCAATTAAGTCCCACAGTCATTCGTTTCATTGTTAAAAGCGATGCAACCTAGTAATATCGAAACAAATATCGCTAAATACATGTTGGTACGAATATGTAACCCAACCGTTCTAACTCAAACGGACTGACACCGTTAGAACGTCAATGAAATGTAGTTTTTAAAACTGTCGATATTACTTCAGCGCGCGATAACAGATTGGATTGGTCCCACAGTAAAGAATAACTTATTAAACTAAATTTTTAAATGAAGTGCTACCACAGCGCCCAGTGTAATCGCTGAAGTTCGGCAGTCATGTCAAATTAAGAAGAATGTTATTTCTTGGAGTCCAATTGTCTCATTTATCACATTTATCATGTCACAGTCCAAAGTTAGTTCAATTAAGTCCCACAGTCAATCGTTTCATTGTTAAAAGCGATGCAACCTAGTAATATCAAAAAAATATCGCTATATACATATTGGTACGAATATGTGACCCACCGGTTGTAACTCAAACGGAGTGACACCGTTAGAAAGTCAATGAAATGTAGTTTTTGAAACTGTTGCTATTTCTTAAGCGCGCGATAACGGCCAGGATTTGTCCCACAGTAAAAAAATGACTTTTTTATCATAATTCTTAAATGAAGCGGTACCACAGCGCCCAGTGTAATCGCTGAGTTTCGGCAATCATGTCAAATTAAGAAGAATGTTATTTCTTGGAGTCCAATTGTCTCATTTATCACATTTATCATGTCACAGTCCAAAGTTAGTTCAATTAAGTCCCACAGTCATTCGTTTCATTGTTAAAAGCGATGCAACCTAGTAATATCAAAACAAATATCGCTAAATACATGTTGGTACGAATATGTGACCCAACCGTTGTAACTCAAACGGACTGACACCGTTAGAAAGTCAATGAAATGTAGTTTTTGAAACTTTCTATATTTCTTCAGCGCGCGATAACGGCTAGGATTGGTTCCACAGTAAAAAATGACTTAATAATCTAAATTTTTAAATGAAGTGCTACCACAGCGCCCAGTGTTATCGCTGAGTTCCGGCAATCATGCCAAATTGAGAAGAATGTTATTTCTTGGAGTCAAATTTTCTCATTTATCACATTTATTAGGTCACAGTAAAAAGTTAGTTCAATTAAGTCCCACAGTCAATCGTTTCATTGTTAAAAGCGATGCAACCCAGTAATATCAAGAAAAAGATCGCTAAATACATGTTGGTACGAATATTTGACCCAACCGTTGTAACTCAAACGGACTGACACCATTAAAAAGTCAATCAAATGTAGTTTTTGAAACTGTCGCTATTTCTTCAGCGCGCGATAACGGCTAGGATTGGTCCCACAGTAAAAAATGACTTATTAATGTAAATTTATAAAAGAAACGCTACCACAGCGCCCAGTGTAAGCGCTGAGTTCCGGCAATCATGTCAAATTAAGAAGAATGTTATTTCTTGGAGTCCAATTGTCTCATTTATCACATTTATCAGGTCACAGTCCAAACTTAGTTCAATTAAGTCCCGCAGTCAATCGTTTCATTGTTTAAAGCGATGCAACCTAGTAATATCAGAAAAATACCGCTAAATACATGTTGGTACGAATATTTGACCCAACCGTTGTAACTCAAACGGACTGACACCATTAAAAAGTCAATCAAATGTAGTTTTTGAAACTGTCGCTATTTCTTCAGCGCGCGATAACGGCCAGGATTTGTCCCACAGTAAAAAAATAACTTTTTTATCCTAATTCTTAAATGAAGCGGTACCACAGCGCCCAGTGTAATCGCTGAGTTTCGGCAATCATGTCAAATTAAGAAGAATGTTATTTCTTGGAGTCCAATTGTCTCATTTATCACATTTATCAGGTCACAGTCCAAACTTAGTTCAATTAAGTCCCGCAGTCAATCGTTTCATTGTTTAAAGCGATGCAACCTAGTAATATCAGAAAAATACCGCTAAATACATGTTGGTACGAGTATGTGACACAGACGTTGTAACTCAAACGGACTGACACCGTTAAAAAGTCAATAAAATGTAGTTTTTGAAACTGTTGTTATTTCTTCAGCGCGCGATAACGGCTCGGATTGGTCCCACAGTAAAAAAATGACTTTTTTATTATCTTAATTATTAAATGAAGCGTTACCACAGCGCCCAGTGTAATCGCTGAGTTTCGGCAATCATGTCAAATTAAGAATAATGTTATTTCTTGGAGTCCAATTGTCTCATTTATCACATTTATCAGGTCACAGTCCAAGATTAGTTCAATTAAGTCCCACAGTCATTCGTTTCATTGTTAAAAGCGATGCAACCTAGTAATATCGAAACAAATATCGCTAAATACATGTTGGTACGAATATGTAACCCAACCGTTCTAACTCAAACGGACTGACACCGTTAGAACGTCAATGAAATGTAGTTTTTAAAACTGTCGATATTACTTCAGCGCGCGATAACAGATTGGATTGGTCCCACAGTAAAGAATGACTTATTAAACTAAATTTTTAAATGAAGTGCTACCACAGCGCCCAGTGTAATCGCTGAAGTTCGGCAGTCATGTCAAATTAAGAAGAATGTTATTTCTTGGAGTCCAATTGTCTCATTTATCACATTTATCATGTCACAGTCCCAAGTTAGTTCAATTAAGTACCACAGTCATTCGTTTCATTGTTAAAAGCGATGCAACCTAGTAATATCAAAACAAATATCGCTAAATACATGTTGGTACGAATATGTGACCCAACCGTTGTAACTCAAACGGACTGACACCGTTAGAAAGTCAATGAAATGTAGTTTTTGAAACTGTCTATATT
This sequence comes from Hydractinia symbiolongicarpus, assembly GCF_029227915.1. Classification (NCBI taxonomy): domain Eukaryota; kingdom Metazoa; phylum Cnidaria; class Hydrozoa; order Anthoathecata; family Hydractiniidae; genus Hydractinia; species Hydractinia symbiolongicarpus. Next base: position 31,145,833 of record NC_079881.1, read on the forward strand.
TCTTCAGCGCGCGATAACGGCTAGGATTGGTTCCACAGTAAAAAATGACTTAATAATCTAAATTTTTAAATGAAGTGCTACCACAGCGCCCAGTGTTATCGCTGAGTTCCGGCAATCATGCCAAATTGAGAAGAATGTTATTTTTTGGAGTCACATTTTCTCATTTATCACATTTATTAGGTCACAGTAAAAAGTTAGTTCAATTAAGTCCCACAGTCAATCGTTTCATTGTTAAAAGCGATGCAACCCAGTAATATCAAGAAAAAGATCGCTAAATACATGTTGGTACGAATATTTGACCCAACCGTTGTAACTCAAACGGACTGACACCATTAAAAAGTCAATCAAATGTAGTTTTTGAAACTGTCGCTATTTCTTCAGCGCGCAATAACGGCTAGGATTGATCCAACAGTAAAAAATGACTTATTAATGTAAATTTCTAAAAGAAACGCTACCACAGCGCCCAGTGTAAACGCTGAGTTCCGGCAGTCATGTCAAATTAAGAAGAATGTTATTTCTTGGAGTCCAATTGTCTCATTTATCACATTTATCAGGTCACAGTCCGAAGTTAGTTCAATTAAGTCCCACAGTCAATCGTTTCATTGTTAAAAGCGATGCAACCTTGTAATATCAAAAAAATATCGCTATATACATATTGGTACGAATATGTGACCCACCGGTTGTAACTCAAACGGAGTGACACCGTTAGAAAGTCAATGAAATGTAGTTTTTGAAACTGTTGCTATTTCTTAAGCGCGCGATAACGGCCAGGATTTGTCCCACAGTAAAAAAATGACTTTTTTATCCTAATTCTTAAATGAAGCGGTACCACAGCGCCCAGTGTAATCGCTGAGTTTCGGCAATCATGTCAAATTAAGAAGAATGTTATTTCTTGGAGTCCAATTGTCTCATTTATCACATTTATCAGGTCACAGTCCAAACTTAGTTCAATTAAGTCCCGCAGTCAATCGTTTTCTTGTTTAAAGCGATGCAACCTAGTAATATCAGAAAAATACCGCTAAATACATGTTGGTACGAGTATGTGACACAGACGTTGTAACTCAAACGGAGTGACACCGTTAAAAAGTCAATAAAATGTAGTTTTTGAAACTGTTGTTATTTCTTCAGAGCGCGATAACGGCTCGGATTTGTCCCACAGTAAAAAAATGACTTTTTTATTATCTTAATTATTAAATGAAGCGGTACCACCGCGCCCAGTGTAATCGCTGAGTTTCGGCAATCATGTCAAATTAAGAAGAATGTTATTTCTTGGAGTCCAATTGTCTCATTTATCACATTTATCAGGTCACAGTCTAAAGTTAGTTCAATTAAGTCCCACAGTCAATCGTTTCATTGTTTAAAGCGATGCAACCTAGTAATATCAGAAAAATACCGCTAAATACATGTTGGTACGAATATGTGACCCAACCGTTCTAACTCAAACGGACTGACACCGTCAGAAAGTCAATGAAATGTAGTTTTTGAAACTGTCGATATTTCTTCAGCGCGCGATAACAGATAGGATTGGTCCCACAGTAAAGAATGACTTATTTATCTAAATTTTTAAATAAAGCGCTAAACCAGCGTACAGTGTAATCGCTGAAGTGCGGCAATCATATCAAATTAAGAAGAATGTTACTTCTTGGAGTCCAGTTGTCTCATTTATCACATTTATCAGGTCACAGTCCAAAGTTAGTTCAATTAATTCCCACAGTCATTCGTTTCATTGTTAAAAGCGATGCAACCTTGTAATATCAGAAAAATACCGCTAAATACATGTTGGTATGAATATGTGACCCAACCGTTCTAACTCAAACGGACTGACACCGTCAGAAAGTCAATGAAATGTAGTTTTTGAAACTGTCGATATTTCTTCAGCGCGCGATAACAGATAGGATTGGTCCCACAGTAAAGAATGAGTTATTTATCTAAATTTTTAAATAAAGCGCTAAACCAGCGTACAGTGTAATCGCTGAAGTTCGGCAATCATGTCAAATTAAGAAGAATGTTACTTCTTGGAGTCCAATTGTCTCATTTATCACATTTATTAGGTCACAGTAAAAAGTTAGTTCAATTAAGTGCCACAGTCAATCGTTTCATTGTTAAAAGCGATGCAACCCAGTAATAACAAGAAAAAGATCGCTAAATACATGTTGGTACGAATATTTGACCCAACCGTTGTAACTCAAACGGAATGACACCATTAAAAAGTCAATCAAATGTAGTTTTTGAAACTGTCGCTATTTCTTCAGCGCGCAATAACGGCTAGGATTGGTCCCACAGTAAAAAATGACTTATTAACGTAAATTTCTAAAAGAAACGCTACCACAGCGCCCAGTGTAAACATTAAGTTCCGGCAATCATGTCAAATTAAGAAGAATGTTATTTCTTGGAGTCCAATTGTCTCATTTATCACATTTATCAGGTCACAGTCCAAAGTTAGTTCAATTAAGTCCCACAGTCAATCGTTTCATTGTTAAAAGCGATGCAACCTAGTAATATCAAAAAAATATCACTAAATACATATTGGTACGAATATGTGACACACCGGTTGTAACCCAAACGGAGTGACACCGTTAGAAAGTCAATGAAATGTAGTTTTTGAAACTGTTGCTATTTCTTCAGCGCGCGTTAACGGCCAGGATTGGTCCCACAGTAAAAAAATGACTTTTTTATCTTAATTCTTAAATGAGGCGCTACCACAGCGCCCAGTGTAATCGCTGAGTTCCGGCAATCATGCCAAATTGAGAAGAATGTTATTTCTTGGAGTCAAATTTTCTCATTTATCACATTTATTAGGTCACAGTCCAAAGTTAGTTCAATTAAGTCCCACAGTCAATTGTTTCATTGTTAAAAGCGATGCAACCTAGTAATATCAAAAAAAAAATCGCTAAATACATGTTGGTACGAATATTTGACCCAACCGTTGTAACTCAAACGGACTGACACCATTAAGAAATCAATCAAATGTAGTTTTTCAAACTGTAGCTATTTCTTCAGCGCGCAATAACGGCTAGGATTGGTCCCACAGTAAAAAAATGACTTTTTTTAGCTTAATTCTTAAATGAGGCGCTACCACAGCGCCCAGTGTAATCGCTGAAGTTCGGCAATCATGTCAAATTAAGAAGAATGTTATATCTTGGAGTCCAATTGTCTCATTTATCACATTTATCAGGTCACAGTCCAAGGTTAGTTCAATTAAGTCCCATAGTCATTCGTTTTATTGTTAAAAGAGATGCAACCTAGTAATATCAAAAAAAATGTCGCTAAATACATGTTGGTACGAATATGTGACCCAACCGTTCTAACTCAAACGGACTGACACCGCTAGAAAGTCAATGAAATGTAGTTTTTGAAACTGTCGATATTTCTTCAGCGCGCGATAACAGATAGGATTGGTCCCACAGTAAAGAATGACTTATTTATCTAAATTTTTAAATGAAGCGCTAAACCAGCGTACAGTGTAATCGCTGAAGTTCGGCAATCATGTCAAATTAAGAAGAATGTTATTTCTTGGAGTCCAATTGTCTCATTTATCACATTTATCAGGTCACAGTCCAAAGTTAGTTCAATTAAGTCCCACAGTCATTCGTTTCATTGTTAAAAGCGATGCAACCTAGTAATATCAAAACAAATATCGCTAAATACATGTTGGTACGAATATGTGACCCAACCGTTCTAACTCAAACGGACTAACACCGTTAGAAAGTCAATGAAATGTAGTTATTGAAACTGTCGCTATTTCTACAGCGCGCGATAACAGATAGGATTGGTCTCACAGTAAAGAATGACTTATAAATCTAAATTTTTAGATGAAGTGCTACCACAGCGCCCAGTGTAATTGCTGAAGTTTGGCAATCATGTCAAATTAAGAAGGATGTTATTTCTTGGAGTCCAATTGTCTCATTTATCACATTTATCAGGTCACTGTCCAAAGTTAGTTCAATTAAGTCCCACAGTCATTGGTTTCATTGTTAAAAACGATGCAACCTAGTAATATCAAAAAAAAAATCGCTAAATACATGTTGGTACGAATATGTGACCCAACCGTTCTAACTCAAACGGACTAACACCGTTAGAAAGTCAATGAAATGTAGTTATTGAAACTGTCGCTATTTCTACAGCGCGCGATAACAGATAGGATTGGTCTCACAGTAAAGAATGACTTATAAATCTAAATTTTTAGATGAAGTGCTACCACAGCGCCCAGTGTAATTGCTGAAGTTCGGCAATCATGTCAAATTAAGAAGGATGTTATTTCTTGGAGTCCAATTGTCTCATTTATCACATTTATCAGGTCACTGTCCAAAGTTAGTTCAATTAAGTCCCACAGTCATTGGTTTCATTGTTAAAAACGATGCAACCTAGTAATATCAAAACAAATATCGCTAAATACATGTTGGTACGAATATGTGACCCAACCGTTGTAACTCAAACGGACTGACACCGTTAGAAAGTCAATGAAATGTAGTTTTTGAAACTGTCGATATTTCTTCACCGCGCGATAACAGATAGGATTGGTCCCACAGTAAAAAATGACTTATTAATCTAAATTTTTAAATGAAGCGCTAAACCAGCGTACAGTGTAATCGCTAAAGTTCAGCAATCATGTCAAATTAAGAAGAATGTTATTTCTTGGAGTCCAATTGTCTCATTTATCACATTTATCAAGTCACAGTCCAAAGTTAGTTCAATTAAGTCCCACAGTTATTCGTTTCATTGTTAAAAGCGATGCAACCTAGTAATATCAAAACAAATATCGCTAAATACATGTTCGTACAAATATGTGACCCAACCGTTCTAACTCAAACGGACTGACACCGTTAGAAAGTCAATGAAATATAGTTTTTGAAACTGTCGATATTTCTACAGCGCGCGATAACAGATAGGATTGGTCCCACAGTAAAGAATGACTTATAAATCTAAATTTTTAAATGAAGTGCTACCACAGCGCCCAGTGTAAACGCTGAAGTTCGGTAATCATGTCAAATTAAGAAGAATGTTAATTCTTGGAGTCAAATTGTCTCATTTATCACATTTATCAGGTCACAGTCCAAAGTTAGTTCAATTAAGTCCCACAGTCATTGGTTTCATTGTTAAAAGCGATGCAACCTAGTAATATCAAAACAAATATCGCTAAATACATGTTGGTACGAATATGTGACCCAACCGTTGTATCTCAAACGGACTGACACCGATAGAAAGTCAATGAAATGTAGTTTTTGAAACTGTCTATATTTCTGCAGCGCGCAATAACGGCTAGGATTGGTCCCACTGTAAAAAATGACTTATTAATCTAAATTTTTAAATGAAGTGCTACCACAGCGCCCAGTGTTATCGCTGAGTTCCGGCAATCATGCCAAATTGAGAAGAATGTTTTTTCTTGGAGTCAAATTTTTTCATTTATCACATTTATTAGTTCACAGTCCAAAGTTAGTTCAATTAAGTCCCACAGTCAATCGTTTCATTGTTAAAAGCGATGCAACCTAGTAATATCAAAAAAAAGATCGCTAAATACATGTTGGTACGAATATTTGACCCAACCGTTGTAACTCAAACGAACTGACACCATTAAAAAGTTAATCAAATGTAGTTTTTGAAACTGTCGCTATTTCTTCAGCGCGCAATAACGGCTGGGATTGGTCCCACAGTAAAATTGACTTATTAATGTAAATTTCTAAAAGAAGCGCTACCACAGGGCCCAGTGTAAACGCTGAGTTCCGGCAATCATATCAAATTAAGAAGAATGTTATTTCTTGCAGTCCAATTATCTCATTTATCACATTTATCAGGTCACAGTCCAAAGTTAGTTCAATTAAGTCCCACAGTCAGTCGTTTCATTGTTAAAAGCGATGCAACCTAGTAATATCAAAACAAATATCGCTAAATACATGTTGGTACGAATATGTGACCCAACCATTGCAACTCAAACGGACTGACACAGTTAGAAAGTCAATAAAATGTAGTTTTTGAAACTATCAATATTTCTTCAGCGCGCAATAACAGATAGGATTGGTCCCACAGTAAAAAATGACTTATTAATCTAAATTTTTAAATGAAGTGCTACCACAGCGCCCAGTGTATTCGCTGAAGTTCGGCAATCATGTCAAATTAAGAAGAATGTTATTTCTTGCAGTCCAATTATCTCATTTATCACATTTATCAGGTCACAGTCCAAAGTTAGTTCAATTAAGTCCCACAGTCAGTCGTTTCATTGTTAAAAGCGATGCAACCTAGTAATATCAAAACAAATATCGCTAAATACATGTTGGTACGAATATTTGACCCAACCGTTGTAACTAAAACGGACTGACTCCAATAAAAAGTCAATAAGATGTAGTTTTTGAAACTGTCGCTATTTCTTCAGCGCGGGATAACGGCTAGGATTGGTCCCACAGTAAAAAATGACTTATTAATCTAAATTTTTAAATGAAGCGCTTCCACAGCGCCCACTGTAATCGCTAAGTTCCGGCAATCATGTCAAATTGAGAAGAATGTTATTTCTTGGAGTCCAATTGTCTCATTTATCACATTTATCAGGTCACAGTCCAAGGTTAGTTCAATTAAGTCCCATAGTTATTCGTTTAATTGTTAAAAGCGATGCAACCTAGTAATATTAAAAAAAATGTCGCTAAATACATGTTGGTACGAATATGTGACCCAACCGTTCTAACTCAAACGGACTGACACCGTTAGAAAGTCAATGAAATGTAGTTTTTGAAACTGTCGATATTTCTTCAGCGCGCGATAACAGATAGGATTGGTCCCACAGTAAAGAATGACTTATTTATCTAAATTTTTAAATGAAGCGCTAAACCAGCGTACAGTGTAATCGCTACAGTTCAGCAATCATGTCAAATTAAGAAGAATGTTATTTCTTGGAGTCCAATTGTCTCATTTATCACATTTATCAAGTCACAGCCCAAAGTTAGTTCAATTAAGTCCCACAGTCATTCGTTTCATTGTTAAAAGCGATGCAACCTAGTAATATCAAAACAAATATCGCTAAATACATGTTCGTACGAATATGTGACCCAACCGTTCTAATTCAAACGGACTGACACCGTTAGAAAGTCAATGAAATATAGTTTTTGAAACTGTCGATATTTCTACAGCGCGCGATAACAGATAGGATTGGTCCCACAGTAATGAATGACTTAAAAATCTAAATTTTTAAATGAAGTGCTACCACAGCGCCCAGTGTAAACGCTGAAGTTCGGCAATCATGTCAAATTAAGAAGAATGTTATTTCTTGGAGTCCAATTGTCTCATTTATCACATTTATCAGGTCACAGTCCAAAGTTAGTTCAATTAAGTCCCACAGTCATTGGTTTCATTGTTAAAAGCGATGCAACCTAGTAATGTCAAAACAAATATCGCTAAATACATTTTGGTACGAATATGAGACCAAACCGTTGTAACTCAAACGGACTGACACCGTTAGAAAGTCAATGAAATGTAGTTTTTGAAACTGTTGCTATTTCTTCAGCGCGCGATAACGGCTAGGATTGGTCCCACAGTAAAAATATGACTTTTTTATTATCTTAATTCTTAAATGAAGCGGTACCACAGCGCCCACTGTAATCGCTGAGTTTCGGCAATCATGTCAAATTAAGAAGAATGTTATTTCTTGGAGTCCAATTGTCTCATTTATCACAACGATCAGGTCACAGTCCAAAGTTAGTTCTATTAAGTCCCGCAGTCAATCGTTTCATTGTTTAAAGCGATGCAACCTAGTAATATCCGAAAAATACCGCTAAATACATGTTGGTACGAGTATGTGACCCAAACGTTGTAACTCAAACGGACTGACACCGTTAGAAAGTCAATGAAATGTAGTTTTTGAAACTGTTGTTATTTCTTCATCGGGCGATAACGGCTAGGATTTGGTCCCACAGTAAAAAAATGACTTTTTTATCTTAATTCTTAAATGAAGCGGTACCACAGCGCCCAGTGGAATCGCTGAGTTTCGGCAATCATGTCAAATTAAGAAGAATGTTGTTTCTTGGAGTCCAATTGTCTCATTTATCACATTTATCAGGTCACAGTCCAAAGTTAGTTCTATTAAGTCCCGCAGTCAATCGTTTCATTGTTTAAAGCGATGCAACCTAGTAATATCAGAAAAATACCGCTAAATACATGTTGGTACGAGTATGTGACCCAAACGTTGTAACTCAAACGGACTGACACCGTTAGAAAGTCAATGAAATGTAGTTTTTGAAACTGTTGTTATTTCTTCATCGGGCGATAACGGCTAGGATTTGGTCCCACAGTAAAAAAATGACTTTTTTATCTTAATTCTTAAATGAAGCGGTACCACAGCGCCCAGTGGAATCGCTGAGTTTCGGCAATCATGTCAAACTAAGAAGAATGTTGTTTCTTGGAGTCCAATTGTCTCATTTATCACATTTATCAGGTCACAGTCCAAAGTTAGTTCAATTAAGTGGCACAGTCAATATTTTCACTGTTAAAAGCGATGCAACCAAGTAATGTGAGAAAAATATTGCTAAATACATGTTGGTACGAATATGTGACGCAACCGTTGTAACTGAAGTGGATTGATACCGTTAGAAAGTCAATGAAATATAGTTTTTGAAACTGTTGCTATTTCTTAAGAGCGCGATAACGGCTAGGATTGGTCCCACAGTAAAAAAATGACTTTTTTATCTTAATTCTTAAATGAAGCGGTACCACAGCGCCCAGTGTAATCGCTGAGTTTCGGCAATCATGTCAAATTAAGAAGAATGTTATTTTTTGGAGTCCAATTGTCTCCTTTATCACATTTATCAGGTCACAGTCCAAAGTTAGTTCAATTAAGTCCCACGGTCAATCGTTTCATAGTTAAAAGCGATGCAACCTAGTAATATCAGAAAAATAACGCTAAACACATGTTGGTACGAATATGTGACCCACCAGTTGTAACTCAAACGGAGTAACACCGTTAGAAAGTCAATGAAATGTAGTTTTTGAAACTATCGCTGTTTCTTCAGCGCGCGCTAACGCCTAGGATTGGTCCCACAGAAAAAAATGACTTTTTTTAGCTTACTTTTTAAATGAAGCGCTACCACAGCGCCCAGTGTAATCGCTGAGTTTCGGCAATCATTTTAAATCAAGAAGAATGCTATTTCTTGGAGTCCACTTGTCTTACTTATTACATTTATCAGGTCACAGTCCAAAGTTAGTTTAATTAAGTCCCACAGTAAATGCAACCTAGTAATATCAGAAAAATACCGCTAAATACATGTTGGTACGAGTATGTGACCCAAACGTTGTAACTCAAACGGACTGACACCGTTAGAAAGTCAATGAAATGTAGTTTTTGAAACTGTTGTTATTTCTTCAGCGCGCGATAACGGCTAGGATTGGTCCCACAGTAAAAAATTGACTTTTTTATTATCTTAATTATTAAATGAAGCGGTACCACAGCGCCCAGTGTAATCGCTGAGTTTCGGCAGTCATGTCAAATTAAGAAGAATGTTATTTCTTGGAGTCCAATTGTCTCATTTATCGCATTTATCAGGTCACAGTCCAAATTTAGTTCTATTAAGTCCCCCAGACAATCGTTTCATTGTTGAAAGCGATGAAACCTAGTAATCCTAGAAAAATAACGCTAAATACATGGTGGTACGAGTATGTGACCCAAACGTTGTAACTCAAACGGACTAACACCGTTAGAAAGTAAAATGAAAGGTAGTTTTTGAAACTGTTGTGCTTTCTTCATCGGGCGATAACGGCTAGGATTGGTCCCACAGTAAAAAAATGACTTTTTATCTTAATTCTTAAATGAAGCGCTACCACAGCGCCCAGTGTAATCGCTGAGTTTCGGCAATCATTTTAAATCAAGAAGAATGCTATTTCTTGGAGTCCACTTGTCTTACTTATTACATTTATCAGGTCACAGTCCAAAGTTAGTTTAATTAAGTCCCACAGTAAATGCAACCTAGTAATATCAGAAAAATACCGCTAAATACATGTTGGTACGAGTATGTGACCCAAACGTTGTAACTCAAACGGACTGACACCGTTAGAAAGTCAATGAAATGTAGTTTTTGAAACTGTTGTTATTTCTTCAGCGCGTGATAACGGCTAGGATTGGTCCCACAGTAAAAAATTGACTTTTTTATTATCTTAATTATTAAATGAAGCGGCACCACAGCGCCCAGTGTAATCGCTGAGTTTCGGCAGTCATGTCAAATTAAGAAGAATGTTATTTCTTGGAGTCCAATTGTCTCATTTATCGCATTTATCAGGTCACAGTCCAAATTTAGTTCTATTAAGTCCCCCAGTCAATCGTTTCATTGTTGAAAGCGATGAAACCTAGTAATCCTAGAAAAATAACGCTAAATACATGGTGGTACGAGTATGTGACCCAAACGTTGTAACTCAAACGGACTAACACCGTTAGAAAGTAAAATGAAAGGTAGTTTTTGAAACTGTTGTGCTTTCTTCATCGGGCGATAACGGCTAGGATTGGTCCCACAGTAAAAAAATGACTTTTTATCTTAATTCTTAAATGAAGCGGTACCACAGCGCCCAGTAAAATCGCTTAGTTTCGGCAATCATGTCAAATTAAGAAGGATGTTATTTCTTGGAGTCCAATTGTCTCATTTATCACAATGATCAGGTCACAGTCCAAAGTTAGTTCTATTAAGTCCCGCAGTCAATCGTTTCATTGTTTAAAGCGATGCAACCAAGTAATGTGAGAAAAATATTGCTAAATACATGTTGGTACGAATATGTGACGCAACCGTTGTAACTGAAGTGGATTGATACCGTTAGAAAGTCAATGAAATATAGTTTTTGAAACTGTTGCTATTTCTTAAGAGCGCGATAACGGCTAGGATTGGTCCCACAGTAAAAAAATGACTTTTTTATCTTAATTCTTAAATGAAGCGGTACCACAGCGCCCAGTGTAATCGCTGAGTTTCGGCAATCATGTCAAATTAAGAAGAATGTTAATTTTTGGAGTCCAATTGTCTCCTTTATCACATTTATCAGGTCACAGTCCAAAGTTAGTTCAATTAAGTCCCACGGTCAATCGTTTCATAGTTAAAAGCGATGCAACCTAATAATATCAGAAAAATAACGCTAAACACATGTTGGTACGAATATGTGACCCACCCGTTGTAACTCAAACGGAGTAACACCGTTAGAAAGTCAATGAAATGTAGTTTTTGAAACTATCGCTGTTTCATCAGCGCGCGCTAACGCCTAGGATTGGTCCCACAGAAAAAAATGACTTTTTTTAGCTTACTTTTTAAATGAAGCGCTACCACAGCGCCCAGTGTAATCGCTGAGTTTCGGCAATCATTTTAAATCAAGAAGAATGCTATTTCTTGGAGTCCACTTGTCTTACTTATTACATTTATCAGGTCACAGTCCAAAGTTAGTTTAATTAAGTCCCACAGTAAATGCAACCTAGTAATATCAGAAAAATACCGCTAAATACATGTTGGTACGAGTATGTGACCCAAACGTTGTAACTCAAACGGACTGACACCGTTAGAAAGTCAATGAAATGTAGTTTTTGAAACTGTTGTTATTTCTTCAGCGCGTGATAACGGCTAGGATTGGTCCCACAGTAAAAAATTGACTTTTTTATTATCTTAATTATTAAATGAAGCGGCACCACAGCGCCCAGTGTAATCGCTGAGTTTCGGCAGTCATGTCAAATTAAGAAGAATGTTATTTCTTGGAGTCCAATTGTCTCATTTATCGCATTTATCAGGTCACAGTCCAAATTTAGTTCTATTAAGTCCCCCAGTCAATCGTTTCATTGTTGAAAGCGATGAAACCTAGTAATCCTAGAAAAATAACGCTAAATACATGGTGGTACGAGTATGTGACCCAAACGTTGTAACTCAAACGGACTAACACCGTTAGAAAGTAAAATGAAAGGTAGTTTTTGAAACTGTTGTGCTTTCTTCATCGGGCGATAACGGCTAGGATTGGTCCCACAGTAAAAAAATGACTTTTTATCTTAATTCTTAAATGAAGCGGTACCACAGCGCCCAGTAAAATCGCTGAGTTTCGGCAATCATGTCAAATTAAGAAGGATGTTATTTCTTGGAGTCCAATTGTCTCATTTATCACAATGATCAGGTCACAGTCCAAAGTTAGTTCTATTAAGTCCCGCAGTCAATCGTTTCATTGTTTAAAGCGATGCAACCAAGTAATGTGAGAAAAATATTGCTAAATACATGTTGGTACGAATATGTGACGCAACCGTTGTAACTGAAGTGGATTGATACCGTTAGAAAGTCAATGAAATATAGTTTTTGAAACTGTTGCTATTTCTTAAGAGCGCGATAACGGCTAGGATTGGTCCCACAGTAAAAAAATGACTTTTTTATCTTAATTCTTAAATGAAGCGGTACCACAGCGCCCAGTGTAATCGCTGAGTTTCGGCAATCATGTCAAATTAAGAAGAATGTTAATTTTTGGAGTCCAATTGTCTCCTTTATCACATTTATCAGGTCACAGTCCAAAGTTAGTTCAATTAAGTCCCACGGTCAATCGTTTCATAGTTAAAAGCGATGCAACCTAATAATATCAGAAAAATAACGCTAAACACATGTTGGTACGAATATGTGACCCACCCGTTGTAACTCAAACGGAGTAACACCGTTAGAAAGTCAATGAAATGTAGTTTTTGAAACTATCGCTGTTTCATCAGCGCGCGCTAACGCCTAGGATTGGTCCCACAGAAAAAAATGACTTTTTTTAGCTTACTTTTTAAATGAAGCGCTACCACAGCGCCCAGTGTAATCGCTGAGTTTCGGCAATCATTTTAAATCAAGAAGAATGCTATTTCTTGGAGTCCACTTGTCTTACTTATTACATTTATCAGGTCACAGTCCAAAGTTAGTTCAATTAAGTCCCACAGTAATTGCAACCTAGTAATATCAGAAAAATACCGCTAAATACATGTTGGTACGAGTATGTGACCCAAACGTTGTAACTCAAACGGACTGACACCGTTAGAAAGTCAATGAAATGTAGTTTTTGAAACTGTTGTTATTTCTTCAGCGCGCGATAACGGCTAGGATTGGTCCCACAGTAAAAAATTGACTTTTTTATTTTCTTAATTATTAAATGAAGCGGTACCACAGCGCCCAGTGTAATCGCTGAGTTTCGGCAGTCATGTCAAATTAAGAAGAATGTTATTTCTTGGAGTCCAATTGTCTCATTTATCGCATTTATCAGGTCACAGTCCAAATTTAGTTCTATTAAGTCCCCCAGTCAATCGTTTCATTGTTGCAAGCGATGCAACCTAGTAATCCTAGAAAAATAACGCTAAATACATGGTGGTACGAGTATGTGACCCAAACGTTGTAACTCAAACGGACTAACACCGTTAGAAAGTAAAATGAAATGTAGTTTTTGAAACTGTTGTTCTTTCTTCATCGGGCGATAACGGCTAGGATTGGTCCCACAGTAAAAAAATGACTTTTTATCTTAATTCTTAAATGAAGCGGTACCACAGCGCCCAGTGAAACCGCTGAGTTTCGGCAATCATTTCAACATAAGAAGAATGTTATTTCTTGGAGTCCACTTGTCTCACTTATAACTTTTATAAGGTTACAGTCCAAAATCATTTCAATTTAGTACCACAGTCAATCGTTTCACTGTTAAAAGCGATGCAACCTAGTAATATGAGAAAAATATCGCTAAATACATGTTGGTACGAATATGTGACGCAACCGTTGTAACTGAAGTGGATTGATACCGTTAGAAAGTCAATGAAATGTAGTTTTTGAAACTGTCGCTATTTCTTCAGCGCACGATAACGGCTAGGATTGGTCCCACAGTAAAGATTGACTTATTTACCTAAACTTTAAAATGAAGCGCTACCACAGCGCCCAGAGTAATTGCTGAGTTCCGGCAATCACGTCAAATTAAGAGGAATGTTGTTTCTTGGAGTCCAATTGTCTCATTTATCACATTTATCAGGTCACAGTTCAAAGTTAGTTCAATTAAGTCGCACAGTCAATCGTTTCACTGTTAAAAGCGATGCAACCTAGTAATATGAGAAAAATATTGCTAAATACATGTTGGTACGAATATGTGACGCAACCGTTGTAACTGAAGTGGATTGATACCGTTAGAAATTCAATGAAATATAGTTTTTGAAACGGTTGCTATTTCTTCAGCGCACGATAACGGCTAGGATTGGTCCCACAGTAAAGATTGACTTATTTACCTAAACTTTAAAATGAAGCGCTACCACAGCGCCCAGAGTAATTGCTGAGTTCCGGCAATCACGTCAAATTAAGAGGAATGTTGTTTCTTGGAGTCCAATTGTCTCATTTATCACATTTATCAGGTCACAGTTCAAAGTTAGTTCAATTAAGTCGCACAGTCAATCGTTTCACTGTTAAAAGCGATGCAACCTAGTAATATCAGAAAAATAACGCTAAATACATGTTGGTACGAATATGTGACCCAACCGCTGTAACTCAAACGGAGTGACACCGTTAGAAAGTCAATGAAATGTAGTTTTTAAAACTATCGCTGTTTCTTCAGCGCGCGCTAACGACAAGGATTTGTCCCACAGTAAAAAATGACTTTTTTTAGCTTAATTCTCAAATGAAGCGCTACCACAGCGGCCAGTGCAATCGCTGAGTTTTGGCAATCATTTTAAATTAAGAAGAATGTTATTTCTTGGAGTCCAATTGTCTCATTTATCACATTTATCAGGTCACAGTCCAAATTTAGTTCTATTAAGTCCCGCAGTCAATCGTTTCATTTTTGAAAGCGATGCAACCTAGTAATACCAGAAAAAAAACGCTAAATACATGTTGGTACGAGTATGTGACCCAAACGTTGTAACTCAAACGGACTAACACCGTTAGATAGTAAAATGAAATGTAGTTTTTGAAACTGTTGTTATTTCTTCATCGGGCGATAACGGCTAGGATTGGTCCCACAGTAAAAAAATGACTTTTTATCTTAATTCTTAAATGAAGCGGTAACACAGCGCCCAGTGAAATCGCTGAGTTTCGGCAATCATGTCAATTTAAGAAGAATGTTATTTCTTGGAGTCCACTTGTCTCACTTATAACTTTTATAAGGTTACAGTCCAAAATCAGTTCAATTTAGTACCACAGTCAATCGTTTCACTGTTAAAAGCGATGCAACCTAGTAATATGAGAAAAATATCGCTAAATACATGTTGGTACGAATATGTGACGCAACCGTTGTAACTGAAGTGGATTGATACCGTTAGAAAGTCAATAAAATATAGTTTTTGAAACGGTTGCTATTTCTTCAGCGCGCGATAACGGCTAGGATTGGTCCCACAGTAAAAAAATGACTTTTTTATCTTAATTCTTAAATGAAGCGGTACCACAGCGCCCAGTGTAATCGCTGAGTTTCAGCAATCATGTCAAATTAAGAAAAATGTTATTTCTTGGAGTCCAATTGTCTCCTTTATCACATTTATCAGGTCACAGTCCATAGTTAGTTAAATTAAGTCCCACAGTCAATCGCTTTATAGTTAAAAGCGATGCAACCTAGTAATATCAGAAAAATATCGCTAAAGACATGTTGGTACGAATATGTGACCCAACCGTTGTAACTCAAACGGACTTACTCCGTTAGAAAGTCACGGAAATGTAGTTTTTGAAACTGTCTCTATTTTTTCAACTTGCGCTAACGGCTACGATTGGTCCCGCAGTACAGAATGACTTTTTTATCTTAATTTTTAATTGAAGAGCTACCACAGCGCCCAGCGCAATCGCTGAGTTTCGGCAATCATTTCAACATAAGAAGAATGTTATTTCTTGGAGTCCACTTGTCTCACTTATAACTTTTATAAGGTTACAGTCCAAAATCAGTTCAATTTAGTACCACAGTCAATCGTTTCACTGTTAAAAGCGATGCAACCTAGTAATATGAGAAAAATATCGCTAAATACATGTTGGTACGAATATGTGACGCAACCGTTGTAACTGAAGTGGATTGATACCGTTAGAAAGTCAATGAAATGTAGTTTTTGAAACTATCGCTGTTTCTTCAGCGCGCGCTAACGCCTAGGATTGGTCCCACAGAAAAAAATGACTTTTTTTAGCTTACTTTTTAAATGAAGCGCTACCACAGCGCCCAGTGTAATCGCTGAGTTCCGGCAATCATGTCAAATTGAGAAGAATGTTATTTCTTGGAGTCCAATTTTCTCATTTATCAAATTTATTAGGTCACAGTCCAAAGTTTGTTCAATTAAGTCCCACAGTCAATCTTTTTATTGTTAAAAGAGATGCAACCAAGTAATATAAAAAAAATATCTCTAAATACATGTTGGTACGAAGATGTGACCCAACCGTTGTAACTCAAACGGACTGACACCGTTAGAAAGTCAATGAAATATAGTTTTTGAAACTGTGGCAATTTCTTCAGCGCGCGATAACGACTAGGATTGGTCCCGCAGTAAGAAATGACTTTTTTATCTTAATTTTTAATTGAAGAGCTACCACAGCGCCCAGCGCAATCGCTGAGTTTCGGCAATCATTTCAACATAAGAAGAATGTTATTTCTTGGAGTCCACTTGTCTCACTTATAACTTTTATAAGGTTACAGTCCAAAATCAGTTCAATTTAGTACCACAGTCAATCGTTTCACTGTTAAAAGCGATGCAACCTAGTAATATGAGAAAAATATCGCTAAATACATGTTGGTACGAATATGTGACGCAACCGTTGTAACTGAAGTGGATTGATACTGTTAGAAAGTCAATGAAATGTAGTTTTTGAAACTATCGCTGTTTCTTCAGCGCGCGCTAACGCCTAGGATTGGTCCCACAGAAAAAAATGACTTTTTTTAGCTTACTTTTTAAATGAAGCGCTACCACAGCGCCCAGTGTAATCGCTGAGTTCCGGCAATCATGTCAAATTGAGAAGAATGTTATTTCTTGGAGTCCAATTTTCTCATTTATCAAATTTATTAGGTCACAGTCCAAAGTTTGTTCAATTAAGTCCCACAGTCAATCTTTTCATTGTTAAAAGAGATGCAACCAAGTAATATAAAAAAAATATCTCTAAATACATGTTGGTACGAAGATGTGACCCAACCGTTGTAACTCAAACGGACTGACACCGTTAGAAAGTCAATGAAATATAGTTTTTGAAACTGTGGCAATTTCTTCAGCGCGCGATAACGACTAGGATTGGTCCCGCAGTAAGAAATGACTTTTTTATCTTAATTTTTACTGGAAGCGCTACCACAGCGCCCAGTGCAATCGCTGAGTTTCGGCAATCATTTTAAATTAAGAAGAATGCTATTTCTTGGAGTCCACTTGTCTCACTTATTACATTTATCAGGTCACAGTCCAAAGTTAGTTCAATTAAGTCCCACAGTCAATGCAACCTAGTAATATCAGAAAAATACCGCTAAATACATGTTGGTACGAGTATGTGACCCAAACGTTGTAACTCAAACGGACTGACACCGTTAGAAAGTCAATACAATGTAGTTTTTGAAACTGTTGTTATTTCTTCAGCGCGCGATAACGGCTAGGATTGGTCACACAGTAAAAAATTGACTTTTTTATTATCTTAATTATTAAATGAAGCGGTACCACAGCGCCCAGTGTAATCGCTGAGTTTCGGCAGTCATGTCAAATTAAGAAGAATGTTATTTCTTGGAGTCCAATTGTCTCATTTATCACATTTATCAGGTCACAGTCCAAATTTAGTTCTACTAAGTCCCCCAGTCAATCGTTTCATTGTTGAAAGCGATGCAACCTAGTAATACCAGAAAAATAACGCTAAATACATGTTGGTACGAGTATGTGACCCAAACTTTGTAACTCAAACGGACTAACACCGTTAGAAAGTAAAATGAAATGTAGTTTTTGAAACTGTTGTTATTTCTTAATCGGGCGATAACGGCTAGGATTGGTCCCACAGTAAAAAAATGACTTTTTATCTTAATTCTTAAATGAAGCGGAACCACAGCGCCCAGTGAAATCGCTGAGTTTCGGCAATCATTTCAACATAAGAAGAATGTTATTTCTTGGAGTCCACTTGTCTCACTTATAACTTTTATAAGGTTACAGTCCAAAATCAGTTCAATTTAGTACCACAGTCAATCGTTTCACTGTTAAAAGCAATGCAACCTAGTAATATGAGAAAAATATCGCTAAATACATGTTGGTACGAATATGTGACGCAACCGTTGTAACTGAAGTGGATTGATACCGTTAGAAAGTCAATGAAATGTAGTTTTTGAAACTGTCGCTATTTCTTCAGAGCACGATAACGGCTAGGATTGGTCCCACAGTAAAAATTGACTTATTTACCTAAACTTTAAAATGAAGCGCTACCACAGCGCCCAGAGTAATTGCTGAGTTCCTGCAATCACGTCAAATTAAGAGGAATGTTGTTTCTTGGAGTCCAATTGTCTCATTTATCACATTTATCAGGTCACAGTTCAAAGTTAGTTCAATTAAGTCGCACAGTCAATCGTTTCACTGTTAAAAGCGATGCAACCTAGTCATATGAGAAAAATATTGCTAAATAAATGTTGGTACGAATATGTGACGCAACCGTTGTAACTGAAGTGGATTGATACCGTTAGAAAGTCAATGAAATATAGTTTTTGAAACTGTTGCTATTTCTTTAGCGCGCGATAACGGCTAGGATTGGTCCCACAGTAAAAAAATGACTTTTTTATCTTAATTCTTAAATGAAGCGGTACCACAGCGCCCAGTGTAATCGCTGAGTTTCGGCAATCATGTCAAATTAAGAAGAATGTTATTTTTTAAAGTCCAATTCTCTCCTTTATCACATTTATCAGGTCACAGTCCAAAGTTAGTTCAATTAAGTCCCACGGTCAATCGTTTCATAGTTAAAAGCGATGCAACCTAGTAATATCAGAAAAATAACGCTAAATACATGTTGGTACGAATATGTGACCCAACCGCTCTAACTCAAACGGAGTGACACCGTTAGAAAGTCAATGAAATGTAGTTTTTGAAACTATCGCTGATTCTTCAGCGCGCGCTAACGCCTAGGATTGGTCCCACAGTAAAAAATGACTTTTTTTAGCTTAATTCTTAAATGAAGCGCTACCACAGCGGCCAGTGCAATCGCTGAGTTTTGGCAATCATTTTAAGTTAAGAAGAATGCTATTTCTTGGAGTCCACTTGTCTCACTTATTACATTTATCAGGTCACAGTCCAAAGTTAGTTCAATTAAGTCCCACAGTCAATGCAACCTAGTAATATCAAAAAAAATATCGCTAAATACATGTTCGTACGAATATGTGACCCAACCGTTGTAACTCAAACGGACTGACACCGTTAGAAGGTCAATGAAATGTAGTTCTTAAAACTGTGGCTATTTCTTCAGCGAGCGATAACGGCTAGGATTGGTCCCGCAGTAAAAAATGACTTTTTTACCTTAATTTTTAATTGAAGCGCTACCACAGCGCCCAGTGTAATCGCTGAGTTTCGGCAATCATGTCAAATTAAGAAGAATGTTATTTCTTGGAGTCCAATTGTCTCATTTATCACATTTATCAGGTCACAGTCCAAATTTAGTTTTAATAAGTCCCGCAGTCAATCGTTTCATTGTTTAAAGCGATGCAACCTAGTAATATCACAAAAATACCGCTAAATACATGTTGGTACGAGTATGTGACCCAAACTTTGTAACTCAAACGGACTAACACCGTTAGAAAGTCATTGAAATGTAGTTTTTGAAACTGTTGTTATTTCTTCATCGGGCGATAACGGCTAGGATTGGTCCCACAGTAAAAAAATGACTTTTTATCTTAATTCTTAAATGAAGCGGTACCACAGCGCCCAGTGAAATCGCTGAGTTTCGGCAATCATGTCAAATTAAGAAGAATGTTATTTCTTGGAGTCCAATTGTCTCCTTTATCACATTTATCAGGTCACAGTCCATAGTTAGGTAAATTAAGTTCCACAGTCAATCGCTTCATAGTTAAAAGCGATGCAACATAGTAATATCAGAAAAATATCGCTAAACACATGTTGGTACGAATATGTGACCCAACCGTTGTAACTGAAGTGGATTGATACCGTTAGAAAGTCAATGAAATGTAGTTTTTAAAACTGTCGCTATTTCTTCAGCGCACGATAACGGCTAGGATTGGTCCCACAGTAAAGATTGACTTATTTACCTAAACTTTAAAATGAAGTGCTACCACAGCGCCCTGAGTAATTGCTGAGTTCCGGCAATCACTTCAAATTAAGAAGAATGTTGTTTCTTGGAGTCCAATTGTCTCATTTATCACATTTATCAGGTCACAGTTCAAAGTTAGTTCAATTAAGTCGCACAGTCAATCGTTTCACTGTTAAAAGCGATGCAACCTAATAATATGGGAAAAATATTGCAAAATACATGTTGGTACGAATATGTGACGCAACCGTTGTAACTGAAGTGGATTGATACCGTTAGAAATTCAATGAAATATAGTTTTTGAAACTGTTGCTATCTCTTCAGCGCGCGATAACGGCTAGGATTGGTCCCACAGTAAACAATGACTTTTTTATCTTAATTTTTAATGGAAGCGCTACCACAGCGCCCAGTGCAATCGCTGAGTTTCGGCAATCATTTTAAATTAAGAAGAATGCTAATTCTTGGAGTCCACTTGTCTCACATATTACATTTATCAGGTCACAGTCCAAAGTTAGTTCAATTAAGTCCCACAGTCAATGCAACCTAGTAATATCAAAAAAAATATCGCTAAATACATGATGGTACGAATATGTGACCCAACCGTTGTAACTCAAACGGACTGACACCGTTAGAAAGTCAATGAAATGTTGTTTTTAAAACTGTGGTTATTTCTTCAGCGCGCGATAACGGCTAGGATTGGTCCCGCAGTATAAAATGACTTTTTTATCTTAATTTTTAATTGAAGCGCTACCACAGCGCCCAGTGTAATTGCTGAGTTTCGGCAATCCCGTAAAAATAAGAAGAATGTTATTTCTTGGAGTCCAATTGTCTCATTTATCACATTTATCAGGTCACAGTCCAAAGTTAGTTCAATTAAGTCCCACAGTCAATCGTTTCATTGTTAAAAGCGATGCAACCTAGTAGTATCAAAAAAATATCGCTAAACACATGTTGGTACGAATAGGTGACCCAACCGTTGTAACTCAAACGGACTGATACCGTTAAAAAGTCAATGAAATGTAGTTTTTGAAACTGTCGCTATTTCTTCAGCGCGATAACGGCTAGGATTGGTCCCACAGTAAAAAATGACTTCTTAATCTAAATTTTTAAATGAAGCGCTACCACAGCGCCCAGTGTAATCGCTGAGTTCCGGAAATCATGTCAAATTGAGAAGAATGTTATTTCTGGGAGTGCAATTTTCTAATTTATCAAATTTATTAGGTGACAGTCCAAAGTTTGTTCAATTAAGTCCCACAGTCAATCTTTTCATTGTTAAAAGCGATGCAACCAAGTAATATAAAAAAAATATCGCTAAATACATGTTGGTACGAATATGTGACCCAACCGTTGTAACTCAAACGGACTGACACCGTTAGAAAGTCAATGAAATGTAGTTTTGGAAACTGTCGCTATTTCTTCAGTGCGCGATAACGGCTAGAATTGGTCCCGCAGTAAAAAATGAGTTTTTTATCTTAATTTTTAATTGAAGCGCTACCACAGCGCCCAGTGCAAACGCTGAGTTTCGGCAATCATTTTAAATTAAGAAGAATCCTATTTCTTGGAGTCCACTTGTCACACTTATTACATTTATCAGGTCACAGTCCAAAGTTAGTTCAATTAAGTCCCACAGTCAATGCAATCTAGTAATATCAAAAAAAATATCGCTAAATACATGTTGGTACGAATATGTGACCCAACCGTTGTAACTCAAACGGACTGACACCGTTAGAAAGTCAATGAAATGTAGTTTTTAAAACTGTGGCTATTTCTTCAGCGCGCGATAACGGCTAGGATTGGTCCCGCAGTAAAAAATGAATTTTTTATCTTAATTTTTAATTGAAGCGCTACCACATCGCTGAGTTTCGGCAATCATTTCAAATTAAGAAGAATGCTATTTCTTGGAGTCCACTTGTCCCACTTATAACATTTATAAGGTCAAAGTCCAACACCAGTTCAATTTAGTACCACAGTCAATCGTTTCACTGTTAAAAGCGATGCAACCTAGTATTATCTAAAAAATATCGCAAAATACATGTTGGTACAAATATGTGACCCAACCGTTGTAACTCAAACAGACTGACACCGTTAAAAAGTCAATGAAATGTAGTTTTTGAAACTGTCAATATTTCTTCAGCGCACGATAACGGCTAGGATTGGTCCGACAGTAAAGAATGACTTACTTACCTCAATTTTTATATGAAGCGCTACCACAGCGCCCAGTGTAATCGTTGAGTTCCGGCAATCCCGTAAAAATAAGAAGAATGTTATTTCTTGGAGTCCAATTGTCTCATTTATCACATTTATCAGGTCACAGTCCAAAGTTAGTTCAATTAAGTCCCACAGTCAATCGTTTCATTGTTAAAAGCGATGCAACCTAGTAATATCAAAACAAATATCGCTAAATACATGTTGGTACGAATATGTTACCCAACCGTTGTGACTCAAACGGAGTGACACCGTTAGAAACTCAATGAAATGTAGTTTTTGAAACTGTCGCTATTTCTTCAGCGCGATAACGGCTAGGATTGGTCCCACAGTAAAAAATGACTTCTTAATCTAAATTTTTAAATGAAGCGCTACCACAGCGCCCAGTGTAATCGCTGAGTTCCGGAAATCATGTCAAATTGAGAAAAATGTTATTTCTGGGAGTCCAATTTTCTAATTTATCAAATTTATTAGGTGACAGTCCAAAGTTTGTTCAATTAAGTCCCACAGTCAATCTTTTCATTGTTAAAAGCGAAGCAACCAAGTAATATGAAAAAAAATATCGCTAAATACATGTTGGTACGAATATGTGACGCAACCGTTGTAACTGAAGTGGATTGATACCGTTAGAAATTCAATGAAATATAGTTTTTGAAACTGTTGCTATCTCTTCAGCGCGCGATAACGGCTAGGATTGGTCCCGCAGTAAACAATGACTTTTTTATCTTAATTTTTAATTGAAGCGCTACCACCGCGCCCAGTGTAATCGCTGAGTTTCGGCAATCATTTCAAATTAAGAAGAACGCTATTTCCTGGAGTCCACTTGTCTCACTTATTACATTTATCAGGTCACAGTGCAAAGTTAGTTCAATTAAGTCCCACAGTCAATCGTTTCATTGTTAAAAGCGATGCAACCTAGTAATATCAGAAAAATATCGCTAAACACATGTTGGTACGAATAGGTGACTGAACCGTTGTAACTCAAACGGACTGACACCGTTAGAAAGTTAATGAAATGTAGTTTTTGAAACTGTGGCTATCTCTTCCGCGCGCGATAACGGCTAGGATTGGTGCCGCAGTAAAAAATGACTTTTTTATCTTAATTTTTAATGGAAGCGCTACCACAGCGCCCAGTGCAATCGCTGAGTTTCGGCAATCATTTTAAATTAAGAAGAATGCTAATTCTTGGAGTCCACTTGTCTCACATATTACATTTATCAGGTCACAGTCCAAAGTTAGTTCAATTAAGTCCCACAGTCAATGCAACCTAGTATTATCAAAAAAAATATCGCTAAATACATGATGGTACGAATATGTGACCCAACCGTTGTAACTCAAACGGACTGACACCGTTAGAAAGTCAATGAAATGTTGTTTTTAAAACTGTGGTTATTTCTTCAGCGCGCGATAACGGCTAGGATTGGTCCCGCAGTATAAAATGACTTTTTTATCTTAATTTTTAATTGAAGCGCTACCACAGCGCCCAGTGTAATTGCTGAGTTTCGGCAATCCCGTAAAAATAAGAAGAATGTTATTTCTTGGAGTCCAATTGTCTCATTTATCACATTTATCAGGTCACAGTCCAAAGTTAGTTCAATTAAGTCCCACAGTCAATCGTTTCATTGTTAAAAGCGATGCAACCTAGTAGTATCAGAAAAATATCGCTAAACACATGTTGGTACGAATAGGTGACCCAACCGTTGTAACTCAAACGGACTGATACCGTTAAAAAGTCAATGAAATGTAGTTTTTGAAACTGTCGCTATTTCTTCAGCGCGATAACGGCTAGGATTGGTCCCACAGTAAAAAATGACTTCTTAATCTAAATTTTTAAATGAAGCGCTACCACAGCGCCCAGTGTAATCGCTGAGTTCCGGAAATCATGTCAAATTGAGAAGAATGTTATTTCTGGGAGTGCAATTTTCTAATTTATCAAATTTATTAGGTGACAGTCCAAAGTTTGTTCAATTAAGTCCCACAGTCAATCTTTTCATTGTTAAAAGCGATGCAACCAAGTAATATAAAAAAAATATCGCTAAATACATGTTGGTACGAATATGTGACCCAACCGTTGTAACTCAAACGGACTGACACCGTTAGAAAGTCAATGAAATGTAGTTTTGGAAACTGTCGCTATTTCTTCAGTGCGCGATAACGGCTAGAATTGGTCCCGCAGTAAAAAATGAGTTTTTTATCTTAATTTTTAATTGAAGCGCTACCACAGCGCCCAGTGCAAACGCTGAGTTTCGGCAATCATTTTAAATTAAGAAGAATCCTATTTCTTGGAGTCCACTTGTCACACTTATTACATTTATCAGGTCACAGTCCAAAGTTAGTTCAATTAAGTCCCACAGTCAATGCAATCTAGTAATATCAAAAAAAATATCGCTAAATACATGTTGGTACGAATATGTGACCCAACCGTTGTAACTCAAACGGACTGACACCGTTAGAAAGTCAATGAAATGTAGTTTTTAAAACTGTGGCTATTTCTTCAGCGCGCGATAACGGCTAGGATTGGTCCCGCAGTAAAAAATGAATTTTTTATCTTAATTTTTAATTGAAGCGCTACCACATCGCTGAGTTTCGGCAATCATTTCAAATTAAGAAGAATGCTATTTCTTGGAGTCCACTTGTCTCACTTATAACATTTATAAGGTCAAAGTCCAACACCAGTTCAATTTAGTACCACAGTCAATCGTTTCACTGTTAAAAGCGATGCAACCTAGTATTATCTAAAAAATATCGCAAAATACATGTTGGTACAAATATGTGACCCAACCGTTGTAACTCAAACAGACTGACACCGTTAAAAAGTCAATGAAATGTAGTTTTTGAAACTGTCAATATTTCTTCAGCGCACGATAACGGCTAGGATTGGTCCGACAGTAAAGAATGACTTACTTACCTCAATTTTTATATGAAGCGCTACCACAGCGCCCAGTGTAATCGTTGAGTTCCGGCAATCCCGTAAAAATAAGAAGAATGTTATTTCTTGGAGTCCAATTGTCTCATTTATCACATTTATCAGGTCACAGTCCAAAGTTAGTTCAATTAAGTCCCACAGTCAATCGTTTCATTGTTAAAAGCGATGCAACCTAGTAATATCAAAACAAATATCGCTAAATACATGTTGGTACGAATATGTTACCCAACCGTTGTAACTCAAACGGAGTGACACCGTTAGAAACTCAATGAAATGTAGTTTTTGAAACTGTCGCTATTTCTTCAGCGCGATAACGGCTAGGATTGGTCCCACAGTAAAAAATGACTTCTTAATCTAAATTTTTAAATGAAGCGCTACCACAGCGCCCAGTGTAATCGCTGAGTTCCGGAAATCATGTCAAATTGAGAAAAATGTTATTTCTGGGAGTCCAATTTTCTAATTTATCAAATTTATTAGGTGACAGTCCAAAGTTTGTTCAATTAAGTCCCACAGTCAATCTTTTCATTGTTAAAAGCGATGCAACCAAGTAATATGAAAAAAAATATCGCTAAATACATGTTGGTACGAATATGTGACCCAACCGTTGTAACTCAAACGGACTGACACCGTTAGAAAGTCAATGAAATGTAGTTTTTGAAACGGTGGCTATCTCTTCAGCGCGCGATAACGGCTAGGATTGGTCCCGCAGTAAAAAATGACTCTTTTATCTTAATTTTTAATTGAAGCGCTACCACCGCGCCCAGTGCAATCGCTGAGTTTCGGCAATCATTTCAAATTAAGAAGCATGCTATTTCTTGGAGTCCACTTGTCTCACTTATTACATTTATCAGGTCACAGTGCAAAGTTAGTTCAATTAAGTCCCACAGTCAATCGTTTCAGTGTTAAAAGCGATGCAACCTAGTAATATCAGAAAAATGTCGCTAAACACATGTTGGTACGAATAGGTGACTGAACCGTTGTAACTCAAACGGACTGACACCGTTAAAAAGTCAATGAAATGTAGTTTTTGAAACTGTCGCTATTTCTTCAGCGCGGGATAACGGCTAGGATTGGTCCCACAGTAAAAAATGACTTATTAATCTAAATTTTTAAATGAAGCGCTACCACAGCGCCCAGTGTAATCGCTGAGTTCCGGCAATCATGTCAAATTGAGAAGAATGTTATTTCTTGGTGTCCAATTTTCTCATTTATCAAATTTACTAGGTCACTGTCCAAAGTTTGTTCAATTCAGTCCCACAGTTAATCTTTTCATTGTTAAAAGCGATGCAACCAAGTAATATAAAAAAAAATATCGCTAAATACATGTTGGTACGAATATGTGACCCAACCGTTGTAACTCAAACGGACTGACACCGTTAGAAAGTCAATGAAATATAGTTTTTGAAACTGTGGCTATTTCTTCAGCGCGCGATAGCGCCTAGGATTGGTCCCGCAGTAAAAAGTGACTTTTTTATCCTAATTTTTAATTAAAGCGCTACCACAGCGCCCAGTGCAATCGCTGAGTTTTGGCAATCATTTTAAATTAAGAAGAATGCTATTTCTTGGAGTCTACTTGTCTCACTTATAGCATTTATCAGGTCACAGTCCAAAGTTAGTTCAATTAAGTCCCACAGTCAATGCAATCTAGTAATATGAGAAAAATATCGCAAAATACATGTTGGTACGAATATGTGACGCAACCGTTGTAACTGAAGTGGATTGATACCGTTAGAAAGTCAATGAAATGTAATTTTTGAAACTGTCGCTTTTTCTTCAGCGCGCGATAACGGCTAGGATTGGTCCCGCAGTAAAAAATGAATTTTTTATCTTAATTTTTAATTGAAGCGCTACCACATCGCTGAGTTTCGGCAATCATTTCAAATTAAGAAGAATGCTATTTCTTGGAGTCCACTTGTCTCACTTATAACATTTATAAGGTCAAAGTCCAACACCAGTTCAATTTAGTACCACAGTCAATCGTTTCACTGTTAAAAGCGATGCAACCTAGTATTACCAAAAAAATATCGCTAAATACATGTTGGTACAAATATGTGACCCAACCGTTGTAACTCAAACAGACTGACACCGTTAAAAAGTCAATGAAATGTAGTTTTTGAAACTGTCAATATTTCTTCAGCGCACGATAACGTCTAGGATTGGTCCCACAGTAGAGAATGACTTATTTACCTAAATTTTTAAATGAAGCGCTACCACAGCGCCCAGTGTAATAGCTGAGTTCCGGCAATCCCGTAAAAATAAGAAAAATGTTATTTCTTGGAGTCCAATTGTCTCATTTATCACATTTATCAGGTCACAGTCCAAAGCTAGTTCAATTAAGTCCCACAGTCAATCGTTTCATTGTTAAAAGCGATGCAACCTAGTAGTATCAGAAAAATATCGCTAAACACATGTTGGTACGAATAGGTGATCCAACTGTTGTAACTCAAACGGACTGATACCGTTAAAAAGTCAATGAAATGTAGTTTTTGAAACTGTCGCTATTTCTTCAGCCCGATAACGGCTATGATTGGTTCCACAGTAAAAAATGACTTCTTAATCTAAATGTTTAAATGAAGCGCTACCACAGCGCCCAGTGTAATCGCTGAGTTCCGGAAATCATGTCAAATTGAGAAGCATGCTATTTCTTGGTGGTCACTTGTCTCACTTATTACATTTATCAGGTCACAGTGCAATTCAATTAAGTCCCACAGTCAATCGTTTCATTGTTAAAAGCGATGCAACCTAGTAATATCAGAAAAATATCGCTAAACACATGTTGGTACGAATAGGTGACTGAACCGTTGTAACTCAAACGGACTGACACCGTTAGAAAGTCAATAAAATGTTGTTTTTAAAACTGTGGCTATTTCTTCAGCGCGCGATAACGGCTAGGATTGGTCCCGCAGTAAAAAATGACTTCTTTATCTTACTTTTTAATTGAAGCGCTACCACAGCGCCCAGTGTAATCGCTGAGTTTCGGCAATCATTTCAAATTAAGAAGAATGCTATTTCTTGGATTCCACTTGTCTCACTCAACACATTTATCAGGTCAAAGTCCAAAATCAGTTCAATTTAGTACCACAGTCAATCGTTTCACTGTTAAAAGCGATGCAAACTAGTATTATCAAAAAAATATCGCTAAATACATGTTGGTACAAATATGTGACCCAACCGTTGTAACTCAAACGGACTGACACCGTTAAAAAGTCAATGAAATGTAGTTTTTGAAACTGTCGCTATTTCTTCAGCGCGCGATAACGGCTAGGATTGGTCCCGCAGTAAAAAATGACTTTTTTATCTTAATTTTTAATTGAAGCGCTACCACAGCGCCCAGCGCAATCGCTGAGTTTCGGCAATCATTTTAAATTAAGAAGAATGCTATTTCTTGGAGTCCACTTGTCTCACTTATTACATTTATCAGGTCACAATCCAAAGTTAGTTTAATTAAGTCCCACAGTCAATGCAACCTAGTAATATGAGAAAAATATCGCAAAATACATGTTGGTATGAATATGTGACGCAACCGTTGTAACTGAAGTGGATTGATACCGTTAGAAAGTCAATGAAATGTAATTTTTGAAACTGTCGCTTTTTCTTTAGCGCGCGATAACGGCTAGGATTGGTCCCGCAGTAAAAAATGAATTTTTTATCTCAATTTTTAATTGAAGCGCTACCACATCGCTGAGTTTCGGCAATCATTTCAAATTAAGAAGAATGCTATTTCTTGGAGTCCACTTGTCTCACTTATAACATTTATAAGGTCAAAGTCCAACACCAGTTCAATTTAGTACCACAGTCAATCGTTTCACTGTTAAAAGCGATGCAACCTAGTATTATCAAAAAAATATCGCTAATTACATGTTGCTTCTAATATGTGACCCAACCGTTGTAACTCAAACAGACTGACACCGTTAAAAAGTCAATAAAATGTAGTTTTTGAAACTGTCAATATTTCTTCAGCGCACGATAACGGCTAGGATTGGTCCCACAGTAAAAAATGACTTATTTACCTAAATCTTTAAATGCAGCGCTACCACAGCGCCCAGTGTAATCGCTGAGTTCCGGCAATCCCGTAAAAATAAGAAGAATGTTATTTCTTGGCGTCCAATTGTCTCATTTATCACATTTATCAGGTTACAGTCCAAAGCTAGTTCAATTAAGTC
The DNA here is from genome assembly GCF_029227915.1 of Hydractinia symbiolongicarpus. Classification (NCBI taxonomy): domain Eukaryota; kingdom Metazoa; phylum Cnidaria; class Hydrozoa; order Anthoathecata; family Hydractiniidae; genus Hydractinia; species Hydractinia symbiolongicarpus. The sequence continues at coordinate 31,175,268 of NC_079881.1, forward strand.
CCACAGTCAATCGTTTCATTGTTAAAAGTGATGCAACCAAGTAATATAAAAAAAATATCGCTAAATACATGTTGGTACGAATATGTGACCCAACCGTTGTAACTCAAACGGACTGACACCGTTAGAAAGTCAATGAAATGTAGTTTTTGAAACTGTGGCTATCTCTTCAGCGCGCGATAACGGCTAGGATTGGTCCCGCAGTAAAAAATGACTTTTTTATCTTAATTTTTAATAGAAGCGCTACCACCGCGCCCAGTGCAATCGCTGAGTTCCGGCAATCATGTCAAATTGAGAAGAATGTTATTTCTTGGAGTCCAATTTTCTCATTTATCAATTTTATTAGGTCACAGTCCAAAGTTTGTTCAATTAAGTCCCACAGTCAATCTTTTCATTGTTAAAAGCGATGCAACCAAGTAATATAAAAAAAAATATCGCTAAGTACATGTTGGTACGAATATGTGACCCAACCGTTGTAACTCAAACGGACTGACACCGTTAAAAAGTCAATGAAATGTAGTTTTTGAAACTGTCGCTATTTCTTCAGCGCGGGATAACGGCTAGGATTGGTCCCACAGTAAAAAATGACTTATTAATCTAAATTTTTTAATGAAGCGCTCCCACAGCGCCCAGTGTAATCGCTGAGTTCCGGCAATCATGTCAAGTTGAGAAGAATGTTATTTCTTGGAGTCCAATTTTCTCATTTATCAAATTTATTAGGTCACAGTCCAAAGTTTGTTCAATTAAGTCCCACAGTCAATCTTTTCATTGTTAAAAGCGATGCAACCAAGTAATATAAAAAAAATATCGCTAAATACATGTTGGTACGAATATGTGACCCAACCGTTGTAACTCAAACGGACTGACACCGTTAAAAAGTCAATGAAATGTAATTTTTGAAACTGTCGCTATTTCTTCAGCGCGCGATAACGGCTAGGATTGGTCCCGCAGTAAAAAATGACTTTTTTATCTTAATTTTTAATTGAAGCGCTACCACAGTGCTCAGCGCAATCGCAATCGCATTTTAAATTAAGAAGAATGCTATTTCTTGGAGTCCACTTGTCTCACTTATTACATTTATCAGGTCACAATCCAAAGTTAGTTCAATTAAGTCCCACAGTCAATGCAACCTAGTAATATGATAAAAATATCGCAAAATACATGTTGGTATGAATATGTGACGCAACCGTTGTAACTAAAGTGGATTGATACCGTTAGAAAGTCAATGAAATGTAATTTTTGAAACTGTCGCTTTTTCTTCAGCGCGCGATAACGGCTAGGATTGGTCCCGCAGTAAAAAATGAATTTTTTTTATCTCAATTTTTAATTGAAGCGCTACCACATCGCTGAGTTTCGGCAATCATTTCAAATTAAGAAGAATGCTATTTCTTGGAGTCCACTTGTCTCACTTATAACATTTATAAGGTCAAAATCCAACACCAGTTCAATTTAGTACCACAGTCAATCGTTTCACTGTTAAAAGCGATGCAACCTAGTATTATCTAAAAAATATCGCTAAATACATGTTGGTACAAATATGTGACCCAACCGTTGTAACTTAAACAGACTGACACCGTTAAAAAGTCAATGAAATGCAGTTTTTGAAACTGTCAATATTTCTTCAGCGCACGATAACGGCTAGGATTGGTCCCACAGTAAAGAATGACTTATTTACCTAAATCTTTAAATGAAGCGCTACCACAGCGCCCAGTGTAATCGCTGAGTTCCGGCAATCCCGTAAAAATAAGAAGAATGTTATTTCTTGGAGTCCAATTGTCTCATTTATCACATTTATCAGGTTACAGTCCAAAGCTAGTTCAATTAAGTCCCACAGTCAATCGTTTCATTGTTAAAAGCGATGCAACCAAGTAATATAAAATAAATATCGCTAAATACATGTTGGTACGAATATGTGACACAACCGTTGTAACTCAAACGGACTGACACCGTTAGAAAGTCAATGAAATGTAGTATTTGAAACTGTGGCTATCTCTTCAGCGCGCGATAACGGCTAGGATTGGTCCCGCAGTAAAAAATGACTTTTTTATCTTAATTTTTAATAGAAGCGCTACCACCGCCCCCAGTGCAATCGCAGAGTTTCCGCAATCATTTCAAATTAAGAAGCATGCTATTTCTTGGTGTCCACTTGTCTCACTTATTACATTTATCAGGTCACAGTGCAAAGTTAGTTCAATTAAGTCCCACAGTCAATCGTTTCATTGTTAAAAGCGATGCAACCTAGTAATATCAGAAAATATCGCTAAACACATGTTGGTACGAATAGGTGACCCAACCGTTGTAACTCAAACGGACTGACACCGTTAAAAAGTCAATGAAATCTAGTTTTTGAAACTGTCGCTATTTCTTCAGCGTGGGATAACGGCTAGGATTGGTCCCACAGTAAAAAATGACTTATTAATCTAAATTTTTTAATGAAGCGCTCCCACAGCGCCCAGTGTAGTCGCTGAGTTCCGGCAATCATGTCAATTTGAGAAGAATGTTTTTTCTTGCAGTCCAATTTTCTTATTTATCAAATTTATTAGGTCACATTCCAAAGTTTGTTCAATTAAGTCCCACAGTCAATCTTTTCATTGTTAAAAGCGATGCAACCAAGTAATATAAAAAAAAATATCGCTTAATACATGTTGGTACGAATATGTGACCCAACCGTTGTAACTCAAACGGACTGACACCGTTAGAAAGTCAATGAAATATAGTTTTTGAAACTCTGGCTATTTCTTCAGCGCGCGATAACGCCTAGGATTGGTCCTGCAGTAAAAAATGACTTTTTTATCTTAATTTTTAATTGAAGCGCTACCACAGCGCCCAGTGCAATCGCTGAGTTTCGGCAATCATTTTAAATTAAGAAGAATGCTATTTCTTGGAGTCTACTTGTCTCACTTATAAACTTTATCAGGTCACAGTCCAAAGTTAGTTCAATTAAGTCCCACAGTCAATCGTTTCATTGTTAAAAGTGATGCAACCTAGTAATATCAAAAAAAAATATCGCTAAATACATGTTGGTACAAATATGTGACCCAACCGTTGTAACTCAAACGGACTGACACCGTTAGAAAGTCAATGAAATGTAGTTTTTAAAAATGGCAATATTTCTTCAGCCCGCGATAACGGCTAGGATTGGTCCCACAGTAAAAAATGACTTTTTTATCTTAATTTTTAATTGAAGCGCTACCACAGTGCTCAGCGCAATCGCAATCGCATTTCAAATTAAGAAGAATGCTATTTCTTGGAGTCCACTTGTCTCACTTATAACACTTATAAGGTCAAAGTCCAACACCAGTTCAATTTAGTACCACAGTCAATCGTTTCACTGTTAAAAGCGATGCAACCTAGTATTATCAAAAAAATATCGCTAAATACATGTTGGTACAAATATGTGACCCAACCGTTGTAACTCAAACAGACTGACACCGTTAAAAAGTCAATGAAATGCAGTTTTTGAAACTGTCAATATTTCTTCAGCGCACGATAACGGCTAGGATTGGTCCCACAGTAAAGAATGACTTATTTACCTAAATCTTTAAATGAAGCGCTACCACAGCGCCCAGTGTAATCGCTGAGTTCCGGCAATCCCGTAAAAATAAGAAGAATGTTATTTCTTGGAGTCCAATTGTCTCATTTATCACATTTATCAGGTTACAGTCCAAAGCTAGTTCAATTAAGTCCCACAGTCAATCGTTTCATTGTTAAAAGCGATGCAACCAAGTAATATAAAAAAAATATCGCTAAATACATGTTGGTACGAATATGTGACACAACCGTTGTAACTCAAACGGACTGACACCGTTAGAAAGTCAATGAAATGTAGTATTTGAAACTGTGGCTATCTCTTCAGCGCGCGATAACGGCTAGGATTGGTCCCGCAGTAAAAAATGACTTTTTAATCTTAATTTTTAATAGAAGCGCTACCACCGCCCCCAGTGCAATCGCTGAGTTTCCGCAATCATTTCAAATTAAGAAGCATCCTATTTCTTGGTGTCCACTTGTCTCACTTATTACATTTATCAGGTCACAGTGCAAAGTTAGTTCAATTAAGTCCCACAGTCAATCGTTTCATTGTTAAAAGCGATGCAACCTAGTAATATCAGAAAATATCGCTAAACACATGTTGGTACGAATAGGTGACCCAACCGTTGTAACTCAAACGGACTGACACCGTTAGAAAGTCAATGAAATATAGTTTTTGAAACTCTGGCTATTTCTTCAGCGCGCGATAACGCCTAGAATTGGTCCTGCAGTAAAAAATGACTTTTTTATCTTAATTTTTATTTGAAGCGCTACCACAGCGCCCAGTGCAATCGCTGAGTTTCGGCAATCATTTTAAATTAAGAAGAATGCTATTTCTTGGAGTCTACTTGTCTCACTTATAAACTTTATCAGGTCACAGTCCAAAGTTAGTTCAATTAAGTCCCACAGTCAATCGTTTCATTGTTAAAAGTGATGCAACCTAGTAATATCAAAAAAAAATATCGCTAAATACATGTTGGTACAAATATGTGACCCAACCGTTGTAACTCAAACGGACTGACACCGTTAGAAAGTCAATGAAATGTAGTTTTTAAAAATGGCAATATTTTTTCAGCCCGCGATAACGGCTAGGATTGGTCCCACAGTAAAAAATGACTTTTTTATCTAAATTTTTAATTGAAGCGCTACCACAACGCCCAGTGCAATCGCTGAGTTTCGGGAATCATTTCAAATTAAGAAGAATGCTATTTCTTGGAGTCCACTTGTCTCACTTATTACATTTATCACGTCACAGTCCAAAGTTAGTTCAATTAAGTCCCACAGTCAATCTTTTCATTGTTTAAAGCGATGCAACCAAGTAATATAAAAAAAATATCGCTAAATACATGTTGGTACGAATATGTGACCCAACCGTTGTAACTCAAACGGACTGACACCGTTAGAAAGTCAATGAAATGTAGTTTTTGAAACTGTGGCTATTTCTTCAGCGCGCGATAACGCCTTGGATTGGTCCCGCAGTAAAAAATGACTTTTTTATCTTAATTTTCAATTGAAGCGCTATCACAGCGCCCAGTGTAATCGCTGAGTTCCGGCAATCATGTCAAATTGAGAAGAATATTATTTCTTGGAGTCCAATTTTCTCATTTATCAAATTTATTAGTTCACAGTCCAAAGTTTGTTCAATTAAGTCCCACAGTCAATCTTTTCATTGTTTAAAGCGATGCAACCAAGTAATATAAAAAAAATATCGCTAAATACATGTTGGTACGAATATGTGACCCAACTGTTTTAACTCAAACAGACTGACACCGTTAGAAAGTCAATGAAATGTAGTTTTTGAAACAGTCAATATTTCTTCAGCGCGCGATAACGGCTAGGTTTGGTCCCACAGTAAAGAATGACTTATTTACCTTAATTTTTAAATGAAGTGCTACCACAGCGCCCAGTGTAATCGCTGAGTTCCGGCAATCCCGTAAAAATAAGAAGAATGTTATTTCTTGGAGTCCAATTGTCTCATTTATTACATTTATCAGGTCAGAGTCCAAAGTTAGTTCAATTAAGTTCCACAGTCAATCGTTTCATTGTTAAAAGCGATGCAACCTAGTAATATCAAAAAAAATATTGCTAAATACATGTTGGTACAAATATGTGACCCAACCGTTGTAACTCAAACAGACTGACGCCGTTAGAAAGTCAATGAAATGTAGTTTTTGAAACTGTGGCTATTTCTTCAGCGCGCGATAACGCCTAGGATTGGTCCCGCAGTAAAAAATGACTTTTTTATCTTAATTTTTAATTGAAGCGCTACCACAGCGCCCAGTGTAATCGCTGAGTTCCGGCAATCATGTCAAGTTGAGAAGAATGTTATTTCTTGGAGTCCAATTTTCTCATTTATCAAATTTATTAGGTCACAGTCCAAAGTTTGTTCAATTAAGTCCCACAGTCAATCTTTTCATTGTTAAAAGCAATGCAACCAAGTAATATAAAAAAAATATCGCTAAATACATGTTGGTACGAATATGTGACCCAACCGTTTTGACTCAAACAGACTGACACCGTTAGAAAGTCAATGAAATGTAGTTTTTGAAACAGTCAATATTTCTTCAGCGCGCGATAACGGCTAGGATTGGTCCTACAGTAAATAATGACTTATTTACCTAAATTTTTAAATGAAGTGCTACCACAGCGCCCAGTGTAATCGCTGAGTTCCGGCAATCCCGTAAAAATAAGAAGAATGTTATTTCTTGGAGTCCAATTGTCTCATTTATTACATTTATCAGGTCAGAGTCCAAAGTTAGTTCAATTAAGTCCCACAGTCAATCGTTTCATTGTTAAAAGCGATACAACCTAGTAGTATCAGAAAAATATTGCTAAACAAATGTTGGTACGAATAGGTGACCCAACCGTTGTAACTCAAACGGACTGACACTGTTAAAAAGTCAATGAAATGTAGTTTTTGAAACTGTTGCTATTTCTTCAGCGCGCAATAACGGCTAGGATTGGTCCCACAGTAAAAAATGACTTATTAATCTAAATTTTTTAATGAAGCGCTACCACAGCGCTCAGTGTAATCGCTGAGTTCCAGAAATCATGTCAAATTGAGAAGAATGTTATTTCTTGGAGTGCAATTTCCTCATTTATCAAATTTATTAGGTCACGGTTCAAAGTTAGTTCAATTAAGTCCCACAGTCAATCGTTTCATTGTTAAAAGCGATACAACCTAGTAGTATCAGAAAAATATCGCTAAACAAATGTTGGTACGAATAGGTGACCCACCGTTGTAACTCAAACGGACTGACACCGTTAAAAAGTCAATGAAATGTAGTTTTTGAAACTGTTGCTATTTCTTCAGCGCGCAATAACGGCTAGGATTGGTCCCACAGTAAAAAATGACTTATTAATCTAAATTTTTAAATGAAGCGCTACCACAGCGTCCAGTGTAATCGCTGAGTTTCGGCAATCATTTCAAATTAAGAAGAATGCTATTTCTTGTAGTCCACTTGTCTCACTTATTACATTTATCACGTCACAGTCCAAAGTTAGTTCAATTAAGTCCTACAGTCAATCGTTTCATTGTTAAAAGCGATGGAACCTAGTAATATAAAAAAAATATCGCTAAATACATGTTGGTACGAATATGTGACACAACCGTTGTAACTCAAACGGACTGACACCGTTAGAAAGTCAATGAAATGTAGTTTTTGAAACTGTGGCTATCTCTTCAGCCCGTGATAACGGCTAAGATTGGTGCCGCAGTAAAAAATGACTTTTTTATCTTAATTTTTAATTGAAGCGCTACCACAACGCCCAGTGCAATCGCTGAGTTTCGGCAATCATTTCAAATTAAGAAGAATGCTATTTCTTGTAGTCTACTTGTCTCACTTATTACATTTCTCACGTCACAGTCCAAAGTTAGTTCAATTAAGTCCTACCGTCAATCGTTTCATTGTTAAAAGCGATGCAACCTAGTAATATCAAAAAAAATATCGCTAAATACATGTTGGTACGAATATGTGACCCAACCGTTTTAACTCAAACGGACTGACGCCGTTAGAAAGTCAATGAAATATAGTTTTTGAAACTGTGGCTATTTCTTCAGGGCGCGATAACGGCTAGGATTGGTCCCACAGTAAAGAATGACTTATTTATCTAAATTTTTAAATGAAGCGCTACCACAGCGACAAGTGTAATCGCTGAGTTCCGGTAATCCCAACAAATTAAGAAGAATGTTATTTCTTAGAGTCCAATTGTCTCACTTATCACATTTATCAGGTCACAGTCTAAAGTTAGTTCAATTAAGTCCCACAGTCAATCGTTTCATTGTTAAAAGCGATGCAGCCTAGTATTTTCAGAAAAATATCCCTAAAAACATGTTGGTACGAATTGGTGACCCAACCGTTGTAACTCAAATGGACTGACACCGTTAGAAAGTCAATAAAATGTTGTTTTTCAAACTGTCGCTACTTCTTCAGCGCGCGATAACGGCTAGGATTTGTCCCACAGTAAAAAATGACTGATTAATCTAAGTTTTGAAATGAAGTACTACCACACCGCCCAGTGTAATCGCTGAGTTCCAGCAATCATGTCAAATTGAGAAGAATGTTATTTCTTGGAGTCCAATTTTCTCATCTTTCACATTTATTAGGTCACAGTCCAAAGTTAGTTCAATTAATTCCCACAGTCAATCGTTTCATTGTTAAAAGCGATGCAACCTAGTAATATCAAAAAAAATATCGCTAAATACATGTTTGTACGAATATGTGACGCAACCGTTGTAACTCAAACGGACTGACACCGTTAGAAAGTCAATAAAATGTAGTTTTTAAAACTGTGGCTATTTCTTCAGCGCGCGATAACGGCTAGGATTGGTCCCGCTGTAAAAAATGACTTTTTTATCTTAATTTTTAATTGAAGCGCTCCCACAGCGCTCAGTGTAATCGCTGAGTTTCGGCAATCATTTCAAATTAAGAAGAATGCTATTTCTTAGAGTCCACTTGTCTCACTTATTACATTTCTCAGGTCACAGTGCAAAGTTAGTTCAATTAAGTCCATCAGTCAATCGTTTCATTGTTAAAAGCGATGCAACTTAGTAATATCAAAAAAATATCGCTAAACACATGTTGGTACGAATAGGTGACCCAACCGTTTTAACTCAAACAGACTGACACCGTTAGAAAGTCAATGAAATGTAGTTTTTGAAACAGTCAATATTTCTTCAGCGAGCGATAACGGCTAGGATTGGTCCCACAGTAAAGAATGACTAATTTACCTAAATTTTTAAATGAAGTGCTACCACAGCGCCCAGTGTAATCGCTGAGTTCCGGCAATCCCGTAAAAATAAGAAGAATGTTATTTCTTGGAGTCCAATTGTCTCATTTATCACATTTATCAGGTTACAGTCCAAAGCTAGTTCAATTAAGTCCCACAGTCAATCGTTTCATTGTTAAAAGCGATGCAACCAAGTAATATAAAAAAAATATCGCTAAATACATGTTGGTACGAATATGTGACCCAACCGTTGTAACTCAAACGGACTGACACCGTTAGAAAGTCAATGAAATGTAGTTTTTGAAACTCTGGCTATCTCTTCAGCGCGCGATAACGGCTAGGATTGGTCCGACAGTAGAAAATGACTTTTTTATCTTAATTTTTAATAGAAGCGCTACCACCGCGCCGAGTGCAATCGCTGAGTTCCGGCAATCATGTCAAGTTGAGAAGAATGTTATTTCTTGGAGTCCAATTTTCTCATTTATCAAATTTATTAGGTCACAGTCCAAAGTTTGTTCAATTAAGTCCCACAGTCAATCTTTTCATTGTTAAAAGCGATGCAACCAAGTAATATGAGAAAAATATCGCTAAATACATGTTGGTACAAATATGTGACCCAACCGTTGTAACTCAAACAGACTGACACCGTTAAAAAGTCAATGAAATGCAGTTTTTGAAACTGTCAATATTTCTTCAGCGCACGATAACGGCTAGGATTGGTCCCACAGTAAAGAATGACTTATTTACCTAAATCTTTAAATGAAGCGCTACCACAGCGCCCAGTGTAATCGCTGAGTTCCGGCAATCCCGTAAAAATAACAAGAATGTTATTTCTTGGAGTCCAATTGTCTCATTTATCACATTTATCAGGTTACAGTCCAAAGCTAGTTCAATTAAGTCCCACAGTCAATCGTTTCATTGTTAAAAGCGATGCAACCAAGTAATATAAAAAAAATATCGCTAAATACATGTTGGTACGAATATGTGACACAACCGTTGTAACTCAAACGGACTGACACCGTTAGAAAGTCAATTAAATGTAGTTTTTGAAACTGTGGCTATCTCTTCAGCGCGCGATAACGGTTAAAATTGGTCCCGCAGTAAAAAATGACTTTTTTATCTTAATTTTTAATAGAAGCGCTACCACCGCGTCCAGTGCTATCGCTGAGTTTCTGCAATCATTTCAAATTAAGAAGCATGCTATTTCATGGTGTCCACTTGTCTCACTTATTACATTTATCAGGTCACAGTGCAAAGTTAGTTCAATTAAGTCCCACAGTCAATCGTTTCATTGTTAAAAGCGATGCAACCAAGTAATATAAAAAAATATCGCTAAATACATGTTGGTACGAATATGTGACACAACCGTTGTAACTCAAACGGACTGACACCGTTAGAAAGTCAATGAAATGTAGTTTTTGAAACTGTGGCTATCTCTTCCGCGCGCGATAACGGTTAGAATTGGTCCCGCAGTAAAAAATGACTTTTTTATCTTAATTTTTAATAGAAGCGCTACCACCGCGTCCAGTGCAATCGCTGAGTTTCCGCAATCATTTCAAATTAAGAAGCATGCTATTTCTTGGTGTCCACTTGTCTCACTTATTACATTTATCAGGTCACAGTGCAAAGTTAGTTCAATTAAGTCCCACAGTCAATCGTTTCATTGTTAAAAGCGATGCAACCTAGTAATATCAGAAAATATCGCTAAACACATGTTGGTACGAATAGGTGACCCAACCGTTGTAACACAAACGGACTGACACCATTAAAAAGTCAATGAAATCTAGTCTTTGAAACTGTCGCTATTTCTTCAGCGCGGGATAACGGCTAGGATTGGTCCCACAGTAAAAAATGACTTATTAATCTAAATTTTTTAATGAAGCGCTCCCACAGCGCCCAGTGTAATCGCTGAGTTCCGGCAATCATTTTAAATTAAGAAGAATGCTATTTCTTGGAGTCTACTTGTCTCACTTATAAACTTTATCAGGTCACAGTCCAAAGTTAGTTCAATTAAGTCCCACAGTCAATCGTTTCATTGTTAAAAGCGATGCAACCTAGTAATATCAAAAAAAATATCGCTAAATACATGTTGGTACAAATATGTGACCCAACCGTTGTAACTCAAACGGACTGACGCCGTTAGAAAGTCAATGAAATGTAGTTTTTGAAACTGTGGCTATTTCTTCAGCGCGCAATAACGCCTAGGATTGGTCCCGCAGTAAAAAATGACTTTTTTATCTTAATTTTTAATTTAAGCGCTACCACAGCGCCCAGTGTAATCGCTGAGTTCCGGCAATCATGTCAAATTGAGAAGAATGCTATTTCTTAGAGTCCACTTGTCTCACTTATTACATTTCTCAGGTCACAGTGCAAAGTTAGTTCAATTAAGTCCATCAGTCAATCGTTTCATTGTTAAAAGCGATGCAACTTAGTAATATCAAAAAAATATCGCTAAACACATGTTGGTACGAATAGGTGACCCAACCGTTTTAACTCAAACGGACTGACACCGTTAGAAAGTCAATGAAATGTAGTTTTTGAAACTCTGGCTATCTCTTCAGCGCGCGATAACGGCTAGGATTGGTCCGACAGTAGAAAATGACTTTTTTATCTTAATTTTTAATAGAAGCGCTACCACCGCGCCGAGTGCAATCGCTGAGTTCCGGCAATCATGTCAAGTTGAGAAGAATGTTATTTCTTGGAGTCCAATTTTCTCATTTATTACATTTATCAGGTCACAGTGCAAAGTTAGTTCAATTAAGTCCCACAGTCAATCGTTTCATTGTTAAAAGCGATGCAACCAAGTAATATAAAAAAATATCGCTAAATACATGTTGGTACGAATATGTGACACAACCGTTGTAACTCAAACGGACTGACACCGTTAGAAAGTCAATGAAATGTAGTTTTTGAAACTGTGGCTATCTCTTCCGCGCGCGATAACGGTTAGAATTGGTCCCGCAGTAAAAAATGACTTTTTTATCTTAATTTTTAATAGAAGCGCTACCACCGCGTCCAGTGCAATCGCTGAGTTTCCGCAATCATTTCAAATTAAGAAGCATGCTATTTCTTGGTGTCCACTTGTCTCACTTATTACATTTATCAGGTCACAGTGCAAAGTTAGTTCAATTAAGTCCCACAGTCAATCGTTTCATTGTTAAAAGCGATGCAACCTAGTAATATCAGAAAATATCGCTAAACACATGTTGGTACGAATAGGTGACCCAACCGTTGTAACACAAACGGACTGACACCATTAAAAAGTCAATGAAATCTAGTCTTTGAAACTGTCGCTATTTCTTCAGCGCGGGATAACGGCTAGGATTGGTCCCACAGTAAAAAATGACTTATTAATCTAAATTTTTTAATGAAGCGCTCCCACAGCGCCCAGTGTAATCGCTGAGTTCCGGCAATCATTTTAAATTAAGAAGAATGCTATTTCTTGGAGTCTACTTGTCTCACTTATAAACTTTATCAGGTCACAGTCCAAAGTTAGTTCAATTAAGTCCCACAGTCAATCGTTTCATTGTTAAAAGCGATGCAACCTAGTAATATCAAAAAAAATATCGCTAAATACATGTTGGTACAAATATGTGACCCAACCGTTGTAACTCAAACGGACTGACGCCGTTAGAAAGTCAATGAAATGTAGTTTTTGAAACTGTGGCTATTTCTTCAGCGCGCAATAACGCCTAGGATTGGTCCCGCAGTAAAAAATGACTTTTTTATCTTAATTTTTAATTTAAGCGCTACCACAGCGCCCAGTGTAATCGCTGAGTTCCGGCAATCATGTCAAATTGAGAAGAATGCTATTTCTTAGAGTCCACTTGTCTCACTTATTACATTTCTCAGGTCACAGTGCAAAGTTAGTTCAATTAAGTCCATCAGTCAATCGTTTCATTGTTAAAAGCGATGCAACTTAGTAATATCAAAAAAATATCGCTAAACACATGTTGGTACGAATAGGTGACCCAACCGTTTTAACTCAAACGGACTGACACCGTTAGAAAGTCAATGAAATGTAGTTTTTGAAACTCTGGCTATCTCTTCAGCGCGCGATAACGGCTAGGATTGGTCCGACAGTAGAAAATGACTTTTTTATCTTAATTTTTAATAGAAGCGCTACCACCGCGCCGAGTGCAATCGCTGAGTTCCGGCAATCATGTCAAGTTGAGAAGAATGTTATTTCTTGGAGTCCAATTTTCTCATTTATCAAATTTATTAGGTCACAGTCCAAAGTTTGTTCAATTAAGTCCCACAGTCAATCTTTTCATTGTTAAAAGCGATGCAACCAAGTAATATGAGAAAAATATCGCTAAATACATGTTGGTACAAATATGTGACCCAACCGTTGTAACTCAAACAGACTGACACCGTTAAAAAGTCAATGAAATGCAGTTTTTGAAACTGTCAATATTTCTTCAGCGCACGATAACGGCTAGGATTGGTCCCACAGTAAAGAATGACTTATTTACCTAAATCTTTAAATGAAGCGCTACCACAGCGCCCAGTGTAATCGCTGAGTTCCGGCAATCCCGTAAAAATAACAAGAATGTTATTTCTTGGAGTCCAATTGTCTCATTTATCACATTTATCAGGTTACAGTCCAAAGCTAGTTCAATTAAGTCCCACAGTCAATCGTTTCATTGTTAAAAGCGATGCAACCAAGTAATATAAAAAAAATATCGCTAAATACATGTTGGTACGAATATGTGACACAACCGTTGTAACTCAAACGGACTGACACCGTTAGAAAGTCAATTAAATGTAGTTTTTGAAACTGTGGCTATCTCTTCAGCGCGCGATAACGGTTAAAATTGGTCCCGCAGTAAAAAATGACTTTTTTATCTTAATTTTTAATAGAAGCGCTACCACCGCGTCCAGTGCTATCGCTGAGTTTCTGCAATCATTTCAAATTAAGAAGCATGCTATTTCATGGTGTCCACTTGTCTCACTTATTACATTTATCAGGTCACAGTGCAAAGTTAGTTCAATTAAGTCCCACAGTCAATCGTTTCATTGTTAAAAGCGATGCAACCAAGTAATATAAAAAAATATCGCTAAATACATGTTGGTACGAATATGTGACACAACCGTTGTAACTCAAACGGACTGACACCGTTAGAAAGTCAATGAAATGTAGTTTTTGAAACTGTGGCTATCTCTTCCGCGCGCGATAACGGTTAGAATTGGTCCCGCAGTAAAAAATGACTTTTTTATCTTAATTTTTAATAGAAGCGCTACCACCGCGTCCAGTGCAATCGCTGAGTTTCCGCAATCATTTCAAATTAAGAAGCATGCTATTTCTTGGTGTCCACTTGTCTCACTTATTACATTTATCAGGTCACAGTGCAAAGTTAGTTCAATTAAGTCCCACAGTCAATCGTTTCATTGTTAAAAGCGATGCAACCTAGTAATATCAGAAAATATCGCTAAACACATGTTGGTACGAATAGGTGACCCAACCGTTGTAACACAAACGGACTGACACCATTAAAAAGTCAATGAAATCTAGTCTTTGAAACTGTCGCTATTTCTTCAGCGCGGGATAACGGCTAGGATTGGTCCCACAGTAAAAAATGACTTATTAATCTAAATTTTTTAATGAAGCGCTCCCACAGCGCCCAGTGTAATCGCTGAGTTCCGGCAATCATTTTAAATTAAGAAGAATGCTATTTCTTGGAGTCTACTTGTCTCACTTATAAACTTTATCAGGTCACAGTCCAAAGTTAGTTCAATTAAGTCCCACAGTCAATCGTTTCATTGTTAAAAGCGATGCAACCTAGTAATATCAAAAAAAATATCGCTAAATACATGTTGGTACAAATATGTGACCCAACCGTTGTAACTCAAACGGACTGACGCCGTTAGAAAGTCAATGAAATGTAGTTTTTGAAACTGTGGCTATTTCTTCAGCGCGCAATAACGCCTAGGATTGGTCCCGCAGTAAAAAATGACTTTTTTATCTTAATTTTTAATTTAAGCGCTACCACAGCGCCCAGTGTAATCGCTGAGTTCCGGCAATCATGTCAAATTGAGAAGAATATTATTTCTTGGAGTCCAATTTTCTCATTCATCAAATTTATTAGTTCACAGTCCAAAGTTTGTTCAATTAAGTCCCACAGTCAATCGTTTCATTGTTAAAAGCGATGCAACCAAGTAATATAAAAAAAATATCGCTAAATACATGTTGGTACGAATATGTGACACAACCGTTGTAACTCAAACGGACTGACACCGTTAGAAAGTCAATTAAATGTAGTTTTTGAAACTGTGGCTATCTCTTCAGCGCGCGATAACGGTTAATATTGGTCCCGCAGTAAAAAATGACTTTTTTATCTTAATTTTTAATAGAAGCGCTACCACCGCGTCCAGTGCAATCGCTGAGTTTCCGCAATCATTTCAAATTAAGAAGCATGCTATTTCATGGTGTCCACTTGTCTCACTTATTACATTTATCAGGTCACAGTGCAAAGTTAGTTCAATTAAGTCCCACAGTCAATCGTTTCATTGTTAAAAGCGATGCAACCTAGTAATATCAGAAAATATCGCTAAACACATGTTGGTACGAATAGGTGACCCAACCGTTGTAACACAAACGGACTGACACCATTAAAAAGTCAATGAAATCTAGTCTTTGAAACTGTCGCTATTTCTTCAGCGCGGGATAACGGCTAGGATTGGTCCCACAGTAAAAAATGACTTATTAATCTAAATTTTTTAATGAAGCGCTCCCACAGCGCCCAGTGTAATCGCTGAGTTCCGGCAATCATTTTAAATTAAGAAGAATGCTATTTCTTGGAGTCTACTTGTCTCACTTATAAACTTTATCAGGTCACAGTCCAAAGTTAGTTCAATTAAGTCCCACAGTCAATCGTTTCATTGTTAAAAGCGATGCAACCTAGTAATATCAAAAAAAATATCGCTAAATACATGTTGGTACAAATATGTGACCCAACCGTTGTAACTCAAACGGACTGACGCCGTTAGAAAGTCAATGAAATGTAGTTTTTGAAACTGTGGCTATTTCTTCAGCGCGCGATAACGCCTAGGATTGGTCCCGCAGTAAAAAATGACTTTTTTATCTTAATTTTTAATTGAAGCGCTACCACAGCGCCCAGTGTAATCGCTGAGTTCCGGCAATCATGTCAAATTGAAAAGAATATTATTTCTTGGAGTCCAATTTTTTCATTCATCAAATTTATTAGTTCACAGTGCAAAGTTAGTTCAATTAAGTCCCACAGTCAATCGTTTCATTGTTAAAAGCGATGCAACCTAGTAATATCAGAAAATATCGCTAAACACATGTTGGTACGAATAGGTGACCCAACCGTTGTAACACAAACGGACTGACACCATTAAAAAGTCAATGAAATCTAGTCTTTGAAACTGTCGCTATTTCTTCAGCGCGGGATAACGGCTAGGATTGGTCCCACAGTAAAAAATGACTTATTAATCTAAATTTTTTAATGAAGCGCTCCCACAGCGCCCAGTGTAATCGCTGAGTTCCGGCAATCATTTTAAATTAAGAAGAATGCTATTTCTTGGAGTCTACTTGTCTCACTTATAAACTTTATCAGGTCACAGTCCAAAGTTAATTCAATTAAGTCCCACAGTCAATCGTTTCATTGTTAAAAGCGATGCAACCTAGTAATATCAAAAAAAATAACGCTAAATACATGTTGGTACAAATATGTGACCCAACCGTTGTAACTCAAACGGACTGACGCCGTTAGAAAGTCGATGAAATGTAGTTTTTGAAACTGTGGCTATTTCTTCAGCGCGCGATAACGCCTAGGATTGGTCCCGCACTTAAAAATGACTTTTTTATCTTAATTTTTAATTGAAGCGCTACCACAGCGCCCAGTGTAATCGCTGAGTTCCGGCAATCATGTCAAATTGAAAAGAATACTATTTCTTGGAGTCCAATTTTCTCATTCATCAAATTTATTAGTTCACAGTCCAAAGTTTGTTCAATTAAGTCCCACAGTCAATCTTTTCATTGTTAAAAGCGATGCAACCAAGTAATATAAAAAAAATATCGCTAAATACATGTTGGTACGAATATGTGACCCAACCGTTTTAACTCAAACAGACTGACACCGTTAGAAAGTCAATGAAATGTAGTTTTTGAAACAGTCAATATTTCTTCAGCGCGCGATAACGGCTAGGATTGGTCCCACAGTAAAGAATGACTTATTTACCTAAATTTTTAAATGAAGTGCTACCACAACGCCCAGTGTAATCGCTGAGTTCCGGCAATCCCGTAAAAATAAGAAGAATGTTATTTCTTGGAGTCCAATTGTCTCATTTATTACATTTATCAGGTCAGAGTCCAAAGTTAGTTCAATTAAGTCCCACAGTCAATCGTTTCATTGTTAAAAGCGATGCAACCTAGTAATATCAAAAAAAATAACGCTAAATACATGTTGGTACAAATATGTGACCCAACCGTTGTAACTCAAACGGACTGACGCCGTTAGAAAGTCGATGAAATGTAGTTTTTGAAACTGTGGCTATTTCTTCAGCGCGCGATAACGCCTAGGATTGGTCCCGCACTTAAAAATGACTTTTTTATCTTAATTTTTAATTGAAGCGCTACCACAGCGCCCAGTGTAATCGCTGAGTTCCGGCAATCATGTCAAATTGAAAAGAATACTATTTCTTGGAGTCCAATTTTCTCATTCATCAAATTTATTAGTTCACAGTCCAAAGTTTGTTCAATTAAGTCCCACAGTCAATCTTTTCATTGTTAAAAGCGATGCAACCAAGTAATATAAAAAAAATATCGCTAAATACATGTTGGTACGAATATGTGACCCAACCGTTTTAACTCAAACAGACTGACACCGTTAGAAAGTCAATGAAATGTAGTTTTTGAAACAGTCAATATTTCTTCAGCGCGCGATAACGGCTAGGATTGGTCCCACAGTAAAGAATGACTTATTTACCTAAATTTTTAAATGAAGTGCTACCACAACGCCCAGTGTAATCGCTGAGTTCCGGCAATCCCGTAAAAATAAGAAGAATGTTATTTCTTGGAGTCCAATTGTCTCATTTATTACATTTATCAGGTCAGAGTCCAAAGTTAGTTCAATTAAGTCCCACAGTCAATCGTTTCATTGTTAAAAGCGATGCAACCTAGTAATATCAAAAAAAATATCGCTAAATACATGTTGGTACAAATATGTGACCCAACCGTTGTAACTCAAACGGACTGACGCCGTTAGAAAGTCAATGAAATGTAGTTTTTGAAACTGTGGCTATTTCTTCAGCGCGCGATAACGCCTAGGATTGGTCCCGCAGTAAAAAATGACTTTTTTATCTTAATTTTTAATTGAAGCGCTACCACAGCGCCGAGTGCAATCGCTGAGTTCCGGCAATCATGTCAAATTGAGAAGAATATTATTTCTTGGAGTCCAATTTTCTCATTTATCAAATTTATTAGGTCACAGTCCAAAGTTTGTTCAATTAAGTCCCACAGTCAATCTTTTCATTGTTAAAAGCGATGCAACCAAGTAATATAAAAAAAAATATCGCTAAATACATGTTGGTACGAATATGTGACCCAACCGTTTTGACTCAAACAGACTGACACCATTAGAAAGTCAATGAAATGTAGTTTTTGAAACAGTCAATATTTCTTCAGCGCGCGATAACGGCTAGGATTGGTCCCACAGTAAATAATGACTTATTTACCTAAATCTTTCAATGAAGCGCTACCACAGCGCCCAGTGTAATCGCTGAGTTCCGGCAATCCCGTAAAAATAAGAAGAATGTTATTTCTTGGAGTCCAATTGTCTCATTTATCACATTTATCAGGTTACAGTCCAAAGCTATTTCAATTAAGTCCCACAGTCAATCGTTTCATTGTTAAAAGCGATGCAACCAAGTAATATAAAAAAAATATCGCTAAATACATGTTGGTACGAATATGTGACCCAACCGTTGTAACTCAAACGGACTGACACCGGTAGAAAGTCAATGAAATGTAGTTTTTGAAACTGTGGCTATCTCTTCAGCGCGCGATAATGGTTAGAATTGGTCCCGCAGTAAAAAATGACTTTTTTATCTTAATTTTTAATAGAAGCGATACCCTGCGCCCAGTGCAATCGCTGAGTTTCCGCAATCATTTCAAATTAAGAAGCATGCTATTTCTTGGTGTCAGCTTGTCTCACTTATTACATTTATCAGGTCACAGTGCAAAGTTAGTTTAATTAAGTCCCACAGTCAATCGTTTCATTGTTAAAAGCGATGCAACCTAGTAATATCAGAAAATATCGCTAAACACATGTTGGTACGAATAGGTGACCCAACCGTTGTAACTCAAACGGACTGACACCGTTAAAAAGTCAATGAAATCTAGTTTTTGAAACTGTCGCTATTTCTTCAGCGCGGGATAACGGCTAGGATTGGTCCCACAGTAAAAAATGACTTATTAATCTAAATTTTTTAATGAAGCGCTCCCACAGCGCCCAGTGTAATCGCTGAGTTCTGGCAATCATTTTAAATTAAAAAGAATGCTATTTCTTGGAGTCTACTTGTCTCACTTATAAACTTTATCAGGTCACAGTCCAAAGTTATTTCAATTAAGTCCCACAGTCAATCGTTTCATTGTTAAAAGCGATGCAACCTAGTAATGTCAAAAAAAATATCGCTAAATACATGTTGGTACAAATATGTGACCCAACCGTTGTAACTCAAACGGACTGACGCCGTTAGAAAGTCAATGAAATGTAGTTTTTGAAACTGTGGCTATTTCTTCAGCGCGCGATAACGCCTAGGATTGGTCCCGCAGTAAAAAATGACTTTTTTATCTTAATTTTTAATTGAAGCGCTACCACAGCGCCCAGTGTAATCGCTGAGTTCCGGCAATCATGTCAAATTGAGAAGAATATTATTTCTTGGAGTCCAATTTTCTCATTTATCAAATTTATTAGTTCACAGTCCAAAGTTTGTTCAATTAAGTCCCACAGTCAATCTTTTCATTGTTAAAAGCGATGCAACCAAGTAATATAAAAAAAATATCGCTAAATACATGTTGGTACGAATATGTGACCCAACCGTTTTAACTCAAACAGACTGACACCGTTAGAAAGTCAATGAAATGTAGTTTTTGAAACAGTCAATATTTCTTCAGCGCACGATAACGGCTAGGATTGGTCCCACAGTAAAGAATGACTTATTTACCTAAATTTTTAAATAAAGTGCTACCACAGCGCCCAGTGTAATCGCTGAGTTCCGGCAATCCCGTAAAAATAAGAAGAATGTTATTTCTTGGAGTCCAATTGTCTCATTTATTACATTAATCAGGTCAGAGTCCAAAGTTAGTTTAATTAAGTCCCACAGTCAATCGTTTCATTGTTAAAAGCGATGCAACCTAGTATTATCAAAAAAAATATCGCTAAATACATGTTGGTACAAATATGTGACCCAACCGTTGTAACTCAAACGGACTGACGACGTTAGAAAGTCAATGAAATGTAGTTTTTGAAACTGTGGCTATTTCTTCAGCGCGCGAGAACGCCTAGGATTGGTCCCGCAGTAAAAAATGACATTTTTATCTTAATTTATAATTGAAGCGCTACCACAGCGCCCAGTGTAATCGCTGAGTTCCGGCAATCATGTCAAATTGAGAAAAATATTATTTCTTGGAGTCCAATTTTCTCATTTATCAAATTTATTAGGTCACAGTCCAAAGTTTGTTCAATTAAGTCCCACAGTCAATCGTTTCATTGTTAAAAGCGATACAACCTAGTAGTATCAGAAAAATATCGCTAAATACATGTTGGTACGAATAGGTGACCCAACCGTTTTAACTCAAACAGATGACACCGTTAGAAAGTCAATGAAATGTAGTTTTTGAAACTGTGGCTATTTCTTCAGCGCGCGATAACGCCTAGGATTGGTCCCGCAGTAAAAAATGACATTTTTATCTTAGTTTTTAATTGAAGCGCTACCACAGCGCCCAGTGTAATCGCTGAGTTCCGGCAATCATGTCAAATTGAGAAGAATATTATTTCTTGGAGTCCACTTTTCTCATTTATCAAATTTATTAGGTCACAGTCCAAAGTTTGTTCAATTAAGTCCCACAATCAATCTTTTCATTGTTAAAAGCGATGCAACCAAGTAATATAAAAAAAAATATCGCTAAATACATGTTGGTACGAATATGTGACCCAACCGTTTTGACTCAAACAGACTGACACCGTTAGAAAGTCAATGAAATGTAGTTTTTGAAACAGTCAATATTACTTCAGCGCGCGATAACGGCTAGGATTGGTCCAACAGTAAATAATGACTTATTTACCTAAATTTTTAAATGAAGTGCTACCACAGCGCCCAGTGTAATCGCTGAGTTCCGGCAATCCCGTAAAAATAAGAAGAATGTTATTTCTTGGAGTCCAATTGTCTCATTTATTACATTTATCAGGTCAGAGTCCAAAGTTAGTTCAATTAAGTGCCACAGTCAATCGTTTCATTGTTAAAAGCGATACAACCTAGTAGTATCAGAAACATATCGCTAAACAAATGTTGGTACGAATAGGTGACCCAACCGTTGTAACTCAAACGGACTGACA